>NC_060119.1:982716582-983341582 GCF_021461395.2 Schistocerca americana
GATCCGTTACAGCCATGCGGATAAGATGCCTGTCATCTCGACTGCAGTAATACCAGACCATTGGGATCCAGCACGGCGTTCCGTATTACCCCCATGGACCCACCGATTCCATTTTCTGCTAACAGTCATTGGATCTCGACCAACGCGAGCAGCAATGTCTCTTTTGATTGACAGGTCCTTAACCTGTTGTTCAGTTCAGTTGTTTTCTAAGAAATCGCGATAGGCTACAGTCCGACCTTTATCAAACGCGGAAACGTGATGGTACGCATTTCTCCTCCTTACACGAGGCATCACATTAACTTTTCACCAGGCAACGCCGGTCAACTGCTATTTGTGTACGAGAAATCGGTTGGAAACTTTCCTCATGTCAGCACGTTGTAGGTGTCGCCACCGGCCGGCGCCAACCTTGTGTGAATGCTCTGAAAAGCTAATCATTTGCGTATCACAGCATCCTCTTCCTGTCGGTTAAATTTCGCATCTGTAGCACGTCATCTTCGTAGTGTAGCAATTTTAATGGCCAGTAGTGTATCTGGAGATGGAGCATTTCCCTTGGACTTAGGGCGACCCGGAAATTGATAATGATCGTTACCAACCTTAACGAACCACACAGTATTAGCATTAGTTTACTTAAAAGTACATTGACGGGAAAAATCACAACACCAACAAATAATATAGAGTAATGAAATTTCGGGACTACATTTATATGGGTAAAGTTTTTAAATGATTAACATTGCAAGCTCGCAGGTTAATGTAAGCGCGAGATAAGCAATCGCAAATGTAAACTGCTGGTACATTAATAACCAGTGTAACCGGCAGAATCATGAATTCAAACATGCAAACGTGCATGCATTGTATGAAGATAATAACTGTTCTCGAAAGAGCACATACCATTGATGACCGTCAGCTTCTCTAGAATAAATGATAATTAATTGAAACCCTCAGCTGCCGACAGGTGTTGTTGGTATACGTCGATGGGGACAGCTGAAAATGTGTGCCCCGACGGGGACTCGAACCCAGGATCTCCTGCTTAAGCTGGGTTCGAGTCCCGGTCGGGGCACACATTTTCAGCTGTCCCCATCGACGTATGTCAACAACACCTGTCGGTAGCTGAGGGTTTCAATTAATTATCATTTAGTGTATACACTGTGTTGTACAGGTGTCGGATGTCAGTTTTTGGGATGGAATTCCATGATTGTTGCACTTGGTTTGTCAATACATGGACGTTTAATGCAGCTTCTAGAAGACGCTGGAGATGCCGTCCGATGATGCCCCAAATGTGCTCGACTGGAGACAGGTATGGTCATCCCGCAGGCCAAGGCAACGTGACGACAATCTGTAGAGCATGTTGGTTACAACAGCGGTATTTGCGCGTACGTTAACCTGTTAGAAAACACCACCTGGAAGGCTGATCGTGAATGGCATTATAACAGGTTGAATCACCAGACTGACGTACAATTTTGCAGTCAGGGTGCGTGGGGTAACCCCAACGATGCTCCTGCTGTTATACGAAATCGTACCGCAGACCATAACTCCAGGTGCAGATCCAGTGTGTCTAGCACGCAGACAGGCTGGTTGCACGCCCTCAATGGGCCGCCGTCTAACCGACACACAGCATCACTGGCACCGAGGCAGTATCAGCTTTCATCAGGAAACAATACAGATCTCCACCTGCCCTCCAGTGATCTGTCGTTTGACACTACTGAAGTCGCAAATGGTGATCGTTTGGGGTGAGGTCAATGCACGCTACAGGGCGTTTGGCTCGGAGCTGTCTTTGAAGAAACCGATTTGCAACAGCTCGTTGTGTCACCGTAGAATTGCTCAAATTGCTGCTGCAGATACAGTGCGATGCACCAGAGCCACACCCCGAAGACGATGATCTTCCCTGTCGGTAGTGGCACGTGGCCAACCGGAGCCCGTCTTCTTGCGATAGTACATTTTGGTGACCACCGCTGCCACTAATCATGTACAGTGGTTACATTTTTGCCAAGTGTCTCTGCAATATCGCAGAAGGAACATACATCTTCTAGTAGCCCCTATTAAGCAGCCTCGTTCAATATCTGTGGGGTGTCGACAATGCCGTCTTTGTCGCCTTAAAAGCACTCTTGACTAACATCAAATCAGCACGTCTAATCAGAAACGTAACTAACGCTCACGATCAATACGGCGTATATTAAAGTAAACCAGATTTACATTCGCATAGTGGCACTACTAGCGGCACTCTTATGCGAGCGGCTTGAAAGTGGATAGAGATCATCTTTGAGGTGTAGAAATACGCCTACCAACTTTCGTTATGTCGCACAACTCCTTCTTGGTGTTGCCATTTTTCCCCGTCAGAGTATATTGCGCTCGTTTAGAATTACAGTCACTAAGTAAGACAGTTTCATACTGAGGTTCTTTGTTTACATCGTTTTTCTCAGTGCAAAAATATATTATAAGCTACCGCTTCTGTTTTGCTCTTTTCTGCTGATGGTTAAGCCTGAGAGCCGAACGTATAAGTGAAAAATTTTGCACAACGGATTTTATGACGCTAATTTGTCGCCCTGTCACTTATACGCTCTCCAGAAGGGTAAGCTTATCCTTTGCTCTATATCTGACGTTAACTAGTCGTATGCAAATTTGATTAGTTTCTAACCATATCCTCAGTATACACTAGAATGTTCAGATGTGCTGACCTACAAACACTGCCTCCACCAGGTGGTTGCAAACATGAAATACACAATTAAGGACATAATAAAATGACAAAGGAAAGTACTAGCTATGAAATGATACACTCAGTAGTGTTAAATTCTTTACTCTTCTGCAATTCACTCTATCCAAGATTACACAGTACGAGCAACATTACAGTTCTGCCTATTCACATTTGGTAATCGCTCTGTCTGGCACTGTCCTGTGATATATAATCGCGGTCGTTAATTCAAGCGCGGAATACTGACATCAGCTATGGCAATTGCAATTAGATTTAGAACTACACTCGCGACTAGCAACGTGAAGCCTCAGCATAGAACGAAAAAGACACGTGATCAGCAATTTACTTTACTTCCCTCGCACGACCACTACAGTGATATGACGCTTATCGCTTCAATGGTTCTCGGCCCAGCGAGATAACATAAATTCTACTTCACCAAAAGCTTCCGTGGGCACCTCCACGGCTGCCGTGGAACACCAGACGATCCTCAGGCTCTGTCCCAGTAACGAGGTCGCACACCTCGCCAGGACCAACCTCTCTCCTCGACGCTCCAGGAACAAGTCTTTCTCAGTCGCTACGCTTTTTCGTAGCTCCTGTTCTTTTTTCTTCCCCCTTTTCATGTGTGTGGCCAATCATGTTGCTGGAAGGCGCTCGTTTCCGAGCGCCGACCAATCTCATTTTTGCAACCGACCGAAGCTTCTAGAAGCTTCCAGACTGTTCCAGAAGCTTCATGTGTGTGGCCAATCATGTTGCTCTGTTCCAGAAGCTTCCGCTCCGGCCGTTGGGAAAACCACCTACACGCCGCCACGCGTTTTGTGAGCGAGGCCTTGTGTCTTCTCCTTGTCCTCGGTCACGTGGCTCCCGCTAAGCCGCGGTCCACCCGCCTGGGGTTTCCAGAGTAGCTTACGGCCGCTGTTGTCTTCAGCTCTCAGGCCTGCCTGCCACTCTTGTGTCTTTCCCGTTCTCCTGCCAGCCTCCCGTCTCCGTCCGCTTCACTATCGCCCAACGTGCAGATATTCTGCTACAAATTAAGATCCCTAGCCGATGTCAGTATCGTTAATGGTTTCCTGTCTCGATGTTTATACTTCCGGAGTGGTAGTTGTAATGTCGCTCAAAATGATGCCACCTTACAATATCTGCGAGATATTTTCAGAAGACACGAAATCAATTGTGAATACATCGTATAACCTGATAACACTGTGCAAAGACAGTACTGAACAGACAAACCTTCTGCAGTTTTGAATTGTGCAGTTCGATGCAAAACGGTCTAGCTTCCTGAGAGTACGAGCGTTCTTTGTGTGTGTCCCACATCAGGCAGTCCTGCTGAAAAAATTTGGGCGTGCACCATACAGCGACACCGTTTTCTGGTTATGAGCCCCTGGCAACCAATTTATGTGATCTTTATTGTGTTTAATTTATACCACCCGTACTGAATACTATAATGGCTCAATAGCATCACCATATCAACATTAATGTGGAAATCAACGCTATACGTTCTACTTGCACCATGGAACATACGGAAGAGATACATGCGAAGAACGTAGCTATTGGCTGTCGCGCCACGTGTTACATTGCTCCTTGTTACTGCGTATCGTCCGCCACAGCATTCACCTTTTCGTCTGTACATCACTCTACAATGAATTCGAAGAAAAAATATAGAGTCGCAAATGACATGCCGAAAGGAAAGCATTTTTATGACACTTTTGAGCGTGGGATTAAATGTCTCCTGTAAGTATAGCTGGACTTTATATCGTGTCGTATGGCACCTTAGTATTACAGCTTTCTTTCATTTCCATAAAGGAGGTGGGTTCTGACAATCGGATGTAATAATTTTATGACATCCACGCTGAATCGTAATGTTGTGGTCTACGGGTGACAGCAGTACTCTTTGCTTCTCCTATAGCGCTACAGGTCTTTCGTGGCACTTCCTGCGCCACGTTTACGGTTTCTTTCTTATTTCTGGAGATTGATCGGTAAGCCCGGATATCTGTCGCAACGGGCGCGAGAAGAGATGCCATTTAATTGCCGAGCGCTAAATAGGTGCATATAATTAGGTGTTTGTTTAGTGGGACGCGGAGCTATCAGTCACGGCAATTAGGAGATGGCCGCCGCCGAACAATGCGACGGAGACGGCTGGGCGCGCTGCGGCGCGGGTCACGGGCGGCGATTACACGCGGCATTACCGGCCTTTCGGGGGAGAAATTAATTCCCCAGTCGGGGCCGGGCCGGGCTCAGCTGATCGCAGCGAGACTTGTGCTTACTAATAAAGAATAATAGTTAATTAGGCATGCAGGCCGGCCCCGAGCGGGAGGGACGGGGATAATACGGTCCCGCTGGAAGGCGGCGGCCCGCGGCCCGCGCCGGGCAATTACACACTTGTCGGCCGGCAGGGGTGGGCAACGCCCAGCAGGGCCGCGCCGCTGCGTCGCGAGTCGCGCGAGATTTCACACTCTGGGCCGAGAGCAGCGCACGGACCGTGCTGTCGGACGTCAACGTTGAGCGCGCCAAGTTCAACGTGCCGCTGAACGCTCAGAAACGATGCACTTGTGTGCACGGTACGGGATATGCGCGATCGCAGCGGCAATTGTCGGCTGTATCTGGCTCGCACATCACGCTACGGAACGGACGGGCGTAAAATTGCTGCGGTAGCTCTATTAAAACGCACATTTGCTCCCTTGTCCACATGCTAGTTATGTTCTTTTCTCTGTAGTATACATACGACGGTAATCCCAAAAGTAAAGTCTCCTATTTTTTTGTAAGTACAGAAATCTGTTTGTGTGGCAGTTGGTCACACTGTAATGATGAGTGCTTCACGCGGTGTGTAAACATGCGCACGCCGCGCTGAGTCGCTCAGTCTTGGCTTGGCAGCCGTTGAGAATGGAACTCCCGTTGTATGTTACCGCCAAGTGCGAATTGCGCGCAGTTATTCGGTTTTTGAATGCAAAGGGCACTGCGCCGATTGAAATCCATCGCCAATTGACGGAAGTGTATGGTAAGTCGTGCATGGATGTCAAAAATGTTCGTAAGAGGTGTAGAGAGTTTGCAGCTGGTCGGACCGAAATTCACGACAAACAAAGGAGCGGGAGACCGTCAATTTCTGAGGAGACAGTGTTGAAGGTTGAGCAAATCATGTGTGAAGATCGATGGATCACCCTGGATGATCTCAGCACGTTGGTTCCTGAGGTTTCCCAAAGCACCGCTCACAGAATTTTAACGGAAACATCTAACTACCGGAAGGTGTGCGGAAGATGGGTGCCACGCATGCTGACTGAGGACCACATGCAGCAACGAGCTGATGCTTCCCGTGCATTTCCTCACCGCCTTGCAGCCAGACAGGACAACTTTCTGGACTCAGTTATCAAGGGTGACGAAACCTAGGCATACCACTTTACACTTGAGACCAAGCAACAATCACGCCAGTGGCGGCATCCTTTTTCGCCAAAGCCGCGGAAATTCAAACAAACACAGTTTGCCGGTATAGTCATGAGAACCGGTTTGGGATCGGAAAGGGGTATTGTTGGTCAACTTTATGCCCACTGGGACCACAATTAACGCTGACAGGTACTGTGAGACTCTAAAAAAACTCAAACGGAGAAGAGGAATGTAGAGCAAGAGCGTACACATTCACCATGACAACGCTCGCCCACACATCGCTCGGCAAACCGTTGCTCCCCTGCAACAGTTTCAGTGAAACATAATCAACCACCCACCGTATAGTCCTGACTTGGCGCCCAGTGACTATCACCTGTTCCCTAAGTTAAAAGAACATTTAGCCGGAAAGAGATTCAGCTCTGACGACGAGGTGAAAGAAGAGGTTCATAACTTTCTGAACAGCATGGCGGCGAGCTGGTATGACATGGGCATACAAAAACTGCCACAGCGTCTACAAAAATGCATCGACAGAAATGGTGATTATGTCGAAAATTAGCTTAATGTTCAAGCTGTAAACTGATGTAAACCACTGTAGAAATAAACATGTCTATGTACTTATAAAAAAATAGAAGACCTTAGTTTGGAATTACCCTCGTAAAAAAACTTCAATATTCATGGACATCTAATAAGGCAAAAAGAAAAGTACCATGTCCACTTATTAAAGACATCAGCTTATAATGGTTCCATTACAGATAGAGCGATACAAATTCTTATTTTATCATTATTCCTATACAGCACCAAAATCTTTACAAAATGTGAAATAAGAAACTTGAAATATGAAAGTACAAAATATCTTACTGCAAGTAACGCAAGCTGTCTTGTAGATTAAGCCAGTCGAACAAACTCACTCCTCAGAAAGACCGCACTTACATTTACATAACGTCGAATATTATAGACTATACTTTTATTAAACTAATAAGAAACTTTGAGAACCCGTTAGAAAACGCGGAGGCTAGTAATAAAATTATTTGGATTTAATGGGGCGCGAACCAGCAACAGATCAACACTCTGCGACGCTACTCATTGCGCCGCACCAACCATGAATCCTGAATGACCATACTTTGCATCTTATCCTCTACTCAAAGCTTTAATCGTAGATATTTTACTAACTGATATTTAATTATAACAAATTGTATCATTTGCATTACAATTTTTATGGATCCTTAGAGTCCCATTGCTTTCAAACGGCATATTTTCATAACAGACAAGTTACAATAATTCTTTAACCACCAGTATGGCGTTCCCCGTCATTTTATTACAACGGGTCGTACAATTAACGACAGGTTTTCGAAAGATCCACAATTTTCTGATGGTTAGACACGGCCTGTATACACATCTGGACTTCAACTGAAAGTCAATATGGCGTCTCGCGAGTCTGTACTGAACGCGCTTTTACTTGACCCTCTGTGAACGTCGGAAGTCGGCTGACTTCGTGCCGCTTTGCAATGTTCATCGTCGCTGCCAACGACAGCTACGTAACAGCATTGTGCTCCGTAACAATAAGCAACCGTTTCGAATATAGTGTTGACCCATGTGGGGTGTTGTGTGTAGTGATTGTTAATATCATTGACAAAAGAGTGCTAGCTATCAACTTTCCTGTCAGTTCTGTGACGCATTAACGTATTACACGTCCATTATTTTATAAGCTGTTAGTTGGTTGCTCTGGGAAAAGAAGGTGTGGCTTGTCTCAGCAGCCAACGTGCTACGAGCCTTACGCAAGCTTTCGCTTCCAGCATCCTCCGCTCAGGGTCCAAGTAAAAGCGTGCGAACAGTACTGAAGAAAGGTGGTGTACATGTCACGTAGGTGGCGTTCGTCCATCTCATTGCTCAAAGTTTTAATGCACGTTGAGTATATCTGTTATGTTAGGTATTGCTCTGCACGTTTGGAAAGACTCACCAAGGTGGTTTCTCCACCCTAAGGCATCAGAAACTGGGCACGCTCAACGTTCGAATGCAGGGTCCGTGTGCCGACGGCTTTACAAGGGGTGTTTTATTGCTGTCGCGGAGGAAGGACAGGAGGAGAGTGGTAGTAGTAACCTTGATGAACTGTTCCAGATACACCGATAGGACTGGAAACTGCTGCATTACAATCACCACTGCCGAAGACTTCCACGCTGGTACTCCATGCCACTGAGATATGCTGATTTAAATTTTATCTTTATGTGGGTTTATTTTCAGCAAAGGAAAAGTTATTTCTCATCGTCATGTTGCGAGTATTCTACAGCTGGCGCCGCTTCTCGCTTCCCACATTCCTATTCCACTGATCATGCCGGTATCCCTCTTGCTGTCCTCCGGCATCCGTCGCGTCCCAGACCTCTCGATTCTAAGTCCTCCTGGGCCGTCCACGCTTTCGTCTTTCCGCTGAGGACCACTACCATCATTTTTAGATGTCCATACCAATCTAGACATTTCATCTCTTTGGTTTCTATTATTGATTTGTCGGCACCCATAGTCTCTCTTATGTTGGTATTTGGCACATGGTCCAGCTTTGAAATACCGCAACTTCTCCACAAAAAGTCCATGTCTAGTGGAAGCAAATTGTTTTCTTTGGCGCTTGTTTATTACCCAGTTTCCGCTGTGTACGAAGTGACATCTTCAACAACTGTACGATATAACACCTGCTTGATCAATTTTATCACTTTGTTATTCTAAGGGACCGAGTTCAGTTGTACGGCCCTCATGCTCTGCCCTACTTCGTTATTTATGTAATCTTAACTTTTTCAATTTGACAACATCATAGCCTCCAGCTGCTTAAAAGACTCTCGTCCCCCGATCTTAATGGTTCCAACTTCCAGATCCTTTGTGGTATTGTCTCCAACCTTCAGATTTTCGGTATCGTCAAGCTAATTATGAGACCCCCATCTTTCATATTCCTCTTTTAATTTCCGAAGTATGTACTCAGCATCATCAGTGTTCGTGGATCTGCAGAAGGCTTGTGTTGAGATACCACAAAACAATCTCTGGACAAGTATGAAGAACAGTGCCGTGTCAGCTATTTACATCAAAGCAGTTAAACAGTTGTATATGGACTGTGTGAGTGCCGTTAAAGTGCAAAGGGCGTTCAACATGTAATGCAACAGATTTTTGTTTTCTCGGCCAATTTCGGTTGAAAAATGCGGAATTTCTTGGGGAACATCGTTGAATATCCCCGCTTGAGCCTCCATACTTTCATGAAGTCCTATAGGTGGTAGCGCCATACGTAGCCTTCAGAATGGCGTTTGTAACAGAGATGAGTTCCAAGCAGAAAAGTGTCATTGAATTTCTTTTGGCGGAAAACCAGAGCATCATTGACATTCACGGGCCCTTTCGGAATGTCTAAGGAGACCTGGCAGGGAGCAACAGCACTACGAGTCGCTGGCCGAGGCGCCTGTCATCGTTGCGAGGTCGCGCAAAACTGTCCGGAACTGTCCGACCTCCTGCACGGCTCCTCCCGTCGGAGGTTCGAGTCCTCCCTCGGCCATGGGTGTGTGTGTTGTCCTTAGGTTAAGTTAGGTTAAGTAGTGCGTAAGATTAGGAACCGATGACCTCAGCAGTTTGATTCCATAAGACCTTATCACAAACTTTCTTTTTACCTCCCGCGTGTCGGCCGGCCCCGCACTGCTATGCCTCCTTCAGTGTTGGAACGTGCGGATACTCTTATTCGATCGACAGATAATTATCAAACATCTCGCTGTACAACTGGACGGCTCTGTTGGTAGTACAACACATTCGTCCGCCAGTTGGGATACTCAAAGGTGTGCATCCCCTGGGTTCCTCGCTGCCTTACAGAAGACCATAAAGAGCAACGAAGGACCAACTGTGCGGAATTTCTTGCGCGTTACGACGCTGATCATGACAATGTCTTGTCGAATATCGTCACAGGCGATGAAATATGGGTTCGCCAGAACGAACTGGAAACAAAACGGCAAGGGGTTATTCTGTTTAATGTCTTCCCTCACGGTGCAACGATTAACTCTGAAGCGTGTTGTGCTAGCCCCAGGAAATGGAAGAAAAGACTCAGCGTGTTCGTAGCCACAAAAACTAAAATAAAATTCTCCCTCTCCATGACAACGCCTCACACAAAACTGTGCATCCGAGAGGAGCCCTTAAAAGTTGATTGGACTGTTCTTCCTCATCCACCCTGCAGCTCGGATCTCGCACCTTCCGACTTTAATCTGTTTAGCCAAATGAGGGATGCACTCCGCGGGAAGCAGTACGTGGATGATGAGGAAGTTACTGATGCAGCGAGACGTTCGCTCTGACGTCGACCAGTAGAGTGCTGCCATATGGTGCTTTAGGCCCTTACAGTAAGGTGGCGTGAGGCCGTTGCATTGACCGGAGATCATGTTAAGAATAGGGTTTTGTAGCCAAAAGAGTGGCGAATAATATGGCGCATTCGAATCCTGAATAAAACCAACCTGTTTTCAGTAAAAAAAATCTGTTGCATTACTCGTTGAACGCCCCTCGTGGAAAACTCAGTGTCGTCGGAAGTTCCTGCTACAAAAGGGGTACGTCAGTATCCCTTTAAAACTTATGTGGTGGAAGCATTTAAAGTCTGAAAGACCATATATGGAGACATGGGAGTCACTTTGGGGGGATAAATAATGATCTACACACAAGATGGCTATGGGAGTGTAATTTACTTGAACTTGACGGAGATCGCGACACAGCATGTCAAGATGACCTGTACGTTGCAATCTATTCGGACTTGGAGAAAGGTCGAATCGTTCGTATCAGGGACGTGGGAAGCATCAGACGAACAGATCACACAGACAGCTGGCTGCAGTGCAGTGACTGAAGAACATTTGGTGAGAAGAGGGCTCATTGTGGCAACAAAAGTAGGCTCGTATCCCCCCAGAAGACCGGCCGCGGTGGCCGGTGCTTCAGTCGGGAACCGCGCGACTGCTACGGTCGCAGGTTCGAATCCTGCCTAGGGGCATGGATGTGTGTGATGTCCTTAGGTTAGCTATGTTTAAGTAGTCCTAACTTCTAGGGGACTGATGAACTCAGATGTTAAGTCCTATAGCGCTCAGAGCCATTTGAACCATTTGAACCCCCAGAAGATTCACACCACGAGAAGATCGTAAAGTTTTTCGACTGGCTCTGACGAATAGACGGATGACAACAGCTGAAATCCGGGCAGAAGTTAAAGGTTTAGTGCCACCACGGACCGTCGCGAACGGATTACTGGAAGCTGGGTTCAGATCTCGAGTCGATGTGGCTTACACCGTACCATCGACAACAGAAACTTGCATAGTGTACAGCCAGAGTTAACCTGGACACTCAGCGTGACTCTGTGGCGCTCAGCGACGAATCTCGCGTCTGTCTGAATCTCGCGTCTGCCTGTGGCGGTCAGATGGACACCAGTTTCCGTAGACGACCTGGGAAACTTCACAGCAAGCTGCGATTCTTGAGACGCATACCTCTCCAACTCTTGAAATCATGATGCAGTGAACTGTTGCATATGACAACAGGCCTGATCTGGTAATTGTTGAAGAGACACTGAATGCTCACCAGAGTGTGGCAATTGTGACACCCGTCATGATAGGGATACAAAATGGCTTATTCCAGCGGGATGATGCAATTTCCCACACTATAGTTTACATCAAAAACGCTCTGAGAAATATGCGGATTCTCGACCAGCACGCCCAGTCCCATGATCTGTCAAGCATAGAGCTTGATTGGGTGCGATGGGAAGATTCGCTCTTTCACGCCTGCCTCTAGCCAACAATTTTCATCAGCTGACACAGCCTGAGCCGCAGGCTTCGCAAGAAATTCTTAAAGATGATATTCCGACGCTGTTTACTTCCGCGCCACATTGAGTTTAGGTTTTTATGTTGGTGACGCCACGTAGCGCTCTGTATTAAAATCACTGACTGCGCTGTGTGCAGTCTGTGGCTGGTTGGACTCATTGTTGGATTATTCGCTAGTGTAGTGTTTGGCAGTTGGATGTGAACAGCGTGTAGCGTTGGGCTGTTGGAAGTGAGCCGCCAGCAGTGGTGGATGTGGGGAGAGAGATGCCAGAGTTTTGAGAGGTTACTATGAGCGGACGATCTGGACATGTGTCCGTCAGAATAATTACTTTTGAACACTATTAAGGTAAATACATTGTTTGTTCTCCGTCAAAATCTTTCATTTGCTAACTATGCCTATCAGTAGTTAGTGCCTCCAGTAGTTACAATCTTTTATTTAGCTGGCAGTATTGGCGCTCGCTGTATTGTAGTAGTTCGAGTAACGAAGATTTTTGTGAGGTAAGTGATTCATGAAAGGTATAGGTTATTGTTAGTCAGGGCCATTCCTTTGTAGGTGTTATTGAAAGTCAGATTGCCTTGCGCTAAAAATGTTGTGTTTCAGTTTAGTGATGATCAGAATAAGTAAAGAGAGAACTGTCAGAGTACGTTCAGTTTTGCTCAGCTGTTTGAAAATCAAATAAAGTAAGAGTTTTTTCCAGCACTGTCATTCTTTACATGCAAAGGGGAAGTTTCAATAGAGTGTAAATCGTTGTTCTGGACCGATGCTAACAACCTACAGTGCTGGAAAAAGAATTAGTACATCTGGAAAGGTGGCGTCGATTTTGATCCCATGACAGCATATGGCGTCTGGGGGATAGTAGATGTTCTAAATATGGTTTCAACGTCGTCCGCCAACAGAAAGCATAATGGAATAGCTACCAGAGTGCCATCTGTGTGTACCCTTTCATGGGGAGTGCTTAGAGCCAGAAGGCTCACTGTGGTGCAGACGTGTGAAGAGAGCAGGCAACCATGCCATGGATACGCATTCGTGATTCCTACAGCAAGCTGAGCGAGTTTGAAAGGAGTCAGATTGTTGCCTTCCGAGTGGCGGGGTGGTCCTTTCGGAGGATTGCCAACAAGTTCGACGTGCTGCGTCAGTTGTTCAACGCTGCTGGTATCAGTAGTCATGTAAACATTCTCACGCTCGTAGACGAGGTTCTGGACGTCCACGCAGCACAGACGCGCCTGGATCCTCGTATTATAAGGGCAGCAGTGGCAGATCATACACCTACTACAGCACAGATTAGAGCGCTTGTGAGCCCAGACACGTCAACACGAACTGTTACGAACCGGTTATTAGTAGTGGGACTGCAGCAACACACACCTCTACTCCATCTTCCACTAATGCCACAGCACTGACTTGCTCCGCTCGACTAGTGCCGTTAGAGGATCACTTGAAAGACGGAATGGTGCGCCGTGGTCTTCAGCGATGAAAGCAGATTCTGCCTGCACGCTACTAAAAATGGTTCAAATGGCTCTGAGCACTATGGGACTCAACTGCTGAGGTCATTAGTCCCCTAGAACTTAGAACTAGTTAAACCTAACTAACCTAAGGACATCACAAACATCCATGCCCGAGGCAGGATTCGAACCTGCGACCGTAGCGGTCTTGCGGTTCCAGACTGCAGCGCCTTTAACCGCACAGCCACTTCGGCCGGCTGCACGCTACTGATGATCATCTGTGCATACGACATACACCCGGTTGGCACTGTCTCGTAGAGTGCATTCGACCAAGACACACTGGCCCTACCTGAGGCCTTGGGGTTCGCCTTTTGTGTTTCTGAAGGGGACGCTAACCAGAGCTCTTTACGTGGATAATGTTGTTAGACCCATTCTTTTGCCGTTCTTGCAACAGGGAGTCGATATGTTGTTCCAACAGGATAACGCTCACGCACGCAACGCTCGTGAAATTCAAGGTGCTCTGCAAGACGTGGAGCAACTTTCCTAGCCAGCACGATCTCCGGACCTGTCTCCAATCGAGCACGTGTGGAACATAATGGGACGAGAAGTGACTCGAGTAACTCGTCAACCAATAGCTCTTCTAGAACTACGTGAACAGGTTGAGCACGTGTGGCATAACTTACCCCAGGCTAATATTCGCCATCTGTACGGTCGACTGGATGTCCGAGTCAGCCCCTGCATTGCCGCCCGTGGAGGCTACACCACGTATTAACACCGGTGTTGCAGCATTGGCCGATACCTGGTACCTCTGAACCGCTTATGCTATTGAAACTTCCTGGCAGATTATGCTATTGATCTGTACAAGTAATCATTTCATGTACTCCGTATGCACTGTTGCAATAAATAATCTTGAGTGAACTGGAAACCTCTAAAAGAGTCAACAACTTTTTTGCTGCATTGAATAACACCAGATATTGGTTAAGCCTACGGTGAATCCAAATCACCACAATCGTCCCTGGTCAGAGTCGAGCTGCGGCGCCAGGAAAGAACCGGAACCCTGTGTCGTGTTGGTGTGTGACCTTGCTGGAGGAGGAGAAGGGAAACGCTTGAGGCGAGCGTTATCAGTCAAACAAAGTAGTCGTTAGGCGGTCCAGCGGGCACGTGTTGCTGCTATAAATCTGCAGCAGATCACACTGAAGGGCAAACTGGCGGCACGCGCTGAAACGCTGAAAAGAGAAGGAACGAGGGAGGGCGGACCAGCCTGAATACATATGAATAACATGAATATAATTGTGAGTTTATCGGTGGCAATTAGGATCGCTCTCCTTATTATCTCGCAGGGCTGGGATAATGCGGCGAACAAATTGCGGCCTGTCACTGCCCTTTGTAACAGGCCGAAACACGGCGACAATGATCGCCCAGCAGCCACGGAATTGTTAAGGGCGATTTTTATTGGTCCAGTTCTAAATCTATTAGAGCTAATCGTTCTTAATTATCAGTGGCAGCAACAGAATAAGAAGAACGGACATATTTCTTATTTAATAGAGAAGCAGCCGGCGTGATCTGAAGATGTATTATGCCTTTGTATCGCGTTCCCTAATAAACTCATAACATTGTAAGCTGGCGCTAGGGCCGATCTGTCATTTTTACTGATTTATGAACATACAAGAGTAGCTTATTTCTTTCACCGTTGGAGTTTAGCACCTCACCTTCTAGTCTCGCTTCGGATTTCGCAATTCAGGAGGCTTTCAGGAGCTAACTCTTTACAACAATAATTTTTCCATTTCACTGGCTGCTGAGCTCCGTGGTTGTGGATAGTATTATTTTAATAAATACTGTAACCAGTCACTTTTTACGTATTGTTACTTACAGTCTGTTAAGTAAGAACGTGGTCAGCATTACGCAAACGTGGCAAAAGATATCGGCTTAGTTCTTTCACAGCACAATACAGGGAACCTTTTTTCTCCACGCAGTGCCCATAAAGCATTAGTTTACTTTGAATTCTTGGCTGAAATACGGAAGAAGAGACATGACTGCAGCTTACGCGTCGCGTTGTGAGGCTGTTCCTCTGTGTAGCCACCCTCAAGGTCCGAAAATGAGACATGCCGCGGCATCTAAATACGTGGGAAAATCAAAGTCATTTGTACAAAGGTGGGTAACAAGCTATAAATTTGTTAAAATTGTGAAATACTGAAGGACGTGGCTTAACTGAGTAGTGACTCCAAAAGTGTGGAAAAATGATTATTAATTTTCTTTCTGGGAACTCATTCTTAACATTGCGTCAGGTGCAAGCAAAATCCACTTTGAAACAGTTGTCAACGCAGATTCATCTCATTTGTACGTCTCCTCCACGTAAATACGCGAAAAACTTGGTTTCAAGCATGCCAAGCAATTATCGACGCTGCGCGTGACTGGACGAGTATTAATTGTAATTACATTTTTCTTTTGTTCATATAACATGTATGCATGTGTTTGAGTTTGTTGTCAAATACACTTTTTCCACCGTCAACCCGACCACTATCTTACGTAACAGGCTGTAAGCTAATACGTGTTTCGGGCTTTCACATTTTCTTCAATTAGCGTAATACATATCTGAATCTTCAGTCAGTACATAGTTACAACATCGTTAGCAATTCGGATGCCGCAGCTGCCCTGTGCAAAATAACAGTTTTGTTTAGCTACTACACTTCGCGAGTTGTAGATTTACGATGTATTGTTGTTACGACGAACTTATTTTGTTTTACTATCAATAACTTAAATACAACATATTAATGTTCCATAGTTAGTTCATTATTAACAGGTTTTCGGCTTTTTCTATTTTGCACAAAAACAGCCCAGTATCTGCCTAAGTTGCCGACTGACATCTTTGTTTACGTCCGAAAAGACATCTACGACCAAAGATTACATTTTTTACAGTTTCTGCTATGGTCAAAGTTATATTTCTGTACGACAAAAGAACTAATACTTATAGTCTTACGGAAACTGTAAGCAAAATATAACTTTGATCTCAGTTTTGCTGAGGCAAAATGTAAGCATAATGTAATCTTTTATCGTACATGTATTTTCAGTTGTAAACAAACATGTCAGTCGGCAACATGGCGGATACTGGGCTGTTTTTGTGCAAAATACGAGTAAAAAGTGTTTGTGCCACGCCCGTAAGGACGAGAATCGGAATAACAAGCAGATCAGAAAGTAAGCACATCTTAACAGCAGTCATCGCGAAGTCTAGTAGCTAAACAAAGTTGTTATTTTGCACAGGGTTGCTGCAGCATACTATCTGTTGTCGATGTGGTAACTATGGACAGACTGAATACTGAAATAAGTATTATACTAATTGAAGATGGGTGAAAGCCCGAAACGCGTAATAACTTAATTATAAAAAGACACAACGAAGTAGTTGATTGCTGTATTTATTGAAATCACCGTTTACAATGCTATGCAGGCGTCCAAACCCACAGTATTGCCGTACCTGTCCCTCCAATTGCGTTGTCATGAGATACCAGGAATTTTCATTGAGTGGAAATATAGGAAGTAACGCTTCACACTGTCGTAAAGGAAGCGATCATATTTTTGAGAACAGAACCATCGAAATTAGCGAATTTAACATCTACATCTACATGATTACTGTGCAGTTCACAATTACGTGCGTGACAGAGGGTTCATCGAACCACCTACAAGCTATTTCTCTACGGTTCCACTCTCCAACAGCGCGCGGAAAGAACGAGCACTTAAATCTTCCTGTACGAGCTGTGATTTCTCATGTTTTAACATGATGATCATTTCTCGCTACGTGGGCGGGAGTCAGGAGAGGAGGTGCAAGTTGGTGATAGAAATTCCACCAGAAGATTCTGCCGCAACGAAATACACCTTTGTTTTAATGACCGCCACCTTAATTTACGCAACTTGTCCGTTGTGCTCTCTCCCCTATTTCGCGATAATACAAAACGAGCTGCCCTTCTTTGAAATTTTTCGATGTCCTCCGTCAGTTCCGTCTGATGCGGATCCCACACCGCACAGTAATACTCCAGAAGAGGGCAGACAAGCGTGGTGTACGCAGTCCCTCTAGTCGATCTGTTGCATTTTCTAAGTATTCTACCAATAAATAGAGGTCTTTGGTTTGCTTTACCCACAACATTATCTATGTCATCGTTCCAATTGAAGCTATTCGTAATTGTAATCCTTACGTATTTAGTTGAATTTATAACCTTTAGAGTTGTGTGATTTATCGTGTAGCCGGAATTTAGTGATTTCTTTTAGTGTTCATGTGGATAACTTCACATTTTTCATTATTTATGGTGAACAGCCACTTTTTGCACAGAACAGATGTCTTGACTAAATCATTTTGTGGTCGGTATTGATCATCTGGTGACTTTACAAGACGGTTAATGACAGCATCATCTGCAAACAATCTAACAGGACTGCTAAGCTTGTCTCCAATGTCATTTCTGTAGATCAGGAACAGCAGAGGACCTATAACACTTCCTTGGGGAACGCCAGATATTACTCCTGCCTTTAGATAACACTGATTACTTCTTGAGAATAGACTAGTTGTTTTCACAAGAACGATTTTTCCTAAATCAATGCTGACTGTTAGCCAATAAATCGTATTCTTCGAGATAATTCATTATGTCCGAATACAGAATATTCTCCAAAACCCTGCTGCAAATCGACGTTAGTGATATGGGTACTGTAATTCAGCGGATTATTTCTGTTTCCTTTCTTGGGTATTTGCGTGACTTTTTCCAGTATTTAGATACAGATCTTTCGATTAGCGAGCGGTGTCCAGCGTCGGTTAAGCCGTCACTGAGGCAGTATTTCGCGTTCCTGCTGCTAATAAGGAGAGTGCACCGTTCTTTTGTTACATATTTCTACGAGCTTCAATCAGGAGCAACTTATTTTCAGTTATCTGTGCAGTTACAAGTTTATTTTTGTAATTTCTTGCGTGTTTGAGTACGTACTTGTCACAGCCTTTCGTTTTAATGACAGTGGACCGTAAAGTACCGCCGTTGTTATCGACACTTGTATTGAACCTCCAATGGTACCGGCAATTTTTTTGTTTTGGTTAGTATAGCTCAGTGCCGATTAGACCGTCAGTGAGATATTACTTTGCGCTAATAAGGCAAGTACACTGTTCGTTTGTTAGATATTTCTACGAGCTGCAAACAGAAACGGTTAATTTTCAGTTATCTGTATAATTACTAGTTTATTTTCGTGATTTTTTTTGGGTGTTTGAGTGGTCTTTAGTCGTGTTTATTTATCAGGAACAGTCTTCGCGTTTGTTAACTGTCTAACGTATATCTTTCGCCGTCCTTAGGTTTGGATAGGGACTATGATTGCTGTGTACAGATGAGAGCACAGTTGATGACCTTTCGCTCACAGCTCCAGGCTGTGTTGGCTTCTGTCACACAGTTTGAAGCTGCTGCCAATGAGGATCACTCTTCGGGGTTGGATGTGGGGATCCAAGAGATGTCGAGTACATACCACGTGTTCCCCATTCGGTCCACTGCTGTGGCCGCCTCGCGTACTGCCTGCACTGAGATTGAGCCCTCACCCATGGTCGAGTGGGAGATTATTCCAAAGTCTGGTAGGCAGCGAAAGACTTCCGAGGGCCCGATCATAGGGCCTTCCCGGTTCGTTTGTCGAACACGTTTTGGACGTTATCTGTGGCTGATGATGCAGATGCTGATGCTCCCCCTGTTCTAGAGGAAGTCTCTCAGCCCGCAGGACGTGGACATTTGCAGAGGGTGGGTTTGCTAGTAGTTGGGAGTCCCAACGTTAGCCGCGTAATGGGGCCCCTTAGGGACATGACTGAAAAGGAGGGAAATGAGTCCAGTGTGCATTCCGTGAGCATAAAGGGTGGAGTCATTCCATTTGTGGAAAGGGTGCTACTGGATGCCATGAAGAACACAGGGTGCAGCCAGCTGTGGGTGGTGGCTCATGTCGATACCAACGATGTGTTGTCGCTTTGGATCAGAAGAGGTTCTGTTTGGTTTCGGCCGGCTAGCTAAAGTGGTAAGGAATGCCAGTTTTCCTTGAGAGATGAAGGCAGCGCTCACCATCTGCAGCATCGTCGACAGGACCGACTGTGGTCATTTCATTCAGAGCCGAGTGGAGGCTCTGAATCAGAGGCTCAGGCGGTTCTGCGACCGTGTAGGCTGCAGATTCCTCGACTTTTGCCTTTGGTTGGTGGGTTTCCGGGTTCCGCTTAATAGATCAGGAGTCCACTACACACAGGAAGCGGCTACAGGGGTAGCGGGGGCTGTGTGGAAGGGACTGGGCGGTTTTTTAAGTCAGAGGTTCTCGGGAAACTACAGAAAGGGTGTCAGTCTGAAAGGGCGCAGGAAAAACATAGGAAGGCAGAGATAGCGAAAATTGGTATAGTAGTTGTAAATTGTCGTAGCTTTGTTGGAAAAGAACCAGAGCTCCAAGCTGTAATAGAAAGCACTGAAACTCAACTCGTTATAGTTACAGAAAGCTGGCTAAAGCCAGAAATAAGTTCAGTCGAAAGATTTTCAAAGAACCCAGTCGTGTTCAGAAAGGACAGATTAAATACAGTCGGTGGTGGAGTGTTTATTGCTGTCAGAAGTAGTTTACCTTTTAGTGAAATTGACGTAGATAGTTGCTGTGAATTAACATGCGTAAAGGCTTTACTTGACAACCGGAATAAATTAATAATTGGTTCATTTTACCAACCCCCTGATTCAGATGATGCAGTTGCTGAACAGTTCGACGAAAATTTGAGTCTCATTTCAAATAGGCACCTCCCTCATGCAATTTTGGTTGTTGGTGACTTAAATTTGCCCTCGATATGTTGGGAAAAATACTACTATAAAGCCGGCGGTAGGCATAAAACTCGCCCAGAATTGTACTGAATGCTTTCTCACAAAATTATTTCGAACAATTACTTCAGGGCCCCACTCGACGTGTAAATGGTTGTGAAAACATACTTGACCTATTAGCAACAAATAATCCTGACAAATAGAGCATCATGACGGATACAGGGATTAGCGACCACAAGACAGTTGTAGCGAGACTGAATACCGTAACATCCAAACCCGCCAAAAATAAACGCAAAGTACACTTATTTAAAAAAGCAGATAAAAATTCGCTAGACGCCTTTCTAACAGACAGTCTTCACCCCTTCCGATCTGACTATGTAAGCGTAGACCAGATCTGATTTGAATTCAAAGAAATTGTATTGATGGCAATTGTATATATATATATATATATATATATATATATATATATATATATATATATATTAATAAGCAATGGTACCGATCCCCGTGATATACTAAACTGGTCAGAACATTGTTGCAGAAGCAACGAAAAAAGCTTGCCAAATGTAGAAAAACGCAAAATCCACAAGACTGGCGAAATTTTACAGGAACTCGAGATTTAGAGCGAACTTCAATGCGAGATCCTTTTAATAGTTTCCACAACGAAACTCTGTCTCGGAATACGGCAGAAAACCCAGAGAGATTCTGGTCATATGTAAAGTACACCAGCAGCAAGACGCAATCAATATGTTAACTGTACGATAACAATGATTATGTCACTGATGACAGTGCCACTAAAGCAGTGTTACTAAACACGGTTTTCCGAAGCTCGTTCACCAAAGAATACTTGTATAGAGCTTATCTGCCTGCGATACGTTTACGATTATGACTTCGCAGTTTTACGCTGCGCCACTTCAGTTTTTATCGTTTTACGGCAGCTATTGTTGTTCCGGGGTTATGTTCTCACTGACGGCGGTCGTGGAGAGTGCTCAGTAAGTTCTGCCAACAGTTCGTGACCGCCAGGTGATTACTCATGACATGTAGTGACTGCGCGGATTCTTGGTGGGCAAAGTCAGAGGCGTAGCTCACTATGTTTATTATTTTACTTCAACGCATTTCTGTTTGTGATGTTATGGCTACTGTTTCTCCTGGCCATTCACGTCTCGATGGCGAACGAAGAATTATTCAGGACTTTTCCTGAGTGTTCTGTGCGTTTCCAGACGGGCCAACTCCTGTCCTGCAAATATAGTTCGAGCTGCAGCCACTAAGCTGAGTGCGGGTCCACACGCCACCTGCTCGTTGTTCGACATTTGGCTCCTCCTGGATCCACGCTGCCTTAGCATTCGGCACACTGTATGCCGTCGGCGCTCCGCCCACAACACGTACAATTTTTTTGTTTTCGTACATTATGTCTCTGAGATGTGCTGGTAAAATTGGAATCACGGTAAGTATTCTCAATGATGAATGTGGTAAACCGCTTCAGATCACATTCGTAAACAAATGATTGTAGGTTTTCAGTCAGTGGCCTTGGAACACATATGCTTTACGAATGAAGAATTACGAACCGATCTCTTACATCACACTAGATTTCAAACGCCTAAAGTGATTTAATTCTGTACGAAACAATATGTCCTGCAAGGAATCTGCTGTATTATCCGGAAAGTAGCACTAACTCACTAACAACATTAGAAGACCCAACTACCGTTGCGTTCACGAACAGGGCGTGCAAAAATTACAGGGTCAGCTGAAACCTAATGAAACATAATACGTCAAGTATATCAAAGAAACCTTTTGTGATCATCATCAGCACTGCATCGTAGTTTCTGTCATGTAAACTGACCTAACAATCACATGAATCCTGTACAGTACTTCACAGTAATGTATGTGCATTCCTCATTTCTCTCATGAATATGCAAAAATCGACAATTTAGGTAGCCCATTTTTTACTAATAAAATGCTAGCAGTATTAAGAACACAATTACTGGTTGAATATGATCATTGCCGGCCGGAGTGGCCGTGCGGTTCTAGGCGCTACAGTCTGGAACCGAGCGACCGCTACGGTCGCAGGTTCGAATCCTGCCTCGGGCATGGATATGTGTGATGTACTTAGGTTAGTTAGGTTTAATTAGTTATAAGTTCTAGGCGACTGATGACCTCGGAAGTTAAGTCGCATAGTGCTCAGAGCCATTTGAACCAAGCCAATATGATCATTCCTTTCCTGAAACTCTGCGTTAATTGTATATTTATGAATTTTTGGCAGGTTAAAAATACCCAGTCCCGTTGCAGTCTTTACTGCATGCAACCGCTATTTATCAGACAGTTATTTATAAAAAGTACAGTACGCAGCGCAACGTTCCAGATTCCTGAATCAATTATACGCTATCACAAGAATTATCTCACTTCGTTTCACGGCTCTCAGTGAACCGAATACTGGTAAAAGAGACCTAGTACCTTTCTAAATCGAGTCCTAATATGATATAAGGTGGAATATTAACTTAAACAGGGATCTTCTGTGAAACATGAAAACACACTAAACGTGACACAGACATGCGCCTCCTGCAGCAGCTTCGTTAAGGAGACTGTGAGAATTCGTCTTACCCACAAGTCTGGTGAATAAGGATATAGGATACAATACAAGCAAAGCTAACTGAAGTTTGTAAAATAGTTTACCTTTTCCTCTAACCGTCTGGCAAGCTTTCTTCAAAACGATGAGCCTCGGATGTGCAACATGGAAAGCGTGGCTGTCCGCCTTCCACGAACACCTACTATGTATGGAGCACTTGCGAAGCGCAGGAGCATCTCGAAAGATATACCGGAAATAAAGCATCTGTCCCTCTTTTAGCAGGTTTGCTAATGGTGGACTCTTGTCCATCCATGATTTGACATTTTTTTGTTGTAGTTTTTAATTTATGTGGCATAATGCCGTTCTTGTCGACACAGTTGTCAGTTCCCTAACGAAGAGAAATCGTATCCACCACGAGCCTGTCAGATGTGTGGACTGTTTGTGTGGTTTGTTTCTGAGACTGTGTAACACCACTCAGTGGGTTAGATTCGAGTCTGGTCCTCCCCTTGGTCTCGCTAAACACCATCGTGTTAAGCCACACGAACAGACTGGAACCTAAATTATGACAGGTAAAGGCAACAGCTGCACAGTTCGTCAAAACAATCGATGCCGTCTCAGGCTGACATCGCCCGTTTTGATACTTACGATCCACGAAATGTAAAGAACTTCCATCGTTGCACCTAGCAGAATTATATAAGATCTCACATTGCCATTCCCTCTGAAAGGAGTTTGTTTAATTTCTTTCTTCATCTAACTCTTTTCATCGTAAGCATTTAAGTTTAATAAAGTTTATCTCTCTTTGCTGTATCGTGTAAAATCACTAACAGCTATAGTCGTGCTAAACTCTTTGACGACCGGAAGCCACTTTTTTGGAAAGGGGTCTATGCGGCGGCTTCTGCAATTGAGCGGGTCTCACAAAGGCCATTCTACATTGTTTCCTGGATCCGGCTGCAGCTGGCGGTTAAACAAGTTGGTGCAACAAAATTGTAACACCTCCTTGTATAAATTCATAGGATACTTTGTGGCGTAAACTATTTAGCGTTCGCTTCATCTTTTTTTAAATATGCTTGTGGTCCACACAACACATTTCCATCGCGAATCGTGAATTTGTTTTGTCATTTATTTATGGGACTTTCGTTTGTTCACAATGGGTATATGCAGGGTGTCTCTCTTAAGAACCGTCAGGCGCATTTTCTCTGGTGTTGCAGCAGGTACTGTATTTACAGTTTAATTTTTGCAATGTGTAGCTGAAGGCAGTCCAAACAAGTAGTACGATATTGCAGTGCGTGTGTTAGTCTGACTACGACGCAAAGTTCCTTTGGAGATACATGTATATCCAAAGGAACTTTGCATCTTAATCTGAATAACACAGGCACTACAATATCGTGTTTCTCTGCTAATAGCGGACAAGCAACTTTCTACTGCAACGTCTGACATGTACGGCAATATACATAATGGATATACGAGTCCAGGTCGTAGACGCATGGTTGACGACATATGGAAGTTTGGGTGAGGCCGGCTGCGTGTTCGGTCAGAGGGTTAGCTGCCCTCTGTAATATAATACAACTGAGTGAATGGCTCAAGGATGAACTTGAACAAGCATCACTGCACGTCCGCCCCGAACAAATACAACGAACAATTAGGAACAAGATGATACAAATACAGGGTGTTTCAAAAATGACCGGTATATTTGAAACGGCAATAAAAACTAAACGAGCAGCGATAGAAATACACCGTTTGTTGCAATATGCTTGGGACAACAGTACATTTTCAGGCAGACAAACTTTCGAAATTACAGTAGTTACAATTTTCAACAACAGATGGCGCTGCAAGTGATGTGAAAGATATAGAAGACAACGCAGTCTGTGGGTGCGCCATTCTGTACGTCGTCTTTCTGCTGTAAGCGTGTGCTGTTCACAACGTGCAAGTGTGCTGTAGACAACATGGTTTATTCCTTAGAACAGAGGATTTTTCTGGTGTTGGAATTTCACCGCCTAGAACACAGTGTTGTTGCAACAAGACGAAGTTTTCAACGGAGGTTTAATGTAACCAAAGGACCGAAAAGCGATACAATAAAGGATCTGTTTGAAAAATTTCAACGGACTGGGAACGTGACGGATGAACGTGCTGGAAAGGTAGGGCGACCACGTACGGCAACCACAGAGGGCAACGCGCTGCTAGTGCAGCAGGTGATCCAACAGCGGCCTCGGGTTTCCGTTCGCCGTGTTGCAGCTGCGGTCCAAATGACGCCAACGTCCACGTATCGTCTCATGCGCCAGAGTTTACACCTCTATCCATACAAAATTCAAACGCGGCAACCCCTCAGCGCTGCTACCATTGCTGCACGAGAGACATTCACTAACGATATAGTGCACAGCATTGATGACGGCGATATGCATGTGGGCAGCATTTGATTTACTGACGAAGCTTATTTTTACCTGGACGGCTTCGTCAATAAACAGAACTGGCGCATATGGGGAACCAAAAAGCCCCATGTTGCAGTCCCATCGTCCCTGCATCCTCAAAAAGTACTGGTCTGGGCCGCCATGTCTTCCAAAGGAATGATTGGTCCATTTTTCAGATCCGAAACGATTACTGCATCACGCTATCTGGACATTCTTCGTGAATTTGTGGCGGTACAAACTGCCTTAGACGACACTGCGAACACCTCGTGGTTTATGCAAGATGGTGCCCGGCCACATCGCACGGCCGACGTCTTTAATTACCTGAATGAATATTTCGATGATCGTGTGATTGCTTTGGGCTATCCGAAACATACAGGAGGCGGCGTGGATTGGCCTCCCTATTCGCCAGACATGAACCCCTGTGACTTCTTTCTGTGGGGACACTTGAAAGACCAGGTGTACCGCCAGAATCCAGAAACAATTGAACAGCTGAAGCAGTACATCTCATCTGCATGTGAAGCCATTCCCCAGACACGTTGTCAAAGGTTTCGGGTAATTTCATTCAGAGACTACGCCATATTATTGCTACGCATGGTGGATATGTGGAAAATATCGTACTATAGAATTTCCCAGACCGCAGCGCCATCTGTTGTTGAAAATTGTAACTACTGTAATTTTGAAAGTTTGTCTGCCTGAAATGTACTGTTGTCCCAAGCATATTGCAACAAACGGTGTATTTCTATCGCTGCTCGTTTAGTTTTTATTGCCGTTTCAAATATACCGGTCATTTTTGAAACACCCTGTATATAAAATTTCAAGAAAGCGGTAAGGCGGCCGCTCGCGATAAGCGAGAAATCCGGGTTCGAGTCCCGGTCCGGCACAAATTTTCATTGTCGTCATTCCATTCTACAGCTGATGGTTGTCATTATTCGCAATTGCGAATACCTTTAATGAATGCAAACAAATACTGTTCATCACGTGTCTCACGCGACGTCGACGGAAAGCGACGGTTTGTTTTCCGTTAAAACCAAATGATTTTTAAAGAGGAATTTTACGTGCTATTCGATAGAGTGGTCACAGTTTAGTCTAGTCCGATATAGGTTTTATCGACATGTATTAACAGGAATAGTAAAACTCGTAGAATGACGAGTACCCCAGCAATGACAGCACTGTCCTCGGCCGGCCCATTTGACTCCGTAGTTCCATTACTTTTTACGTATGTTAATAAGCTGTAAGAAATAATGAATGTGTCAGTAAATTTAAGGCCGATCTTTACCAGCCACCATAATCCCAACAACATTTTCTTCTTTTTCATCAGACCCCAGTTCAAGTAAAGAAATGAATAAAAAATGTCACATCCGAAAGCAAAGAATAGTAGGTAAGAGTAAAGCATACATGTATCGACTTATTTGCTAACAAGTGACTGGTTCTTGAAGTTGTTGAAACTCCTTCCCACCCCCTCCCCGCTGTCATCCAATACTGCACGCTACTGCTACTCTTACCTATCGAATGGTAGCGCCGTGCGGACTTCTGCGTTGGAGCCGTGACGCCCGAGTAGGTGCGTGGTACAGTAGCAGCAGTGCGCGGGCGACGCGGAGACGCAGCGACAACCTCTGGGGGGAGAGCGGCCGCTTCTCGGAAGTTTTGGTTGCGCGGCGCGGCGCGGCGCCGCGCCGGTCAGCCATTAATTGTTAAAACATATTGACAGGCAAATAAATGATGAGCGGCCGGCGGTAGAATGCGGCGTGAGTTATCGCAGGAATGCCGCGCCTAATTGCCGGCCGGGCTCTCATTACCATGAGACCGGCTGGCTGGATGGCAGCCCCTCCCTAGCGCATAGGCACCGGCGACAACGCTGCCCGCGCGCTGCTTCCGGACTCCTCTCTCTCTACTTGCTGCGTACTGACTGCCCTCTGCTGGCTCCGCACCGCCGCCACTGCACCAGACCCTGTGTGATTTCCTCTTTGGGGTGCAGGTTTGTATTCTGCAGAGAGTCCGACACTAAAAGTGTGCGGTGGGTCTCAGGGCGGCATCCTAGCGGAACTTCCCATTGGATAAAAGCTCTCCCTTGACTTAAAACGAGTTGGACGTATTTGGAGGTTATACATTAAGTGCTGTGGGCCGGTTCGCCGTTTTTTAGCGTACCCATGAGATGCTAACAAGATCTGCACCAAGTGACCTATATAGTGAGTAGATGACTTCCCAGAAGAGCATGTGAAATGTTATGACGAAGTCGTGCACCAGAAACTAATGAACATATAATTGGTGCAAATGGCTCTGAGCAGTATGGGACTTAACATATGAGTTGATCAATCCCCTAGAACTTAGAACTACTTAAACCTAACTAACCTAAGGACATCACACAACCCATGCCTGAGACAGGATTCGAACCTGCGACTAGAACCGCTCGGCCATACCGGCTGGCTGAACATGTAATTTAAACATGAAATATAGATACCGTAGCTGACACAGATACAATAACAAAAGGTTTCATCAAACTATGGAATAAAACTAAAGTTCACAATAAAATCTTGTTTATTACTAAGAAGCATTACGTTGATTCCAACCATTGAATAGAAAATACAAATAATTATTAACTGCACAATGATTCAAATAAATTTCACAAAATACACGATAATACCTTGACAGAGAAGGGTGCAATTGGAAATGAAATTACACTCCTGGAAATTGAAATAAGAACACCGTGAATTCATTGTCCCAGGAAGGGGAAACTTTATTGACACATTCCTGGGGTCAGATACATCACATGATCACACTGACAGAACCACAGGCACATAGACACAGGCAACAGAGCATGCACAATGTCGGCACTAGTACAGTGTATATCCACCTTTCGCGGCAATGCAGGCTGCTGTTCTCCCATGGAGACGATCGTAGAGATGCTGGATGTAGTCCTGTGGAACGGCTTGCCATGCCATTTCCACCTGGCGCCTCAGTTGACCCAGCGTTCGTTCTGGGCGTGCAGACCGCGTGAGACGACGCTTCATCCAGTCCCAAACATGCTCAATGGGGAACATATCCGGAGATCTTGCTGGCCCGGGTAGTTGACTTACACCTTCTAGAGCACGTTGGGTGGCACGGGATACATGCGGACGTGCATTGTCCTGTTGGAACAGCAAGTTCCCTTGCCGGTCTAGGAATGGTAGAACGATGGGTTCGATGACGGTTTGGATGTACCGTGCACTATTCAGTGTCCCCTCGACGATCACCGGTGGTGTACGGCCAGTGTAGGAGATCGCTCCCCACACCATGATGCCGGGTGTTGGCCCTGTGTGCCTCGGTCGTATGCAGTCCTGATTGTGGCGCTCACCTGCACGGCGCCAAACACGCATACGACCATCATTGGCACCAAGGCAGAAGCGACTCTCATCGCTGAAGACGACACGTCTCCATTCGTCCCTCCATTCACGCCTGTCGCGATACCACTGGAGGCGGGCTGCACGATGTTGGGGCGTGAGCGGAAGACGGCCTAACGGTGTGCGGGACCGTAGCCCAGCTTCATGGAGACGGTTGCGAATGCTCCTCGCCGATACCCCAGGAGCAACAGTGTCCCTAATTTGCTGGGAAGTGGCGGTGCGGTCCCCTACGGCACTGCGTAGGATCCTACGGTCTTGGCGTGCATCCGTGCATCGCTGCGGTCCGGTCCCAGGTCGACGGGCACGTGCACCTTCCGCCGACCACTGGCGACAACATCGATGTACTGTGGAGACCTCATGCCCCACGTGTTGAGCAATTCGGCGGTACGTCCACCCGGCCTCCCGCATGCCCACTACACGCCCTCGCTCAAAGTCCGTCAATTGACACCGGTGTCAATGTGTTCTTTTTTCCATTTCCAGGAGTGTATATTCTTAGCTATGTCATTGCAAACAACCAATGATTGCTGAATTAGTTAACAGATTAAACGAAAATCCCAGAAAAGTACATATAGGCACCAATTCCCTTGCCTAAGCGCATATCGCGTTCATCTAGCCGACTGAGTCAATTAATTCAGAAAAGCAGAACTCTAACTCGAAACAAATGACCTCGCAGTCCCCTCGTCACGACATGCACTCGTGCTCATAAATTGAGGTTAATGCTGATACATGGTGAAACAACGCTCTGGTGGGCGGTTTGCGGGTTTAAATCACCCCGGGGTATGACTGTGTGGTGCATTTGACCTGCGGTCGTTGCACGGTGGCGCTGGCAGCAGTCCACATACGCAGAGGTGTGTTGGTACATGTCAGAGTACGGTGCAGCGAGTAAGTGTGCAGACGTTTTTAGACTTGCTAACGATGACTATGTGTTGAAAATGGCTCAAAGAACACATATTGATGACGTTACGAGGGGTAGAATACTAGGGCGACTGGAGGCCGGTCAAACACAGCGGTTCGTAGCACGGGCCCTCTGTGTGCCACAAAGTGTGATCTCAAGATTATAGCAACGATTCCAGAAGACAGGAAACGTGTCCAGGCGCTACAGTACGGGACGTGCACAGTGTACAACACCACAAGAAGACCGATGTCCCACCATCAGTGCCCGCAGACGGCGACGGGGTACTGCAGGTAGCCTTGCTCGGGAACTTACCGCAGCCATTGGAACAATTATCTCCAGACACACAGTCTACAGACGACTGAACAGACATGGTTTATTCGCCCAGAGACATGCAAGGTGCATTCCACTAACCCCTGGTCACAAGAGATCCTGTAAAGCCTGGTGTCAAGAACACAGTACATGCTCATAGGAACAGTGGTCCCAGGTTATGTTCACAGACGAGTCCAGGTTTAGTCTGAACAGTGATTCTCGCCGGGTTTTCATCTGGCGTGAACCAGGAACCAGATACCAACCACTTAATGTCCTTGAAAGGGACCTGTATGGAGGTCATGGTTTGATGGTGTGGGGTGGGATTATGATTGGTGCACCTGCATCTCTGCATGTCTTTGACAGAGGAACTGTAACAGATCAGGTGTGTCCAGATGTCATTTTGCACCAGTATGTCCGCCTTTTCAGGGGTGCAGTGGGTCCCACCTTTCTCCTGATGGATGATAACGCACGCCCCCACCGAGCTGCCATGTGGAGGAGTACCTTGAAACAGAAGATATCAGGCGAACGGAGTGGCCTGCCTGTTCTCCATACCTAACCCCATCGAGCACGTCTGGGATGCTCTCGGTCGGCTTATCGCTGCACATCTTCACACCCCTAGGATACTTCAGGAGCTCCGACAGGCACTGGTGCAAGAATAGGCGGCTATATCCCAGCAGCTGCTCGACCACCTGATCCAGAATATACCAACCGTTGTGCGGCCTGTGTACGTGTGCATGGTGATCATATCCCATATTGATGTCGGGTTACATGCGTAGGAAACAGAGGCGTTTTGTAGCACATGCGTCTCGGGATGGTTTTCTCAACTTATCACCAATACCATGGACTATACAGATCTGTGTCGTGTGTGTTTCCTAAGTGCCTATGCTATTAGTGCCAGTTTTGTGTAGTGCCACATTGTGTGGCACCACATTCTGCAGTTATCCTTAATTTATGAACATGAGTGTAAGATACTGTGGCTCATGCTTATCATCGTTGTAAAACCCAGGTGCAGATGCTGGTTGCAGTGATAGCTGAGACATAAATCGACCCCCATAATTTATGATCAGCTCTAGGGCGAAGTCCTCCCTCTCTGCAGTTCTGACATGAACACATCTCCCCCTCTGATGATCCAAAGCGATCTCCTTCTCAAAATCTTGTTGGTTTCGCCAACACCAGATTCTCATTTAGGCAGTCGCTGTAGACCTTCCGAGACCTGACCAATTAAAAACTTATAACAATAGAAACAACCTCCCTTCTTGTAAAGACCTTGCTGTGACTAACACTCTCTTAGAGTGGGACAGAAAGCAGAAACTTTCTCCCACTATGACACTGATTTCACGTTTTGGCACACGATAGTGGTTGCATGTACACACTTTTGAATTCCTGAGAGTATTTTCATGCCGTCGTTACAACTACATGAAAATGTTTATTTTCTTCGCGAGACGTGTTCCGTTTTTCTGAGGTGAAGCATCATTGGTGGTCTGTAATTAAAGATATTTACAATTTGATTTGTTTTGAAGATCGAAAAACAGTTCATGAACAGTATGTTGATTTTTACTTAACAGTGATTTCTGCTCGGCTTCTCGCCTACATCGAGAAATGCCGTCTCCTAGCAAATCTTTGGTGTCTTTCTTCATTACACACTGTAAGAGATATGTGCTGCCTGCGATATGTAAGCTATAAGAGAATCTGAGACCAGAGAGCAGTATTGACTGCAGTACGAACTGTGTAGCAGTAGCAGCAAGTTGTTGCTAGCGAGCAGTCGCCAGTCTGCACTTGTCAGTCCTGTATGGTGTATCATGTTGGCTGGGCCGGTCGCGGTGCAGCGATGCCGGAGCCTGAGTATTGTTGTATAAGGTAAAAAGCAGCCTCGCGCATATCTAGTAATGTTATGTGAAGTCCCACGTAAATCTTTTAAAAATGTCCTAATAATAATCTTCGTGATATAAAGTAATTTCTAACAAACATTAATTTCAGTTTAAAGAATTTACTAATTTCTTCAATCTATGATCATTCCTATTGTTGCAAAAGAAAAATCAGTTGCTTCCTTTCATAAAATGACAAATCTATCGGCCAGCATTGCACAGAGCTGTCCCGGAAAAATTTTGTATAAGAGCAGATATATTCGCCGTTTTTATTGAGATAAGAATTTTTCCTTTTTTATTCAGAATGATCTTACAGGGCCATGACGCAGCGCTGCTGTCGTCCAAATTCTACCAGGTTACTGAAATTATTTTTTATTACGAGGTTTAGGAATTTTTCTGTTTCGAGCTTACATTAAATGGAAACAAATTTTGTGTGGAGGTTGAATGTGAACGAATTTCTGTAGGGAGGTTATAAATGGGAACCAATTTTGTTCTGAGGTTACACTAAAATTTGAATCACTATCCACAATATTTATTTAATTACAATTTTTTTTGTGGGGAGGTTACAACACTGTACCTGTAATTTTTGAGTGCTCTGCAGAACTATGCATTTCTTATGTTTTACACAGCACACATTTTCGCACACCACTCTTTACTGTTTGTTTTTATACTTCTAAGTGTGTATTATGTTTTGTAGTGTTGCCAACATAACATTGCACTAGTTTGACTTTGACCTATACTCTTTTTTTCTTTTTCTTAATGGACACACCACAATTTGACTGTATTGCTGTTTCTTTAATTTTGATCAAGGTTTCAGACTTTTATGCCATTTTCAAGTGATTGAGTTTATGTCATTAACATATAATGTTAAACATATGTCATTAACAGTAGTATATCTATTCCGATTCTGGCTCAAAGAGCTTTTCGGGTTTAATGATATGCCAACCAAGAATCCAGTTTCTCAGCTTCCACCAACCAAAAGAATATCATTTCCCTATATCGAAAGACTTAAATTCTACATATCTACAATGGAAACAAAAAATGGGAAACAAAAGCAGAACTATTTAAAACAACTTAGAAAATTATAGCAAAGTAAATCGGAATTTGAATAAAAGGAAAATACAACAATTTTAAAAATTGCATTTGCTTGTTCCATAAAACCAAATTCTCATTTCCTAGTTTAAAAGTTTTCAAATCTAATAAATTTTATTCTTTATAAATAAGAACCAAAAAATCTCATTTAGCCATATTGAAAAAACCATTCAGACCTAAAATCTCAAAAGGTACATTTAACAGTAAACATTTTAATAAAAGGAAAAATAAGACTTCCTTCTCTATAAAAACAATGGAGAATAAGGTGAGTGAAGCTGAGCTCTTTAAGAGCTTAGAAAATTAATTTACCAGAAAGTATAGATTCGGTTTAAAAGATTTAGAAAATTACTGCAAACAAAATAGTTTTTTAGATGTAACTAGAGAAGATCTGTTAGAATTTATTGATTATTTTAATCAGAAAGAAATGAATAAAGAAATAAAGAAGAGGAACTAAAATGTAAAACATTAAAACAAAGTCGATCAAATACTAAAACAGAAAAATTGAAGAATTGTTATAAATTTAGAAAAAGTCAATTAATTGGTCTTATTGTAAATCCTATAGACAATATTAAAACAATGATAACAAAATCAACTGAATAAAAACTTCAAAAGAAATTCATAAAACTTGTAAAGTGAAAAATGTAAAATATTATACTAAATTTAGAAAAAGTCAATAAATCGATCTTATCAAAAAACCTGAGAGTAAAATTAATAATGACAACAATTTCAGTAAAACATCTTTAAATGATCTACATAAAATTTGTAAAATGAAAAATTTAAAAAAGTATTCTAATATTAACAAAACAACAATTAATCGAGCTTATCAATAGATCTGAGGCTTAAGTTATTAACATCCATATTAATAATTATTTTCAGAAACTTCTAGTAGATAAGTATCAAGTAAATAAACAATAGTGTTATCACAAAATTTATTTGGTTTCAAATTTCTAGATGATGAAGCTTTTCTCAAATCAACTAAACACATTTATAGAAAAGCTTCTCCTTTCGCATCAAGAATAATACCTTACGAAATTAATAACACTGATAATATTGTGGAATCACAAGAATTTTTTAATCAGATTAAAGAGGAAATAATCACCAAATTAAAAAAATATTTTTATTCAAAGAACAGCAGTTAAAGTTAATATGATTTTTATTGCAATTTTAAAAGACAAGATGAAATACAACAATTTAATTTAATGAAGTTTTATTATGAACATCAGATTTAGAATATTATTATTAAAAATCACTGAATAAACTACTAACTGAAATTGGAGAAATGCAAAGGAAAAAATCAGATTCATCTTTATTATATATAGATATTTTAGAATTTAATGTTAATAGATACAATCCAATTTTTGGTTCTTCTTATATCGATTTACCAAAAGTAATTAAAGACAAAAAAGCTGTAATTAATGTGAAAAACACAGATCAAAAATATTTCCTTTGGGCAATTAAATCTGCATTGTATGCTGTAGAGAATATTACAGAAAGAGTTAATAATTATAAAAAAATTGGATTATAATAAGATGAAATTTCATTCAGTTATTATCTTAAATATTCTAATGGCGATTATCAAAATCCATTTACATATGCAGGTAAAGATGCAGCAAAAAATTTGTTGTGGTGTTAAAAGAAGAATCAAGAGACATTGCTAGAATACATAATCGAAATGTTCCAATCAAATTGACTAAAGGAGATGTAATCAACTATTCAAATTCTGAAATCTGTCTTATTTGTGAAAAGGAATTTAGAGAAAATAAAATGATAGTGCATTGTCATTTAACAGGAAAATATCTATGAGCTGCACATAAATATTGCAATCCTAATTACAAATATCATTAACTTACTCCAGTTTATACTAATAATTTAACAAATTATGATGTCCATTTGCTTACCAAATAATTAGCAATTGATAGTAAAGTTACTGAAGAAATTCCAAATAATGAACAGAAATAATTTTCTTATAATACACAAGTTGAAGATGGATTAACTTTAAAATTTTTAGGTAACTCTAAATTTATAGCCTCAAGTATTGATAAATTATCTTCCAATCTTACAAAAAAAACAGTTTAGAGAAATAGCAAAATATTTTGAAGTTTAAAAATTAAATTTAATACTTTAAAAAATGGATTCTGAAGAAAAATTACAAGAAACAAATTTACCCAAAAAAGAACGGTTTTATTCAAGACTTCATGAAGATTATATTTCTGATGAAGGTTATGAAAGAGCAAAACCAGTTTGGGAAAAATTCGATATTAAAAACTTTGATAAATATACAAAACTATATACTAAAGTTTTAATTTTAGCAGATACTTTCGAAATTTTTGTAGATACATGTATTGAATCTTATAAACCTCTTCCATCTTCGTATTTTACAGGTCTTGCACTAGCTTGGTTTTCTGCATTAAAAATGACGTAAAATTGATTTAGATTTATTACATGATTTTGCTTTTCAAAAAAGGAATTCAACATGGAATTACTTAAAGTATTAAAAAGATATGCCGAATCAGATAATGAATATAAGATACATTTTAAGCCAATAAAACAATATTGCATATTTAGATGCAAATATTTTATACAGTTGGGCAATGTGTCAATTTTCGCCATTTCAAAAATTCGAGTGGATGGAAACAAAATATTTTAATGCCTGAGAAATACTTAAAATTCCAGATGATTTTAAATATGTTTACATTTTCGAACCTGATTTTGAATATCCAAGAAAATTACATAATTTAAATAAAGATTTGCCTTTTGTACCACAAGGAGGAAATAAATTACTAACAACTTTGAATAATACAGAAAAATACGTGTTTCATTACAGAAATCTTGAATACTATTTAAATCTTAGATTAAAATTCATAGGGTATCATGTGAACAATCAGATTGGCTGAAGAGATATCTTGATTTTAATACAGAAATAAGAAAGAAGGCAGCTTAAGATTTTGAAAAGGATTGCTATATATTAATGAATAATTTAGTCTTTGGAAAAACAATGTTAAAAGTTAGAAATAGACAAAATATTAAAATTACAACAGATCAAAGGAAATATACAAATTAAATTTCAAAACCAAATTACGAATGTACTACATAATTTTCGAAATATCTAGTAGCAGTTCATTTGATAAACGAATTTGGATTGGGATGAGTATTCTAGATATTTCGAAAATAAAAATGTATGACTTTTATTGAAAATGTTGATGTATGTTATATGTATACCGATTGTTTCAACAATGATATGAAATCAATGGTAAACAAATTTGACACAACTGATTATCCAAAAGATAATGGACTTCTGCAAGCAAATAAGAAAGTTTTAGGAAAAATGGAAGATGAAAATTGTGGAAAAGTTATGTTAGAACACGTCAGTTTAAGAGTGAAAAAGATGAGACAAAACGTGAAGGTGTTAAAAAAATCAGTTGTGAAAAGTGAAACTACTTTTGATGATCACAAAAAATGTTTAGATAACAAATTAAAACAATATAGAAAAATGAATATGATTAGATTATTTAAATGTGAATTGCATGCAGTTGAATGTAATAAAATTGTTTTAAATGCAGACAATGATAAATGTGTTGTATTGTAGGATGGGATTAATACATTATGTAGAAATTATGTATTAGAAATTACCATCACGCTGATGGACTCCATGCAGCATTGAGGAGAAACATTATTGTTTTGCTATTATTTCTGAAACAATCCTTTTCAATTGTGTAGTGTTTATTTCTTTTTTATAGTCAGTAAGTCTTTTGGTCCCTTAGTATCGATCTGGGTATGAATGACTGCATCATGGTCATGAAAACATTCGGAAATGATAATGTTGCTTCCTACCAATCTCAAATAAATTAATCTGCTGCTACTTGTCCACAGAATGTTGGGTATTTAGTGACTTGTTACTATAAGATACTTTAATCAATCTCTGATTCTGTAACCAAGTTACAAACATCTTCAATATATGTATATATTTACCTATATATATATATATATATATATATATATATATATATATATATATATATGTCATCAGAGATTGTATTATAATCTTTTCTTATTGTCGCAGCTTGTTGATGGTATTCCATCATTTTCGAATTTGACTCTCCCTTGGCTCCTTCGAATTTGGCATCTAACTGTTTGGATATGTCCTCTATTTTCGACTCTACTTGCGTGTCAATTTCTAACCTCATGGCCTTGTTCTGACTACTGGTTTGGGTTTTGCATTACCCAACTGGGTATTTAAATCAGCTGTTAAGTCTGCTTTTAGTTCGTTCTTTACCGACTATTTAGATCATTTGTCTCTGTTTGCAGGTCTGTTTTTACTGAATTTATCTTTTCATTAAGATTTGCAAGGACCTGGTCTTTATTCACCATCTTTCAGCCTTCTCATTTTCTTTGCAGGCCTTTTTATCCATTTTTCCTACTTTTCAGGGTCCTTTCTTTGTGTTTCTTTCTGTCTTCTACTTTCGAACTTGCTTTCATTGTTGAATCGATCATTGGGGTCATGTCACTTTCTTCAAAAACGGGAATAATTTGTGCATTAGCACCAGCTTCCAAAACTACGGTCGTGCCTCCACAGGTGTACCTATTGCGCGTAATCATAATGGATAGTGCAGTCCATTCGGATCACCGCTGTCATGTGCTTTTGTCTGTGTCCACTGTTTACCATCAGCCATGTTCACGTATTATTTGTCAAAGGTCAAGTTGCTACAGATATTATTTGTCATTGCCGTCAGTCATTTGTCTGTGATGTCAAGAAGACTTATGTCAAGAAGACAAGATGGTACCTATTGATTACAAACAAATGAAATGACACATGTTTTACCACTTTTGAGCGCAACTATCCGCCATATTGTAAAATTGTGCACTGCACTGACAACAATAGTACATATTCACTGAATTTAACTACCAAAGAGTAGACTATGGAAAAAATGAAATAAAGCAGTTTCAAGGCAGGAAAAGACAGGGCTAAGTTTTGATCAACTTGTAAGATGCTACATGACTATGAAAGCTTGGCTGTTGCATGTTAAAATTTCAGTTACTTTTTGCTATATTGATAGTGGTAGGGTAGGATACTCGCATTTTTTGGTATTTCCTACATTTATTCTTCTGGATGAATTGTATCTGTATCATAAAATGAAACAGTTATTAGAATAACCACTGAAATTTTTTAAACACATTCATGAAATGATTTTTGATCAAGTCCCTGTTAGGGTGCCATATGTATAGTGTTGAAGATATAATGATGTTTGTGTGTAGCTTGATGACAGAATCAGACAATGATTGAATTATCTTATAGTAACAAGTCACTAAATACCTGACATTCTTTGCACATGGAGAAGCAGATTAATATATTTTAGACTGGTAGGAAGCAACATTATCATTTCTGCACATTCTCATGACCGCGATGCAGTAATACCCGGATCGACACTAAGGGACCAAAACGTTTACTGACTTTAAAAGAAATCAACACTACACAATTGAAAAGGATTGTTTCAGATATGATAGGAAAACGATAATGATCTTCCTGCCTGATTGCTCCATTTGGTCCATCAGTGTGATCGTAATTTCTGGAGAGAAACCGATAAAAAATTATTAACATCCAAGTAATGGGGAGATGGAGGTACTTAAGGATAATTTTTCTAAAGAAGCACACTTCATGTATATATAGCACATGTTTTTTAATGCTACATACCTTTTTATATTACAGTTACAATAGCTGGTGCTTTGCACATCAATGGCAATACTAGAGATTAATGTTCTCTTGATGGTGCCTGCTCATAATTAATTACATAAAACTATATGTTTTCTGATTGAGAAGAAAATTGGCACATTTACGACTATTTTACACAAATAATAAAATACAGATTGCGGAATGCAGCTTTTCCGCATCAGCCTTTCATCGAATACAAACAGTAAAAAGTGAAGTGCTCGAGGCCTCATTTGTCTTGAAACAACAGAAGTCTTTTTGTATCATATATCGATATGTGTACATAGAGATTTACAGCCGCCACGAAGGAGTGGAAAAGATAAAGAATAATAGATTCTTTTGCTGTTATGTGATGGTTTATTTCTTTTCCATTACAATTGTTTGATAACTTCAGGCCACCAAGTATTTACTATTGAGCGTATACTATTGTTTGTGAGGCGAAAATTACCAATGTTACACCACCTCCCTTAAGGAGGGAAGGAATACCGAAGGTATTACTTTCATCCTTGTTCCCATTGGAACATGTGTAATTTTTGGTGTAACATACAGATTATTAAAAACTAGTTTTCATTTCATAGTCATTTTATAATAACATACAATTTGCAGTTACTGACCATTGATCAGTCTGAATTTGTTCTGTGTTTCTTTCAGTCTTTGCATGGTTCAGTCTTAATTGATGATTCTTAAAATTAAAGCTAGAGGTATACATATTTACAAATGTTAAAAGAAAAAAATATCACAATTCATCCTTCGTCACAGCAAAAGTAAATTGACAATCACTACTGGTACACAAATTATTTTAATGGTGTTCTTTATATTTTCGTAGTCTTATCAGTTTATTGGTTTGTCGTTTTGTCCAGCTTCATTAGCTCAGTCGAATTTAATTATACATTTATTTCCGTCACGCATACACCATTTATCATAGACTTGGTTTTTAGAGTGGCCACTGCTGATGGCTTCGACAAGGATGTCCGCATCTTTCACTTGCAGGGCTCGAGAGTGGCTCTCCGAATTATTTCACATATGAAACAAATAAATATCTTATATTAGAATAGCTTACAAAACTAATTTTAGATACTTGAGGGATGGGACATAGAAAGGATCGGATCCTTTGACGTTTTATCATGTGCTTATTTTTATTTGAATCGTGACCTTTCGTTAAAGTTTGCATTTCAACGGTGTTCTGTGGTGACCTTGTGACTTATTTCAGTGAATGATCAGTCATTGGACTAATTACACTATTTTCTCTATCTTAGAGTTCTCAGAATTTTCACGGTATATACAAAAAGGTTTTCAGTACTGGGTGTAGCGCACAGCAACAGCTGTTGGCGTTTGAACGCTTGTATTATTTCGTCACGTGGTGGCTTTCGGCCTCCAGAACGGCCTTATAATTCAGTCTGCACGCTCACGTTACTGGAGCTTACTCGCCGTCCGTTGATATCGCGTTTGATGAGCTGTGCGTCGCTTTTGTTCGTCAGATCGTGACTTCGTGCTTTTCTTAATTTGCTGGAGGGAGCTGCTGTCACTTCCTGTCCACTGTCCAGACACGGATTTACAGGTAAGTGATAGCTACCGCTGCAACTGCATGTATGGAATGACACGAATTATGACTCGTCGCACACATGGATGAACTTTTAGAGACATATTGTGCAGTAGAATATTGCCACTGAAAATCATCGAACTTTACAACTTCACTTGCACTGTAGTGAGCGTCTGCGTGAACGTTGTATTCGGTGAAATTCTCACTTCATAACATTACACTGTATTTACAAGTTGCCTTATGGACTAATATTTACAAGAGTTCACTTAAAATCTAGGATTAATTTAACTGGCCACTTTGAATCAGAACAACTGTTTCTAAAGTCGTCTTTTCACCATTTGCGTCTACGGTCACATGTAAGCTTTCAAAAGTCCTTTTTCTTTGCTAAATTCATTCCAACCTCCTTTACAAATTAATTTCTTTCATAGTAATCTTTATCATGCTTGTTTATTCATTTTGAAGGTCCAATACGTTTTTAATGCTTATCTTACTTAGTGACTTGTGAGTAGTGCCTCGTTTATTTCAAAGATTCTTTCGTGTGTGCTTGTCTTTAAAAAAAATTCGAGGACAGATTTGGAAACAATAGATCTGCCTCTTGTTTTCGTGTAGAAATACAAACAGTCGAAAAAGAATAGTGGCTAAAACGGGCCTACGCATGGATCTTCGACGAAATTTAAACTACTCCTCAAACGGGGTCGAAGATTAATTTACATTACACAACACAAAAGCAATTTACACATTGCAAACCTACTCATTTTCATAAGTAGTGCCTCACTTGCCAAGCATTGTGCATCTTTACGAGTTGATCCTGGGGAATGAATAGGATCAAGGATCTCAAAGGATTTACACTTAGGAAAGGGAGTCATTATTCACATAATCACAGAGAAAACATTTAATATTGCAATGTGCACTTATAATACATTTATCATCTCAAGTATGTATATTTAATATGCACCTTGCTGCAGCATGCTTGCTGCTACTTATTCATTTCTAACACTAAGTCAAGTTTATGCTTTACGCATTTGGGTATTAATTGTCATTTATATATGTATATAAGCCTCTCACTAGATCGTTGGTGCTTGCTGCTGTGGCGATCTGTGAAGCTTGGGAGAGATTCTTATTCTATTTGCTGCTTCCTTGGTGACGCTGTATCAATGGAAGAGACTTGCACGCTGGGAGAGCCAAAGATGACGGACTTTGTGAAACCTTAATGGCAGACATTTAACAGTTTGTATAGAAATTAATAGTAGGCAGCTGAATCATGATAAATAAAAAAGAAACATGTCCATTACTATTATTTGCACGACGATTCTGATGGTGTGATCAGGTTTTCAATATCTTCATTAGTTTAAAGTTTAGTATCTGACATTATACAAGTAACACCCAGCAACGAATTTCCAAAATCCAAACGGTTCCTCTGATTTCGTCTAGCGATATGTCTTTAGAAAGCTATTAGTGTAAACCTAAAATCGTATAAATTACAGGCATGTAACTTGAATAGTACATGGATTATTGGAGGTCAACGTGGCCGATTACTATCGATTGCGTCAGGCCGTAAGTACTCCACAGTTAGACGAAAAAACGGTAGCAGTATGCTTATAAATATATTTATTCATCTATGTCTTTGTTTATTTCCGACATATGCTATTCATGAAGAAATTGGTCAATTATTTACTGTGCTTTAGAAAGACAGATACATTAGGCAGCTGGCCCACTTTTGCTTGCTATTGCTTTGATATATGTCTATTTAATTTATTTATGTATTTAATAATTTGTGTTAGAGCATGTTTATGGTCCAGCCGTAGGAATATTTATTTGATTTCTAGTTATTTAAATGTACATCCAGTATTTCGAAATGTTTCATTATGTTTGTGTGGGTGCATTGGCTTGAAGACATGGCGCGAGCGCCCTAGCCAATCACAGCGCTCGTGAATGGGGAGACTGGATGGAAGCGAGAGAAAAGTTTGCGGGGGGGGGGGGGGGGACGGCACAGGACAAGGGAAGGGCTGGACGTGACGGCGCGACGGACGGACAGTCGGTGGAAAGACTTGAACAGTGGAGCAGTTTGCGCGTGGTCGTGGAGGATAGAAATATTTGGGAGTGCCGACCTGTGCTCTTGTGTGATTTCCGTGGCTTCTGCAGTGAAGACGTAGTATGATGTGTTCAGAAGTGAATATCTCGCGAGCTACGTTGTTGTTCATAACTAAATACGTGAAGTAGGAATCTATTGTTCTGTTATTCAACTTATATTTTATTTAATTGCTGGACCATCGACAGCAAGAAGTGTTTTGCACAAGTATACCGCATTCTCAAAAGTACTTCTACTATCATGCATATCAAAGTCGTTAAGATAGTACCTGCAGATTTTATTTAATTGCAATCTTTCATTTATAAATTTCTACGTTACATTCGCAGTTTCCGAGTGATAGAAACTTTCGACCCTTCCATTCATATTGTATATTGTAGACTCAGCAGTATTTGGCCTGTAATGTGGCACTACGTGTCCCAGCCCCTAGACAACGAGACCAGCCAAAACTTTTAATATTTCAACTCTGAGTCTAACGGTACATAGCTGAGGGCAAACCATCACAACATTTCATTTTAATGTTTTTGAAAGGCTGCAGTCCTTATAAATCTGTTAAATTCTTTGAATATTCTCTCTGTCAGATTCGATTGAGGCCGGAATTGGGAAGAGCAAGGAATGCACGCCATTGCTGTCATGTGAAATTTGAAGCATTATCTGACACGATTGACTCAGGAACACCGAATCTTGGGAAATAATCTTTTTCATTGCGACGAATTATTGGATCTGCACAGGAGGGTTTCACTGCATACAGTCTTATATGCTTAGAAAAATTGTCCAGAATTGCTACTAAGTATTTAGCGAATCCCCTACCGGTGGGTAGTGGACCTGGCAAATTGATACTAAGAAGGTGGTTTGGCCTTTCAGCAATTATTGGATTTAATGGGATTGAAGTGGAAATGTTTAAGGATTTTGCATTTTGACAGATGACACAGTTCCTCAATATTGATGGATTGTCTGATGTAGATTTGGAGCATTACTATAAGTCGAGATTTTTCTTTTGCATTTCTCTGGTCCGTACTTGGATCGCCTAAAAGCCCATACAACGGCGAGTGACTCCAACTCCGTAACTGAATAAGACTTTTCACATTCAGGTAATACTCGACTTGCAAAGCTGATCACTTGGATTTGCTCGTGTCCATCTACTAATTGAGTCTGAAAGAGACAAGCGCGGATACCCACAAAGGAAGCGTCGGACGTAATGCAAAATTCCTTATCCATCTGAGGATGAAGGAGAATGTTACTTTTAATCACACTGTCTTTAATTTTCTGGAATCCGTCCTGGCATTCCGGCGTCCAATTCCAATGTGAGTTTTTTTTCAAAAGTTTGTGAAGAGCGGGATTGTTCAATACTTCATTGGAAACAAAACGTCTGAAGAATGACGTGAGACCGACAAATCCTTTCAGTTGCCTTTTTGCAACAGGGGTTGGAAAGTTCTTTATTGCAGACAATTATTCCGGGTCAGGTTTAATTCCTTCAGGGATGGTGTGTCCTAAAAATTTAATTTCGCTTTTCCCGAACTTGGATTTCTTAAGATTTGCTGTTACACCATACTCTATGAATCGTTGAAATACCTTTTGCAAAATGGCCGCATGATCTTCCCAATTTTTCGATGCTACAAGAACGTCATCTACATAGACTGTTACCTCATCTAAAAGTTCAGGACCTAGTATACAGTCAAGATCTGAAATAAAAATTCCGGAGGTCACATTCAGTCCAAATGGCATGACTCTGAAATGGTAAGATCTACCTGCAGATATAAACGCAGTGTACTTCCTAGATTCCTGCGCAAGTTTTACTTGCCAGTAACTGCTTTTCAAATCAAGGTTACTGAAATACATAACCCCATGAAACTTCTGCAGATGCTCTTCAAGAGCCTCAGGTCTCGTTCTTATGAGTACTATAATTTTATTTATTAACCTTGCATCCAAGGCTAGCCTTACACTACCATCTGATTTTAGTACAGACTATAAAGGACTCGAATAAGGTGAATGAGATAATTCTATCACATTCCAGCGTAACATTTTCCTAAACTCGCACTTGACAGCTTCTCGACTTGCATATGGAATTGAATAGCTTGTTTTACAGTAGGTTGAATAGGGCAGCACCTCCATTCGATATTCCAAGCCTTTTATTAGTCCAGGTTTTTTAGAAAATATTTGAACGTAATCTATTAACGAATTGTAAAGTTCATTCTTCTGTTGTTTGGTCAACAGCTTTGACGTTTAATTCATCCTGATCGGGAGTTAGGTCTTTATAGTCATCGTCATTAACACTTTCAAACTCTGTCAAGTCACTTGCTGACCGTACCGTTGTCTTTTAGTCCATTTTCGTACTGTTATTTGAAGCTCGCCTTCACTTTACTTCTTACCAAATTCACTGTTACCTGTTGCTGACTTACTACTAGAGTACAGATTCCGCACTCGATATCAATTTTAGCTTTCGTATATCTCAAGAATTCCATGCCCAGGAGACATGGCACTGATAGGTTTTTAACAATGAGAGAAATGCATGTTAGTAAAATAGACTCTATCTGGATTTGAGACTGAGTTTGAAGATTTACGCTTTGTGTTAGTGGACCAATTGCTCCCGAAACGGTGCAACCTTGAATTGGAAGTGATAAAATTTTGCATACAGAAGATATTTGCTTAAACAAACATAAAGATAAGACATTTATATTAGCTCCTGTATCTACGATGGCTGTTACCGGTACGTTGGCAACTGATATTCATATGGAAACTTGAACTTGTTCATCCCAAGCGTCATCATTGTCTTTCATCTCAGTGTTTGCTACTAGATCATCCCGTAAGTTTGTCACTTTGTCTTACCTGTTTGCATGGACATGGTGCCCCCATTCAAACCTGCAGCATCCTCTAGGAGGCTCAAACGTGCTGCATTTGATTTTTCGTTCGGCGTTTACTTTCCTACTGGTTTATATTTCTCAAAGTTTCTTCTGTCTTAAAATGGTGTTGGTTTTGTGGCACGAACTCGGGTGGAAATGGGTGAATTTGTGTATTATGCTGGCGTTTAGGCTTCAGACTTCCCAGAGGTCCATTCGTTTATTGCGTGAAGTATACATTCTGTGGCTGAAAATTGTTTTGCTGTGGCTTGTGTGGAGTGTAACCGTTGTTGAAAGATGTATGTTGGCCTCCACCTTGATTATGCCATTTATTTCCTTTCCACTGGCGATTTGAATTGTAACACATTGTTTTGAAAATTCCCGTTGGTCGGTTGCGTGTTTCCGTATTACTGGGATTGTGTGTTACAATGTACGTTTCGTTACTGCTGTGGTGGCGAATTATATATTGGATTGTATCTCTGCCCGTTATTGTACTTAGTTTTGTATTTTCTGGTGGAGTACGGGCTGCGTTTATTTTTGTAATCGTTGTGGGGTTGGTACTGGCTTTCGCTGTGGCGCGCTTTCGCTCGGCTATCATTGTTGCCTGCGTACTCCATATTGTGCTAGCTGCCTGCACTGAAGTGGGCGTTGCCAACATTAGAGTCCTCGTAAATAAGATCTAAGGAGTCTAACACCGATAGGAAGGTGTCAGTATCTTCCTCAGAGACGTTTTCTAACTTTTCTCTGATCGCAATCGGCAGCTTTGTTTTTAGGATCACAATAACATCTTTGGCGGTGGTCGGCGAATCCCAGAACTTAATCTTCGCTAAATGTTTCTCCAAATATCTCCTCAGGCTACCGCGCTGGCTGTTAAACACTTCGGCGTTGTAAACCTCTTTTTCTCAGGCGCTGCTGCATACCAGAACTCCAAAATTTAGCTAAAAACATCTGTTCGAACTTCTTGTAACTTTTAGAAGAATCGACCATTTCGGTTCCCCATAAGGCAGTGTCTCCTTCGATAAATCCAGTAACGAATTGAATTCGCTGGCGGTCACTCAAGCTATTCGGAAAAATTCCTGAAAAATTTCGAAGGAAAACTATAGGATGAATTTCTCTTTTCTGTGTGTGAAAAGTCGGAAAAACATGATGCTTGATCACGCTTTCCTCCTGCATCAAACTGACAAAAGTTGGTGTGCTGGTACTCTGATGAAATTGTGTCTCTATAGAACTGTGGGTTTGAGCGTTATCAACTGGTGAACAGTGGTGGTGAATTATTACACTCTCCTGACGCTCGATGTGGGGAATTTTCAACTTGACATTTGAGTGTATGAACTTCATCAACTATCTGTTGACGCCATTCAGGTAAATCCTGAGCTAACGTTCGTATTATCTGACCTAATTCTGACATGGCCGTGTCTCCTGTTTTTCCAGGGGCTGCCAGTATTTCAAAGGTTACATTTTTGACCGGTTCACTGAGTTCGTTCTTGATCTTCTTTTCTATGAATCCGTCTTTGTTTTTAATCTACCCTTGGTAGTGATCGAACAATGCTTCGGCACGTGCCGTGATAGTATTCTTTACTTGATACTCTATATTGAGAGTCTCAGTCTCTTTGGAAAGATCATCAGCAATGTTCTCTACTGCGGATTTAACTCCCTTTACGTCATCAGAGATTGCATTATAATCTTCTTTTAATGTCGCAGCTTGTTGATGGTATTCCATCACTTTCGAATTTCTCTCTCCCTTGGCTGTTTCGATTTTGGCATCTAACCGTTTGGATATGTCCTCTATTTCCGACACTACTTGTGTGTCAATTTCTAACCTCATGGCCTTGATCTGACAACTAATTTGGTTTTGTGCATTACCCAACTGGGTATTTAAATCAGCTGTTATGCCTGCTTTTAGTTCGTTCTTTACCGAGTTTAACCGTGTATTCAGTCATTTATTTCTGTTTGCAGATCTGTTTTTACTGAATTATTGTCTGTTTTTAATGAATATAGTGAGGTCCATTCGGATCACCACCGTCATGTGCTTTTGTCTGTGTCCGCTGTTTACCGTCAGCCATGTTCGCGAATTATTTGTCAAAGGTCAAGATGCTACAGATATTATTTGTCACTGCTGTCAGTCATTTGTCTGTGATGTAGTGCTATGGCTTGCTGGAGCATAAGTTGAAAATTTAACTGCGGGTGACAATTGGCGGCCGGCCAATGTGAGCGAGCTGTTCTAGGCCCTTCAGTCTGGAACTGCGCGACCGCTACGGTCGCAGGTTCGAATCCTGTCTCGAGCATGGATGTGTGTGATGTCCTTAGGTTAGTTAGGTTTAAGTAGTTCTAAGTTCTAGGGGACTGATGACCTCAGATGTTAAGTCCCATAGTGTTCAGAGCCATTTGAACCATTTCTGAACAATTGACGTTCACGTACGTCAAGAAGACAAGATGGTACTTATTGATTACAAACAAATGAAATGACACACGTTTTAACACTTTTGAGCGCAACTATCCACCATATTGTAAAATTTTGCGCTGCACTGACAACATCAGTACACTTTCACTGAATTTAACTACCAAAGGCTGGACTATGGAAAAAATGAAATAACGCAATAAAGATACTACATCACTATGAAAGCTTGGCCACTGCACATGAAAATTTCAGTTACTTTTTTCTGTCTTGATAGCGGTGTCGCTGGAAACTCGCCTTTTTTGGTACTTCCTGCGTTCGTTTTTCTGGATCGATTAAATGATTTTCCCCACTTCTCTTTCTCAGATGAATTGTATCCACATGAAAAAATGAAGACTTTTGATCAAGTCCCTGTTCGGGCCCCAGTGCATATATATACGTGTGAAGATTTCTAATCAAGTACCTGTTTGGGGGCCCAGTATATATATACACTCCTGGAAATTGAAATAAGAACACCGTGAATTCATTGTCCCAGGAAGGGGAAACTATTGACACATTTCTGGGGTCAGATACATCACATGATCACACTGACAGAACCACAGGCACATAGACACAGGCAACAGAGCATGCACAATGTCGGCACTAGTACAGTGTATATCCACCTTTCGCGGCAATGCAGGCTGCTGTTCTCCCATGGAGACGATCGTAGAGATGCTGGATGTAGTCCTGTGGAACGGCTTGCCATGCCATTTCCACCTGGCGCCTCAGTTGACCCAGCGTTCGTTCTGGGCGTGCAGACCGCGTGAGACGACGCTTCATCCAGTCCCAAACATGCTCAATGGGGGACATATCCGGAGATCTTGCTGGCCCGGGTAGTTGACTTACACCTTCTAGAGCACGTTGGGTGGCACGGGATACATGCGGACGTGCATTGTCCTGTTGGAACAGCAAGTTCCCTTGCCGGTCTAGGAATAGTAGAACGATGGGTTCGATAACGGTTTGGATGTACCGTGCACTATTCAGTGTCCCCTCGACGATCACCAGTGGTGTACGGCCAGTGTAGGAGATCGCCCCCACACCATGATGCCGGGTGTTGGCCCTGTGTGCCTCGGTCGTATGCAGTCCTGATTGTGGCGCTCACCTGCACGGCGCCAAACACGCATACGACCATCACTGGCACCAAGGCAGAAGCGACTCTCATCGCTGAAGACGACACGTCTCCATTCGTCCCTCCATTCACGCCTGTCGCGACACCACTGGAGGCAGGCTGCACGATGTTGGGGCGTGAGCGGAAGACGGCCTAACGGTGTGCGGGACCGTAGCCCAGCTTCATGGAGACGGTTGCGAATGGTCCTCGCCGATACCCCAGGAGCAACAGTGTCCCTAATTTGCTGGGACGTGGCGCTGCGGTCCCCTACGGCACTGCGTAGGATCCTACGGTCTTGGCGTGCATCCGTGCGTCGCTGCGGTCCGGTCCCAGGTCGACGGTCACGTGCACCTTCCACCGACCACTGGCGACAACATCGATGTACTGTGGAGACCTCACGCCCCACGTGTTGAGCAATTCGGCGGTACGTCCACCCGGCCTCCCGCATGCCCACTATACGCCCTCGCTCAAAGTCCGTCAACTGCACATACGGTTCACGTCCACGCTGTCGCGGCATGCTACCAGTGTTAAAGACTGCGATGGAGCTCCGTATGCCACGGCAAACTGGCTGACACTGACGGCGGCGGTGCACAAATGCTGCGCAGCTAGCGCCATTCGACGGCCAACACCGCGGTTCCTGGTGTGTCCGCTGTGCCGTGCGTGTGATCATTGCTTGTACAGCCCTCTCGCAGTGTCCGGAGCAAGTATGGTGGGTCTGACACACCGGTGTCAATGTGTTCTTTTTTCCATTTCCAGGAGTGTACAATGTTGAAGGTATAAGGATGTTTTGTGTGTAACTTGGTGACAGAATCAGAGATTGATTAAATTATCTTATAGTAACAAGTCACTATACCTGACATTCTTTGGACATGGAGCAGCAGATTAATTTATTTGAGATTGGTAGGAAGCTGCATTATCGTCTCTGCACTTTTTCATGACCGCAATGCAGTCGTACCTGGATGGACAGTAAGGGACCAAAAGATTTACAGGCTTTAAAAGAAATCAACACTACACAATTGAAAACGATTGTTTTAGAAATGGTAGGAAAATGATAATGTTCCTCCTGCCTCAGTGCTGCATTCGGTCCATCAGTCTGATCATAATTTCTGGAGATAAACTGATACAAAATGATTAACATTCAAGTAATGAGGAAATGGAGATACTTAAGGATAATTTGTCTAAATATGCACACTTCATATGTATGACACACGTTTTTTAATGCTACGTACCTTTTTATATTACAGCTACAATAGCTCGCACTTTGCACATCAAAGGCAATATTTGAGAATATTGTCCTCTTGATGGTGCCTGCTCGTAATTAATTACATGAAACTATATGTTTTCTGATTGAGAAGAAAATTAGCACATTTGCAGACTATTTTGCACAAATTATAAAAAACAGATTGCAGCAAGTCCACATCCTTATTTCATGGAACAGAAACAGTAAAAAGTGAAGCGCTCAAGGCCTCATTTGTCTCGAAACAACAGAAGTCTTTTTATATGATTAATCGATACTTGTACATAGAGACTTACAACTGCCGCATAGGAGCGGCAAAGATAAAGAATAATAGATTCTGTTGCTGCTATGCGACGTTTCCTTTTTTTTACATTACAATTGCTTTATAACTTCAGGCCATCAGGCGTTTACTGTTGAGCATATACTAATTTTTGTGAGGCGAAAATTACCAATATTACACTGCCTTCCATGGAAATGGAAATGAGTGTTTGGCGTCATTGGCTGGAAGGCCCCTTACGGGGCAGGTCCGGCTGCCGTGGTGCAGGTCTTATTACATTCGACGCCACATTGGGCGACCTGCGCGATCGTTGGGGATGAAATGATGATGAAGACAACAGAACACCCGGTCCCTGTGCGAAGAAAATCCCCAACCCAGCCAGGAATCGAACCCGGCCCCCTGTGGACGGCAGTTCGTCACACTGACCATTCAGCTATCGGGCCGGACACTGCCTCCCATCAGGACACAGAAGAAATAAACTAAAACGTCATACAGTTCCGAATAATATCAAGAATTTCCGTGTAATAAAGTAATCGGTTTGAGTATGAAAACAGTGAAATCGTAGATTCTAAACACGGTGTAAGATGTTGTGGTCTCCTGACCTTCATTGCTTACATATTCCTCCCTCACAATCATATTCTGCACAGCAAGACGCTTCATTCAAACCCAAACTCGATAAGATAAAGTCAATGTTGTATGAATTCATGTAAACGATATGCAATTAACAAATAAGCGCACCATGGTTGAAATACTCGAGGCTGGTGTACACACATACATTCCAGACATGAAGGTCACAGAAGCCTTTAGTTCGGGAGAGAAACTGCACAACGGGACGCCAGTCCCTTCAGAGGACGACCCAGCCTATGTCGGCCAGTGAACGCCCATGTAGCGGACAGAATGGGCCCGAGTGAAAGGGGGGAACAACCCCATGTTCGGCTTAAAAGCAAATTCCGCTACATTGTGTTGGAGTGGCCAGCCTATGCATTCTTTACACATAGCACACAGTTTTAGAGATTTTCACAGGGAGACAGCAAACGCCAAACGCCAATGCTACAGGTCTCTGGATTGGTCGCCTTAAACGAAACGTCATTCTCCCGTTTTAGAAGAGCATAGCTGATTGGCAGACGATATTTCTGACGCCTTGAGCTGAAGGAATCATGGAAGATACCGAAAGATATACCCCTTCACGTCTGGCGTGGAGAGGCCCCACTCTTGGAGCGAGGAACAAGTCTCTTCTCAGTACTTCACTGGGAGAACACCTCTGTCGAGAGCGAATCGAAGTGCTACTCTATATTGAGTCCTTGCGATTAAGTGTTGTTCACTGTGTTGGCCAACACACTTATTGTGCGGTGTGAATGGACAGAGTTATAGTTAAACGCCTGCGAGCGAATTTTGAGTGGCATCGCGGTGGACTGGTTATCTGACCAGTGTACCACGCCAATAGTTAGACTAGGGGCGAATAGGAATCCTTGACTTCATCAAGGCATAGGGAGAGTTTGATTGGCGAAGGTCAATCCAGATAGAACGAGAGTTACCTTATTTGTCAACAGCAAGCGGCTCAGACAGCAGTCATTGCAGCTTACAGTACTGTGTGCTACAGCTATTGTGAGCCCCATATTTCCTCCACAGCAGTACACTTCACTGCATTTCACACGCTACTGCCTCGACCATACCTAGCAAAATTCTAAAGGATAATTATTGAAATTGAGTAGGTGCGCCTCTCAGCCATTCTGCCAAGTCAACAACCATCTTAAACTTTGTGTAGAAATTTCATTAGCGAATCCTATCCTTGAGAGGTAACTTCACATTCCGAAAAGAACCGGGATATAACTTGTTCAATTCATAACTAAAAGTGCCATTGTGATTTCTCAGAATTTTTGCAAAAGAAATAGTAATTTTCGTTAGTTTCATGTTTTTCTTACACTAACTAGCACTACTCCAGTACCCAAATATCCCACTAGTTACGTAAGAAATTTTGTGAATGTTTGTGTCATTTCCTTACAGCGGACGACTCCAGAAGATATTTATTGCTGAAAGTTTTTCAGGTATTTCTCTTTAGAACGTTAGGAGCGTCTGTCTGACTTCTGTAGAAGTGTGGCGGTGGAAACTGTATCTTGCAGGAGCCACAGGGTAAAGGATACATCTCAGATTAATCCGTTGCGCAGCATAACAGAATAACAGATCAACCCCACACCTCAGAATGGTAATTTCTCCAAAACTACTTTATTTATTTCGGAGAGAAATGCGGATGCGATATGTAGTGAGCACTTTCTTAAAATTAACGTGGATGAAAACAGAACAACAGTACATTAAAGCATTCGGAAATATTTGAGATTTATATAGCAGATGTCTTTTATTGTATTCATGACAACCAGTCGCTTTATAAAGCTATTTAAAAACTTTACAAGCTATAGATACTCCGATTCTATTTAAAAAAAAGCTTTAATTCTCCTTCAGCTTTCGACCCACTGTAGGAACATCATCAGATGGTAGGCATTTACAGGTGAACGACATAAAATAAAAGCGTCGTTACCCCTGAACGGTTTTTAGTTAGGACGTTCAAACTGCACGGTTGGCAGCGTGACATGATCGGAATCAGTATGCGCATGATGCAAGTGCCTTGTTGTCGTCATTTGTCGTCGTTTGGGTTCGTCAATAAGCAAAATTGGCGCATTTGAGAGAATGAGAATCAGCATTTCGCGATCGTGAAGTTTCTTCACCCTCAGCGGGTGACTGTGCGTTTTGCAATGTCCAGTCACGGAATAATCAGTGCGATATTCCTTGATGACATAGTGGCTACCGAACGGTACGTGAAGGTTTTGGAGATTGAATTCATCCACATCGAAGCAGGATTGTGTTTCATATCCTGAGGGAGCACTTTGGGAACTGCATTTTGGCTCTGGTGTACCCAGCGGCCACTGGTATGGACTCGATTGGCCGCCATATTCTCCGGATCTGAACGCATGCGACTCCTTTTTGTGGGCTGTGTTAAAGACAAGGTGTACAGCAATAACTCCAAAACCATTGCTGAGCTGAAAACAGCCATTCAGGAGGTCATCGACAGCATCGATGTTCCAACACTTCAGCGGGTCATGCGGAATTTCGCTATTCGTCTGCGCCACATCGTCGCCAAGGATGGCAGGCATATCGAACATGTCATAACCTACATTCGAATATCAGTAGTGACGTTTACGTGTTGAATAAAGTATGAGAATGCTGTAGTTTGTAACTAATTTACGTTTTTTTTTCGTGTAGTTCAATTACTGTCGTCCTGCAAGAGCAACTCATATTTTAGAACAGATGTGGCTGGTCGCTGGAATCGTGCCACTGATTTAAATTCTTCCGTTTTACATACATAGATAAAGGATTGCAGAGTTAGTTTGTTACCTATGCATTATGTAAATATGGCACTTTAAAACAATTCATTATATACCAACGCGGGAAACACTGCCCTTGATGCACTTGATTTAACAACTTCCGTACAGACAACCCACTCAGAGCTAAGAGTGATAAGTTACACATAGCCACGTCACGTTCTGGTAATGATGAAGCCAGTCTTATTTTTAAATGTTATGTATTGTCGCGCTGTAAGTTATTATTTACATCGACATCTACATGATGACTCTGCAATTCACACTTAAGTGTCTGGAAGAGGGTTCGCAAAACCATTTTCTGATTACCTCTCGATCGTTCCTCTCTTGAATATAGCGTGGGAAAAATGAATAAGTAAATCTTTCCGTCATAAATTTGATTTTTCTTGTTTTCTCAAGCGAGGATCATATCTCCCTATTTAAGTACGAGTAAACAAAATATTTTGGCATTCAGAGGAGCAAGTTGGTGGTTGAAATTTTATGAAAAGATCTCGCTCTAACGACAATAAGACACTGGTTTTAATGATTGCCACCCCAACTCATATCCGTGACGCTCTCGTTACTATTTCACGGTGACACAAAGCCGGCCGGGGTGGCCGAGCGGTTCTAGGAGCTACAGTCTGGAACCGCGAGACCGCTACAGTCGCAGGTTCGAATCCTGCCTCGGGCATGGATGTGTGTGATGTCCTTAGGTTAGTTAGGTTTAAGTAGTTCTAAGTTCTAGGGGACTGATGACCTCAGATGTTAAGTCCCATTTGAACCATTTTTTGATGATACAAAACGAGCTGTGCTCCTTTGAATTTTTTCGATGTTCGTCACTATGATCTGGTAAGATTCCTATACCGTGCAGCAATACTTAGAAGAGGACGGGCAGGCGTAGTGTGGGTCATCCAGTAGATTTCGTGCATTTTCTAAATGGTCTCCCAGTAAGAAGCAGTCTTCAGTTCGTCTTCCCCACAACATTTTCTGTGTGATTGTTCCACTTTAAGTTGTTCGTAATTGTAATTTCTAGGTATTTAATTAAACTGATAACCTTTGAATTTATGTGATTTATCGTGTAACCGAAATTTAACGGAATTATTTTGCACTGGTGTGGAGAACCTCACACTTTTACTGTACAGGGCCAATTGACACTTTTCACACCGTGCAGCTCGTATAGCTCGTATCTTCCCTACATCATCTTCTGATGACTTTAGTAGACAATAAACGATAGATGATTATTATTGTAGAGAAACTGTGTTAAATGCCCTGTAACTAAGCAACAATACACAGTCAACCTTTTGTAAGATCCATCCATTCCTTGAGTGCTACAGCTGTGTCTGCAGAATGTGATCCCTACTGCAGCAGCTCTTCACAGGTGACTTTTGTCTTTTTATCGTGTTTGTAAGTGCCTGAAACCTGTTACGTCTGCCATGGGTGTAGTCTTTTACGTAACTCCTTGCATCTTTAGGTATATATTTCCGGAAAAGAAAGTATGTGCGCTCACAGCTTGGAAATAAAAAAATAGTAATAAGAGACAAACAGAAGACTGCTTGTATTGACGCGCGTTTAGAGGTTTGTCTAATGCGGACTAGAACTTACTGCCCACATTTAAATGGACTAAAATCTCAACTTTTATCTCTATACTGAACATAAATACAGAACTTCAAACGGTCTAGATGCCAGTATACTTAGAGTCATATGTGTTTTCAAACATGAGAGGATATTTTCCAGGAGGTGGTGTCCCACAGCTTTTGTATATTTGAAAAACAGTTGTATTGCCGCCTTGAGCTGCTTGTAAAATACTTTATTTACACAACCAGTTTCAGTTGTCTGGCCATCATCAGGTTCCTAGATACCAAATAAAATAATACATTAGTAACATTATAGGCTTAATCTGTTAACTGACGTAATGTTAACACCAACACATGCGTTATGGAATGTCACATACTCACATAAAAGCATTCACAGGATCGTGTTAGGCGAAGCCGGCCGCTGTGACCGAGCGGTTCTACGCGCTCCAGTCCGGAACCCCGCGCTGCTGCTACGGTCGCAGGTTCGAATCCTGCCTCAGGGATGGGTGTGTGTGATGCCTTTGCGTTAGTTAGGTTTAAGTAGTTCTAAGTCTAGGGAACTGATGACCTCAGATGTTAAGTCCCATAGTGCTTAGACCCACTTTTGTTAGGCGAAATATAAAATTCTTATAATCAGGTGATAAAACCATGAATAATATACTGAAAATAAAAGTATTCTAAAACACGGTGATGTGACTCATTACGAAAAACCCATATCGTAAAGACATAAATGATTCACATTTGTACAGAGTTACGTGCCATCATATCTCAATATAAATTTCGTCGTGATTCTATAAAGACTGCGCCAAACTGTTCATATTACAACACATATAGGCTCTATTTGGACAGACTTGTCAACAGAACAATGGACACAATAAGCTTCTAAGCCTAACTATGTTTATCTTGTTTGCGGTGAGGTAACGTAGCCTTATAGATACAGCTGTTACGTTTACAGACGTATAAAAGAAATAAAAAACAGTACTGCTGCTATTTAACAGACGTCACAGCTATTTGCAGACGTTATAACATAAATAAGAACAAGGATATGTTATGCTTAAAACAAGTCACTGAGCGTACTATGTGGGAAAATAGTTGGGTAGTGTGCCACTGATACATAATTAAGACCAGACGTATTGATATCTCTATTGGAACAATTACATGGTCTGCAGAACGTCTCTAAAATTTTCGATGAAATTCCTTTTTTTCAAAACGTTTTTTAATTTAAAATTGCACCAGGTTTTCTTTTTTCTTGTTTTTGTAAATGCGACTTTATTTTCAGTTCTTCTAGAGTATCCACATGGCGGCCTTTATCGATTCTGTGCAATAACTGTAAATTGTCATCTATATTAGAAACGGAATTGTTTTCAATTCTCTGGCTTAGAGACAATGTGGACTGATTTTCCTCACTTTTACAAAAATATTATTTGCATCCGGCGCGTACTTTACATCCAGATGTCCTATGTAAACTTTATCACGACTACTGCACTGAATTTTTTATGTATACTGTGTTATGGAATACCTTTATTTTCAATATATAGTTCATGATTTTATTACCTGACAATAATGACTTTATATTTCGCCTAACATAATGGTGTGAATACTTTTATGTGAGAATGTGACATTCCATTACGTGTGTGGTGGTACTAACATTTACACCAGTTAACATCATCGCGACAGCTTAAGCCTGTAATGTTACTTGTGTGTTATTTTATTTGGTCTATAGAAACCCGATGACGGTTAGACGACTGAAACTGGTTGTATAAACGAAGTATTTTACCAGCATCTCAAGGCAGTAACATGATATTTTTCAAATGAGATGATACCTTGATATATGGTACATTAAGAAGTAGCCCTGCCACGCACTTCACAGAAGTTCACAGAGTCCAGAAGTAGGTGTAGAAGTTACTTAGTGTTCCATAATGAAACACATTCGCGACAAGCCGTTAAATAGTAGCTAGAAAAAGAGTGTGCTTAATATCTACGGGTAGTTGTTACACAACTATTCGTTGCTACCGATAAGGAGCGAAGAAAAACAGAATGTGTCCAACTGTTCGCTTCTGGAAACTCGGAATGATGATCGTGCATGCTAAAAAACTGTGACAGCTCCCTGAAAAATGCTTTTCGGCGAACGTGCATGCGTATTCTTCAGTAATGAATCACTTACGAGGAAAAAGGCACAAATTTTTGAAGAACAAATCGTTATAAATTAATGAAAGATCCTGGTGTTATCTCCGTCTAGTTCAAGGCGAGAAGTCTAAGATTTATTACTTTGTTGAGGTTTGGTTTAGTGCGGGGCATACGACGCAAAAAGTGTGGATAGATAAAACAGTAACAGAAAAAATGCAAGTCTTTCTCACAGATCTATCTCAGAATATTAAATAAACCCAACAGCGAAAACGTGTAAGATTATTTATGACATGTATACGTAAGATGGTTCAAATGGCTCTGAGCACTATGGGACTCAACTGCTGAGGTCATTAGTCCCCTAGAACTTAGAACTAGCTAAACCTAACTAACCTAAGGACATCACAAACAGCCATGCCCGAGGCAGGATTCGAACCTGCGACCGTAGCGGTCTTGCGGTTCCAGACTGCAGCGCCTTTAACCGCACGGCCACTTCGGCCGGCCTATACGTAAGAACTTCCCACTCTATGAGCCATGGTCCTTGTCGAGGTGGGGTCGGCTTGCGTGCTTCTTCAACAATGCAGATATCCGTACTGTAGGTGCGGCCACAACGGAGGGGTGTCAGTGAAAATGCCAGATTAACCCAGGGTTCCTAAAAAAATGGCAGTAGCTTTTTCAGGTGTTGCACTTGCAGCGGTCTTTAGACTGACCGATCTGTCCTTGTTACATTGGCCCACACGGTATTATTGTGATGGTACTGCGAACGGCTGAAAGCAAGCGAAAATTGTAGCTGTTATTTTTTCCCCGAGGGCATACTGCTTTACTGTATGCTTTAGGGATCCTCTGTCGTAAAATATTCATCAGGTAAAATAGACTGGTGCGTAAAATTTAAGGACGATAGTAACTTTCGTATGATGTGTCACAGTGAAGTATAATAGCTCAATAAAACTTGGACCGTACATAGAAAAAACTGCTACAGTACAGCACAGAAGGTAAATGAAAGAAATACGCAGTGACACAAACAGAAATGACGCTTTTACTCATAGGCAACAGTAATTACTGTCACCGCGATTCATGATGGTCCCCGGGACGATACAAACGGCGGGACAAGGTGCTTAATAGGGTCTGTGATCACATAAACGTCGATGCACGCTCTGCAACGTGCTCCAATGTTGGCAGCAAGCAGTTCTTGTGGTAGGGCGCTCCATTCTTCCACCAGCGCGGTTGACAACAGTTGGCGTATGTGGACGTGCAACAATACGTCTCATCAACGCGTCCCATACGTGCTCGATCGGATTAAGTCGGGGGGGGACGGGCAGGCCGTCCATTCACCAATATCATCTCGTTCCGAGACTCCTCCATCTGCGCTGTTCGATGTGGTCGCAGTTTGTCATACATAAAATTAAAGCCAGGACAGAACGCAACCGTGGAAACACGCACGTTACGCACTTTCATGTGCCGAGAGTTCGGAACAGGTAACGTACGCAGGAACATTGTAGAACTTGATCGTTTCGATGGTCCAAGTGTTATGGTACGGAGAGGCATAATTTGCAAGAGCATGCTGACCTCCAGAAATGCGAACGCTGCCACTCACCGGTCAACGTTATTGTGACAAGTGTATCCTTTTCAGCGGTGCATTGGGCCTCAGTTTCATTTCTATAGGTGACAGAGCGCTGTCGCATCGCACTGCGTTCGTGGACGAGACCTTGGAATGGGAAGCTGTTTGGCGAATGGACTGGCCTGCCCATTTCCCCCGGCATAAATCCCACCCAGCACGTGCGGGACGCGTCGATAAGACGCACTGTAGCGCGTCCACAGTCACTAACGACCTTTCAGCAGTTGTCAGTCGCGCTGATGAAGGAATGGAGGGCACCACCTTCCAGAAACAGAACTGTTCCCATGGGAGCAGCTGTTTAGCTTCAACATGACACGGAAGGTGGCATAAGTGAAGTCGTTCAGAGATTTTTTGAGTGCCGGCAACAAATTAATGGGCTGGTAGCTGGTGGAGAGCTACGGATTTTTCCCAGTCTCAGTGATGCCGATGATTTCTGCCGTCTTGCAGTCTTTGGTGTAGGTACAGGAACGGAGGCGCTGGTGGAGTAATGCTATGAGAAGGACAGCAGCAACAGGTGGCAGGTGATGAAGGAGGGCATCAGAAAGCATGTCGGAGCCCCCTGAGTTCTCAGCGTTGAGCCGTCAGAGCTGTTGCGTACCTCTTGTGGAAAAATCTCGTCAATGACGTCCTCTTCTGCGTCGGCTTGCGCTGGTAAGAAGGTCGGCAGATGGTGTTCAACCGGCGCAATGTGGTGCTCGTCCACGGGATCGTCGATTGCCATAAAACTGGTCTCGAAGACGTTAGTCAGCGGTTTGGCCTTAGCAACAGGCTTTGTCCACCCTGGAGTGGTGGAATCCTCTTCCTGCGCCTAAGGATGTTCTAAGTGGCTTACCACATAGATGAAGGGTGGTCAATTGGTTGGCCCATTCTTTATGGAGATATTTTGTGAATACGTCCTTGCTTTCCCGACGTAATCGACTCAGCAGCCTCTTGGCCTGTGGTTGAGTTAACTGCCACTAAGGGAAGGCTCTGTTCGCCTCTGTTGTGGTATGCAGCGAGTTGTTTGATTGTGATCTGTCGATCACCTTCAATGAGAGGTCTGCCTGTCCAACATAGCAGAAGTCACAGCTCTGCGCGGCCAGCTGGTACGCGGGAGTTCGGACAGGTTTGTGCGAACTTGTTGCGATGATGACAGACGCCTCGCCCAACGAGTAACCGTGCTTTTGTTCGTTGGCAGGCCTCTGTAGACATTCTGCAATCACCTATGAATACCTGTGATGGTTTTCTGCAAAAAGATACACACTGACAGCTCTCTGCTTGGAACGCACCTCCGTTATAGACGCCGTTTTGAAGACTACGTATAGCGCCGCCACCTACTGAGACTTCATGAAACCCAAAACTATAAAAATGTTATAAATGCACAGGATGAGAAAATTCGCGGGCTCGAAATTTTCGCCGTGATTTGCTTACCTATTAGCAACACTGATGGCTCTCGATCTTCCACCATAATCGAGTCCATCAACATGCGGTGGCAAGTATGAGGTAGCCAAGGAGGTGGAAACGTGGGTTCTACTATGCCAAGACTGCTTGGTAGCTATAACAGGAAAACACAATTAATTAGCAGGAGTACAAAATAAGAAAGCATTTATTACTTAACTTTGCTGTAATCCATGATCAGATGGTTGACAATTATAGAAGACGCGACTAGGCTAAGCGTATGTAGAATGATATAAGTTACAAGTCACAAATCTTGCGGTAACGAATTAATCTCTCGTAATTTTGAATGTCGAATCCGGTGACTTTGAAGACTACCTTGGAACGGAGCTACAAAGACTTGATGCCAGCAATGACTGAGCTGCAGACGATGACTAACATCGGCGCTGGCTGACCACTGAGCGCGGCTACGACCTGTAGACTGGCACAACTGCACTACTCTCCTGCTGCACATGAAGTGGCCTAGAGGCGTCTCGCGGCAAGCATAAGTACTGCGACTGGATGTGTAGTCTTAGGGTAACACAGCCGTTTTCTGTTCCGTTTATCGTGAGAATCGCATCCGGCGGATCGATCTCTCAGGCGGCGGTGTGGTCGTATGACTGACGATATCACAAATACACAAATGTCTGTAATAAAATTTCGTCCCGTATACATTTTCGGTAGAAAATGGACGGCAAAGAATGACAACGCTGCGACATTTCAGTCATAAGCACAAGTGCCTTCATTGGATATACTGCAACAGTGCTACACAGTCAGTGCAGTGTCTGGAGTTTCGCTTCAGAATACTCAAGGCGCAGAGTTTGAATCGAAGTCTAAGGATAATCTTCTTTAATATTATTTCTTCTTTAGTCTTCCCAACACTGTCAGCTCATGGAAGGCTCGAGATTTCAATCATGCTATTTCCGTAACAGTAACGGACGAGATTTTTCCTGTTTTTCACCGGCTTTGCAACTGGTTGGCTGTGTTATTCCTCCACTGAAACTCATTGCTGAAAGACAGCTATGTTCAAAATTGTTAATTTTTGAAGTTCATTTTAATTATGAAATCTTTGGCATCGAATGACTTAAAAAATATTTGCTTGATCGAGTACGACCTTTTTAAAAAGTGTTATTATTGGTTTTATTTAACTATCTTTGATCAGTTTTTATTAAATCTATGCCTACTTAGTAGTCATTGTAGTCACTCAGTTCCGCCATGGCGGGTACCCCTTTTATACCCTCGGACAATGGCTACGTGCGCCAGGCTTATCCAGCCTCCGAGTCAGATGAAGAGATAGATGCGGCTCTCCTGCTGCCGTGGGGTTTCTCAAACTCTCAGCGTCCGCCAACCCACTGAGTGTGAATACTATAGCCGTCTGTTCGGTCTTACTGCCATCTGTTGGCAAACGCTACAGCCCTTGCGTTGCTCGCTGCTGACGAGGGGATCGTACCAACTTCCCCTCACCGATTTCGTTCATATTGATAGGGTGTGTAGGGCACTACTAGAAAATTAACATGCAGTACATAACGAGGACGACTCAATTCTAAACCATTTTCGAAAAGATCAAGTTTGAAAAATTTAGGCCTGCTTATATACTTTTTGTATGGGGGCCAGTATTGAAGCAGTCTGCAGCTGAGCGATTAAGCTAGTAGTTTGGTAAGCGCGAAGTCTCTGGTACGAATTTCGCTGCTTCTACTTTTTTTTTTACTCCCATGTAATTCTAACAACAGATTTGTTATGTCTACAAATCATCAATCTTTAATGATTCATGTGTTATTTACATAATATTTATACAGAAAAATCAGAAAAAAGGTTTTTCGTATTCCGATTGGAATTTAAAAAAAGATAAAGGAGAACTTTCAATCAAATCAGTACAGTCATTTCATTTACGTTTTTGTATCGACATTTGTGACAAGTATAATATGGAACCTATGGCACAGTCCGGCCGTCAGGATGATACTGGTCGCAGAAACATGGAAAACAGTAATTATTGCGACATAAAAGCCGAATTTTTTATTGTGCGTTGTTTTTCAATGTGTCTATTGCAAAACAAATACGGTTTATATTCATAATCGGTTCCCAGTGACCACAAAATTTAGGGTGTACCACGCATATCGAAGCTTATCACCTAACATGGGTACAGAAGACTAATAGTGTACAACTGACTGAATTTTTATGCAGTCTTCTCTAATAGCTATCTCTGTATTCTGTTCGATGATGAGCGTGCAGTTTTTTAGTCGTTTCATAAGGTTCTTCGCCTACATGTAGTCGTTTTATTATATGGTTCTGCACCTGCATGTAAAATAAACGTCGTGCATCTACAATAACGTGGGGATGAAAAAAAAAAACGTAGAACGGTAGCCAGATTCGATGCAGGGACTTTGGCTCATGAAACTGACTACTGACTCGCTCAGCTGCGAACTCTTTGAATACTAGCGACTATACAAAGTATATAACATACCTAAGATTTCCAAACTATATTTTCCCGAAAACGATTGAGAGTTGCTTCTTCTGCTGAACTTCGAGTCGTGCCCTATACACTGCGCCAGTATGAATCAAATCGGTGAGGAGATCTTCGTACGGTCCCCTCGTGAGTTCAGCCCAGAGCGGGCGGCACGCCCCTACGCCGTCAAAAACACGCTCGCCCAGCCTCGCCTTCTGCATCTACATCTACTTAGATATTCCACAAGCCACCTTTCGGTGCGTGGCGGATGGTACCCTGTATCACTACTAGTCATTTCCTTTCCTGTTCCACTCGCAAGTAGAGCGAGGGAAAGATTACTGTCTACATGCCTCTTTATGAGCCTTAATTTCTCGCTTGATATCTTCATGGTTATTACGCATAATCTTTGTTGGTGGCAGTAGAATCGTTCGGCAGTCAGCATCAAATACCGGTTCTCTAAATTTTCTCAATGGTGTTGCTCGAAAGGACGTCCCCTTCCCTCCAGAGATTCCCATTTGAGTTCCCGAAGCATCTCCGTAACACTTACTCGTTGTGCAGACCTACCGGTAACAAATCTAGCAGCTCTGAATTGCTTCGATGTCTTCCTTCAATCCGACCTGCTCCGGATCCTAAACACTTGAGTAGTACTCAAGAACAAGTCGCATCAGCGCCCTATATGCGGTCTCGTTTACAGGTGGACCACTATTTCCAAAAATTCTCCCAATAAACAGAAGTCGACTATTAGCCTTCCCTACCACAGTTCTTACGTGCTCGTTCCATTTCGTATCGCTTTACAATGTTACGCCCAGATATTTAAACGACTTGACTGTGTCGAGGAAAAAATTGGAAATTTATGGTAAGGTCTTATGGGACCAAACTGCAGAGGTCATAGGTAAACTAATTTACTCTATGGACAACACACACAACCACGCCCGAGGGAGGACTCGAACCTCCAACGGGGAGAGCCGCACGGACCGTGACAAGGCGCCCCAGACCGCGCAGCGACTGTGTCGAGCAGGACACTAGTAATATTGTATCCGGACGTTACAGGTTTGTTCTTCCCACTCATGTGCATTAACTTACATTTTTACACATTTAGAGCTAGCTGCCATTCATCACACCAATTAGAAATTTTGTCTAAGTCATCTTGTATCTTCCGAAAGTCGCCCAACTTCGACACCTTACCGTACAACACAGCATAGTCTGCAAATAACCGCAGATTGCTGCTCAGCCTGTCCGCCAAATCATATATACACTCCTGGAAATGGAAAAAAGAACACATTGACACCGGTGTGTCAGACCCACCATACTTGCTCCGGACACTGCGAGAGGGCTGTACAAGCAATGATCACACGCACGGCACAGCGGACACACCAGGAACCGCGGTGTTGGTCGTCGAATGGCGCTAGCTGCGCAGCATTTGTGCACCGCCGCCGTCAGTGTCAGCCAGTTTGCCGTGGCATACGGAGCTCCATCGCAGTCTTTAACACTGGTAGCATGCCGCGACAGCGTGGACGTGAACCGTATGTGCAGTTGACGGACTTTGAGCGAGGGCGTATAGTGGGCATGCGGGAGGCCGGGTGGACGTACCGCCGAATTGCTCAACACGTGGGGCGTGAGGTCTCCACAGTACATCGATGTTGTCGCCAGTGGTCGGCGGAAGGTGCACGTGCCCGTCGACCTGGGACCGGACCGCAGCGACGCACGGATGCACGCCAAGACCGTAGGATCCTACGCAGTGCCGTAGGGGACCGCACCGCCACTTCCCAGCAAATTAGGGACACTGTTGCTCCTGGGGTATCGGCGAGGACCATTCGCAACCGTCTCCATGAAGCTGGGCTACGGTCCCGCACACCGTTAGGCCGTCTTCCGCTCACGCCCCAACATCGTGCAGCCCGCCTCCAGTGGTGTCGCGACAGGCGTGAATGGAGGGACGAATGGAGACGTGTCGTCTTCAGCGATGAGAGTCGCTTCTGCCTTGGTGCCAATGATGGTCGTATGCGTGTTTGGCGCCGTGCAGGTGAGCGCCACAATCAGGACTGCATACGACCGAGGCACACAGGGCCAACACCCGGCATCATGGTGTGGGGAGCGATCTCCTACACTGGCCGTACACCACTGGTGATCGTCGAGGGGACACTGAATAGTGCACGGTACATCCAAACCGTCATCGAACCCATCGTTCTACCATTCCTAGACCGGCAAGGGAACTTGCTGTTCCAACAGGACAATGCACGTCCGCATGTATCCCGTGCCACCCAACGTGCTCTAGAAGGTGTAAGTCAACTACCATGGCCAGCAAGATCTCCGGATCTGTCCCCCATTGAGCATGTTTGGGACTGGATGAAGCGTCGTCTCACGCGGTCTGCACGTCCAGCACGAACGCTGGTCCAACTGAGGCGCCAGGTGGAAATGGCATGGCAAGCCGTTCCACAGGACTACATCCAGCATCTCTACGATCGTCTCCATGGGAGAATAGCAGCCTGCATTGCTGCGAAAGGTGGATATACACTGTACTAGTGCCGACATTGTGCATGCTCTGTTGCCTGTGTCTATGTGCCTGTGGTTCTATCAGTGTGATCATGTGATGTATCTGACCCCAGGAATGTGTCAATAGAGTTTCCCCTTCCTGGGACAATGAATTCACGGTGTTCTTATTTCAATTTCCAGGAGTGTATATATATATATATATATATATATATATATATATATATATATATATATATGGTGATTGTAATTAAAGTTAAACTTTCAAATCACTGTAGAAATAGCACCATTGGTCAGAATGACGTCATATTGCAACGGAATATTATCGGAGAAGGGGGAAAACATATGGTACAAGAAAAATAAATAGTTACAAAACGTAGCAATAGATGGCGCTGTAAGCAGCAATATTTAATAGTGGTCGACTACAAATGAATCATACAACAATGCCTAAGGTGTACGTTTGACATTAAACAGTGTAGATGGGTGTACAGTTGTGATACTATTAGTTATGTAAGCCCATCCACCACAGCAGAGTCTTATCACATCGGATGGGAAAAATCGGTTTTCAATTATCCTGAGGCCAAAAACCACATAGAAAGCATCACTCACTCTCCAGCCCCAGCATACCGTGCACACATCACCCTACCTCCTCCACTGCTCCGATAATCCTCTCCCGATAGCGCGTGGCAGAGTAGCCATTGGCCACCACCGCCAGATCCCTGTTTGACTCCAACCCCTCCTTCCCGACCCCACAGAACACCTGATTCTCAGTCTCTTCTTTCCCGGCCTTACCATTACCTGCGCCACCTTCTATGTCCGCCCCACTGCCCCTATACTTTTTAGCTTCCTTTCCCACATCGACCGTAACTTCTCCTCCTACATGATTGCCAACTACCTCAACATCCATAGTCGTTCCGCCACTCAGTTACGGCGGTGGCATCGGTTTCTCTCCACCCTCTAAGGTGACCTCGTTTTCATTCCTCAGCACACCTGCCCCCAATCCAATACCACTCCAGATGTCGTCCTCTCCCCCCCTAACCCCTGTGCCCGTGTAGTGGTGGATGTCGTTGACCCTATTGGCAGTGACCATCTCCCTGTCCCCCTCACCGTTTCAGACGGTCGTCGTCCCTGCCCCAGCCCCCATCACTACTCAGGATATCATCAACACACTCCACACAAAACGCAACACCACTTCCAGTCACGATCGTGTTACCTATTGCCACCTCCGTGAAGCTCCCGCCTCCTTCCTCTCCACCCTGGCCAGGCTATATAATGTGGTCTTGTCCACCGGCTACTACCTTGACATGTGGAAAACCCCCCGGATCCTGATGTTCCTCAAGCCCGATAAACCACCATCGGCTGTCTCCTCCTACCATCCCATCAGCCTTACCTCGGTCTTCAGCAAGGTCCTGGAATCCATCCTTACCCAATGCATCCACCAGCATCTCCATCAAAACCGCCTTCTTCCCGCTACCCAGTGTGGCTTTCGACCGTCCTTCTCTCCCGATGACCTCTTTCTTCACCTCACTCATCTCCTCTCCGAACAGCTCAACTCCCGTCGCTCCGCTATCTTCCTCTCCCTCGACCTTGAACGTGCTTACGACCATGTATGGCATTCCGGTGCCCTCTTCAAGCTCCAAACCTTCGCCCTTCCTATCAACTACATCCGTCTAATCAGGTTCTTTCTTTCCCAACGTCCTTGCTATGTCACCATCCATAACACGGATTCCTACACCTTCTACCCCTCTGTGGGTGTGCCCCAAGGTTCCCGCCTCTCCCCTCTTCTCTACCTTCTGTATATGGTGGACATGCCACCACCTTCACCCCCCATCCAACTTCTCCGGTATGCTGATGACACTGCCTTCCTTGCCCTCGTCCCCACCCTGCAACACTCCCAACACCTTCTCCAATCCCATCTTGACCGGTTCACCACTTGGTGTAAGCAGTAGTTGCTCAAGGTCAGTTCTTCCAAGACCCAGGCGATCATTGTAGGCAAAACCACCCCTTCCTTCTGTCTCCTCGACTCCTATATCACCATTTATGGCCATCCTATCACCCTCACCCCCACCCTCAAGTACCTTGGCATCACCCTCGACCGTCACCTCTCCTGGACCCCCTGTCTGCAGACTATCCAAACCAAGGCACACTCCTGACTCCATCTCCTCAAGCTCCTTTCTGGTCGCACATGGAGTCTGGACCCCTCCACTATCCTCCATACCTTTAAATCCCTCATCCTCCCTGTCCTTTGCTACTCCCATCGCACCTGGATCTCTGTCCCTCCTACCTTTTACAAATCCGTTTAAATCCTAGAATGCCATGCGCTCCACCTCGCCTATCGCATCCACCTTCCCTCCTGTACACGGATCCTGTATGATCTCATTCCGTTCCCACACCTCCTCCTTTTACTCGAACAAATACAGATCCTCTACATCTCCCATAAACTTGATCCCCCTCACCTGCTTGTCTCTCCCACCCTCTCCCACCCCCCTCCGGTGCTGCACCTGTATTCCCACGTCCCACCTGCTCTCCATCTCTCCACTCTCCATACCCTCACCCAAGGTGGCTTCCGCCAACTCCCCCTCCCTGATGATGCCCTCATCCCCTCCATCTACCCCTCCTACCAATTCTGATCCTCCCCTTCCACCCCCTGTGTCTTTTCCCAGGGGCACCATCTCTCCCTTCTCTCCCTTCTCCCTCCTCTTCTCTGGGCTTCCATTACCCCCCCCCCCTACCTTCTTTCCACCCCCTGCCGTCTCCTCTGCCACTGGCATATACACTCCCCTCTCCCTCCTCACCCACCATTTCCCCTTTGGCAGGTCCCCGGACTCGTACATATACAGTGAACATTCGCGTGCTGGTGATCATCGCCATCGGTTTTTTGTGTGCCATCGTGTTAGTGCCTTAGTGTTTCACCGCCCATGCTCCAAAGTTCTCGTGTGTCATTTCAGTCGCCTATGTTCGTGTACCAGTGCCAATCGTTTTTTATTTTACTACGCCTGTGAACGGCTCCATGTTTTTTACTTAGTGTGTATACTTCTTTTTGTCCATCCTTTTGTTTTGTTTTTCTCTGTCTTCATATGTTCTGCGTGTATTATCTGTGACCGAAGAGCGGCGTAGTATTGCCGCTGCCGGCCTACCTTGGATAAGGTGTTAAAATGACAATAAAGAAGAAGGAAAAAAAACATCACTCACATCGGTTTTTAATAGTCCTGAGGCCAGAAACCGAATTAAAAACATCAATCAAAATCAAATCGGATTATTAATTTACGTGTGGCTGGCGCAAAACATGTTCATTGTGCTATCCACCGTTTTCCGCGATAAGTTGAAACTGAGAAACATCATGTTCCACAACTGATTGAAGCGTTTCCGGGGTCACTTTCAGAATGTGTTGCGCAATGCGTACCTGCAGTGCAGCTAAGTTTGCAATCAGAACACTGAACACAACATTTTTAAGATTGACCCACAGCCAGAAGTCACACGGATTAAGATCAGGTGATCGGGACGCCCAGGCTGTAGGGAAATGGCGGCTGGTAATCCTATCATTTCCGAAATGGCGTTTCAGCAGCTACTAAACTGGATTTGCAATGTGCGGACGTGCGTTGTCTTGCATAAAAATCATCCCATCAACACATCCACGCTGTTGGAGCGCTGGAATGACATGGTTGCGCAAAAGATATTCATAGCGCTTACCAGTGATGGTACAAACAACAGGACTGGAAGCACCTGTCTCTGCAAAAAAATTTGGTCCTATGATAAATGATGCCGTAAACCCGCACCACGTAGTGACCTTTTCACGATGAAGTGGTACTGGTTGATTTGCCTGTGGATTTGCCGTTGCCCATATACGTCAATTCTGTGTTTTGACATATCCTGTCAGATGGAAGTGGGCTTCGTCTTTCCACAAAATCTTCCATGGCCAATCATTGTCCACTTCTGTGCGAGCAAGGAATTCTAAAGTGAAGATCTCTCTTGGTGGCAGGTCAACAGGAAGCAACTCGTGCACATGGGTAATTCGGAATGGATAGCAAAGAAGGATGTTTCGTAGGATTTTAGGCACTGAGCTCACGGGTATGTCCAATGTTTAGGCAATTCTCCGTGCACTACACGTTTGCACACCACCAATCGTCTCCTCCTGCATTGCTGTGGCCACTGCTTCCACTGACAAATCAATTCGTTTCCTCCCTCTACCAGGTTGCACACCAAAAGAATCCGTCTTTTCGAATTTCCGAATCATTTCATCCAGACCCACGGCAGTCATCGGAGACCAACGCCTTTTTTCAAACCCTTCAGCGTCAGTAACTACTGCAGAGCGACGTGTGCACAATCATTATCCTTGTAATACAGCTTTACTAGCAGAGCGCGATCCTGCATTGAGACAGCCATGACGAATGTCGCAGACGCGAAAGGAGGAAAAGCTGTGTAACCGGCGTGTTTATACCAACTTTAATGGGCCATGCGCATGACAGGTGTTTTCATTTACGTATTCTGACACATACAGCACCATCTATTGCTCAATTTTCACACTGTCGCCGGCCGGGGTGGCCGAGCGGTTCTAGGCGCTACAGTCTGGAGCCGCGCGACCGCCGCGGTCCCAGGTTCGAATCCTGCCTCGGGCATGGATGTGTGTGATGTCCTTAGGTTAGTTAGGTTTAAGTAGTTCTAAGTTCGGGTTCGAATCCTGCCTCGGGCATGGATGTGTGTGATGTCCTTAGGTTAGTTAGGTTTAAGTAGTTCTAGGGGACTGATGACCTCAGAAGTTAAGTCCCATAGTGCTCAGAGTCATTTGAACAGCAGGTTTGACACTGTCTTTTTTCTTCTGCCATGCGTTTTCCCCCTTCTCCGACATATTCCGTTGCAATTTGACGTAATCCTGACCAGTGGTGTTATTTCTACAGTGTTTTGAAAGTTTAATTATAATCACACTATATATATATATATATATATATATATATATATATATATATATATATATATATATATATATATATATATATGAGGCACTTCTGACGGCACCCTTGTCTCTGATAAACATTCACCTTCGAGGACGACATTCTGGGTTATATTACTTAAGAAGTATTCGAGTGACTCACATGTATGTGAGATTATTCCATACGCTCGTATCTTCGCTAACAGTCTGCAACGGGACACCGTGTCAAATGCTTCCCGGAAATCTAGAAATATGAAATCTGCCTGTTGCCCTTCATCCATAGTTCGCAGTATATCATGTGAGAAAAGCGCAAGCTGAGATTTGCACGAGCGATGCTTTCTAAAGCCATGGTGATTCATGGACTTAAACTTCTCAGTCTCAAGAAAGTTTATTATATCCGAACTGAGAATATGTTCAAGGATTCTGCAGCAAACCTAAGTTAGGGACATTGGTATGTAACTTTGCGGGTCTGTTTTTTCAACCTTCTTATATACTGGAGTCACCTGCGTTTTTTCCAGTCGCTTGGAACTTTGTGCCGGGCAGGAGATTCACGATAAATGCAAGCTAGGAAAGGGGTGATTCCTAGAGTACTCTTTGGAAGACCGAATTGAGATTCCATCAAGACCTGGTGATTTATTTGCTTTCAAATCTTTCAGTTGTTTCTCTACGCCAGGAATGTTTATTACTACGTCGTCCATACGGGAGTCTGCCCGATGGTGAAATAACGGTATGTTTGTAAGATCCCCCTATGTGAACGATTTTTTGAACGTGTAATTTAATACCTCGACTTCCGTTTTGCTATCTTCAACTGCCACAACAGACTGGTCAACAAGGGATTGAATGGAACCCTTCGAGCCTCTTCTCTCCCGTCACAACAAATAGCGCGTACTCAGTAGTCTGCTTTCTCAAGTTCTGGCTTTCGGCCATATAAGGCTGGACCCTCAAAAATTTAAGCCTGCACTTCGAGTATTTTAATTCAAGAAACCATGCGCTCACTATCGCATTGCACAAGATAGCTACTGCCCATATTATTACTGTATTGCGATCCATTGAAATTCATTTTCTACGGTAAATATTCACCGGATGAAATTTTGTTACACATATTTGAAACAAAGCCAAACAGATAATTGCAGCATCCAAGAAGAAATCTTGGGAAGACTTTGGAAATAGGTTGGAGACATTGGGTCAAGCTGCTGGAAAACCATTCTGGAGTGTAATTAGCAGTCTTCGAAAGGGAGGTAAGAAGGAAATGACAAGTATTTTGGACAGGTCAGGAAAACTGCTGGTGAATCCTGTGGATACCTTGGGCAGATGGAGGGAATAGTTTGAAGAGTTGCTCAATGTAGGTGAAAATACGATCAGTAATGTTTCAGATTTCGAGTTAGAATGGGATAGGAATGATGATGGAAATAGGATCACGTTTGAGGAAGTGGAGAAAATGGTCAATAGATTGCAGTGCAATAAAGCAGCTGGGGTGGATGAAATTAAGTCAGAACTCATCAAGTACAGTGGAATGTCAGGTCTTAAATGGCTACACAGGATAATTGAAATGGCCTGGGAGTCGGGACAGGTTCCATCAGACTGGACAAAAGCAGTAATCACACCAATCTTTAAACATGGAAACAGAAAAGTTTGTAACAACTACAGAGGTATCTCTTTAATCAGCGTTGTGGGTAAAATCTTCTCAGGTATTGTTGAAAGGAAAGTGCGAGTATTAGTTGAGGAGCAATTGGATGAAAATCAGTGTGGGTTTAGGCCTCTTAGAGGTTGTCAGGACCAGATCTTTAGCTTACGACAAATAATGGAGAAGTGTTATGAGTGGAACAGGGAATTGTATCTATGCTTTATAGATCTAGAAAAGGCATATGACCGGGTTCCTAGGAGGAAGTTATTGTCTGTTCTACGAGATTATGGAATAGGAGGCAAACTTTTGCAAGCAATTAAAGGTCTTTACATGGATAGTCAGGCAGCAGTTAGAGTTGATGGTAAACTGAGTTCATGGTTCAGAGTAGTTTCAGGGGTAAGACAAGGCTGCAACCTGTCTCCACTGTTGTTCATATTATTTATGGATCATACGTTGAAAACAATAGACTGGCTGGGTGAGATTAAGATATGTGAACACAAAATAAGCAGTCTTGCATATGCGGATGACTTAGTTGTGATGACAGATTCGATTGAAAGTTTGCAGAGTAATATTTCAGAGCTAGATCAGAAATGTAAGGACTATGGTATGAAGATTAGCATCTCCAAAACGAAAGTAATGTCAGTGGGAAAGAAATATAAACGGATTGAGTGCCAAATAGGAGGAACAAAGTTAGAACAGGTGGACGGTTTCAAGTACTTAGGATGCATATTCTCACAGGATGGCAACATAGTGAAAGAACTGGAAGCGAGGTGTAGCAAGGCTAATGCAGTGAGCGCTCAGTTACGATCTATTCTCTTCTGCGAGAAGGAAGTCAGTACCAAGACTAAGTTATCTGTGCACCGTTCAATCTTTCGACCAACTTTGCTGTATGGGAGCGAAAGCTGGGTGGATTCAGGTGACCTTATCAATAAGGTTGAGGTTACGGATATGAAAATAGCTAGGATGATTGCAGGTACTAGTAGATGGGAACAATGGCAGGAGGGTGTCCACAATGAGGAAATCAAAGAAAAACTGGGAATGAACTCTATAGATGTAGCAGTCAGGGCGAACAGGCTTAGATGGTGGGGTCATGTTACACGCATGGGAGAAGCAAGGTTACCCAAGAGACTCATGGGTTCAGCAGTAGAGGGTAGGAGGAGTCGGGGCAGACCAAGGAGAAGGTACCTGGAATCGGTTAAGAATGATTTTGAAGTAATAGGTTTAACATCAGAAGAGGCACCAATGTTAGCACTGAATAGGGGATCATGGAGGAATTTTATAAGGGGGGCTATGCTCCAGACTGAACGCTGAAAGGCATAATCAGTCTTAAATGATGATGATGATGATGATGATGACATATTTTTGTGTTGCTAGTAAGCGATGAGCCATGCTGTGAAGTCCACGAGTGCGACCTTTTCTTCAACCAGTGTGCCCGGAAACAAGTTCTTGTTGCGATATGGGACATCACGTCCTGTGACAGCCATCTCTCCTTTTACACTATACGATGTTCACAAAGTGGTTACCACCTATTCTTAGGTATCCCTCACTCCTACATATCAAAGAATCAGTCATGCGAACGGACCTGGTTACTCTCGGGTTTGGTCACATGCATTGTGTACAGGCTCCTAAAACCTCTGCACGTCGCCAATGAGTGTGGAATACACCAGTGCCTTTAAATGTCCCCACAGTCAGAACGCTTTGGGATCAATGTCAGATAGAAAGGGAGGCCATGTTCAATAGCTCCTTGACCAATCCATTTTTCAGACAGAATGCGGCGTCTACGATGTCGTTCAACATACACGAACGTTTCTGTCGATTAACACCGTTCGCTAAACTATAGCGTAATATATCTGCCATTTCCCGCAAGGAGTATCAGGATTTCATTTTTCCGTTTGCATCGTTCACACTTCACGGAACCACTAATTTTCTTCTGCTGCTAGCACCATCTCAGAACTGTAAGTACAGAATGGCTGTGTCTGGTAATAGTATCACAGTCAGAGGACTAAGTACAGAGACAAGTAGAACTAATAACAAACGAGCAATGAGCAGCAACAGGGAGACAGCCTCAGCCTACGCCACTGAATACTGCCCGCTCTCGACACAAGTAAATAGCCCATATCGCAACAGCCGTTTGTTTCCGGACATACCTTTATAGAAAATTATTTCTACTTTTATCCTGTACTGTCACCTGTAAGAGTACGTGACGCCTTTATTTTCGAACGGCCTTTATAACAGTGTAGCTCAGTACAGAAGTGGAGAGGGAGGGAGAGTGAGAAAGTGTGGAAAGTCACAGATGTAGGAGCGCTATAGATATGCACCTAGTTTGGAGTGGAAATTGGAATCAGCGTACCAATTTGACGTCCAGTATCCTTGACACAGGGCTAGTCATGTTTCCTGAAGGCTATATAGTGAAATTGTTGGTACAGAGCTGAAATCAGCATATGAATCTTCAGTCAAATTCACTGCGCGATACCAATTGTAATATTACAGACTACAGTGCCACTAAAGCGGAGTTACTAAACGCGATTTTCCGAAATTCCTTCACAAAATAGGCACAATAAATATTCGAGAATTTGAATCAGGAACAGCTGCCAACATGAGTAACTTAGTTCATCCCTTAATAAAGGAAAGTCCTCCGGTCCAAACTGTATACCACTTAGATTCCTTTCAGAGTATGATGATAAAATAGCTCCATACTGAGCAAAAATATGCAACCACTCGCTCGACAGAAGATCCGTACTTGAAAGCTGGAATCTCGCTCAGGCCTCATCAATACTCAAGAAAGGAAATAGGAGTAATCCGCTGAATTACAGACCCGTATCACTAACGTCAATTTGCTGTAGGATTTCGGAACATACTCTGTGTTCGAACATTATGAATTACCTCGAAGGAAATGATTTATTAACAAGTAGCTAGCTTGGATTCAGAAAATATTTCCCTTACGAAACACAACCAGCTCTTTATTCACAACAAGTATTGAGTAGTATCGAGGGGAAATTTCAGATTTATTCTATATTTCTAGACATTCAGTGGGATTTAGATACCGTTCCTCACAACCAACTTCCAATCAAATTGCGGGACTATGGAGTATCGTCGCAGTCGTGCAACTGGATTCGTGATTTCCTGTCAGAATGGTCACAGTTCGTAGTAGTTAACGGAAAGTCATCGTATACAACACAAATGATATCTGGCGTTCCATAAGATGTTCCTAATCTATATAAACGATTTAGGAAACAATCTACATCTACATGGATCTCTGCAAATCACATTTAAGTGCCTGGCAGAGGGTTCATCGAACCACCTTCACAATTATCTATTATTCCAATCTCGTATAGAGCGGGGAAAGAACGAACACCTATATCTTTCCGCACGAGCTCCGATTTCCCTTATTTTATCGTGGTGATCGTTTCTCCCTAAGCAGGTGGGTGTCAACTAAATATTTTCGCATTCGGTTGAGGAAGTTGGTGATTGGTATTTCGTGAGAAGATTCCGTCGCAACGAAAAAATGCTTTGTTCTAATGATGTCCAGCCCAAGTCCTGTATCACTTCAGTGACACTCTCTCCCATATTTCGCGATAATACAAAACGTGCTTAACTTCTTTGAATATTTTCGATGCACTCCGTCAGTCCTATCTGGTAAGGATCCCACACCGCTCAGCAGTAGTCTAAAAGAGGATGGACAAGTGTAGCGTAAGCAGTCTCCTTAGTAGACATGTTTCATATTCTAAGTGTCCTGCCAATAAAACGCAGTCTTTGGTTAGCCTTCACCACAATATTTTCTGTGTGTTCCTTCCAATTTAAGTTGTTCGTAATTGTAATTCCTAGGTATTTAGTTGAATTTACGGCCTTTAGATTAGACTGATTTATCGTGTAACCGAAGTTTAATGGATTCCTTTTAGCACTCATGTGAATGACTTCACACTTGTCGTTATTTAGGGTCAACTGCCAATTTTCGCACCATTCAGATATCTTTTCTAAATCGTTTTGCAATTTGTCTTGATCTTCTGATGACTTTATCAGTCGATAAACGACAGCGTCATCTGCAAAAAACCTAAGACTGCTGGTCAGATTGTCTCCCAAATCTTTTATATAGATAAAGAACAGCAAAGGGGCTCCAACACTACCTTGGGGAATCTCAGAAATCACTTCTGTTTTATTGATGACTTTCCGTCAGTTACTACGAACTGTGACCTCTCTGACAGGAAATCACGAATCCTATCACATAACTGAGACGATATTCCATAAGCACGCAATTTCACTACAAGCCGCTTGTGTGGTACAGTGTGAAAAGCCTTCCGGAAATCCAGAACTACGGAATCAATCTGAAATCCATTGTCAATAGCACTCAACACTTCATGCGAATAAATAGCTAGTTGTGTTTCACAAGAATGTTTTCTAACTCTTTGTTAGCCGGCCGGTGTGGCCGTGCGGTTCTAAGCGCGTCAGTTTGGAACCGCGTGACCGCTACGGTCGCAGGTTTGAATCCTGCCTCGGGCAAGGATGTGTGTGATGTCCTTAGGTGAATTAGGTTTAAGTTGTTCTAAGCTCTAGGGGACTGATGACCTCAACAGTTAAGTCCCATAGTGCTCAGAGCCATTTTTAACTATTTGCTGACTGTGTGTCAAAAGAGCGTCCTCTACAGATAATTCATAACGTTCGAACACAATATACGTTTCAAAATCCAGCTGCATATCGACATTAATGATATGGGCCTATACGTTAGTGGATTACTCCTTCTATCCTTCCTGAATTGACCTGTGCAACTTCCCAGTCTTTGGGTACGCATCTTTCGGCGACTGAACGGTTGTATATGCTTGTTAAGTATGGAGCTAATGCATCAGCATACTCTGAAAGGAATCTAATTGGTATACAGTCTGGACCAGATTTAAGTGATATTCACTTTTACGCCGAGGATATTTACTTCTACGTTACTCATGTTGGCAGCTGTTCTTGATTCGAATTCTCGAATATTTACTTCGTCTTCCTTTGTCAATGCATTTCAGAAGGCTGTTTTTAGTAACTCTGCTTTGGCACCGCTGTCTTTGGGAAGGTATTGATTATTTCTTGGCGCTAACATATTTCACGCACGACCAGACTCTCTTTGGCTTTTCTGCCAGGTTTCGAGACAAAGTTTCGTTGTGGAAACTATTATAAGCATCTCGCATTGACGTCCGCGCTAGATTTCGAGCTTCTGTTAAAGATCACCAATCTCGGGATTTTGCGTCTGTCTGAGCAGCCCTCTTAGATTGTAGATGATGCTATCACTAACTTTTTCCTCCGAATGCGAAAATACTTTGTTGGCTCCCACCTACATAGGGAGAAATGATCTTCATAATTAAATAATGGAAATCAGAGCTCGTACGAGAGATTTAAGAGTTACTTTTTCTGCACGCTGTTCGAGAGTGGAAGAGTGGAGAAATAGCTTGAAGGTGCCCTCTGCCAGGCACGTAATTGTGAATTGCGGAGCATTCATGTAGAAGTAAATGAAGTTTCAAAGTGCCAAACGCTCGATATCGTTCCGGACTAGGACGGTTAAAGCTTGGAACCCATCAACAGAGGGAGTTCCTGGTACTTACTGCAGTGAGTAGAGAACGGATGTACGCCAGGAAAGAGACAACGCAGTTTTCAGCAAGGTCACACTCAGCGAGCTATCTGCGAGCGGCTGCATTCAGCCGGTCTGCCCAGCTGAGAGCTCATTTGAGCTCTATTCAGGAACATCATCACTGGATGATGTATTAATTGTGATAATTGATCTTTTTTAAGGACTGGGAAGCTAATTACAAAGAGAAAAGAGGTTCACGACGCGTGTAGCTTTGGAGAAAACAGACGACCCACTGCAAACTGGCTAACTTCAAAAAAGGATGGTTGTGGTAGAGGCGCCATGGTATGGAAAGTACCATCAACACCACTGAAGAAGGGGAATCTGGTCAGTCTGCACAGTAGAGACGGATGATGTTTAATCACAATGATACTCAGAATCCACCGCAGATTGTTTCGTTTAGTTTCCGACAGTTGACACAAAACATTTTTGTTGTCCTAGTACTAGCTATTGTATCGTTTGCGATTCACCTGCGACATAGTAGTCTTAAGTGTGGAACCACCCTCCTAAAACAAAAACATCTACATCTATACTACGGAAGCCACCTCACGGTGTGTGGCAGAGGGAATTTTACGTGCCGTTGTTGATGCCCTCTTTTCCTGTACCAGTCTCGAATTGTTCACGAAAGAACGATCGCTGGTAGGCCTCCGTCAGAGATCAAATCTTTCTAATGTTACCTTCATGGCCTTTACGCGAGATATAAGCAGGAGAAAGCAAAATATTGTTTCTCTCTTGCAAGAAAGCGCGCCCTCGGAACTTTAATAGTAAACCACTGATGCAGGACGTCTCCATTGCAACATCTGCCACTGGAGTTGTCTGAACATCTCCGTGACGCTTTAGCGCTTACAAAATGAACTTGTAACAAAACACGGCGCTCTTCTTTGGATCGTCTCTATTTTCATTACGAACCCTGTCTGGCCTGAATCCCAGACTGACGAGTAATGTTCAAGTATTGGTCAAACGAGTGTTTTGTAAACTACCGCCTTTGTGGGTGGACTACATATTCTGAAGATTCTTCCAATGAATCTCAATCTGGCATCTGCCGCACCAGCAATTAATCTTATGTGGTCGTTCCACTTGAAATTGCTAAGAAACGTATAGTCGTACATATTTTATGACTGTGGCTGCTTCCAGGGATTGTTCTGTAATGGCGTAATCATATAATAATGAGTCTTTCTAACTATTTACGCGCAGTACGTAAACTTTGTTTTATGTTGAGGGTCAACTGTGAATCCCTCCAGCAAACATAGCCTTGTGATTCATCTGTATAAGAGAACAGCGTCATCCGCAAAACCCTCATCGGACTTCTGACGTTAACCACTAAGTCATTTACATACAATCAGGTGACAAAAGTCATGGGATAGCGATATGCAAATATACAGATGACGGTAGTATCGCGAAAACAAGGAATAAAGGGGCAGTGCAGTGGTGAAGTTATGTTTTCACTCAGGTAATTCGCGTAAAAAGGTTTCCAACGTGATTATGGTCAAACGATGGGAATTAACAAATATTCAACGTGGTATGGTAGTTGGAACTACACGCTGTATTTCGAGATCCATGGTATCAATAGTTTGCTAGAATACCACATTTGAGGCAGTCACCTTGGACGGCGTACTGGCCGACGGCTCTCACTTAACTACCGAGAGCAGCGGCGTTTGCGTAGAGTTGGCCCTTGCTCAACGGCCGAGCCAGTAACGTTTCTGTAGAGTGTCAGTGTTAACAGACAAGTGAACCTGAGTGAAATAACCACAGAAATCAATGTGGGACGTACGACGAACTCATGCATTAGGACAATGGGGAGTGGGAGGGGGTGGGGGGGGACTTGGCGTTAATGGGCTATGGAAGCAGACGACCGATGCGAGTGCCTTTGCTAACACCAGGAATTCGCCTGCAGCGGCTCTCCTGGGCTCGTGACCGTATCAGTTGCACCCGGGCTTGTGGTCATAGCAGCTGGATCCGAAAACTGTGGTCTAGTTAGACGAGTGCCGATTTCAGTTGGTAAGAGCTGATGACATGCTTCGAGTGTGGCGCAGACCGCACGAAGCCTGGACCTAAGTTGTCAATGAAGCATTGTGCAAGCTGTTGGTAGTTCTGTTGTGCTGGCAGAAGAGCCAACAACGTGTTACTAGTGGAGGCCGAAATGCACGCATTTTAGCTCACGCAGGCTGGCGTGAGGAGGGAAGAACTATACTGACGTGAGGTCTGGAACATGACAAGGAATTAGAATTCAGAAAGCGGACGTAATTAGTTTGATACTTCACTTTAATCCATTAATGATGAACGTCGCTCTTGACGGTACATGATTCACAATATTATCTGTTCAGATTATACACTCCTGGAAATGGAAAAAAGAACACATTGACACCGGTGTGTCAGACCCACCATACTTGCTCCGGACACTGCGAGAGGGCTGTACAAGCAATGCACACGCACGGCACAGCGGACATACCAGGAACCGCGGTGTTGGCCGTCGAATGGCGCTAGCTGCGCAGCATTTGTGCACCGCCGCCGTCAGTGTCAGCCAGTTTGCCGTGGCATACGGAGCTCCATCGCAGTCTTTAACACTGGTAGCATGCCGCGACAGCGTGGACGTGAACCGTATGTGCAGTTGACGGACTTTGAGCGAGGGCGTATAGTGGGCATGCGGGAGGCCGGGTGGACGTACCGCCGAATTGCTCAACACGTGGGGCGTGAGGTCTCCACAGTACATCGATGTTGTCGCCAGTGGTCGGCGGAAGGTGCACGTGCCCGTCGACCTGGGACCGGACCGCAGCGACGCACGGATGCACGCCAAGACCGTAGGATCCTACGCAGTGCCGTAGGGGACCGCACCGCCACTTCCCAGCAAATTAGGGACACTGTTGCTCCTGGGGTATCGGCGAGGACCATTCGCAACCGTCTCCATGAAGCTGGGCTACGGTCCCGCACACCGTTAGGCCGTCTTCCGCTCACGCCCCAACATCGTGCAGCCCGCCTCCAGTGGTGTCGCGACAGGCGTGAATGGAGGGACGAATGGAGACGTGTCGTCTTCAGCGATGAGAGTCGCTTCTGCCTTGGTGCCAATGATGGTCGTATGCTTGTTTGGCGCCGTGCAGGTGAGCGCCACAATCAGGACTGCATACGACCGAGGCACACAGGGCCAACACCCGGCATCATGGTGTGGGGAGCGATCTCCTACACTGGCCGTACACCACTGGTGATCGTCGAGGGGACACTGAATAGTGCACGGTACATCCAAACCGTCATCGAACCCATCGTTCTACCATTCCTAGACCGGCAAGGGAACTTGCTGTTCCAACAGGACAATGCACGTCCGCATGTATCCCGTGCCACCCAACGTGCTCTAGAAGGTGTAAGTCAACTACCCTGGCCAGCAAGATCTCCGGATCTGTCCCCCATTGAGCATGTTTGGGACTGGATGAAGCGTCGTCTCACGCGGTCTGCACGTCCAGCGCGAACGCTGGTCCAACTGAGGCGCCAGGTGGAAATGGCATGGCAAGCCGTTCCACAGGACTACATCCAGCATCTCTACGATCGTCTCCATGGGAGAATAGCAGCCTGCATTGCTGCGAGAGGTGGATATACACTGTACTAGTGCCGACATTGTGCATGCTCTGTTGCCTGTGCCTATGTGCCTGTGGTTCTATCAGTGTGATCATGTGATGTATCTGACCCCAGGAATGTGTCAATAAAGTTTCCCCTTCCTGGGACAATGAATTCACGGTGTTCTTATTTCAATTTCCAGGAGTGTAGCAACTGAATATGGCGCCTTGCTGGGTCGTAGCAAATGACGTAGCTGAAGGCTATGCTAAACTGTCGTCTCGGCAAATGAGAGCGTATGTAGACAGTGAACCATCGCTAGCAAAGTCGGCTGTACAACTGGGCGAGTGCTAGGGAGTCTCTCTAGACTAGCCCTTCCGTGTGGCGGCGCTCGGTCTGCAATCACTGATAGTGGCGACACGCGGGTCCGACGTATACTAACGGACCGCGGCCGATCTCAAGGCTACCACCTAGCAAGTGTGGTGTCTGGCGGCGATACCACAAGTTCCATAATGGTGTGGGCTGTGTGTACACGGAATAGATTGAGTTCTCTGTCCAACTGAACCGATAATTGACTGGAAATGGATATATCAGGCTATCAGAAGAATGTTTGCAGCCAATCAACAATGTAAATTTTATGGGTGACAGCGGGTCATGTCACTGGGCCATAGTTGTTCGCGATTGGTTTGAAGAACATTCTGGACAATTCGAGCGGATGATTTGGCCCGTAAGTAATTTGTGGGAGATAGTCGAGAGATCAGTTCGTGCACAAAATATTGTACCGGTAACACTCTTGCAATTATGATTGGTTATAGAGGCAGCATGGTTCATTATTTATGCAGGCAACTTCCCACGACGTGTTGAGTCCATCCCACATCGAATTGCTGAAGTATGCCGGGCAGAAGCAGATTTGGCGCGAAACCAGCAGGTATCCCATGACTTTTGTCACCTCAGTGTATATCGTGATAAGTTGTGGTCCTACAACACTCCCTTCAGGTACGCCCAAAGTTACTTTTAAGCCTGAAGATGACTTGCTGTGTTCAGTTTACTAGGACCTCTTCAGTAGAGTCACGCAGCTGGTCTGATAATACGTGCGCTCGTATTTGCTTCGCTAGGCGGTACTGTGCAACTGTATCGAACGCCTTCAGGAAATCAAGAAACACGGCGTCAACCTGATCGCCGGTATCTACTGCTTTTCTTGTCTCGTGGACGAGCAGAGCGAGCTGGATTTGATGTTTGTTTTCGGAAACCATATTGGCTTCGACAGAGGATATTTTTGAGTATAAAACGTGTCCCATAACACTAGAACAGACTGAAGTCAGAGTTATAGGCCTATAGTTTTGTATGTCTTTCCTATGACCCATCTTGAAAACGGAAATGACAATCGCTTTTTTTTTTACAATGATTATGAACGCTTCGCTCCTCCTGCTTCTAGAAGAGGATGAAGTTCTTCTGCTTCAGGTCGAGTCGCCTTTTCTGTGTTGAGGGATTTCATTTGGTCTTCTATCCAACGGTTACTTTTTCGTAATCTGTCATTCTGGTGTTCGTGTGACGATTTAAAGGAGGAACTATAGTGCTATCTTCCTCAGCGAACAGTTTTGGACAAATAAGGATGAACGGAAATTTAAGCTCTGCTAGTATGAGATGCGAGTGGCAGTGAGGCTGTGAAGCTAATTCTCAACATTGCAGCCATCTTGGATGCGACTGATAATTTTAAAGTGTGCAGATGGTCATGTGGCGTATCAGACAGATAGAAACTTACACGAGAAAAACAGTGGTGTCTTTCACTTGAGGAGAACTTTATTCATTTTCGAGTCGAGCCAGTGATAAAACGCAAAGGCCACAGAATGTGCTCGAGGTGTTGTCCAGCATGTTGTAAGGTGGTTGTTATCCGCTTCACTCATTTCTCATGGACTTTAACCAACACACGTACCGAAATGCAAGCGCAAGCATCAAGAATACGCTCCCTGAGTTGTGCAAGGTTTCTAATCTCCAACGTAAACACAATAGTCTCTGCATATCTTCATAGATAGAAATCTAGTGGACTTAAACCCGGGGAACATAGCGGCCACCGGACCTCTACGACCTATCTCACTCCGGCGAAACTTGATACCCAGGTATGTCCGGACAGCTAGCTCGTAATGAGGTGAGGCACCATCGTGCTGCGAGAAAGTTGGAAACACCCCGTCTTCGGATAGCAGTGGCGGCAGTACATCTGCGTCTAACAACTGCAGGTAACATGCTGCTGAGAGTGTACCCTGAATGAAGAAGGGCCAACAGTACGAGATCCCCATATTCCACACCAAACCATCACTTTCGGTGCTCCAACAACCTTCGATGGATTCATTCAGTGACGGTTGACATTTGATCAGTATTTGTATGCTTATTTACGTGTCCGTTCACAAAGAAATTAGTTTCATCTGTAAACAGTAAGTCACAGGGTATAGGACGGGTTTCGTCTACTTTGTGTGTCACCCAGTCTGCAAACTGAACCCAACGTTCTGAATCATCCTCTGTGACATATTGCATTTGTATTTTATAAGAGTGCATTTATGAGTGGGCAGAATACTCATTATTGATGTACGGCTGGCCCCAGATGCTACTCGATGCGACGAGTGCTGCGCTCCTTATGATCTTAGTGAACTATACCAGAACATCGGCTGCTTCACCCGTAGCGGTTTTCTATCACTCAACCATTTTCATGCACTTTCGCGAGACGTTTCACCAACACACTGTGTGTAACGGGTGGTCAGTATGCGTAGCGTTGGTTGAAATCCCCTGCGATGAGACAGATGTTCCCCCTGATGTGAAGAAGATCTTAGTCCTTCAGCTTATGTTAACGCAGTCAGCGTTCTCGTCACCTGTAAGGACGAAACATCAGTCATACCCCAGAATGAATAAGGCTATGCTCAAAATAATAAGAGGTACAGTTGTTTTTCTCGTATAATTCTCTACCTATCTGACATGTCACACGATCGTCTTTCCATCTGAAAGCAGCGATTTGCGTCTTCTGAGATGGCCGACTTGTTGTTAAAAGAGGGTGACTGATTTTTCTCATGTGCAATATCATACTAGTTGACTTTAAATTTCTGTTAATCCACCTGTTTTTATTTTAGTAGGTGGTTCGACATTTATGAACTAACATGTGCTTGGATACCCCTATAAGCATTAATTGTTAATAAAGTAGCCACTAATAAACTTAAGTCGACAGTTTGAATTGAATTGAATTGGTGGTAAGTTCTATGGGACCAAACTGCTGAGGCCATCGGTCCCTAGGCTTACACACTACTTAAACTAACATACGCTAAGGATAACACACACCCCCATGCCCAAGGGAGGACTCGAACCTCTGGCGGAGGGTGCCGCGCGAACCGTGGCAAGGCGCCTGAGACCGCGCGGCTACCCCACGTAGCAACAGTTTGAAACGACGCACTTGGTCAGGAACTGTTCTTGCATTCGGGTCCAATCATTCATTTTCAACGATATTTTCCGAAATTTCAAGTTCTTAAATTTCCCAAGCTCTTTGGTTCAAGAACTTCTATTTCTATACAGTCCCAATAGTGCTCATGTTTGGGGTGAGATGGATGTAGAATCAAATGAAAACACTCCTTCCGTAAGCATATAGAGGAAAAATAAGGTAATCCACTGTAAAAAGTAACAATCATTAATTTATATATAAGTAAACACAGTAACAGCTGAGTTCAAAAACCTGTGATTTGATAACTATGTGACCCAGTAACCAAGTGTCAGCTCATAAGAAAAGTTTTGGAAGATTAAAGATGGTATCTTAGTATTTGGTAAACTGCAGACAAGTCAAGAATTTAACTCCTACCATTAACCTCTATAGCTGCAATAATAAAGGTCATTAGATTTATTTGACTGATCTAAGTTACCACGTCTCAGGACTGTTCGGTTGTAAAAGCAAATAATCTTCGTTGATGGGACGAAGCTTTGTATTGCAGATTGAACCGAATAGAATGACACTCAAAACAAATTTAAAAAATATTTCCGATAACAAATGCAAAGTGGGCAACGGCCTTGCCGCAGTGGATACACCGGTTCCCGTGAGATCACCGAAGTTAAGCGCTGTCGGGCGTGATCGGCACTTGGATGGGTGACCATCCAGGCCGCCATGCACTGTTGCCATTTTTCGGGGCGCACTCAGCCTCGTGATGCCAATTGAGGAGCTACTCGACCGAATAGTAGCGGCTTCGGTCAAGAATACCATCATAACGACCGGGAGAGCGGTGTGCTGGCCCCACGCCCCCTCTTATCCGCATCCTCCACTGAGGATGACACGGCGGTCGGATGGTCCCGGTAGGCCACTCGTGGCCTGAAGACGGAGTGCTTTTTTTTTTACCAAATGCAAATCTATGAATCATTGAAGGTGGTCCTTTGCTGTGTTATTCTCTTCATTGCTGTGTTTCAGTTACACAGGTACATGCTGAGGTGACATAAGTCACAGGATAGTTGTGTCCCGGTCACATGGCGCATTATCATCCATAAAAATGCCACCATTTTTTTGGGAACATGAAGCCCATGAATAGCTACAAATGGTCTCCACGTATCCTAAAATAACCATTATCAGTCAATGATCGGTTCAGTTGGTCAGAGGATTTAGTCCCTTCCATGTAAACACTGCCCACACCATTATGGAGCCACCGCCAGCTTGCAAAGTGCCTTGTTGACAACTTGGGTCAATAGCTTCGTGGGGTCTGCGCCACAGTCGAACCCTACCGTCAACTCCTACCAACTGACATCGGTACCCGTCTGACCATCCCACGGTTTCCCAGTGTCTACGGCCCAACCAATATGGTAACAAGCCCAGGAAAGGCGCTGCAGGCGATGTACTGTTCGTAAAGGCACTCGCGTCGGTCGTCTGCTACCATAGACGATTAGCGCCAAATTACTCCGCACTGTCCTAACTGATACGTTAATCGTACGTCGCACATTGATTTCTGCGGTTATTTCACCCAGCGTCGCTTGTCTGTTAGCACTGACACTCAACAGAAACGTTGCTGGCTCGGTCGTTGAGTAAAGGCCATCGGCCACTGCGTTGTCCGTGGTGAGAGGTAATGCCTGAAGTGTGGTATCCTTGGCGCACTCTTGACGCTATGGATCTCGCAATATTGCATTCCTGATTTCCGCAACGGAATGTCCCATACGTCTCGATGCAACTATCACCCCTCGTACCAAGTCTGTTAATTGCTGGTGTGAAGGCTTAATCACTTCGGAAAACTTACACATAATCACATGAATACTGGATATGTGCATACCGGTGTCCGATGATTTCCGTCGCCTCAGTTGAATAATTCCCTTGTGAGACGTGAGCCACACAGAGGTTGACGTTACGCCCCTATAATTATTTTCCGTTGCCTCAGGCCCGAAGTTCGCTACGTAATAATTCATTTCAGTGCTTGTGAAACACTATAATACTTTTCGAATCAGTTGTCATGACCAGCTTCAGGTATTCTGTCGGCTCGAGCGTCTTAGCAAACTCGCTCAGGGTACGGCGGCTCGCTTGGTCATTCTCAGTAGGTTAACCTCTGTAAGTAGGCTGTTTAGGTTTTATGTTGGTAACGCCACGTAGCGCTCTGTATGAAAATCACTGACTGTGCTGTGTGCAGTGTGTGGCTGGCTGGCATTATTCGAATATTCGCTATTGTAGTGTTGGGCAGTTGGATGTGAACAGCGCGTAGCGTTGTACACTTGGAGGTGAGCCGCCAGCTGTGGTGGATGTGGAGAGAGAGATGCCAGAGTTTTGAGAGGTCACTCTATAAGCGGACGATATGGACGTGTGTCCACCAGAAAAAGGAAATTTCTAAAGATGGATGTCATGAATTTATATATATATATATATATATATATATATATATATATATATATATATATATATATATGACTTTTGAACATTATTAAGGTAAATACATTGTTTCTCTATCAAATTCTTTCATTTGCTAACAATGCCTATCAGTAGATAGTGCCTTCAGTAGTTAGAATCTTTTATTTAGCTGGCAGTATTGGCGCTCGTTGTATTGCAGCAGTTGGAGTAACGAAGTTTTTTGTGAGGTAAGTGATTCATGAAAGGATAGGTTATTGATAGTCAGGGCCATTCTTTTGTGGGGATTATTGAAAGTCAGATAGCGTTACGCTAAAAGTATTGTGTGTCAGTTTAGTGACGATCAGAATAAGTAAAGAGAGAAATGTCTGAGTACGTTCAGTTTTGCTCAGCTGTTTGAAAATCAAATAATGTAAGAGGTTTTCCAGCACTGTCATTTTTAAATTTTTCTAAGGGGACGTTTCACCTTTACAATAACATTTGTGCTTAAAATGTGTAGTTAAGAGCCGAGATCATGTTTCCCCAGTCGTAAAGCCTGTAGAAAATTCTAAAGAGGCTCTCGCCCGCCGCGCAAAATCTGTTGTACCGCTATCGACCTGGTGCATATTACCGCTGGGAACATACGGGGCTCTTTCACCGGCGTGATGATATCTGGCAGTCGCCGGCGGGTTGAATATTTATGGGCGTTTTCCCTAAATAGAATTTGGGGCTGGTTAATCGGGCCGACGGTCTCGGCTGCTGGCCTTTTCGTAAAGGTCAGGAGGTGAGGCCGGCTGTTACCTTACCGTCCCGGGCCCGCTTTGTCTGCCGTAATTACGCACACACATCACACTCGGCGATAGCATCAGCCGCTGCGAATCCCCGATGCTATCTGGCCGCTACCGGCGCGCGCCGGGCAGCCTATTTGTCGCTCGCAATTACCGGCTCGCGCCGCGGCAATCGGCGAGCGAAGCGCACGACGCCTCCCGCCGGACAGTGAAGAAGTGCGGCAGCTGGCGCGCCGCCTCCGATACGTTTCGACAGCGCGCTACGTCTTCGGGACGAGCTGCGTGCCGGCGCCTGCGACAGGCCTCCCGTCAAATCGCTCTGGGTCTCGATCGTGATGCGTGATAGGCACGCGTGCCCCCCGTCTCCCTCTCTCACCCCCCACCACCTCTCACTCTTTCATCGAACGGCGGTTATCGCTGAAACAACCAGTTTTCGGTTTATCGGTTTTTTACACGCCAGTTTAACCTGACTTGAAATCGCTCAAAATAACCGGTTTCTGAAATAACCGGTTTTCGGTTTTTTATTCCTGTTATTTCTTGTAATAAACGTAGAGCTCTAACGAAGAGGGAAAAACTTTGACTCAGTTTCAAGATACATAGAATCCAAGTATTAAATTAAATAGCCAAATCCAACGTTTGCTGCGTTTCTTGAAAACTGATAAGTGGTTAAATACTACAGAAAGTCACCGGCCCTATTGATTCTAATCTTTTGAAACTCTAATCATAAATCATGTTGTAATCAGGGATCGTACTACTATTTGGGCATAATGAAGAGTCAATGATAATGGGTGAAACTGAGGTTGAAGACAGGCATGTTATGTTGCTACGGTAGCACGTCAGCTGTTTCCTATTGTTACTGTATTCTATGAATAAATTGTTGTTAAGTTTTTATTACGGATACCACAATTTCCTTCCTCTTTTACTATTGCATAGAAATGGAGCAAGGAGGACATCAAAAGCAGACTAGCATTGACAAAATGTGCATTGCCGGCCAAGAGAAGTCTACTAGGACATAATTTGAGGAAGAAATTTCTGAGAATGTACGGCAAGTAAGCATGGACTGTGGGAAAACCGGATCACAAGAGAAACGAAGCATTTGTGACGTAGTGCTACAGAAGAATGTTGACTGATAAGATAACGAGTGAGGTTCTCCGCAGAATCGGCAAGGAAAGGAATATGTGGAAAACACTGATAAGGAGAAGGGACAAGATGATAGTAAAACTGTTAATACATCAGGGAATGACTTCCAAGGCGCTAGAGGGAGCTCTAGAGATAGAGGGCAAAAACTGTAGAGGAAAACAGAGTTCGGAATACATCCACTACAGTCTGGATGAAGAGGTTGGCGCAGCAGAGGAATTCGTTGCCGGTCGCATGAAACCATCAGAAGACTAATGTCACCCTCCCTTATCCCCCCACCCCCGTCCACACCAGAAAAAGGAAATGGCAAACATATCTACAATCAGAATGAGATTTTCACTCCGCAGTGTAGTGTGCACTGATATGAAACTTCCTGGCAGATTAAAACTGTGTGCCGGCCCGAGACTCGAACTCAGGACCTTTGCCTTTCGCAGGCAAGTGCTCTACCATCTGAGCTACCCAAGCACGACTCACGCCGCGTGGAGCACTTGCCTGCGAAAGGCGAAGGTCCCGAGTTCGAGTCTCGGTCCGGCACACAGTTTTAATCCGCCAGGAAGTTTCATGTCTACAATCGTTTAAAACGAATGAAGCATTCTACTTCACTACTACGTAACTTCCAGGCTAGTGTTGGTGCCCTTCTGTAATACAACGGATGTCCAGCGACGACACTGAGAAACTATCCTGTAGACCACATGAGGACGTGTCTCGCACTCTTGTGCACCCATACCTTAAGCCGCGGCGCACGGCGTCAGGAACATTCTTATGCCAGCAGTGCTGTGCCAGTTCTTATGCCATGTGTTTATTGCTCGTTTCTGTCGACATTGTTATTAAAATAGCACTTATCGCTTTTCCCATTTTCTCTAATAAGGCAATATTTCAAACCACTGTAAATTTTACAAATAAAAATTATTCCGTTTTTTGAAAAAAGATTTATTTAAAAATAAAGAATTTTAGAACTGCTGTCATGGCTAATTAATCTTTCGGTTTTTTACTCGGTTATTAGCAACCACGCTATTTCAGTAACACTTTTCCTCTTCCTTGCGCGTTGGCTTTAACTTCAGCTCAGTATTCCCGCAGCCGTTTCCTGTGCTTCGAAATAGCAGCGCCTGTGTTATTACGCAGTAGGACGCGAAAAGGCAGTGTAGCTACTACAGTCGTCAAGAAATACAGGAAATTTATTCGTTGTTGCTGATATGAACCAACTTCGGCAACGTATTAGAACGACAACAGTGAAAATTTGCGCCGGACAGAGACTCGAACCCAATCGCTTGCGTAAAGCGAGAAATCTGGATTCGAGTTGCAGTCTGGCACAAATTGTCACTGTCATAATTCTAACACAAGCCGGAGGTAGTTCATATTCGCAACTGCGAATACATTTTCTGTACTTCCTGTGCTGTTCCTCCCCCGCTTCACTCCATGTTTTGCAATTTTTTAGTTTATGGTTTTCGTAGAAACGAAGATGCTCTTGGAGTTCATTCTCTTTTTCTACATTGGTGAGCCACGCCTCAGCCGTTTTCTTGTTCAGAGACCAACGTAAAATTCCGACTTGTGGGACACAGATGGGCGAAATGGCCGTAGAAAGCAATCATCCTTCTAAGAACTACTGTACTGATTTACGTTTTTCTCTTTTCCATACTTTCCTTCAGAAACGCAGCAGGGTACTTATATAAAGAAAACCAAGGCTCAAACCAACCTCTTACGCAGGGGAGGGTCAGCAGTCTACTGACTGATTTGATGCAGTCTTACTCGATTTACTCTCCTGTGGCAATCTCTTCTTGTCAGAGCAGCGCCTTAATCATTTGTTGTCCTGTACAACGTCATCTAGCAGAACAGAAATTGTTCCCCGAGGCCTTAATACATGTCCTGTCATCCCATCCCTAATTCTAGATACCTTACACATATTCCGATCCTAGACGATTCCGTAAAGACTTTTCTCATTTCTCACAAGCGCACTTAATTTTCAGCACCCTCCTGCAACATAACATCTCAATAGCTTCTATTCTCTTCCTTTTTCGGCTTTCCCACAGTTGGTGACTCACTTCCATACATACATTCCCAGAAATTTCTTCCACATAAGACATATCTTAGGAGGCCCGGAAACAAATGTCGTTTTATTACATAAAATTAAAACAGATATACTGTTAACAAGCTTTTGTTTTTAATCAGTGATGTAGTCACCGTCGTTGTCAACAGTCTTTTGCCATCTAGAGTGCAAATTTTGAGTGGCAGATCGATTGAGGTGGCATTTCGGACATGATCCACATCTTTTTGCCACTTAGAAATTATTGTAGCCATCGCAATGAATGGAAATCCGATGGCGCAAAATCAGGCAAGCATAGTGGGTGAGGCTACACGCCCCGTCCCAATTTTAATTTTTCCCAAGGTTGCGCGGTGCCGTCTTACATTATCGTGTTGCAGAATAACACCTTTTCTGTTGACTTTCGCTGGGTACCTCTGAAATAAAAAATGAAATGATTGCATGGCATAGATGGCCAAGAGTCCCCACCTTGGGAAGTTTGGCTGCCGAGGTCCAAGTCATTTCAGTTGAGGCCCCAGTGAGCGACTTGCGTGTCAGTGATGAACGGATGATGAGGACAACACAACAGCCAGTCCACAAGCCAAGATAATTTCCGACCCGGCCGAGAATCGAACCCGAGCCCTCCGCATGTCACTCAGACGGGCTGACTACTCAAGTAAGGTTCAAAATGGTTCAAATGGCTCTGAGCACTATGGGACTTAACTTCTGAGGTCATCAGTCCCCTAGAACTTAGAACTACTTAAACCTAACTAACCTAAGGACATCACAAACATCCATGCCCGAGGCAGGATTCGAACCTGCGATCGTAGCGGTCTCGTGGTTCCAGACTGTAGCGCCTAGAACCGCTCAGCCACTCCTGCCGGCCTCAGGTAATGGGGTAGACTTTCAATTAAAGGCTGATTTGCTCGATTCAACTGCTTACAGTAATGGTCTGCATTCAAGGTTTGTCCAGGTTTCAGCACTTCAAAATGACCAACCCGTCGAATATTCCACGAGGCACACAAAAGAGACTTTTTGTGGTATAATCATGGTTCACGTATACTTCGCAGCGATTCATTCGGAGAGACTGCCACGCCATTTCCGTTTTGGATTATTACAGTGGACCCATTTTTCATCTCCAATGATCAAGCGATCAAAAAACGCTTCTCTACTATGTTGCTGAAACGATAAGCTGCATGTGGTGGATTAGTTAGCTTCGTTTGTCTTTGTTCTTGCCACTCTACTGCAAATGTTCTTGGATATTGACCAACGTTGGTTAAGAGCGTTTGACAGTTCCTCGATTTTATGTCACGGACTTGCCACCACATCCGCCTTTAATATGTCATTGTCTAAAGTTGTTGGTCTACCTGAGCAATACAAGTCAAAAATTACCAGATCTGAAATTACAAAATAATTTTTGATTCTTACGAACCTCTAATGCACATGGGTAAACACAGCAAATGGGGTGCAGAATAATAACGGTTGCCAGTCACAGTTGAAGGTGATTTTCATCAACACTCGACCGGTTTCGAGCTTGTGGAATCTTCAGTTCGTTTACGTTCATGTACGTATTTCCATATGAAGTGTTGGAGATCACTATTTAAACTAAAAAATAATGTGACGATGACTAAATATACACAACTGCATCCATTATAGATATAAAACATCGCAAATGTTTTGTGATAGCAAATATTGAGTTACTATGCTCGAGAAATTCAAAAAACATTCGATCCCACATTTGCAGTACTTGGCCGGCCATTTTAACATAAATTTTAAAAAATTATGATTTAATCATTTTCGAGGAAACAAGTCACTCTAACGTTAAAATGTATTTCGCACGACTTTGAAGTACACAATGAGCTGATAAACGACGTACGAATATCAACATCCGCAGAAATGACATTATTTTCCGGTCCCCGAAAAACTAGTGCTCGATACTAGTAGGCCTATTTCAGCGAGGTATACTCTCTTTCCCCCCTCCCCCGCTAATCTGCTTCTTACGTCTTTCTGGCTTCGTCTTTCAGTACGATTTTGCTTCCAAGGGAGTAGAATTCCATCATTTCGCTTCCTACGTGGTCACCAGTAAGATGCTACGTTTGTAGCGAATCCCATTTGTGGTCTCCTTCTGCAGCTAAAGAAATTGAGAGCATCGCCGTTCATCTCCCGCCGATCATCTATATCTAGATTTTACACACACGATTCAACCTCATATTCCTACATGTGAGCTGTTACTCCGTCTGTAACCAATTCACTACCGAGGGAACGTGAACTTATCCTCGTTAATTGCCTTCCACCCATGTAGCGTAATGTTTAACATTCGGTTGGCACAACACTAGAGACATATATCAATCTCAGACTGAAGGTAAATGGAACATGAAGGCAGTGACCTGGTTTAATCAGTATTCCTTATTACGTAATAAAATCCAGTTTGCTTTTGTAGTAGCTTAATGATGTTATGTCCTTGTCAATTTTTGGTTCAAAAGTTGTAGTTTTTCTTTTGTTTATCTGCGTTATTATGTCTGGGTTGAAACCATTTTTTGTGCTATATGTCATAATGCATCGAGTTCTTTTTGTATGGCAGATATAGTAATGCAGACATACAAAAGAAAAACTATACTTATACAACCAAAAAATTCACAAGGCCATGAAATTGTCCAGGAAAACATCAACAAAGACTAAACCACCATAGTACCTATATCATACGTATTTAAGTACAATATCAAACAAATTATACGCACTAATGAAGCACACAAGTATCCAGTTCGAGTATAGAAAACTAGATTTCATTCAGAAAAACAGAATTCCAAATGTACACAAGCCCAGGCACATACAAAATCGAATGTCAGGATTACAATAAACTTTACATAGGACAGACAGGCCGCAACTACAGCATAAGATAGCGAGAGCACACGAGAATTAAGGAAAATAATTCATCTTCACTGTTCAACCACATGAAGAACAACTACCGTAACGCAGAACGAATGGAGTTAGCAATGAAAATTTTACACATATTATCTAAAGTTTTAACCGTGAAAGTACTGGAAGAGATAGAAATCTGCACGCACACAATACAACGCCCTGATGACATTTTAAATGAGGAAACAGATTTAAAACATAAACATTTCATAGAAAATTTTATTGAATTCTTAACCGAAGATAACCGTTAGACGCAAACAGCTAACCACACACATCGATTACAAAGATAATGTATACAGCGTGAAATAACAGCAGCACATCGCAGCAATTGTACCTATATAGCATCTTTGGCCAACTGTCACAACTGTCATATCTGACGATAAAACGTCAAATTATAAAAATTACAAGAATTGATCATTAACAACAGAACGAAGCTACAAAACAGCTTTTAGGATAAGAGTCCTAAACCTACACCACCTTGTACAGTACAGAATAACAGCGACTACTGATGATATATGGACGTAAGTAACAAATTTGTACATGCGAAAATATGATTAACCAACTGTACAATAAAATAAAAAAGTTATGTAACTTTCGCAGATGGTCTGAAGATGGCATTATAGCCTAAATGGTTCCATAAAAATAATTGCGTCATTAAATTACTGTAGCAGTAAACTGGATATTAGTACATAATGTCTTTAACAGACATCCTCTACGCTGAAGTTCCGTTGGATCGTAGATGTTCCTGATATTCACCTGAAGTGATTTAGGGAACCCAGGTTACACGTAAGGCTGGTGATCGGACTGGAATTCGCCGTTGCTCCTTCCGAACCAATGACTCAACTATGGCGTCGTTTCACATCCAGTGTCTCGGAGAAGTCCACGTACCCCTTGATCAATAATAGATATTGTATATTTATGTTGGAGTAATTACACATAAAATCCACATATCCAGAGGATCTGTTGGTACAACACAGTAACTTACACAAAGTTCTATGCGTCTGCATATACTCCATGAACTCTTGCGGAGTATCTCAGGAGTTATGGTCTGAAAGTCTTCTTCAGCACCTTTGCGTTGTTCTTAATGACCCTTGTACCGACTTTGAACCATACGGGATTTGATTATTCCTCATAATGAGTTATCTGGCGTGGTAGGGTCAAGCTTCGCGATGGCTGTTTTAAAGGGGCTAGAGGTGATGCTGAACTTCCCCAAAATTGTTCATCAAGGAACAAAATACGCTGGAGCTCGGACCTGCTGCAACTACACGTGATCTACGATACCACTGTCTTCGAACTGAGTACTAACCACATTTGTAACATGTCCAAATAATTCACATGCCCTTAGAAAAAAATAGGACTCGAACAGGTGTCATGATGAGATCCCAGTTCGTATCGTAACAAGAGTCGTGTTCCTTTCCAGCTCATGCTCATAATGGAGATTTTCCTTAGACAAGAAAACAACGTTACTCCGGTATGAACTGCGATACGCCGCTTATTCATCAGAAGATACAACTCCTGAGCGAGACATGGCATAACAGAGCCAATGAAAGACAGACGGTAACTCTGCTCCATCTCGCTGACAGATAATTCGCCTGCAAACATTTGTCTAAATCAGTTGTTTTCAAACTTTTTCGATTCACGGCTCACTTGACCTGAATGTAAACACCCGTGGCTTCTTTTGCACATGACATCTTAACTCGAAATATGGTGTAAATAACCTTAAGTTTCAAATGGCTCTGAGCACTATGGGACTTAACATCTGAGGTCATCAGTACCCTAGAACTTTGAACTACTTAAACCTAACTAACCTAAGGACATCACACACATCCATGCCCGAGGCAGGATGCGAACCCGCGACCGTAGCGGTCACGCGGTTCCAGACTTAAGCGCCTGGAACTGCTCAACCTTAAAGTTCGAAAAATATGAATAGGAGTACAGTAGTTATTTCTTTATTAACTATTAATGTAACACATTTTAATCAAGTTTTAATCTTATTATATCTTATTATTGCAACGAAGTCAATGGGGTGAGATTGCTTCTTCATCACTAGTTCTTCAAATGTTTGCCAGTACTGAAAACTGCAACTCGCATGTCTTTCTCCACATTCATTCGCGGCCTGTGTTTTGAGTTAATGACGGCTAGTGTTGAAGAAGCTTCCTCACATAAGTAGGATGTTGCAAAAGGAATCAAAACTTAGAGAGCCTTATTAGGTATTTGAGGATGTTTCAGCTTCACGGAGCTCCAAAACTCAAGCACTGATGAGGAAACGAACTCCAATTTCAGTGTGGAGTCGGAAGAAGTGTCCGTAAATTGTTCCTCAACAAAATTATTATTTTGTGAAACCACCGTGACGTTTCTGGGAGCCACTGCGCAATCTTGAAAATCGTTGGTGAAAATCAATTCACTTTCAAATCTTTTTCAATGTGGTATCCATTATTGACCGACGTACATGAACTTCAGCTGGTCTTTTGCGAATGTAATTTGTTGGAGTTTGCTCAGTTAATTAAGCGACGCTGTCACAGGTTTGCTCTTGTGGTTTCTTACGTGTTCTAAGTGATCCATTTTCGACGCTGTTTGAAACAAAAACGAGTTGCTCCAAATCAAGCAGGGTCACTTTACGAGGTGGGACCTCGCCAAAGTAATCTCTAAACGCACTCATCACCTCCGCCGTTATTTGCCCTGTCACTGATCGTTCACACACACGCCTTTAATCTCTTCTCTTTTGTGTAACTCTGTCTGCTCATATCAGCCTTGTTTTCACAACTGAAAGGAAACAAAATAGTACTGAGAACAGTGCTCTACATTAGCTTCAAGGCAGGGGCTCAAAATCAAGAAGAACACGAGGACTTCTCGGACACACTGTAGATGTACATGAGACGTGAAAACGTACTGTCCCTCTTTTTTAGACTAAATGTTCGTCTTCTAGGTTGAGTAACTGTGTGGGATTCAGTAAGCTTGTTTGGTACCGTCTTTATATTTTCTTCACAAGATCGGTTGTCATGTCGACTTCCAGCGTTGTAGCAAGTGCAGTTGTGGCAAATAAGTAAAAAATTTAGATTTATGGTAAGGTCTTATGGACCCAACCTGCTGAGGTTATCGGTCCCTAAGCCTACACACTACTTAATCTAACTTAAACTAACTTACGCTATGGACAACACACACACCCATGCCCGAGAACTCGAACCTCCGACGTAGAGAGACAAATGAGTGATCAGCTTGAACTCGTTAACGGTTGGTCTATCTTTTAAATAAAATAAGCGTGACATAATAAATAAAGTCATTATAGAAGAACAGGCTATCACTATGACTCTGCTATTCTTTGTCAAGTATTAGTAATACAACTGTATTGCAGTGCCCATTTTGCGGTCAACATCGCTGTAACAACAAAAAATACTTTCTCCGCTCTTCCACGAAGGGGCGTCTCCTTGGCGTGTGTTGTTGCCTAGTCGTGGATACGCCAAATAAAGCGCTGTGTCCGCTACGAGATAAAGAAAGAAACGTATAGCCTTCTCACTCCTAACACAGAAATATCGGGCCGATAAAAAGGCCGTTTGGTTGTGTGCATTATGCTTTTGTAACTTTATTCGAGTGAAAAATTTAGTTTATTACAGCTCGAGTGCCGATAAATTTTTGGAGCCATAAAACGACAAAACAGTGCGGAATTAATGGCAGGTAGGAAGAAGCTCAGCACTGGCGGGAAAGTTATAATAGATATAAAACGCACGGAGCTCGCTCTCCCGCGGACGGCCGCAGTAAACATTATTCGTTAGGGAATATTAATGTAAGTGCCGTCATCGGCCGCCACGGAGCCGTCGCAGAGTATACACTCTTCCGAGACATCTGCTCGTGTCGCAAATGTTACACTGCGACATACGAACGTTCCGTAATCGGTAGCAACTGTCGGATGATACATCGCGGTGGTAGTTGTGTTACGTGCTGCGGTAGTTGCCTCACCAACATAATGTGCGAAAGTGTTCACGAGCAAAGGAGACGCTGGAATGTAAAAACGTAAACAACACTAATATTGTTCTTTATTAGTCGCTTACTGTCGAAATGTTGAAAAGAAAAAGAAATAACACGCTGAAGAACACTCACATTTATTTCTCTGCGCTACTGAAGTCCGATGTTTACGCACCATGTAGAATAACATGAGCAGCTCAGCTAGATGTTGTCTCCAACTTTTGCGGCGGTCAGTCAGTAGAGGAGAGACAGTTCAGTAGTCCCAACGAGTGAGGTGACGTAGCGCTAAATACTCCCATTCGAGAGTACGGAAGTTCGGATCCTCGTCCTGCCACCCGGATTCAGATTTTCTACAATTTCCTAACTCTGAAGTCAGGTGAGGAGATGGTTTCTCTCAAAAATATGGACTGGCCTGCCCAGAGTCTCGACGTGAACCTAATGGAACATCCTTGGGATTAGTTAGAACGTCGACTTCGCTCCAAACCCTAGAGTCCAACTTCACTATCATCTCCGGTTTCATGTCTCGAGGAAGCTGCCACTCCTACATAGACATTCAACCTCTTTGAAAGTGGTCCCAACAGACTTCAAGCCGTCATAAAGGCAAAGGTGGACATGCTCGGTATTAATGTCCACTAATACGTGTCCGGATATTTTAGATCAGATAGCGTACTTCCAATATGGAACATTCAGCAATGGAAATGTGTAACAAATTGGATAATTCCTCGACTGATAGTGTGCTGAGTACATTTAGTAGGTATATTTTCTTTTGTTTCTCAAAACTGTGTTTCAAGTTCTTCCTCCCGAAAGAACTCTTCGAAATAGAGTAAGATATGCAATTGCTGAAGAACCTGTCGATTACGGCGACATTAAATTATCCCTTAGTGGTTTATATGCTGCAATGACGTGATTGATCATATGAAATGACTAGCGAACCCGGCAATGATCCACAACGTGCTCCTTAAATAGCGTGAACACCACGGATTAATTAATGAGCATAACATGATGTCATAGGAGCAACGGCGTATATGACATAATCTGTTACCAAAAAATCATCCATAAAATCCAGAATGAGATTTTCACTCTGCAGTAGAGTGTGAGCTGATATGGAACTTCCTGGCAGATGAAAACTGTGTACCGAACCGAGACTGTCTCGGGACCTTTACCTTTCGCGGGCAAGTGCTCTACCATCTCCATTTTTTCTTTTTTCTTTTTTAGCATTTAAAAATCTCTGGTGTTCTAAAATAAATGACGGCATTCTGCACAAAATAAAAAAAAAATAATTCTTGAAAATGTAAATAAGTATACTTTTTTGATACCAGGTCTTTTTTTCAGATCATGTATCATACTAATTTATTTATTTATTTATTTTATTATGTTTGTTGAAATCACATAGGACGCCCTCCAGGCGAAAAATAATGATCTGTAATTAGCCTACCATCAATAAAAAATAAAATAAAAGGGAATTATAAAAATTAAAGAAAACGCCCTCCTGGCAGTACAGACAAAATGGCAACCGCATCCCACCAACTTGTGGGTAGACGCACACTGAATCCCAAAGCAGTCAGGCATGTTCCAGGCACGTCTTCACGAAGAATATTGCATTTTGCCGGGACATTGGACCGAGTCCTGGTATTACACAATCTCACTAAAATCACCTCATACCTGGGACGCCCCAGCTGCAGGGGAGATCGAAGAAGGCACTACCCAAAAAGTTGGCATAGTACTGACGGTATAGCGGATGGTGCACGAGAAAAGTAAATCGATCTTGCAGGAAAGTCCAAAAATCAAGAACACTCTTACCACCTTCATGGAACAAGTAAGAGATTGAGAGGCCTTTCATCCAGATCACAGCGTTGGTCTTCGTACGTGGGAAACATGCCTCATCTTGGAACAGAAGAGATTTCGGTGCAATGGCATGGGGAGCCGAATGTAGAAGAAAGGCAAGCATCTTCTGAATCAGATGCCACACCTCTGCAGAAGATCCCACACATCAGTCGATGTTCGTCCGTGTGACAATGGGGACACAGCGGCGAATCTGTCATTTTTATGGTATGTAGACGAAGTTGTGTCATGTATTTTCCATTAACGACGAGAGACCAGGTCGCATGAGCGCTCGTGTTGAGGAGGATATGGTGCACAGAACGCCAAACCACGGGCCATGCGATCGTAGGATATCGGCTTTCGACAACATTCCGAGTATGATTGCTCATCATTAGGCGGTAAACATCACTTGCTGTAGGGTTCCTAGTGCGAGGCAAGTCGGCATGGACATAACTGTATTCGATGTAAAGGGTCCTCACATGTGAAGGAGAAGAAGAAATACGGGCTACTGCAACGGGTGCCACTCGAGAGGGAGGGGCCAGTTCGTCTATCAGGCTTCCCGATAATCTGGTTGGGCGCCGGGTCCACGATTTGACCATCGTACTTACATAAAGGGCAGCTGCTTTCCCTTGGACGTTAACAAGGCCGAGGCCGCCATCTCGAGGAGGAAGTGTCACCGTGTCGTAGCGGACTTCGAAGATGAGACCCGCGCTTACAAAGTAGCCAAACGTCGCCTGAAGTCTGTGTGCCACTGCCTTTGGCATCGGTAAAATCTGTACTAAATGGGGTAGTCACGAGACTAGATGAGTGTTAACAAAATCTACCCTTTGTAGCATGTGCAATGCTTTCAGAAGGTTGCCACGAACGTTCGTGCGAATAGCTTGACGCAGGCGTTTATAGTTAAATGAGATCGTGCGCTGTATATCACGCGTGAAGATGATCCCCAAACATTTGAGCTTGTCCACGAATGGCCATGGAGCCACGCTCACTGCAGGAAGACCTCTAAGGACGGACATAGCACTAGATTTCGTCAGGTTCACACGGCTGCCCGCAGCAGTCCCATACTGGTTGATCTATGCCAGTGCCTCTCGCACTTCATTCTCCGATAGAACCAAGAACACCACGTCATCTGCATAGGCGCGGCAGATGAAAGCATTCTCCCTCATTGTTATCCCTGTCAGCCGGCTCCTCAAACCGTGTAATAGTGGCTCAAGGGCAATGGCGAAAAGCAGCATCGACAGCGGACATCCTTGACGGACCGACAGCATGACATTAAGAGGGCCCGCCAAACGGCTATTGACCAGCACTCGCGGCGTGGCACCTCGGAGGAGCCGCAAGACGATGTGTATAAACCTGTTGGGAAAGGTCATCCGTCGGAGTACGTCTTCTAGAAAGTCATGACTCACTCTATCAAAGGTGTGGTCGAAGTCCACTGCCACTAAGGCACCGCGACTGCGGCAGGTCGTGGGCAGGGCTATGACGTCACGGTAATCACTGAGTGCCGTCTGAATGTTACTGTTACCACCAATGCACGTTTGAGCCAGAGAAATGACTTGTGGGATGACGCGCCAATGGCGAGCGGCAAGAATCCGGGTAAAAATCTTGAAGTCATAATTTAACATGGTCAACGGCCGATAATGTCCAACTCCCCAACCTCGCGACGGCTTGGGGACCAGGATAAGCAAGCCTTCTACGGATTCGGGGGGGGGGGGGGATGGGAAGGTCAGGGTTCATCACTTCTTCATTCATAGCAGACCAGCGTGAGCCCACGATGTCGTGGAACGTGCGGTAAAACTCCAGCGGGAACCCGTCTGGACCGGGGGATTTGTTCGCCGCACCCTTATGAAAAGCATCGGCGACGTCATCAGCCGTAATTGCCGCTGTGAGAATCTCCGCAACAGCCTCTTCCAGGCTATCTGTCAAGGAACGGAGGACATCAGTCGTTACCGCCATGTTCTGGTCCTCTGCTGCACAGAACTGGTTGTAGTGATCCACAAAGTCTTTTACGATGTCATTCTGGGACGTCAATCGACGGCAATCTGGCATGTCGAGGGCGCTGACCAGCTTTCTCCGACACCGCTGCTTCTCACGGATAATATGATGCATGGGCAGGGGCTCTCTTAGTGCACAATCGTGACATCTTACGCGTACTATTGTGCCTTCATGGCGGTGACGCATATGAGAAATTATCCTCGCCTTAATCCGTTGAATTTCAACCTGTCGTTGAACCGAGGGAGCTTGGTTCCCGCAGAATTGTGAAATAGTATTCCATGGTATGTCGTTGCTACAGTATTTTGTTGCTACTGTAATTCATCATCGAACGACGTAAAGCAGGCTTGGTGAAGTCGATCCACCACCGGAGTGTTGAGGATACGCTGGAAGGCGTCTCACACAGTTGTTCCACGTCGTTTCTACGACCTGCCTGCAATTCTGGATCCTTGAGATGGGCGACATTCAGCTTCCACAGGCCTCGACCGCGCCACACCTTCTGCCTCTGGAGCAAAACAGTGCAAATGTAGGAGATATGGTCGGAAAAGGCAGTAGGCCATAACGCAGCGTCAAGAGTGGCAGTTACCATTCCTTGGGAAACGTAGACACAGTCAAGATGACTTGCTGAATGGCTGGTGACGTACGTATATCTAGGTCGATCACCATGCACACAGTCCCAAGTATCAGTGAGGTTCAGTTCATGCACGAGCAGCTTGAGTTCCTGGCATGTGGTGAAAGGGTGATGTTTGTCCCCGCCAACAATAATATGGTCGTAGCGGCCTAAAAAGAAAGGAGCGACCTGCTCTGAGTAGAATGGCGACCGTTCTGGTCGCTTGGCCGTGCCCGAGGAAGCGTAAACATTGATGACTCAGACACCGTGGAAAGTCACAGCAAGACCCCTAGCTGATGGTAGGTAAATAACGTCGTCTACCTCAATGCCTTCCTTTAAAAGAATAGCTGTCCCACTGCCACCGCCAGCACACGAAGTGAGGTAGGAAACGTAGCCATAGATATTAGGAAATGTCGCCAGGCGAACTTTCTGCAAAACGGCAACATCGAGGTCCGACGCCCTCAACATTTCACGGAGCAATTGTAGTTTTACAGGGGTGCCAATGATGTTGACATTGATGGAGCCAATCCTGTAAGCTTGTCGTGCAATTGGGACTACTGAGACGCTCATAGAGGCACGAAGACCAGCAGCGAACAGGAACGTTGTCCCAGTAGGCTGCACATTCCTGTCCAGTAACCCTGTCGATTAGCAATCGTGGGTTGGAGCAGCAGCATTCACTGCTATCTCAACGGTGGGTGATTCGTCATCTACATCGTCAGACCACGCAAAGGTGCGTGGATGGTGTGTGTCCAGTGGAGTCCGAAGGCAGCGTCACGTCGGTGGTGAAAGAGTGGTGCTGGCTCAGCTGCTGTTCAACGTCCATAGATACAGCATCTGGTGCAGGCAAGGATGGTTGTACCTACAACGGGGTCCAGACTGGCTCTTCCACCACGGAGTCGTCTATTGGGGGAATACCTTGACAGTTGTGATCCTCATCGTCTTGAGACTGTATACTGCAGGCGTCAGACGGGACGATCCGCCGTTTACGACGTCTCTTCGGCGACCGTTGCTTACGGACGTGATCTTCAGTGCACGAAGACCCCTGAGGATACGGATGTTCAGGCACAAAAGCATCGATAGGCACAACCATGAAGTCAAGGGCCATCCCCTGACCTAGAGATTGCTTACCAATGCACATATCGGGAGGAGGAGGCAAAGGCGCCGGTCCATCCGTAACAGCCTGAGGCATGATCGGAGGCGACGATTTAGCAGTAGTAGGAGCCAGTGGTGATCGCGGTCGGGGGTCGTTATGGAGAACTTCGACAAACGTCAGTGGTAGCGTCGTCGGAGCGGTAGTGGCCGGCAGGTCCCCAGGGGGTAACTGTGTGATTCTGCGTTGCAGACAGCTGGAACAGAGGTGTCCTTCTTTGTCACATCCCGAGCATGTCTTCGGCTTGCCATCATAAATAATAATTGCACCGCAGCTACCAATATATAAGTAGGACGGTATATGTTTGGTTAGCTCTATGTGGAGCTGTCGTACTCCATTGACAACCGGGTATGTAGCGAACTGAACCGACCTTTCAGCTGTATGACTAATCACCTTTCCACATGGGCAGAATGCAGATACCACTACCTCTGAAGGCACCTCGAAAGGGAGTTCAGATACACGTATCGTCCGCAGTCCAAGTCCCACACGTTCCACAGTTACGTCACTGATGTGTCCATCAGAGTGACGAATCTTAAGACCACTTCGAGTTACACTTAGAATTTTGTCACATATGCCTTCGTCAACCAATTTCACGCGTGGAGTAGACGCGCGGTTTGAGGCGTCATGTCACAGAGGGGGCGGTCCCTCCTGCTGGAGGTTCGAGTCCTCCCTCGGGCATGGGTGTGAGTGTTGTTCTTAGCCTAAGTTAGTTTAAGTAGTGTGTAGGCCTAGAGACCGATGACCTCGGCAGTTTGGTCCCTTAGGAATTCACACACATTTGAACATTTGAACCAATTTCACGTATTCCACGTAGCTCACGATAGACAGGTGGATGCCAACAAGATCGTTGCAATCAATCTTGACTTCACCTCTGATAAACTGTTCGATTTCCAGTGCTTTTGGTCGGGCATATTCAGGTGCAAAGCTTCAGTGTCAATTCTCTGTGGGCATAATGCATTCTCTGTCGAAGGAAATACAGCGCGCTAAGACGGCAGAATTACGTAAACAAATCCGCGAGCGAGCTGCGCGGCGAGGACGTAAACAAGACGTCCGTGCCACTAGCGTGCCGTAAGGCGACTGCCATTTGAGCTATCTAAGCACGACACACGACCGTCCTCACAGCTTCAGTTCTGCCAGTACATCTCCTACCTTCCAAACTTCAGCTTCTGTGAACCTTGCGAACCTTGCAGAACTAGCACTCCTGAAGAAAGGATAACGTGGAGACATGTCTTAGCCACAGCCTGTGGGATGTTTACAGAATGAGATTTTCACGGGCAAGTGCTCTACGAGTCTCGGTCTGGCACACAGTTTTAATCTGCCAGGAAGTTTCATCCGTAAAATACTTGAAAATGGCCTAAGGCCGAAATCGTACAGGAAATAAAGAACATGGCAGCTGAAGGCTTGAAGAAGTCATTCAAAAAATTAATCGTGGCTGCGGACCCCATCGCATTGAAAATTAGTAAATATGTTATTATACAACAGAATTATGGCTAGTTTCTGATTTCATGATGTCGCTGGTAACGTGGATTGCTATATGGTTACAGAACAAATTTAATTTTTTTACAGTGTTATTAGCATAAGTTTGTTTGATAAAAATTACTTTTGATGTCATCTTGTATTTCTGGATAACTAATGCTACTACCATATTTGCTGTACATAGGGGCCTGACGAAACTCGTCGCATTTAAATATATATGGATACAAACGCAAGGCTTACAGTGTTATCATTGTTTCTCATATATTCATCCCCTCTTGTCCCACTGTCCATCTGAGGTTGACGGTGGACGTACGAGTATTTTAGTATATTTATAGACAAGAAACCAACGCTGGCAAAAGATAATGTGGCGGAGTCTGCTAAATATTAAATAACTGAGAATGATGGTACTTTCTTCAAAAAATATTTTTTCCTTGCGATCGGGGGTACGTGATAAAGATGTCCCAAGGAGACGGCGTAGGAACAAGATTGATCAAAACATAAAAATGGTGAAAACCTTAATGTGTGGAAATGTTTTATCAGTAAGGTACTGCGAAAATTTTACGTCGAACTGGAATCCCAGTAGAATAAGAGATTTATGTTATAGATTTTCCCCAAAGGTTCGCTACCTTTGGGTGCAGAAGCTTCTCACTCTCCATGCTAGTAAGTACCTACAGAGCAGCTCAGACTAACATTACTCGTTTTCCACGAGAATTGTCATTTCAACTTATGATGCAACGACACGCGGTCTTCCAGGGTGTATTGTCTAGCTTTCCAGCAGACGAATGTCCGGGCAGCGTGACTGTCTGAGAGGCTAATAGGTATGGCGGTTAGACGTGATACCATTCAGCTGCGGATGCAGACAAGCAGGGACCACTACAAGAAAGAAACTATAGAACTCTAGGCGGCACCCCCTCTCAGTGCATTTCCGGAAGTGTTTTCCTCACTGACTGGTTTCGGGAAATGTTCAGGCTTGGTCTTTGCACTACAGCCCGATGTCTCGGTTGACTGCGGCGTCCTCGCCGTCTCCTGATTGATGAGGCCAGCGTCTGCTGCCCAACAGGTTTTATCAGCTCAACGCTGGGTCACAGTCCTCTGTACCCTCCTTGACTGATCGTCGCTTAGAAGGCATTTTGATCATTTTCCATTCTTATGCCCTCTAAGGAGGCACCGTGCACCCTCTCTGCGTCGCCTGCTAGGTTAGCGCTTGTCAATTACACAACGCGCGGATCTGCATGGATGCGCTGGCAGACTGGACAGGAGAACAAACATACTCGCTTTTCGTTAGCAGCGCCATTTTGGGGAACAGGTTAAGTGCCGTCTTAAGTGACAGCCTGTCTCAGGGAGACGCCGAGTGCCGCTGCTCCAGCCGGGTGCCGCCCTTCCTTCATTTGCGGGCGTCGCGGCGGCAGACTACCTCCTAAAGTAATGTAAGATACACTTTCCCCTAGAAATGTGTAGTTCGGCTGAGGGACAATTCTTGCGGGCACTGCGAAACGATACGAAGAAATGACGATGTTGAGAGCATGAAGAAAGAAATGTTGAACCTGAATCACGTGTGCCGGCCGGTGTGGCCGTGCGGTTCTAGGCGCTTCAGTCTGGAACCGCGTGACCGCTACGGTCGCAGGTTCGAATCCTGCCTCGGGCATGGATGTGTGTGATGTCCTTAGGTTAGTTAGGTTTAATTAGTTCTAAGTTCTAGGCGACTGATGACCTCAGAAGTTAAGTCGCATAGTGCTCAGAGCCATTTGAACCATTTTTTTTTAATCACGTGAAGACTTGGTCCTTCGCCTTCCCACAATAATCGCCTTTCCCTGAAGAGTGTTGCCTTCAGACTGTCCCACCGGTAACTATCACTTACATCTTGACATTCAGGGGATTTGAACGTGTTACAAAGAAGGGCAGCAAGAATAGTCGCAGCTTTGTGTGACTGTTTTCGGAAATGCTGAAAAAAATGAACTGGCAGAATCTTGTAGATACAAACTAACTATCCCTTACTTACAAAGTTACAAGAACGAATACTAAGTGAAAAAAAATGAAGATCAAGGTTGAACGCCCCGTCGACAACGAGGTCATTAGAAACGGAGTACAAGCTAGGACAGGTTCAGAATGACACAGGAAACGGCCCTTTCAAAGGAAACGTCTCGGCACGTATCTTATGTGAATTAGGAAAATCACGGAAAACCTAAATCTCGACGGTCGGACGCCGATTTTAACCGTCATCCTCCCGCGGTAATGTTAACTGAGCAAGCTATGGAAATACTACGGCCTCCTATGTATCGCTCTCGTCAAAAACGACGAAGACTGGTAGACACGAACTCCACAACCTAGAAAAGGTCGACGAAGCGTCCACTAATTCCCTACCAGAATTGCGCAAGTTGCCGTTCAGGCAGGGCAGTCCGTTTTCTGCCAAACAGGTGTGTCTCGCAACGTCAATTTACGCGCAGGTAACTTGTAGCTGGAGACACAGGTGAGCACGGTAGTGCTAAATTTAGTATCAAGAATGTACATTACTGGCCATTACAATTGCTACACCACGAAGATGACGTGCTACAGTCGCGAAATTTAACGGACGGGAAGAAGATGCTGTGATATGCAAATGATTAGCTTTTCAGAGCATTCACATGCGGTTTATCGTATCGCGACATTGCTGCCCGCGTTGGTCGAGAGCCAATGACTGTTAGCAGAATATGGAATCGGTGGGTACAGGGGGGTAATACGGAACGCCGTGCTGGATCCCAACGGCCTCGTATCAGTAGCAGTCGAGATAACAGGCATCTTATCCGCATGGCTGTAACGTATCGTTCAGCCACGTCTCGATCCATGAGTCAACAGATGGGGACGTTTGCAAGACAACAACCATCTGCACGAACAGTTCGACGACGTTTGCAACAGCATGGACTATCAGCTCGGAGACCATGGCTGCGGTTACCCTTGACGGTGCATCACAGACAGGAGCGCCTGCGATAGTGTACTCAACGACGAACCTGGGTGCACGAATGGCAAAACGTCATTTTTTCGGATGAATCCAGGTTCTGTTTACAGCATCATGATGGTCTCATCCGTGTTTGGCGACATCGCGGTGAACACACATTGGAAGTGTGTATTCGTCATCACCATACTGGCGTATCACCCGGCGTGACAGTATGGGGTACCATTGGTTACACGTCTCGGTCACCTCTTGTTCGCATTGACGGCACTTTGAACAGTGGACGTTACATTTCAGATGTGTTACGACCCTTGGTTCTACCCTTCAGTCGATCCCTGCGAAACCCTACATTTCAGCAGGATAGTGCACGACCGCATGTTGCAGGTCCTGTACGGGCCTTTCTGGATACAGAAAATGTTCGACTGCTGCCCTGGCCAGCACATTCTCCAGGTCTCTCACCAACTGAAAACATCTGGTCAATGGTAGCCGAGCAACTGGCTCGTCACAATACGCCAGTCACTACTCTTGATGAACTGTGGTATCGTGTTGAAACTGCATGGGCAGCTGTACCTGTAAACGCCATCCAAACTCTGTTTGACTCAATGCCCAGGCGTATCAAGGCCGTTATTACGGCCAGGGGTGGTTGTTCTGGGTACTGATTTCTCAGGATCTATGCACCCAAATTGCGTGAAAATGTAATCACATGTCAGTTCTAGTATAATATATTTGTCCACTGAATACCCGTTTATCATCTGCATTTCTTCTTGGTGTAGCAATTTTAATGGCCAGTATTGTATGTTACTGAAAAGTGCTATTAGTCATTGCAATCTTCGACGTCTATAAAAATCTAGCTCTTACATTCGAGTCATAACCGTTCTGATAGATTTCTATTCGTCTTGTGTTCTGTGGCGACGTCATTGGCGTTGCCATGGCGCACCTTGCTACTCCAAGCCGGGACGCCGATTCACGGACCAAAGGCAGTGTCGCGACTCGTGGTAATGCTGCGATAGCCATCACTCTTTGAAGAATGCGGCGTCCATCCTTATCAAGTCACATGCAAAATAAGCCACAAAAAGCCTCCAAACGGCTTACTACTTTTAACTGTGTAACTAATAAATGGTTTCAACTGTCGGGATCGTCGCCAAAGTAGACGCAGGGCTACACATTACTCTATCAGAGAGGTATGTGACACCACAACGTATAGGATAGTAATACTGGAGATAGAGAATAGTGAAAAATAAATGTGTAATGGAAGAGGCCAGGCACTCCTACATTATGATAACTTTACCTTCAGCCAACAAAAGTAAAATCTGCAGGTGAACAGAGTTGGAGACACTTGGCAAGAAGAACTGGTAATATAAAAATTTTTACAATAGGAAGTCATCATGTTTTATCTAGGCGTGTGGGCAATCACATTCACGATCCATTCTCAGCACAAGAAATATGCAGTAGAACGGTGACAAATACAATGAAAAAGAAAGAAAAATAGAAAAATTCAAAGAAGAACCCTACGAAAAACACTAGAACTCAAACGTAATACCGAATGAGGATACAGATTAAGAAATAATACAGAACTATACCTGACAGTTGAGAAGTTAACAGATTTAATGAGGGAAAAGTCTTTAAAATCTATGGGCACATATGCTGGACTAACAATGAAAGTACAACTGAACAAATCTTTGAAAGTTCCTGGTAAATTAAAACTGTGTGCTGGACCGAGACTCGACCTCGGGACCTTTGCCTTTCGCTGGTAAATCATGTGAGCTACCCAAGCACGACTCACGACCCGTCACCACAGCTTTAATTCTGCCAATACCTCGTCTCCAGTCTGAAAGAGGAAATTTGCTTCACTACTGGTTCTCTGTAATTTGCTTGAAACGTGAAGAAGTAGGAGATGTGTTTTGTGATATAATAAACATCAGGCCAGAAGATTCACTTCTCGCATTGTTAGCTTTCTAATTCATACAGATTGTATTGATAAGAAAATTCAACTTTCTTCCTTTGTATTTGGGCAGACATGTCCTATATGGTTTGGAAAACGTTAGATGCATGTAAGAGTTTTCACTCTCGTTTTACCTTTTTGTTTGAATGTGTTAATCATAAAATTCACATTTTTGTGAGCAACTTTAGAGAAATAAAAAAAAACACTTTTAGACTCGGCTAAATTAATGTTGGCTCTGGTTCAGTAATAAAAATAAAGGCAAGTATTGATTCGCACACAAATGTGCAATGGCTGAACCATGAAACGGACAGACTACAGTTTTTAAAGAGTCTTTCGTACAAAGCTTCACTGTTATCGTTAGTTTGCAGATTCTTCTAAATAAAAGTCTTTGTTTCAAAGCTCTTAATGTATAATTTCTTCCCTTCATGCGCGTATGGGACGGGAGAAAACTACAATACGTGGTGAAATTGGAAGTACTCTGTGCCATGCACCTCACAGTGATTTGCAGTGTGTGCATGAGTTACAACTCGCCTTTAGCGGCGGCGGTAGGCAGCTAGCTGTTGGTGCGTCAGGTGCACGCTGTCTCTGGCATGTACCGTGCGATGGTCGCATTAGAGTGCGTACTGTCTGGCCAGGCCTTAACGATGGCTCGTAGCCAGTCAGGATGTATCGGGTATAAGTGTAGACATTTTAAATGTGGTACCTTAAGATGTGCACACATCAGTGTGATAGTTATTTCTTAGCTGCGTCGAACGGTCTTTCCAGAAACAACGTTACATAAATTACTACCTGATCTTTTCTGTACTGTCCTAACTGCTCCACTAAGTGGACTATGCCTGTCGGTAAAGACTCAAAATGGTTCAAATGGCTCTTAGCACTATGGGACTTAACATCTGAGGTCATCAGTCCCCTAGAACGTAGAACTACTTAAACCTAACTAACCTAAGGACATCACACACATCCATGCCCGAGGCAGCATTCGAACCTGTGACCGTAGCAGCAGCGCGGTGCCCGACTGAAGCGCTCGGCCACAGCCGCCGGCCGGTAAAGACTAACTGTTTTACATCCAAGCGTCACATTTCAAAGCCTCACTCGCTGCCCAGGGGAAATTAAGCATTAATGGTCTGCTCTTGCCACATGTACTTGGAAGTACTAACCAATCTAAAAACATGCGACTCTTAATAACTATAATTATTAGTCTAGAAATAACTTAAAACTGAAGTAACGTCATTCCGTACGCGGCCCTCAGTCACCAATAGAAATGTCAGCTCTTATACCCATTACACCCTCTATAAAAGGCACCACTTTTCGCTCCTCGCAAGAACTTTAAGAAAAGAAGTTTGACGTCTCGCGACGACGATGTTATTACAGAAGAAATAAAAGAGAATCGTGCAGGATGGAGAAGTAAAACCAATCGTTGCCTTGTTTTAAACATTCACCTGAAGTTGGCTGTATCTTGGATAAGGAAAGAAAATCGAAATCTCGATGGCTCGAGGAGGTACGAACACCTCTTCTCAGCCGGCCTGTGTGGCAGAGAGGTTCTAGGCGCTTCAGTCTGGAACCGCGCGACCGCTACGGTCACACGTTCGAATCCTGCCCCGGGCATGGATGTGTGTGATGTCCTTAGGTTAGTTAGGTTTAAGTAGTTCTAGGCTCTAGGGCACTGATGACCTCCGATGTTAAGTCCCATAGTGCTCAGAGCCATTTGAACCTCTTCTCATTTCGATTCCAGTGTAAAAACTATGGGAACAGCGTCTCACATCAGCGGCAAAAACATCTTCCTTTGCTTTTCCCGAATGTAAAAGATCTTTTTTTCCACGCGTCAAAGAAAGGCTGTTGAATATTCGGAAAAATGTTGTTGATGTTATGAACCATTTGACTCTCTGGAAAAGTAAAATAGTGAATCCTAATAAGTACTCTAGATAGATTCATGAAATCCTGCACGCCATGGAAAAACAAGATAGAAAACTTCGCAGCTTACTGTGTTCTAAGCTTCAGCATACGGACCAAATATTTTACCTACCGACTACAGTGTTATAACACATTTATCTACTTTTCGGGCGGGATAACATTTTTACATCATCGGCATCTTTGGGAGTATCCCTAAACGGTGCCAAATGTGAGTGATGAAAACTCCTTCCCACGACAATACTGATATATTTTTTCTATGAAGTGACGACAGGTTTCTATTCATTGTGATTTATATGTTGTGCCTCTTGCGAGAGTGTGACAAAATTACTGAAGTCCCAACTGGTAGACACTTACTATCCCGCACAGCGTGCGTAGAAAATTCCAGATTTTGTTTTCAGGGTGAGATTTACAAACATTGTTCATACCTTTCCCACGTGGATCGAAGACATAAAACTAGATGAAGTAAAGGTAATGCTTTATACACTGGTGCCCAAAATTAAAGCAACAAACAGCTATTTCCCCGCCCTGTTTCTAATTCACAATACAATCACACAAACTGTCGGCATTCCGATCAACGGACAACCACCCAGCAATGACGTCAGGGCACGTATCAAGCACGATAGTGTTTGCAGGGTAGTCCAACATCCACAACCGCTGTGTACACAGTCACAGATGGTGCAGGATGGTATAGAGAAGACGCCTACAGGGTTCTATTGTGGAGGGCCATAGGAAGAATGGAAGCAAGAGAGTCGCAAACTGATGTGGACCGATGGCTTAATGTGAATCGTTCTCTTGTTTCTCGGATGAGGCGACAGTTTATATAGCCGGAAACTGTATCCCGGAGACCAGAACAGTGCTGACCACGTGTGAGATCAGAAAGAGCGGACGTTTATTTGGCTGTAAAGACACGACGGTACCGCGTTGCTATTGCACTGCAACTGGTATCTGACCTCGCAGCACCCCCTGGACATGTCGTATTGAGGCAAACTGTGTACAGAAGGCTTCAGCAGAGTGGCCTTTATTGTTGAAGACTTGCTGTCTGTTTACCTCTAGTGTGTCTTCACAGAAGGGGACGTCTAGACTGGAGCCGTCGACGTGCCACACGGACGTTTGAACGGTGGGCCGATGTTCTCTTCGCAGATGAGTTCCGATTTGGTGTCGAGAGTGATTCTCGCCGAATTTGTATCTGGAGGGCACGTGGAACACGATTTCGGGACCCAAACATTGAGGAAAGATACCGATATCGTGTGGACAGGGATTATGTTGACATCTCGAACACTTCCTCATGAAATTGCACGCGTGAATCAGCAAGATTTAACTGCTGTCACGTACCGCGAGACGGTCTTGGGATCTCATGAGCGGTTGTTGCTTGGTGCTGTGGGCCCAGACTTCATATTGTTGGACGATAATGCTCGGCCTCATAGATCACGGGTGGTTGATGTGTTTTTGGGAACGCATGGCGTGGTCTGCTCGCTCTCCCAATTTGAATCCCATAGAGCATGGGTGGGATGCACTAGACCGACGGGTTGCATCACGTCAGAATCCATCAATCACTCTCCAACACTTGAGAGCAGCTGTGAGGGAAGAATGGACGTTATTGCCTCAACATGAGATTGATGACAGCATTCACAGCGTGTCTCTTTGTTGTTAGGCCTGTGTCGGTGCCGGAGGTGGTCACATCCCACACTGAGCACATTAACCAGCTGTCAGAATGTGTGTGCAAATCGGTAAAGTTGTAAAAAAAATGAAGAACATATTTGTCTACCGTTATGTATGTTGCAGTTGATTACGTTCTGTATTCTTTACATTGTTACTACTTTTCTATCACCTGTTTATAATGCTTTGTGACAAAATAAACGCAGATTTCCAAAATTTCCGTTTGTTGCTTTAATCTTGGATGCCAGTTTAGTTACGTAATATAGAAAAGACTTCATCTTCACAACAAGATTCCGGTGAAGAAAAGTATGGTTTTCAAATCTCGAATGTTGTATGAAGACGCCTAAAAAATACAATTTATTAAATAGCAAACAATTAAAAGCAAATGAGGTTTTGAAATAAACCCACGCAAATGTAAACTGAGAACAAAGTAAATTTGTAATTGGAAAAAAAATCATAGAACATGATATACATAAAGTTTCCTGCTGAGGCTGCACTATTATTGCTTAAAAACATAGTTTGTTTGGTTTCCACCCTTACATAAGAAATAGTTGTACGTAAAAGCGCCAGAAGAAACTATTAACATCACGAAACATATTTAATTCGAAGTGCCTGCACTACAACCTGGTTTTTCTTAAAAATATCGGCATTCGTCCATTAGCGTGTACCTTTGGCATGGTAAGTGCACAAGAAGCTTAACTATTCATACCGTCACGAGCAGAAAGCGTACAGCAGGAGACTAACTGAATGATTGATGTTATCATTAACCTTGAAATTTACTGGTTGGAATTCATACATCCGTACAACAATTGGCAACCACTTTAATATACTTTCCGTACTGTGATCACTAACGACGATTTACAGTTAAGGCAAATTTCTTGTATTATACAGCATTTTCATATTTTTCTCTATGTTCCCTACTGTGTGTTCCTGCGCCTTGCGGTGGGAACTCGTCTTACATTTCCTTCCCGTTTGTTCTCTATGTGTCTGGTCCCATAGGTCACAAGTAATCTTGTATAGCCCTGACTGATTATACGTAGACTCATTCTCTATCTCATGTCTCACTCGTTTCCTTAGTTCACTATTTGTTTGAAAAACAGCATTCACAAAAAAAATGGTTCAAATGGCTCTGAGCACTGTGGGACTTAACTTCTAAGGTCATCAGTCCCCTAGAACTTAGAACTACTTAAACCTAACCAACCTAAGGACATCACACACATCCATGCCCGAGGCAGGATGCGAACCTGCTACCGTAGCGGTCACGCGGTTCCAGACTGTAGCGCCTAGAACCGCACGGCCACCCCGGCCGGCTTCGAATCAGTTGTGATAACCAGTTTCAGGTATTCTATCGGGTCGAGTGTCTTAGGAAACTCAGAACTCACAGTTCTGAAGATTTGCCGAATTTTGTCTAAGATTTTTCGTAAATGTGACAAGGTTGGAAACCTGCGGTTTTCTCTGTTTTTAATGCTGTGTAATGTGATTTCTTATTGTTTGATTTTTCCTTTCAGTCTGGCTATTTTCTTGTACAATTTATCTACTAATGTAAAGTCACATGCTGTTTAGGTTTTTATATTGGTAACGCCACGTAGCGCTCTATATGAAAATCACTGACTGTGCTGTGTGCAGTCTGAGGCTGGTTGGCATTGTTGTAATACTCGCCATTGTAGCGTTGGGCAGTTGGCTGTTAACAGTGTGTAGCGTTGCGCAGTTGGAAGTGAGCCGCCAGCAGTGGTGGATGCGGGGAAGTGAGATGGCGGATTTTTGAGAGCGGATGATCTGGACGTGTGTCCATCAGAAACAGTACATTTGTAAGAATGGATGTCATGAACTGCTATATATATTATGACTTTTGAACACTATTAAGGTAAATACATTGTTTGTTCTCTATCAAAATCTTTCATTTGCTAACTATGCCTATCAGTAGTTAGTGCCTTCAGTAGTTTGAATCTTTTATTTAGCTGGCAGTAGTGGCGCTCGCTGTATTGCAGTAGTTCGAGTAACGAAGATTTTTGTGAGGTAAGTGATTTGTGAAAGGTATAGGTTAATGTTAGTCAGGGCCATTCTTTTGTAGGGATTATTGAAAGTCAGACTGCGTTGCGCTAAAAAATATTGTGTGTCAGTTTAGTGTTGATCAGAATAGGTAAAGAGCGAAATGTCTGAGTACGTTCAGTTTTGCTCAGCTGTTTGAAAATCAAATAATGTAAGAGATTTATCAGCACAGTAATTCAATAATTTTTCTAAGGGGACGTTTCAATACATTGCTGACAGCCACATGCCGCAGGACGTTACGTTCTCTGCCTGTGTTCTCTGTGCACGAGGGTAATAAGAACAGAGCAAAAATTGACACAGAAAGTGTTTTACAACGTCTTTGCATTTGTGAAATTGTAACTGTAGACGTTCGATGTCAGTACAACCAATAAGCATTTACTGTATTTAAAATAAAAAATAAATAAGAGAACTATGACTACAGATATCCAGAAGGAATAAAAACCTTCGTATACTTGCTTCCTTATAAATGTGTATGTTTTGTTTGATTAGCATTAATTAAGCATGTTTGCTCCAAACTGCTTCTATTGGCGTTACGCAACGATCGTACAATAATTACTGCTAATTAGTGAGCTAACAAAAATTTAAAGCTCGATACATGCAATCATTAGTCGAATTATGGAACATTGTTGGCATCTTTGATATATTACCAGATTGACTAAATCGATGGTCATTATACTTCTGGAATGTTGAGGGCTTCCATCGCAAGGTCTTTGGCCTATTCAGCTCAACAGGTGAGAACAGGGTGGACGTAACAGTATTAATGCTGTCAGGATACAACTGTTTCTCATGGATAGTTAATAATAGTTATGAAACATTCTACAAGACAGTTGGCACTGCAACTGTGGCAACGTGTAGTTTAATTGCTTTTTGTAAGTAATTTCTTGTAATAATGAGTGACAGTCTACAAACAATGTATATACACATGATTGCTATTTATTATAATTGTACAAGCTTATTATCTGTTCTCTCCTTTTCATGTGGAAGACCTGAAGATGACATGATGCTGGATCAAAATAAATTGTCTTCAAGAAAAATAGCACTACAACTGTGCATTTTTCAACGCAATAATTAACGTCCCTACAACCTGTTCAGGACTGCCTATAAAAATATGTGTTTTATGTACGAATTAAAATGACACGATGTCGGTTTATTTTTTTTAACACCAAACAGTTATTTGCCGCACATCTGCCTATGTTTTTCTCTTCAATATGTGTATCATTGGTAGTTAAACATTATCAGTTTTGCAAGAATGCAGTGCTGTTTCTGCAACGATATGCATGCCTAAATTAAAATTGATGTTATTTGATACAAGAGCAGTTTCACACTCAACACAGAAATTGATTTCAGATGCAAAATTTTGTTTCTTCATTCTTATTTGATTTATAACAAAATTAATCTGGTAATGAAAGTCACGTACTTTGAATTGAGTTGCCCACGGAAAGAGCAGTAAAGAGAACGATTAGAAGGGATGGATGATTTAATTTCTCAAGAGAGCTGCGCATCTTAGAGAGTTAACACAGCCTGCTGTAGGGAAGTAACAACCCATGTCATCTGATATTCTCTGACCTAAACGTACATTTAACAATTTTTGACACAATTGGGGAACACAGTGATTGTATCTACAATTTTAATTAAAAAACCTCCAAATCGCTATAATTTATTTATTTTTGATTCCGATAACCAGCTTCGGTATGTGTCACTAGCTTCAGACCGGACACTCGAGATGATGTTGCAACAGGTACTAGTAGACACTACTCAACAGCTCCTTGGATCCGCTCCTCACGTCATCTGGTGCCTCTGGTTTGAAGAGGATCTTATAGACCGAAACTATGTTCCAGAATCAAAAATAAGGAAGTTATTTCCATTTCGATTGCTCTTGCTTTATTAAAATAAATGTAGGGCTTTTCTCTTTCAGCGGCAAGCTTCGCTGTAATTGCGACTACAAAAGAAAAGACTTTCAAGTGACTAAAGACTTTAAATACTACCAGGAACAAGATAAACTGAGGTGACAAAAAAAAAATACGTGGGTTAGCGATACGCACATATACAGATGGCGTATACAAAGTATAAAAGGGCAGTGCACTGGCGGAACTGCCATTTTAAGCGATTCAAAAGCTTTCCAACATGATCATTGCCGCATGATGGGAATTAACAGACTTTGAATGCGAAATGGTAGTTGGAGCTACACGCATTGGACATTCCTTATCGGAAATTATAAGGGAAGTCAGTATTTCGAGATCCACAGTGTCAACAGAGTGACGAGAATACCACATTTCAGGCACTCAGGCCTTCACTTAACGACCGAGAGCAGCGGCGTTCACAAAGAGTTGTCAATGCTAAGAGACAAGAAACACTGCGTGAAATAACCACAGAAATAAATGTAGGACGTACGACGAACGTATCCGCTACGACATTGTGCGGCTAAATTTGGCGTTAATGGGATATAGGATTGACGCGAATGCCTTTGCTAACAGCACGACGTCACCTACAGCGTCTCTCCTTGGCTCCTGACCATATCCGTTGGACCCTAGATGACTCGAAAACTGTGGCCTGGTCAGATGAGTCACTGTTTCAGTTGGTAAGTGGTGATGGTAGGGTTCGAGTGTGGCGCAGACCCCGCGAGGCCATGGACACAAGTTGTCAACAAGACACTGTGTATGTTGGTGGTGGCTCCATAATGGTGTGCGTCGTATTTTTCACAGAATGGATTGGGTCCTCTGGTCCAACTAAACTTATCATTGAGTAGAAACGGTTATGTTCATCTACTTAGAGATCATTTGCAGACTTCGTATTTCTCCCGCCGGAGGTTCGAGTCCTCCCTCTGGCATGAGTGTGTGTGTTGTCCTTAGCGTAAGTTAGTTTCAGTAGTGTGTAAGTGTAGGGACCGATGACATCAGCAGTTTGGTTCCTTAGGAATTCACACACATTTGAACATTTTTTGACTTCGTATTCCCACACAACGATTGAATTTTTATGGATGGCAATGCACCATGTCACTGGTCAACAATTGTTCAATAATGGCGTGAGAAACATTCTGGACAATGCGAGCGTGTGTTTTGGCCACCCACTGAACATTTATGATACGTAATCGAGAGCTCAGTTTGAGCACGACTAAAAATCTGGTGTCACGTTAGTGAATGCCCTCAACCGCCAGCTTTAATTTGCTTCGGAGAATGTCCCAAATACTTCTATTGAAAGGATTTTGCGAGAATCTAAATTGCGAGCGCTCTTCACTTTGCCAGAATTCTTGCAATAAATAAATAATTGAGGTGCCTTTATTACAAGTGTTTTATGTATTTTTAGCTTCGCAACGTTACGTGTACGTATTGAATCGACATGATAGTTCAATAACGCATCACTAATGCTCTACCGCATTTTCTCCTACGCATGCGCATTTTTAAAATTTTTTTTGAAGTTTAAGGCAAGGTGCCATTCATTAGACGACGTCCAAACACGGTCCAGTCACATTAATGTGACCATCTGTCAAAAAACTGAATAACTATCTTCTGCAGGGCGTATGTGCAGGAAGAGAGTCTGTGAGGTTTCTGGAAGACACCAACAGGACTGTGGAGCCATGCCGATTCCATAGCTGTGAACATCTGGGCTAGGTTTCTCAGTTATGTATCAATGACGCGAAGAGCCCGATCGAGATGGTCCCGTAGATTCTCGATTGCCCTTAAATCTGGGGAGTTTGGTGCGTAGGCGACTATGGTAAACAAATCCAGAAGTCATAGTGCTCTTTGAATCACGAACGTACACTGCAAGCTGTGCGACTCGTTGCACTGTCCTGTTGATAGATGCCATCGTGCCGAGGAGAAAAAACTGCATGTAAGGGTGGAAATGGTCCCAGGTGGTGCATACTTCTGTTGATCCACTATGCCTGCTAGAATGACGAGTTCACCCAGTAAATGCCACGAAAACATTCCCCAGGCTATAACGCTCCCTCCGCCAGAGTGTACTCCTTTGGTTTCATACGTTTCACGTCTTGAACGTCAAAGCCCATCTGTCCGATGGAACATAAAATACGATTTATCTGAAATGGCCACCTTGTTGTCACTCAGTGGACGTCCATTTGCTCTACCGGCGTGCAAATTCCAGTCTTAATCGCCGATGATCAGCAATCAGCAAGGGTAGACGAACCACACGCCTGCTTCGGAGGCCCATACGCAGCAACATTCGCTTGATTGATCTGGGTCGTCAGTTCAACTGTTGCACGTCTATTCCCCGTACACATCTCTGCAGCTGTTGTTCACCGCTGTCACCTATTGCAGGTGATGCGTCACATTTGTCTCGGCACCAATTTTGGATAGCACCTTTTAGGCACACGCGATATACTTTAACCAAGATTGCACGCGAAGAGTTTACAAACTTTGCCGTTTCAGAAATGCTCCCATCCTTGGCCCAAAAGCAAATCATCGTAACCTTGTGGACGTCAGATAAATCGCTCTGTTTCCGCATTACGAAAGTGACTGCACTGTTTTCCGCCCCCCCCCCCCCCCTCTCCCTCGAACACGCTTTATATACCCTCCACTGCTAGTATACCACCTGCAGTCTGTGAGCGGTTATTGCACGTTGATGTCGGACATGGGCAGTAGTCACGTTAATGTGACTGAACCGTATAGTTCATCTACGTCGTTCTGAATTTCCCTGCTACAAAGATTTTTTCCTATTAGGAACTGCGTCTTCAGCAAACAGTCTCAGTGTTCCGCTCTGACGTTTTGATGTCACTTTTATATGTTGAGGTCAACAGCTTCTTTGTCGGCTTTCTCGAACACAACGAAATTTAAAAATGTGTGTACGTCCATTGCGTTGCCCCGTATTTCAAACTCCGAAGAGGCGACTTCTTCGAGGACTCAGCTTGGCTTAGGAGTCCTGCTTGTCCTGTTTAGGATCCAGTAACAGACGACAAGCGGCGTCTGTTGTGAGGAGGAGTTTGGTTCTGTTTTCGGAGCCGCTTCCCACACCTCGCTCATGATTCAATGCGCAGGGAGATGCTCTTACATGACTTGCAGAAGCAAAGATTTCATGTCTTGTCATAAGGCCTTGTAATTTTAAGCTTGAGTCGCACTCCGCAGATTAACTTCTCGAAAGTGAGTTTTCGTGTTATATTAAGTGCAGCGTCAACAAGAAATTCACGTGCATTACACGTGCAAACACTGTACTCAAATCTCCATCCCCCTGGCCAGTTCGATCTTACCCTCCGTCTTTAATAAACATTAATTAAGCTCGTTGTCCATTGGAAGCTAACTTAAATCTTCCTTCGTTCCTCGCAGCCAGGTTTTCATCGGTCTCGTGTTATTAGGAAAGTCAGCGAGGAAAGCACTTGTAATAGATACTGTTTCACTCGATGTCACTAATGGGTGGCCTCTAAAGATGAATACGCGTTCCACGTTGTGTGGTGAAATTTGAATAAAGGTAACAGCGTGACCGGCAGGGGTCAGTGGGTAATTCTTTTCCTCTAGCCCTCGTACACAAGAGAAATGGAAAAGCGTCAACAATACTGAAATTTCGTCTTGTCGCTCGTAGTTACCACAGGATTAAATGCCATAAAAAGGATTGTACGGAAAAGTTGTAAAGCTGCCTAGCAAGACACCTAGGAAGGTGAGTGATTGTCGTGCACTTATAAACCGGAGTAATTCCTGGAAACGGTAGCGGCCGTAAAGTCGCAGAGATAAGAGACGGAGGAAGTGCGGCTGAGAAAGGCGGCCCGCGCGGGCGTGTCCGTGGCGCCGCGCAGTGGCAGAATGCGCTCATCAGCGCCGAATCCATCACGGCTGTCCGCTACCTGTTGTGGCGGCTGCTCCCAGCCAGTTAGCTCCACCCACCGCCACACACGTGACAGACTTCATTTTACGCCACATTTGACGATTTAAGACACTCGGCCGCCTCTTTGTCCTTTTTCAATAGCGCCGTGATTTGCTGACAGCTGTTGCTAAGGTAGCGGAGATTAGTCGTTTGTCGGGAAGCCGACTCGGAGGATATTTCGATCTGTGCGTGTTAAGACGAAGATCAAGAAGAAACTGACACCTTTGTGATGTGACGGTTCTTACAATGGTACGGCTCACAGTGAATGACAGCTGCTAGGATGTACGACACGGTAACACTCACGTTGCTACGGAACTGTTGTCGCTTTCTCAGGCAGTGTCAAAAGTTGGAGATACGATTGATTCGCACATAATTCGACATGAGATATTAATCTACTGAGCACCTCTATTCCTAATCGTATACAGTAGAAATTCAATGGCAACAATTCATGCAATATTAGTCGTAAAAGCTAAAGGAAGAAACTAAATCATTACATACATCCTGCACAGCCACAAAAAAGACATACTGCGACCTACCGTAACAAATGAACGCACAAAATAGGTAAAATATTCGAAAAGTTAGGCATAAACGTTGCTTACAAAACAGACAACTCTATTTAAAAACACGTCCCAAAACTGAAATCAAAACCAGGCAGATACCAACGATCTAGTATCTATCAGTTCAGTTGAAGAGACTGTGAAAAAAATATACATTGGGCTCACTAGCAGGACATTTGACAAAAGATGTAAAGAACACATCGGAGGATTGAGATACGGTACGAAGCATTCAACATATGCAGACCATCTAAAACAGGAATACCACAGACTAAGCACTGTCGAAAAAGATATGCACATCATAGGAATCAGACACCTCCTGCCTTTCCAAGAAAATTTCCGTACACACAAAGCATTACCACAAAATAAACAATAGCTGAATGACCAAATAAATAATGTAAACCAGGATCTACATAAAATAATAGAAAGAAATCACATGAAAAGGGCCTTTTCCGTCATTTTCTCTCTCTCACCACCCACCCCCTTCCCTCCCAAGTACTATTTCACTTCTTGCCCCCTCACCTTTTTGCCGCAACTCATTCTCCATCGCACTATTATGCACTTATGTCCACTCATCTTTGCTTCTCCCTCCCCCACCTACTCACCACAAAAAATTAAAACTCCATCACTATTCCTTACACAGTAACATAATTATATAGAATAACACACGTGGAATGAGCTACAGAGAAAGAAAAAAAAATATTGATCAAAGAAAAAGTAATGGCAATGTTGGTAACACTACAAAATAACACTTTGAAGTATACAAATAGCGATCAGTGGTGGTCGAAATTGTGCTGTGTTAAACGTAAAAAAACGGATTGTTCTAAAAAGCAACATAAAATTATACCACAATTATCAGTGTCTGACGAAGAAAGGAACCAAAGACGTGCTAGCAGACGGCATTTCCTGATGTGCTAAAATCCAAGCACAAATTACCGTAAGTAAAAACCAACAAGTTGTTAACGAATTGTTTTTCTGTCTAGAAAACAAATGAAATCGTAAATATCTCTAATTAAAGACCACTGATGATGCTTTACTTCAATAAAGCGACATCCGTCTGGTGAAAGTTGTAGTAAAGACGGAAAAAAATATTCCCTGGAATTTTAAAGCTACTAATGACAATATTGCAACACAAATTAAGAATCTAAAGGAAGTAATTTATCAAAATTTCGAGTATTTGAAACGGCTGTAATCGCTGTAAAGAATGGCTTCCACGATTCTTTTACAAATTCTATTGATTTACGGGAAATAGGACAACTGAGCACACACTCTTGTCGGGTGCTGCAAGCAATTTTGTCGCTACATGGAATCCAAAGATCTTGAATGCTAACAGTCCCTCACAAAACACGCAATGGTTTCTTTCACTATATCGTGATCTACTCGTTCCTATTCTGTACGTTTTGTGAGATCTTAACCAGGCACTCAGCGTCTTTTTGTGGCCTGGACGGGCATCAGTGGGCTGTCTTCCCTTTGGTGAATTGTTGGGGAACAGGTTTCTCCTTCACTTCGTGAAGAGATCCTGCCGATAACTCTGTAGCATTTCTGGACATGTCGACGGCAGTTCGCCCATTGTCTACCAGCTGAGTTTCCCGCTATATGTGGAAATGTTAGCAGATGGACTTGACAGTGTTTGTCAAATGCGAAGTTGCTGGGTCTGCAGCCACCATGTGGGTTTCGGAAGAGTGGTCCCTTACCTTCTGCTCTTTTCAGTGTAGCGGTAAACATTGTGTTAGTTAGGCTTCCTGCTCACAAACACACAGAAGCATCAACATAAAAGCTATCGCTGGCGATCTCCTTTTATTCACAGCAACTCATACAGTTTAACACTGAAATTTAGTAGTTGTGTGTCTCTCAACGCGACTTTGACAATATCACCCAAAGACATCATCCATACCAGCTTTTACAGTGGTTTCACTCTGCCGCACTTTGTGTTGGCGCGCTCAGGACTCTTGCGGGACACAGTTAATAAATAACTTTAATCCACTGGTGCCTGGGGTATTTCCATACGCCAGTATCTGCGTCAGTACCCCACAGCTTTCGTTTGCCACTGTTAAGGAAGGAGATTGGCAGGAAAAACACACTTTGAATCCACTGAACTGAACGATAGCTGACTTTCGACTGCCGTCTCCTCTACACCAGCAGGCATAACAGGCTGCGAACACGCTTCGTTTCCTAAGTTCCAATGATACAAGGCACTCACCTTATCCTGTGGAATGTTATTACTTCACAGCTGGTTAATGAAAACGAACCATTTTCTGTTCGACTGAAAAAAGGTGGATGAGTAAGTTATCTGTTTAGAAGGCTTGCAGAATCTGAAGCGATAGTCGCCTTGTGACTGGCTTAACACAATCTAACCACAGAGACACAGAAGTCAGGTGTAAATGGTTATAATATTTTAAGAAACACTGCAATTAGCCACTTTTTTATGCATTTATATTTAAGTCAAAACGAGTTTGGGCTTTCGTTCATCTTCAATTGGCGTTTTACGTATTTAACACTTCAGTTAGCACACCGTTAAAAATATCGACTGGAATTTGGATGTTGCAGTTTTTATTCTGTTTGTTGTATTTTAGTTAATGCCAATACGCGTTTCGGGCTTATATATTTAACCCTATGGTCACAGTTATCACTTTATGTAAAGCCAATATGGAAGAATGAGGAGTTTTTACACAAGCACAAGTTGAATAAAATGTCAGAAACAAGGTTTTTCTCCTTCTTTCACTTTTTATTTTTAGATCAGAAGATGGGACTAAACTAATGGGCCAAAACATCTTGACCACCTGCTTAATAGCTTGTTTCTCCGTCTCTGGAACGAAATACATCACTGATCCTGCGTATCTGGGATCCGACAATTTGTTGGGAGGTTTGTGAAGGTATGTAGCATTAGATACCAACGCACAGGTCATATAATTCGCGTAAATAACGGGCCGCTGATTTGCGTAGGTGGTGATGGCGCCAGATAACGACCCAGTTGGGTTCAATAGGATTTACATCAGGCGAATTTGGTCGGCGAGACATTAGAGTGAGTTCACTATAATGCTCTTCAAACCACTGTAGCACAGCTTTGGCTCCGAGACACGGACAGTTACACTGCTGAAATATGACATAACCGTCGGTGAAGAAATCAAGCATGAAACGACGCAGGTGGTTCGCAGCTGTCAGCGGGTCTTCGATTACTACCCCAGGTCCCAGAAGGCGCAGGAGAATGTCTCCCATAGCATAATACTGCTCCCACCAGCCTCTGTCTGTGGCGCGCTCCACGTACGGTACCGAGCTACCGTTCAGCACTATGACGGCGTTTGTGGAGACGACCATCGACACAGTGTAGCAAAAACCTGATTCTCTCGTAGAGCCAACACGTTTCCACTGGTCGACGGACGAATCCCAATGGTCCCGTGCCCACTGCCATCGTAACTGACGATGTCGTTGAGTCAGCATAGAACATGTACAGGCTGTCTGTTGCTGAGCACCATATTCAACAATGTATGATAAACGGTGTGTTCCGGAACACTTGTGCGGGCACCACCATTGCTCTCTTTCGGCAGAGATGCCACAGTTCACCATCTGTCCTACTCTACAGAGCAGAAAAGCCTCCAAACCCCACATTCTGTGAAGAGTCGTGGATGTCCAACTATTTAGCGCTTAGTGGTAGTTTCACTGTCCCTCTACCTCTTTCCTCAGATGCTCACGACGCTCGCACATAAACATTCGACCACCTTCGCCGTTTTAGAGACACTCGTGTACAGGCTGTGCCTAATAATAATAATTCCCCTTTGTCAGAGCCACATATCCCAATGGATTTCCCCATTTGCAGACCATTTCTTCGCTAGGGTGACGCCTTGTCCGTGTCTGCTACGCTCACATACTACTCTTGCCGCCTCAAGTGCCCGAAACGCCACCAGGTGGCGTCCAACGTCGCGCTGGGCAGTGATCATAATGTTTCAGCTTAGCCTGTCAACTGTTACGGCAGTGCTTGTAAAATGATAAACTAACCTCAATCATTGTTCACATGAACAGAAAGTTTATTAATGTTCCACCATCAAAAAGTGGCTGCGTCTGTGCGTAAGCAAAACGTCAATTCTGTTAAAAATAAGTGAGATGGGTTTGAATTAGTATTTCTAGGTACTTGTGATAACTGCTACAGACCGAAAGAATAATGTGGAATTATAATTCAGTCCCACAGCAGACTGAGCAAATTATTCACACCAGTCAGAAAGTACTGTCTGGTTTGTGAAGTTTACTACAATGGTACCCCATCTGTTAGGCCAGCCACTGAAGATTGCCGGGTAATGTGCCTTCAGTTCACAGATAATACGTCAAATGGACAGTTTGACATTCTGCTGTCTAACGAGGAAAAATTATAAGATGCAGCGAATCAATTACTCAACAAAAAAGTGTTGCTGCTAAGAAAATATAGAACAAACATAATAAAGTACCTGATTCCCAGCTGTTACTGAAGAGTACGTTAGTGCAAGCTGAAGAATACGTTATTGCATGTAAGAGGGCAAACTAACATAAACCATCGTTCTTAGAAACAGGAATTTTTTTAATGTTACTCTTTCAGAAGTTGCCTCCATTTGTGCGTCAACAGAATTTCAGTTTTGTTAAAATTGAATACAATTGTTTTTCAGTCTTATCACTTGGTAGTCGTGACAGCAGCTACACCTCGGAAGACTTATACCGCATTATAATTCAGTCTCCGACATACAGCAGAGTGAGCAAGTTGATTACAAATTCAGAAGGCATTGTTTCGTTTCTGAAGTTTTTGGTATTGTACCCTGCTCCATGTGAATACATTTACCAGTCAGTTGTACACATCAAAATTAACATTGGTAATTACTGCACAAGAAGCTCTGTCCATGACCATGCAACAATAGATAGACTCAACTTACATTTACCAGGAAAAAATAAACATAAAACTCAAAACAGCACTTTCTACCAAGGAATGAAACTGTACAATAAATTACCAAAAGAGATTAATGAAATTGCAAAAATACACTTATTTAAAAATGCAGCTATAAAATACCTGTTATGTAATACACTTTATACATTGAAGGATTACTTAGATAAAACAGAGTAGGGGTCTGATAAAAAAAGTTATACAAACAAATAACAATAATAATAATAATTATTATTATTATAAAACATCCAACATTCCACATAACACCTTCACTTTATGTTTTTTCCTTCTTTTTTTCTTTCTAGAGATACTTACCCCCGAGCTATGTATAGCACAGTATTAACACCTCTTCCTCTTTCTGAGCTCAACATCTCACTCATTATGGAGGGATGCTGATTCAGTTTTTCAGGATAGCAAATGGGAAGTTGCTGTACAGAAAATGGCCCAGAGATCACCAGTGCGTGTGCGTGTGTGTGTGTGTGTGTGTGTGTGTGTGTGTGTGTGTGTGTGTGTGTGTAGCGAGTGAAGTGTCATGAAAAAATGTGTGTATAGTGTGTGAGTGACTGATACTGAGATATGAGTGAACAGTGTGGCATTACATTATTTAATGAGTTACTTGTAAAAAAAATGTATTGTATACCAGGAGTGAATCTAATGATTATCTCTAACTAGAAGTCTCTAAATATATGTGTATACGAATTAGCTTATTTTAAATTGGTCTGAACTTGTAAATACTTTGACATGTCCTATATCCTTATAAAAAGAGATCTACGGGTAAATAAAGCTACTACTACTACTACCTATCTGTTAAGACGAGACACTGAAAATTGACAAGAATCATTCTACTCAAAAAATAAATTGTCTTGCTGCTAATAAAATAATATATTTGATTCAGCGTGTTAGCGTTTTTGTCTGATTCGGATTTAACACATTCCACTAAATCATCTTCCAAGTAGTACTAAACAGGTCTTCTCAGGACAATGAAAGCAATATTATCATAGATGGTAACACAGTATTAGTATCAGCAGACTGTCGCCCAAAAAGAAAAATGAGTTTCTGACAAAAAATATATGCCTGAAGAGAGAGTCTCTGTGATCCTCTGTTAATATCGTCAAACTTATTGAAAATATGAGAGAAAATCTCAGTAGTGAAATGACAGCCCCTTTATTCTCTCACCTTCTGCTAAACCTGGACAATGATGATCGTCATAAAGCGACAGCTTGGTAACTATCCTGAACAATTTATGCACTACAGTAACCACAGTTCAGAACGTTCCCCATATTAAAAAGACCTCTATGGAATGGTTGACTGATAAAGCTGTTCTTACCCCAAACAACGATCAAGCGATTATCTTCATTGATATATTGCTGAAATGTTTAAAAATGGAAGAAATGGTACCCAACTAATAAACACGGTAGAAGATACAGACGCTGTGGTTCATTACTTAATAGAATTTCTGAAAAAATAAGATCCATTGTGTTTCCCATAAAAGGAGGATAAAAGTCAATACCGCGCGTTCTAGACACCTGCCTTTTGATATCGCGATACAGCCACTTTCCCTCAAAAGTGTGCTTCGCAATCAAGGACGAACAGCGCAGTCTACAGAGGATGACCTGAGGCAGGACTGTGTGTGTGTCACACGGTGAGTTTTACATTACAGGCGTGCGTGTGTGACTATCTGGCTGCTTTGGTGCGATCCTTTAAAATGATACAGAATATAGTTTACTAAGAATAAATGTAAAAGGCTATCTTTGCTTGCCTACATGTGCTTGCCACGCATTTGCTACCATCGCTACCAATCCATTCAAAATAATTAAACGTAACATGCCTAATTAATTAAGTTACGTCCTCACTAAATAAAAGCTGTACACCGTATTTTGGAACCATCTTCGCTTAATCGAAATCTCAGCTTCAGACAGCTGTGGTGAGTTAAACGTAATGGGATATATTTACCATGCAAAGACTAATTTAACAAGATAGAAGATACCATTATAAACTGGAAAAGGCTTCAATAAAACAAAATATCTTCTAGAAGATACCATTATAAACTGGAAAAGGCTTCAATAAAACAAAATATCTTCTTGAAATAATATAAATAATTAATACAAAATGACTCAACCTGGCCTCACGTAGGGAACTGACGTAACACGTTACCAATAGTTACGACAATAATAACTTACTATACTAGCAAATATTCAATTACCTAGAATAGAAAACTGATTAAAATCACTAAAAGCTACTGCTTCTCTGGCTACTACTAGTTACCCTCAATCACCAAGACACCAACTACCAATATGCTGCTCAATTACCCACAATTACTTCTGAGTGATCAGCCTAACGGTTACATACGTAAAGAATTCATTCATATCAGATAATATAGAAATTAAAAATACACATGAGTGAACCACATGCTCAATAACATAAAAACCGCAGAGTACGAGAGGGTCCCACGGTTGTAACGAGATTTGAAACTACATTCAACTTTTGCAGAATTATGCACAGTGCACATATTGATACGGATCAGCTGGCTTTATGACACAATATACATTTTGGCACAGCTTGCACGTAACACACAATATTCTCTTAACACGGTCCCACGTTCAATAGGCACTGCACAGCGAAAGTAACACACAATATTCTCTTAACACGGTCCCACGTTCAATAGGCACTACACAGCGAAACTCAGCACTCTCAGTTTTCGGACGAAATAAGTTACCATTGCTAGCACGTATTGTCACTCTTTCCTATAACACTGTGACTCAACTCGAACACGGAAACACCAGTATACCAACATTCACTCAAGCCGGCCGGCTCAGCCCGGAGCCGCACGACTGCTACGGTCGCAGGTTCGAACCCTGCCTCGGGCATGGATGTGTGTGATGTCCTTAGGTTAGTTAGGTTTAAGTAGTTCTAAGTTCTAGGGGACTGATGACCTCAGAAGTTTAGTCCCATAGTGCTCAGAGCCATTCACTCAAATGAAGTCTGACTGTGCTCTTTGCAATCTGCTGAAGCTGTTTCTCACTTTCCTATAACGCCAGGTGTGTCACGGGAGAAAACAGAACCTGCTCCAACAGGTTGTTGTCCAGACACCAGCGCCACCCAAGCTGACCATATCCATCTGGCGTCGATGCACATACCAACTCGATGAAAGTATTGTACTTCGCTTTCTGCAGAACTGCTTTTTGTGGTGTCTCTCCAACAGTTCCTATCACTGAATGTCCATCTCAAAGCACAGGCGCCACGCTGCCTGTCGATATCGCTCCGTCGCTCCTGACCACACACTTAATGCTCGGTTCTGGAAAATGTCATTCCACTTCAGTCCGACTGACTGCCCACCACCATCCATTCCTCTCCTCAACATGGCCACGACGTCGCTACAATGGGTCACAGATTTCGCAGCAGCTGCCCTCCGGCGGCGCCAGTGGTACCCCAAGAACAAGATCAATGTCGCCAGGGAAATTATGTCCTGTTCGACACTGCTCAGTTCCCCCCCCCCTCCCCCCGCCCCCCCTCCCCCCGCCCCCCCCCCCCCAATCCCTGAAACTCTTGCCTCCACCCTCGCTAGCAGAACGACGGCAACAACCAGCTGTAATACAATAAAATAATAAGAGATAAGTGGCAAAAAGAACACCACATGTGTACAGAAACAGTTATTGTTCATCAGCTGATTAGAGCTGAGAGATGTGTGACCTGCATTTGTTAGCAGTAGACAGCCCTGAAAGTGGGGTAACTACCCACACACCAACTCAAGAGTCCCGAAAGCTGGGCAGGAGCTTACCCATCAGCCTGGTCTCAGTGCTACCCAGCTTACCCCAGATCCAGAGATACACCCAGTCTCACTTTGTCAGCAGCAGTCCTCCTCAAATACCCCTTCACAACACATAAGAAAGATTCATAAGACTCAATACTTCTGTCTCACGATCCTTTGTCATTGACTGTAGTCTCTGAAGATTCATTTTCTCCATCTTGGTCTACAAAGTGAAATCCATCGATCTGGTATGCTAAATCTTGAACATCGATAAGTGTACAAGGTGGTCGCACAAACATCACCCAAGCCCTATCAACTGATTTAATTCCTTCTATAATATGACCAATTATCATGGCCTCTGTAGCCTGGGTACAAAATGCGTGTGTAGTGGCGCAAACCCTACTGACGTATCCATGAAATGGTTCATTTACTCCTTGCAGACACCAGTAATATGACTCAGTTAACTTCCTCATAGCGAATGCAGTTACGACACTATTATATATCTACTGGTGAACTCCAGCCAGGGTTTTTCCTTTCACTATGGCCTTAATTATCCTATTTTCCAAACTACCCTTAGGATGCGGATACATTCACTAAGAAATTTCTGTGTCCCGCAATTAAAAATGTCTTTTTGTTCTTTCAACCACAGCACATTAACATTGCCGCTATGGGATGGGGAATGATAGCAAACTGTGTCTGCAACTCTATAGCTACCCCTGCCGACAGCTAACCTTTGTACCTGGCATCGCACCATCATTCACGACCATGTTTCGATTAATACAATCCACCTGCACTGATCACATTGATAATAATTACCAGATTTCAATTTATTTTCGGGCCAACCTCTCTTCCAACTCAGATACTCCCGTAAGCTTCTCGAACCTAAGAACTTCTAACAGATCACTGGTCCTGTTGTTATAATGAGCGACTATAGCTTGTATCTACGCACCTAGCCTCGCAAAGTAGTTCACACTGCAAGAAGAGAGGAAGAAATTCCACTCCGAGAAGGTCGAAGAACACTGTTAATATGAATCATGTCGCCAGCCGCTGTGGCCGAGCGGTTCTAGGCGCTTCAGTCCGGAACCGCGTTGCTGCTACGGTCGCAGGTTCGAATCCTGCCTCGGGCATGAATGTGTGTGATGTTACTAGTTTAGTTAGGTTTAAGTAGTTCTAAGTCTAGGGGACTGATGACCTCAGATGTTAAGTCCCATAGTGCTCAGAGCCATTTGAACCGGTTTGATTCACGTCCCTGTACTGCAATTCAGTAAACTAAAGCAGCTCATCCAAGACCTGCCGCAGCTGCTGGGACAGCTCCCCCACTATACCTGCTGGAACTTACTCGTGCGCCGTCAATCAGTAAGTGAATTCTTCTTTTCGAAGCCAACCCACACCCAGCACGTCCCCAAGGCTATCAGACTACACCTCCACCTGCACAATACACAACGATGCTCTGCTACCAACACTGTAAGGTTGAATTTAGGTGGACTTTGGTCAATTCTGTGGACTGTGGAGAAGGGGGCTCAATATGTTTATTACCACTTTATTTGCCAAGCAGAGACCAATTTAACAAGATAGAAATAACTGTTATAAACAAAAGATTATTTGAGGCACAAACAGACTTGAAAAGGGTTGAATAATACAAAATGTATTATTGAAATACTGTAATATGACTAAAATAAAACAATTTTTGATGTTGCTGAGCAACAGTCATACAATAATTTTTAAATGAACACGTCGCCATTTGACCTTATTGTTGTTAATTTATTACGATCCACGTTTCGGCTTTTTATGCCGTTTTCAAGTGATTGAAATAAATTCTTTCATTTGAAATTTGCATAAAAGGTCGAAACCGGGCCGTAATTAAATAAACAACAATAAAGTCAAATTGTGGTGTGTTCATTTAAAAGTAAAACAAAACCTTTCAATCTGCAATCACATGGAGAACTCAAAATGACGATAAAAAAAGAGTTCAATCTGGCATCACATGGGGAACTCAACATAACGAAGGTTTACAGACAAACGACGTTTATCTATCAACAGTTACAACTGTAGCAGCTTATTATACCAGCAAATATTCACATTTCTGTAATAGAAAACTGAGTAAACTCGCTATAAGCTACTGCTTGCCCAGCTACGCCAATCACCAAGACACCTACTACCAGCCAGTACACGAGTACTACTAAACTACCCGCAATTACTTATAAGTGATCGATACGCAAGTTAAATACACGAAAATTCATTCATATAATACGCAATAACCATGAATGAACCACAGGATCAGTAACAAAATCTGAACTGAATCAACATAAAAACCACGAGTATATAACAGATCCACAACTGTAATAATACTTTAAATCACAGTTGTACAGCAAATTCATTTCCTGGGTGCACATATTAATTTTTAAATCTATTACTTGGTGTGGATGACAGGGAACTACGTAGCTCCGGCTCATACCGTGTGTCACAACTGGTATCTGGGGCACGTAAGGAGTGTTATGTTGCAGAAGGCAGTGCGCCAGTCGTAATATATTGCCATATTAAGCTGAGCCATAAGCGGGATGCGCAAACAGTGCAGTATGATCGCATCTAATACATCATTTTATGAGCCTTGCACTACGAAGCCATAACAAGTAACCTCCATACTCAGCAACTCCGTGGCGTCCTAGCACAGAAGGCAAGGGGAACGGGCAATAACTGAGACACCACAGTGGGGACAAGTCGGCTAACACCTCCGGATAATGAGGGCAAATGACCGCATCGCAGGCTTCGATGACGTTATGTTCAGATTTAAATACGACCGTTTCTGAAGCCTCGGTCTCAGTGTCTGATCATCCTGTCTGTATCACTGATTCCTACAGAGCGACAGTCTCGAAGTTACAGAATAACCTGACGCGAAACTTGATGTGCTGCCTTCTGCTGAAAGGGCACTTCGCCTGCGACACCACAGCCAGCTGGCTGTAATGCGACTTAGCTGCTGCAAGATGCCACTGCTGCTTGGCGGGTGCCATGATTGAAGAAGATATAGGTGAAGAGCCATACAGAGTGACTGCAAACTATAGCCTACAGCCTGCTGGGTGCGGCACCAGAGTACAGCCTCCCTGGCTGTTCGCTGTGTTGTGATCTGAGTCTTAGGCTTCCATCTTCATGACACCCACTATCTGTGATACGCTGTCACAATCACCTAAGGACACGTCCTGTTTCGAGAGTGTTGTGGAAATCACATCAGGCCGTTGTGGAATATCTGGGCGGGCAGCGCTTCCTGCAGAACGGCTTTCCTTAGTGTTTGTCCCGCAACAATTTCAGCCACACTGCTTTATTACTAGAAACTTATGACTGCGGATTTACACATTTCGACTCTGTTTAAGTTGTTCTTCGTATGTGAAGACATGTACGGCATGTGATGTTGCGATTGTATTCCTTCTTACCTGGGTGGTGGTCAATGACCGAAACCGGTCGTAATAAAAAAGTGAAGTAAGTATTACAACACAGCATAGTATCACGCAGTTTTCCAAGTGACTAATATGCGCTTAATATAGCTATTTTTGTTTTTTGGTTTATTCATTTTGAGCCGCAAGGGGCGATCTGTGATGATACAGTAGAGGCGATAAACTTCTTTGTCAGGATCGCTGATTACAACCTTTATTCTCGATAAGCGGTTTCGGTAGTCAATGCTACCATCTTCAGATCTCGATGGACACGTTATTGCGTAATTCTTGAAATATACAGTAAAAGTGCTCTTTCTGACACCAATACCAACCTGACTGTCACCCGCCACAAGGCTCGACAACCAGGAGTGACTGTCAGGGGTGCCATTTCATTTTATAAGACACTCCTTTGGTTGTCGTCCGCAGCACCCTTACAGCACAGCTACAGGTCGCAGATATTCGACGCCCCGTTTCGTTGCCCTACGTGGCAAACCATCCTAGGCTTACATCTCATCAAGATAATGCCCGGCCGCACAAGGCGAGAGTTCCCGCTGCTTGTCTTCGTGCTTGCCAGACCTTACTTTAGCCAGCAAGACCACCGGATCTATCCCCAACTGAGAGTGCTTTGAGCATCAAGGCATCGCCCTTTAACCATCTCGGAATTTGGAGACCTAACGCGCTAACTGGATAGAAATTGGCACGATATTATTCAGGAAGACATCCAATAAGTATGTCAGACAACGCCAAGCCGAATAACTGCTTCCATAGCGGCCAGAGGTGGTCCACCGACTTATTGACTCGCTCGATTTGTGACGATGTTTCTCTTCAGCAAATCACCCGATTCTTCTGAAATTTTAATTAAGTGTTTGTCTGTACATGTACATCACATTTACCGGTTTCCGTCCCAGTCGGATAATTCCTTCGTCGTCTGCCTTCTTTTTTTGTCTTAGAGTGTATATGGTATATAAACTTCACTTTAGTCACATGAGTCAGGATGAAATTTTCACAAATCGATAGTGAACATAAATAAGATCGGGAAACGTGTCACGAACGAAGGCCACACAGGTGTCGCCTAGGAGATAGTGACTCGAGAACGTACGAAGATACCAGCAGTTGGAAAGGCTCGAAAAAGAAGGCGAAGATAGCTCTAAAATATTTAGAGATCGGAATTGTGAAACTCACTTGTCGGGTGTAGAAAGTTGAAAAATTTCACCGATAGCCCGGTAAAGCTTCTGGCTTTTTTGTGCGACAGCAACAGGGTCCCGGCTGCAGCTGCGGCAGTCCATTTCGTGAGTGTCTTTCTGCGGGGGCGGCCGCTGGCTGGCACGTGACGGATGCGGTGCCGGCCAGATAGCATCGCCGGCTGCCTGTGCCTGTGACACGCGCCGCCAAAACGCGGCGGAGGCAGAGCCGGGGCCAGCGCCGCTATCCGTCTTCATTGGCGACGCCCCCGCGGCCGCCACCGGCCCCGCGCGCCGGCGGACGTCAGCCCAGGCGGCAGCAGTGAGCCGCACCGATGGGCCGTGTCTGCCATCTGTTGGCAGGGGGAAAGCAATTCGCCCTTTGGTCAGTACAGCGCTTGCAGATTTCTCGCAGAGCTCCACTGTAAATAATCGAAAGACGACTTCTTTGTGTTGTAGTTCAGTTTATTAGTCTGTAACTACCCTTAAAGAAGAGGACGATACAAAATTAGGTAAACGAAAAGTTATGGGAAGCACGCAAATAAACCCCTAATACACCTCTAAATCATTCTCTATAAATGTGCATGGAAATACAGAAAAGAGTAAATTCCATAATGCCACAATGTCAGATCTTTCGTATAGAGGAACCACAATGCCTGTGATAATCCATAAGTAACAGGAAAAATAGTATCTCTAAAAGTTATCTGTAGAATGTGTTCTGAATAATATTCATACTGCAGAACAACGATATGCTGTAAGTAAAACACGTGAAATAAACCTTTGCAAAGATACGTGCAGATTCAGATCATGGCAGAATTGTATCAAATACACATGTTGGTGTGTAATAGCACAGATAATGTTAACATGCTTCCAGCAGTGATGCAGCGTAAAAAGCGGTTAGTGATGACGTTGCTAATGGTGTTACGAATTTCATAGAAAGATAATACCATTTTTCATGCAAAGCTGCTCCCAGAGCGGAAAGAAAATGCAGTGCAAAATTGCTAGCATCAACACGGCTTACGAGAGATGCCAAAATACATTGGTGTGCAGACTTAGGTACGAAAGAACCTTCTGCATGATGTGTCACGGCCAAGTAACACGGCACAATGATACTTGGAACATACATAGAAAGATCTGCTTTAATGTAGCATAGAAGGTTGTTGTTGTTGTTGTGGTCTTCAGTCCAGAGACTGGTTTGATGCAGCTCTCCATGCTACTCTATCCTGTGCAAGCTTCTTCATCTCCCAGTACCTACTGCAACCTACATCCTTCTGAATCTGTTTAGTGTATTCATCTCTTGGTCTCCCTCTACGATTTTTACCCTCCACGCTGCCCTCCAATACTAAATTGGTGGTCCCTTGAATCCCTTGATGCCTCAGAATATGCTCCACCAACCGATCCCTTCTTCTAGTCAAGTTGTGCTACAAATTTCTCTTCTCTCTAATTCTATTCAGTACCTCCTCATTAGTTATGCGGTCTACCCATCTAATCTTCAGCATTCTTCTGTAGCACCACATTTCGAAGGTTCTATTCTCTTCTTGTCTAAACTATTTATCGTCCACTTTTCACTTCCATACATGGCTACACTCCATACAAATACTTTCAGAAACGACTTCCTAACAAATCTATACTCGATGTTAACAAATTTCTCTTCTTCAGAAATGCTTTCCTTGCCATTGCCAGTCTACATTTTATATCCTCTCTATTTCGACCATCATCAGTTATTTTGCTCCCCAAATAGCAAAGCTCATTTACTACTTTAAGCCTCTCATTTTCTAATCTAATTCCCGTAGCATCACCCGATTAAATTCGACTACATTCCATTATCACGTTTTGCTTTTGTTGATGTTCATCTTATATCCTCCTTTCAAGGCATTGTCCATTCCGTTCAGCTGCTCTTCCAGGTCCTTTGCTGTCTCTGACAGAATTACAGTGTCATCGTCGAACCTCAACGTTTTTATTTCTTCTCCAAGGACTTTAATACCTACTCCGAATTTTTCTTTTGTTTCCTTCACTACTTGTTCAATATACGGATTGAATAACATCTGGGACAGGCTACAACCCTGTCTCACTCCCTTCCAAACCGCTGCTTCCCTTTCATGCCCCACGACTCTTATAACTGCCATCTGGTTTCTGTACAAATTGTAAATAGCCTCTTCGCTCCCTGTATTTTACCCCTGCCACCTTCAGAATTTGAAAGAGAGTATTCCAGTCAACATTGTCAAAAGCTTTCTCTAAGTCTACAAATGCTAGAAATGTAGGTTTGCCTTTCCTTAATCTAGTTTCTAAGATAAGTCGTAGGGTCAGTATTACCTCACGTGTTCCAACATTTCTACGGAATCCAAATTGATCTTCCACGAGGTCGGCTTCTACCAGTTTTTCCATTCGTCTGTAAAGAATTCGTGTTAGTATTTTGCAGCCGCAGCTTATTAAACTGATAGTTCGGTAATTTTCACATCTGTCAATACCTGCTTTCTTTGGGATTGGATTGGGTATAGAAGGTAACAGAAAGAAATACAGAATCAGACGAACAGAAAAAACACTTTCATTCAAACACAATAATTACAGTTAAGTCACTGCGATTCACGATGCTCTCCCCGGTCATTATAATAGGCGGGACATCGTTCTTAGTGCGGTGTGTGATCACCAGGGACGGCAGTGCGTACTCTGCAACGTGCTCCCATGCGGTTACAATGATGGTAAGGAGTTCCTGTGGTAGGGCGTTCCGTTCCTTGATAACTGTCTGGTGGTTCTCGGTGCACGTGGAAGTGCTGCAGTACGTCTCCCAAACGCATCCTACTTGTGCTCTGTGGGATTTAAGTCGGGGGATGGGCAGGCCAGTCCATTGGCCGAGTATCCTACAGGATAGCTTTTGGGAAACTGTAAGCATCAACGACGCCAGTAAAACCTTATTATAGTTCAGTTTGTAACACCATAATTAATTATGTAAATATTTTGTACTGATTAAATCTGTTTAAATGTTAAGTACGTATTTCTTTTACTATGTAATGTGTTTGACCTATTGTAATGAAGTGAAAAGTTGTGTAAAATTTTTTCTCTTTGCCGTTTAAATTCTTTGTATTAATTGGAGAAAAGTAGTACTTAATTATGGTTATATTATTTTGACTTATTAATGTGTTTAAATGTTGGGATTTTATTAAAGATATTTGTTTACAACTATGTGCAAGCTGGTTCATACCTAGGGACTTGCTTGTATAAAATGAAAAGCAACAGTATTTCCCATTTGTAGCGCAAGTGAGTTGGCGAGCCCCAGAAAGTGGTTGGCGCGGGCTAAAAGGTGGATGTGGCGCTCAGTCTGGGCGACAAGTGATAGAACAGTCAGTCGGCAGCTAGCTACTGGAAAGTCTGGTCTGAACAGCAAGTCAGTGAACAGCGCCAAGTGCCGAGTGAGACATTCAGTACCTGGATTAATATGGATAGGCCTCGGATGTGTGTACGACTCTAAAATGGTGATATATTATCGGAAAAGTCTCTAAAGTTGGTAATTTCGTCGCTAAGAATAAAATAATAGAGCAAATTACATCAAGAGGAAAGACCAGGTAGCCACTATGTACTCATCACCAATATTGCACCATCACTTCAGCAAATTTAAGAGGTCAGAGTTATGTCAAAGTATGGACCAGTACTTTTAAGTGTTCCTTAATGCGCAATAATAAGGCAAATTATATTATTACGGTATATTGATAATTTTTACTCATGGACCGTCTGACAGCAACTGAATAAAACTCAATTTTGGTGCCATACGGGTTTCGCCTTTATTTTCTGCAAGGCATCTTCAGTGGTAGATTGCGTGGACAATTTCTTACATATTAAGCTCCTGTTGCATTTTTGGTGTTGTTCTTCTTCTTATGAATGCCAATTTACGGTTTTTTCCCACATTCCATAGCACTATGAAGTGAACGCTTGTTTCAATGCAATGTTTTGGTTTCTATTGCCGACTACGCAACAGTTGTGATCCGCATTGCTCAACGAATGGCACGCCCTACCGAAAGAACTCCATACCAACCTTGTGGCCGCACGGGAGCGCGTTGCACGGTTTACACTGCCGTCCTTAGTGATCGCAAACCCTATTAAGAACCATGCCTCGCCTATTGTAATGCCTAGTGGACAATCATGAATCGCGACATCAGTATAAATGTTGTCTCATTGTGTATTTGTTTCAATTGCCTTCTACACTACAGTGTATCAGAGGTTGCTGTGGATCGTCCAAGCTTCATCGAGCTATGTTACTTGACAACGATACATCAAGCGAATGTTGCTTCCGTCCTTAAGCTTTGCACACCAGTTCCTTGCGGTGAGTGTCGAGAGCTACTTGCAGCCGCTCTGTGCGCTAAAGGTTCTGCTGTTCAATATTATACTTACGAGACGATCGGTTTTAAGCCGAACGTCAAATTCAAAGACAAAATATCACGTATTATCCAGGTACAAGAAAGTTCACAACCATCAAATCTATGTAGACCCCGTAAACAGGGTTTTACTTGGAAAGACATGGAGATGTATGATAAATTTATAGATACACTTACCTAGGCGTAATAATCTTTTTCACCAATATTTCACGGCTGTGAACGATCTCATCGCCGAATCATGTAACGTGTAATGTTATACACGGACTCATCTGCTGGAATATCGCCTGAGAAGGTTGCAGAATTAAATAGTCCAGTATTTGACGCTGGAATTGTGTATGGGCTGGGTACCTCACAGCATCAACAGAAACTGAAGGGAATAAATTGTTCAGTCTCCTCGTCATGTTTCTATAATTTCGGATATACAAAAGCTCTACATTTCAGTACATGAGCTTCTCCCTGACTTCAAATTACATCTGTATATCGTCTGCTAATTTGTTCAAACGTCTCTTAGCTTCTTGAAACTAAGATTCATTTTGTGATATTTTACTTTTATTTCTAATCAATGAATTCACATAATCAGAAAATTCACATAATCAAATTTAGACGCATTGTCAGCAGAATTACTTAAAAATTATTTTATAATTCAACAGTGAAATATTTATTATTATCATTCAGAGCAGTGAGTTACATTGTAAATTGCTTGGCGTATTGGGGAAAGGAATATGTAAGACTTCAGCTGATTCTCTGGCCAACCGTAATCTAACGATAAACAAAACGAAATTAAGAAGAGGTTAACGTAAAAAGTGGACAGAAAAGTAAGAGGAAATATTAGTGTGGGCTATACAACTCTGAAGCAAGTAAATTAATTATGCTTCTCGGACTGTACAGTATTGGAAATAAAATCAGTCAGACTGACAATAAGAGTGGAATTATAATTATCGGAAAATTTAATTTATCAATAAATAACCAAATTACTATAAAAATAAAGTAAAAATGTTTTACGACATTTATTTGTAAATTTTAAAGCTGTGGTTATGTAAGGTGGATTCTCGGGAAACATTGAAGGAGGAAATTAGAAGTACAAGGGATGTGGATGTGTAGAAGTCACAAAAAATCCTGGAATGCAAGAAAATACAGTGAGCAAGTACTGAAATAAAAAAAAATTAAACCAAATAAGGACATAGATTAGTGCCATACGGGAAAACTAAATCAATTTCATATCCATTTTGCCACAAATAATTCATAAAGAATATTTTTGCGAAAACAGTGAAAAAGCAGGGTTATGACGTCTTAAGTACGAAGCATTATCAGTGCGATGAACTGAAGCAGCTACAACAGAATCTTATATACATGGTAAGAAACTGATGCACTGTCTGACCTCAAGTACGTACGCGAGCTATGGATTTTCTCAACAATCCAACAGAACCGAAGGCCCGATGAAGGAGAGAATCTCCTAAATCTACTGTCGCAGAGGATATCAGAGAAATGGGTATGGTTACATAAATGATGCTGATATATCATATAACATGGATTTATTTAATATCCGTGTACAGGTATGGGAGGCATGGCTTTATTCTACAATTTACTATTTACATTAACTTTTTCAGTATACCCTGTTGACTACTACCTTGCTTAACTGCAATAACAATGTACATGGAAACAAAACACTAGTTGTGTCTTGTTCTATCTTCTGATCAAAATGCTGTAGATGTAGTTATTGGAAAACAAGGGAATCTGACCATTAGTCATGTTAAATACTGTTTGATGTTTGGAGGTGATTGTGAATATAAGAGTCTTGGCTAATATGTTCGAAAGGCTCTCGAAATTTAATAGGAGGAGTTATCAGCTTCTCATTTGATGCGTCTACCGCTTCTTATTGTGGTTCGTTCCAATCTTACTTAGTATCGGCCTTCAATAAAGTATGGTATGGGTTGTATGCACTGCAACTCAGAAAAACATCCCCGCCTGGTTGACTCGCGATATTTAGTTGTTTTACTTCACTTTAGTCAACGCTTCGATTGAAAGCTGAAATTTTTGGACACCTACATCACTCAGAACCATTTATCAAATAATTTAAAACATTATTTTTATGAAGATTATTTTAATTGCCTGACTTAAAAATGGATACACAATCAACTCAATACAAGAAAATCTTGTTGAGAAGTTCTTCAGTATTTATCAATTTCTAAATAATCTGAAAAGAGCGCATGTGTCAGTCAGTAACTTACCAATATGCCCATAGACGGCAAAGCAGTACACCATTGTGACACTTTATGTTTGCTAAAACAGTTGCTGCAGTATGGAGAAGTCAATTTCCTTTGGTCCGAAGTACAAACATAATAAGCTTCAACTTGAAATTATATGTGCTCATTGTTGTTCAGCACATTTGTTATAGTGTTAGTACGGTTTTAATTAATCACATCAAAAAAGTTTTGCATCATCTCGGTTCCGAGAGTTACGCATCCTGTTCAGAAAATTGAAACAGAGACCAACATAAGCCTCATTTCTGCCCTTTCTATTGCTCATGAAAACCACACATTGCATGTTGTATACATATAGTGAGACCTTCAAAGATAGTGGTCCAGACTGCTGTACTCATCGGTACCTCTAATATCCAGTAGCACGTCCTCTTGCATTGATGCATGCCTGTATTCGTCGTGGCATACTATCCACAAGTTCATCAAGGCACTGTTGGTCCAGATTGTCCCACTCCTCAACGGCGATTCGGTGTAGACACCTCAGTGTCGTCCATAAACAGCCCTTTTCCATCTATCCCAGGCATGTTAGATAGGGTTCATGTCTGCAGAACATGCTGGCCACCCTAGTCGAACGATGTCGTTATCTTGGAGGAAGTCATTCACAAGATGTGCACCAATTGTCGTCCATGAAGATGAATGCCTTGGCAATATGCTGCCGATATGGTTGCACTATCGGCCGGAGGATGGCATTCAATTATCGTACAGCCGTTACGGCGCCTTCTATGACCACCAGCGGCGTACGTCGTCCCCACATAATGCCATCCCGAAGTGGCAGGGAACTTCCACCTTGCTACAGTCGCTGGACAGTGTGTCTAAGGCGTTGCTTCCAAACACGTTTCCGACGATTGTCTGGTTGAAGGCATAAGTGACACTCATCGGTGAAGAGAACGTGATGCCAATCCTGAGCGGTCCATTCGGCATGTTATTGGGCCCATCTGTACCGCGCTGCATGTTGTCGTGTTTACAAAGATGGACCTCGACATGGACGCCGGGAGTGAAGTTGAGTATCATGCAGCCTATTGCGCATAGTTTGAGTCGTAACACGACGTCCTGTGGCTGCACGAAAAGCATTATTCAACCTGGTGGCGTTGCTGTCAGTGTTCCTCCGAGCCATAATCCGTAGGCAGCGGACATCTACTGCGGTAGTAGCCCTTGGGTGGCCTGAGCGAGGCATGTCATCGACAGTTCCTGTCTCTCTGTATCTCTTCCATGTCCGAACAACGTCGCTTTGGTTCACTCCGAGACGCCTGGACGCTTCCCTTGTTAAGAGTCCTTCCTGGCACAAAGTAACAATGCGGACGTGATCGAACCGCGGTTTTGACCATGTAGGCAATGTTGAACTACAGACAACACGAGCCATGTAGCTCCTTCCTGGTGGAATGACTGGAACTTATCGGCTGTCGGACCCTTTCCGTCTAAAAGGCGCTGTTCACGCATTGTTGTTTACATCTTTGGGGGGGGGGGGGGGGGGTTTAGTGACATTTCTGAACAGTCAAAGGGACTGTGTCTGTGATATAATACCCACAGTCAACGTCTATCTTCAGGAGTTCTGGGAACCAGGGTGATGCAAAACATTTTTTGATGTGTGTATTTGTAAATGGTACCTGCAGCATGTGTAACCCGTTAGGTCAGGGGCGGGCAAACGTTGCACGCGGCTCATAGCGCACAGCGCTGCACGTGTGCTGCTCGCGTGCAATCGTCGACCGGGGCAGCCGGCAGGTTTCGGTAGTGTAGTACCAGGCTAAGCTGCTGACGTTGATGCGAAGCGACCACTACGAAGTGAACGTTGTATTTCAAGAACCGGAAAATGCAGAGTGAATCAAGAAAACGGAGAAGTGGAGAGATTTGCTATCTTTTAAAAAGGAATGGCAAAATCATTTTTTCTTTGAGCAAAAACGTGAAAATTCGAAATGTTTAATATGTGGCAGTATTCTCTCTGGTCAGCGGGAGTTTAGTATTGAACGCCATTATAATAAATTTCACAAGGACGAGTACAATTTATTGTCGGATTCTGAGCGGATGGGGAAATTGACTGAGCTTAACAAGATACTAGATGAATCTGACGTAAGTTCCTGCTGTCACGAGAGATGTGCGACTTTCTTTCGTCATGTCTCTCATCTAACTGATTTAACATGTTATGGAGCACTGTTTTCAATTTTTCAGGACGACAACAATGATAGCCCAGCGATACGTGCAAGTTATAAGATTGCGCTTAATATAGCGAGAGCTGGAAAACCATTTGCGGAAGGTGAGTTTATAAAGGAATGCATCAATGACGCTGCTGATTTACTTTGCCCACTGAATGTAAATCAGTTTCGAGCAATCACTCTTTCTCGGCGGACTGTAAGTCGTCGTATAAGTACCATGACAGGTGACGTTTACCGTCAGTTAAGGAGTGCAGTGCAGGAGTTTATTGCATTTTCCATCGCACCTGATGAGTCCACAGATATTTCACACACCGCGCAATTAGTGATTTATGTCCGCGGCGTGGACACTGCTCTGCACATAACAGAGGATTTTTTAGATACGATATCTTTAAAAAGCACGACCACCGGCGCGGACATACCAAAAGCCGTTGAAGAAGCTGTCGATTCAGCTGGCTCAAACAGGGAACGTTTGGTGTCAGTGAGAGCAGACGGAGCGCCTGCAATGAAAGGGGAACAAATGGGATTTGTTGAATAACTAAGAAAAAAGCTACAGCGGACAGTAGAATTATTGTACAGCATCCACTGTATTTTGCACCAAGAAGTACTGAGTGCAAAAGCAGCAAAACTGGGGGACATCATGCAAGTGGTTATTCGGGCAGTTAATTATTTGAGATCCAACGGGCTTACACACAGACAATTTCACATATATTTAGCTGAAATTTGGAAAGAGTACGGTGATATACCATACCAGAATGAAGTCCCCCGGCTTAGCCACGGTAATGTACTCAAAAGATTTTTTGAGCTGAGAATACCAATAAATCAGTTTTTAAAGGACAAAGGAAGGTACGACCCCAAGTTAGAAGATCCAGAGTGGGTTGCCGACCTTGCATTTTTAGTGGACATTACTGGACACATGAATGCATTGAACACAAGTTTGCAAGGAGAAAATCAGCTAATTTGTGAAATGGCTGAAAAGGTGCAAGCTTTCACTAGCAAGCTTGAGCTGTGGGAACGACAGCTCTCGTCAGGGAACGCAGTGCGTTTCCCTACTCTGTCTACTGTGCGAGAACAGAATTGCAAAGAACATGTTTCCCTACTTAGAGCAATAAAAGAGGAATTTCACAAGCGATTTGGGGATATATCATATTTATACCAAACTTATGAATGGGTCTCGAGACCACTTGCTGTTTTCTGTAGATGATATTCATCCCAATTTGCAAATGGAATTAATAGATCTACAGTGTAATTCTCGTCTGAGAGACAAGTTCCTTTAGGCAAGACGTGTAATAGACTTTTATCATGGCTTTCCACAGCAAGGGTTTCCTCGTCTCCATTGTGAAGCCGCGAAGATAATGTCAGTGTTTGGCTCGACATACGTTTGTGAGAGCTTTTTCTCTGTTATGAAAATTAATAAGTCTCGGTTAAGAGCAAACATCAGCGATGAAAATTTACGTAACTGTTTGCGTTTGTCTGTATGTAGAAATTTTGTTCCAGACATTAAACGTATTGTAAACTCCACCTGTGATAATTAAATAAAACGTACCGTAGGTAATAGGTACTCTTTCAAACCATGATTTCTTTCAGGCACTCCTACTAACCTTATTCCTTCATTCAATAAAGCAGGCTAGGAAACCAAACGCATTACAGAGGAAGGAGCGGAGAGACGGTATGGTGGGGAAGGGAGAGAACCGGGTGGCCAGCTTGCCCCAGTGTGCACAGAGAACACTTGTTAACTGCACGCGTGCAAGTGCACTGCACAAGTGCAGGATTCCTGCCCGCCTCTGCGTTAGGTTATGGGACGAAAGAGGGATATTTCACTCATTTAGCGAGGAATGGCGTTAGCCCTAAAAAGGCAGGAGGTTCAAACTGGGAAATTACAAGGAAACATGTTAAAAAAGCAGGGAGATATTGGAATATTAGTCACGGATACAGGTGTAGTCGCAAGAAGGACGCAAGTTCCCGACTGTGCAGGTCAATAAAATACTAGCAATGAGAAAAACGAAATGAGTTAGCGTCAGATTGCTTCCAAAATTGAAGAAGATTTCAAGAAGAATGTTTAATATAAAAACGTGATTAGAAAACTTCCAATGATTAATAGCAAGAAGAAGATTTCTAAGAAGCAACCCGTGCTGACCAAAAGACGCAGCGCAGATAGGGTACACTTTGTAAACATGTACAAATTCACACGTGTCATGCTATACTTTCAAACAATGTCCTCTCAGTTTTTCGAAAATATCCCTTAGTTTCTCACTGTATTCCTTAAGTGAACTTCCATGGCACATAATGTCACGTAAGTATATGAAACATTTTGCACTTTTTAATCCCATTGAGGTTGCATTCAGTAACCTTTGAAATGTTTTTGGGGGAGGCTTTAAATGCAAATGTCCTATTTTAGCTATCGTAGTGCTGATAATCTGCGCTGAAACCAGTTTCTGTTTTTGCCAATCCCTTTCAGGCACCGGAATTTGACGAAACCCAGTGGTAAAGTACTTGATGTTTTGAAGTAGGGATTGCGAATGATTATTCAGCGCTGATTTTGTTCCTAAAGTCTGTCACTAACCTGTACTGGTGAGTTGCATCGACTGGTAACCAGAGTTGCGCTCATCTAAACAAGAAAACCCACGTAAAGGTTTAAAGTGCTCTTTGTCGTGAGCTCCAAAGGTTGCTGAGGACAGCAATCCTCTCTTCTAAAATAAAAGAGAGGGCTATAAATGAGTCACAGATTTCATATTTTTCTCTTAAGGAGTTTTTATTTCCAGGTCTCATTTGCGAATGAGCCGCTTGTTTACATACAAATCGTCTTTCACCAAACACATGACTATTCATTCTGATGAAGGCGACTGGCAGCGTTCATATGCTGCGAGATTACTGGTACTCTACAGCGACAGAGGGAAACGGAGTTGTAGGATTTCTTAGAAGAACAAGAAGGAAGGAAATTCAGAGGGAAATGTTATTCTTGGAATGGTTAAAAGACAGCAATGTTTATGTCGATTTGATCTTTATCAAACACTAATGAGTTGTAAAACAGCGGAAAACCTAAATTGTGTAGGAAGAAAATAATGTGAACGGTAACGGTTCTAGCAATACACGCTATACGTCGGGAAAGACGACCGAACTTTCCAACTGCCGTTGTCTAGCAGGGATGCTGTGCAGATCGACGAGATGACGCATTTCTTCTGGGCGATCACGGTTACAGTTTTCAGGAAAAAGTGGACACGAGAGGTAGAAGGGAGGCGAGTAAAATACGGCGGTTGTGCGTGGCCATTTGGTGCGGCCGTTATCGGGCAGATACTGCGAGCCTGTGCGATTTATTGTGTCGGCGCGCTCTCAGCAGAGGCGATAAAATTTTCCGCCGATTCCGGGGCGCGCGGCTGGCCAGCGATATGGCCCGTTCGGCGGTCAAGCGCCTCGGCCGGCGTCGAGCGGCGCTGCGGAAGTAACCGGCCCGGAGCGCGCTCCGCCTCGTCGGGACCGCCTCCCCACCCCCCACTAAACATTTCCATATCGAAAAAACTCTCGCAGACTGATGCAACCAACAGCCCAGCGATCGACAGACGAAGAACTAATTCGGCCACGGAATTCTTCCGCGGTGTCTTCGTGCACGCGTTAAAACGCAAGCAAATTTGTAAACTTAATGCTATTCTGCGAGGTGGGAGGTGATTGTCCAGCAACCCGTGCTCCGTCTTGGACACTGCGGAACAAAGAATTTTCAGCTTACAATAAGCAATGTATACATGAAAGTAAGTTGTTTTTGTGATTCTACACTGATTCTTCAAAAGTTTCGTGCGTTCAGTCGCTCAATTTCACTACAGTAGTATCTTATTCTGTCCCTCCCTTGTTAAACAGCTAAAGAGTTTCAAATATTGAATTAAAGTACAGTCAACATAATTTGCTCTCATTCTAAAAGTTACCGAGGGAGGGTCCTGTTTCGATTCCATGGATTTTGATTGACTGTTTTCTCTATAAGCCCTCCAAAGTCGACGTTAACGAAAATTCGTTGACTGCAGATTCCGTTCAGAACATCAGGTCCTCGGTTTTCCACTCCTAGTCTGAATGTACTTTGGAGGTAGCTTCACCCAAGGGGCAAACAGATGTTTTTCAAGTGTACCAACATTCCATCACATTTGTTCTTCAACAATATATATTAAATAAATTATATTTCAGCAAATCTAAAACATTTTGGCCTAATGCATTAGTGTTTCCTTAAACTTTTCGTCTAGCTTATAAAAAAAAGATGAACAAAAATAAAACTTATATGAGAATGCAGGCTTTCTCGGCGAATCTCGATGATAAAATCTTCTCGGGTTAACAGCCGGGTCTCCGACAGCGAGTTTCTTACTTGCCACCTTCAGGCGAAGTGTCGGGTTCACGTCTCGTGCGGATCTTTATAGCCGCTGGGCCACGGGCTTCTCTGCATCCTCGGCGCAGGTCGGGCCAATGAGGCGCGAGCAGAATCGGCGCGGTGGCGCATGTTGGCGGTGGTGGTGGTGGGGGGGGGGGGGGGGGATGTCTTGAACCCTTCTTTTAGTCCATTGCGATTTGTGACACAACAATGTTGCAACACTATGCCCGCATGTCCACTACTTACCATTGCCTGCTCACAATTGACTGATCGAATGCACATCTGCTGTGTACACTTGTTAGTTCGAGACGCCACCTTATTTATTGCACTGTCGTAGCTTCTACACTAGGAATAATGTCAGCCTCGGAAGTTTTTGGGTGGACGGTGTATACTGGCCTTTTAAACAGAGAACGGTTGCTGTTTTCTTCATTTAATGGGAGTGCTGAGTGTGGAGTTTGCACTCTCACAGACGGTTACTTCATCCCAGAGGTATTCCGTTTACAGTCAAAAACATATACTTATTTTATCTGCAACACGGCTGAAAGTTCCTGAAGGGGTACAAAAAACAACGTAATATTCTGATGCTGTCTCATGTGAGTGACTTCTTAATGGAAGGGAAGATTCTGTTGAATGTCTTCATTATTATTTTCATCTATGTCTCCGAAATACTATTATTTTTATTTCTCTGTTCTGAAAAATCATATGTCGTCCTCCTTCTGGTCACACATACTGATTTAAACGGATGCCTCTGAATAAGATGTAGATTCAGTGTCAACACGAAATTCTACTTTTTGGGCTCGGTTAGAACTACTGTGTCTGTAGATGTCGTTGCCTCCGGCATCTTGGTGTGTAGGTTTTTTTTTTTTTTTTTTTTTAAAAAAAACAAAAAAGAATATTACGAATTAACGGCGTCTTAATGCAAGAGAGCCATGAAATATTCCTTTTGTTTTTGTCCATAACTAGTTCACTGTCGAAGGGATAATTACGAGGTTAAATATGTTCTTAAGTAGGACGTAAACGTTTGGTCGAGTACTGTCAGTTCACTCCAACCAAGAAACTCAGCGAGATTTCCTCATGGTTTACTCATATGGGAGGCTATAAGATCAAACATGCGTTTTTCGCTAGTCCTGCTTCGGAAATTATTACAAAAAAGATATTTTAAAAAAGTCATACTTGTCTTCGTTTGTGACGTTTGTATGGTAATAAATGTAAAGTAATTTTCGTTATGCTAGGTGGCTCATTTGCTGTGAAACATCAGGATGGAAACAGCGCATGCTGAGGATGGAAGGTCTGACGTTTTTTGTTCCTGTATGAGAGTTATTAGTTGAGGCAGCTTAGGCAGTAAGTCGCGCAGATAGCGGGGTATTATTCGGCGGTGTGGGTGGAGTGTCCTCGGTCGGCGCTGACGCGCGGCCGCCGCTTTATCTGGCCTGGGCTGGGCTGCCCCTCGTAGCGAAACTTGGCGAATCTGTAAGCGATTTATCTCCGACGCTGCTGCGTTCCCACATGCCCACACGTCACTAGATTTATTGACGTGTTTTCTTCCTGCCGCCGTTGCCGCCACCGCCGCAGCCGCTGCTACCGCCACCCCTTTCGTTTAATGTCAGTCCACCCTGCTATTTTTATATCACGTTTTCGGACTAAATTTGTCAGGTGGGACGTATCTCTACCGAAATCCCGCTTCAGCCCCCTTCCTACATCGTAATAATTTTGCTGTTTCTCCCGGGACGCTGGCGACGGTTACTCCTTTATTTTATGAAGAGGAAGATCCCAGAAACAGCGTTCTTCTGACCAGAAACACTGACGCGAATATTTATCTAGACTCAAAGAACGGGTCTCTGAACGAACTGTATACATTAAATCTCAGAGATAACACAAAGTTTTTATGGAAAATAAGTACTAATTGGAACGATAATTTGGGACACTGCAACACGTACAGTTCGTTTCCGAAAAGAGCCGAGAGCGTAGACAAAAGAGAGCAGAAAGCCGACTTTAAAACAGCACGAACTTTTTTTTACGCTTTATGAGGTCTGCTCCTTTACTAAGTTAATCTATTTGAACAGTGAACGTAAACATGACGCTAAATAATTCCTATGCTAATACCAAAAGAAGTATTCGTATTTATACTCAGGAACCCACAGTTTTTCTCTCGTTTTCAGTCAGTAACGTTTGTCTGATGCGCCAGCGTTTCCTAGCCCACTAGGGTTCAAATGGTTCAAATGGCTCTGAGCACTATGGGACTTAACTTCTGAGGTCATCAGTCCCCTAGAACTTAGAACTACTTAAACCTAACTAACCTAAAGACATCATATACATCCATGCCCGAGGCAGGATTCGAACCTGCGACCGTAGCGGTCGCGCGGTTCCAGACTGAAGCGCCTAGAACCGCTCGGCCACTCCGGCCGGCGGATAGGGTTCACTGTATGATAGTTATGGATTATATTTTAAAGTTTCTAGCACAAGCGTTGATTACACATCCGTTTTAAATCAGGACTCGGTGTGTTTTGAAAACTGTTACTGATTTCTTTCAGTGGAAAGAGACAATTCGCATTCCGTTTGCTGGACATTACGTTTCATTAAATGGGATATATTCTTATATCATCCACAGTGCAGTCAATCACCAATCCATAATTTTTATTTGAAACGACAAAGAAAAACGGACTAATAAAAAAAACTGCCAAACTGACTATAGCTCACATGTAATTAACTATTTCACATAAAAATAAACTTATAACAAGGAAGAAATGTTACATTTTTCTGTCTAGACTGTCCTGAATTTAGAGAAGTAAGATTAAACTATTTGATGCCAATATGTTTCGAACCAATGACTGTTATATTGCAGGCTCTGATTGTTGATTCAAAGCTGCTTAAGGCTTCCCTTTAGGAGGATATGATACGGCCCGCAGTAATTTTAAATTGGTCTGATAGTGTGTACTCTGGATCTCAGCATCTGCTGCAATTTGAGGGAGCGGCCCATGATTGGCAATGTTCCCGGCGCCCATCCTCGGTATTCTCGGTATGCTGCTAACAACGTGTAGGGCCATTGTCAACTTGGGCGTTATTTCAAATACATATACTATTTTACATGTTATTTCGTCACTCGAGAGAGATTCTTAAATTGACATTGATGAGAATGCCGATTCGATATCTTAGCTGAAGAGAGTTCACAAAAAGTCATCGGGGCGATACAAAATCGCTTGTTATTTAACATCTAATGCAAGACTCTTCTACTGATAGACTACTTAGCCGAGCTAAATGTGAATATTTCTCATTTCCTGTTACAGGCTAGCTGGCGCAGTCGGCTCAAAGTTGTTCGGAGTGTCATCCTTGGCTCCGAAGTGGAAAGTGTCTTTTTCAATTAATCTGCCTGACCGTGCTCGGGTTCCCCCCCTCCCCCCCTCCCGCTCTTCCGAAAGGGTATACCCCGCAGCTCAGTTTTGAATTAAAATCTAATAATTTCAGTTTGTAATTAATTAGCAGATGCATTCGTCGAGAAAGATGAAACTGAAGAAATATTACTTTCTGTAACACTGCAATCTTGCTGATTTTGCCGGTAAATGTCAAATATTCTGTTTAATCCTATAGTTTGCTTCGATTTAAATAAGGCTAAGACCTCAATCTTCGACAAACTTACAACTTGAAAAATAATTTCATTTTAACGTTAAGAAATTCGCATAACTCAGCAGGTAAACAAGCTTAAAATTGCTAAACAGTTATTAAAATCTCTTCATATTTTTTGATTGAGTAGGTATAAAAGTAGCTTTCACGTAACACTTTTACACTTTTATTATAAACGTTAAATACACAAATGTTTTGTGGTAGATACCGACTGACAGACGTCCGAATACTAACTGCTTCATAATATCATTACATATGGATTATATTTCGCCATACATTTTTCATTTAAATACAGTTATTGCGTCAATTTTAAAATGAGATTCAGAGAGGAACAGCAGTCGGCAGCAGTATGTTGTTCTCACCTCCGGCTGTCGCTGCGGTAGCACTACAGCCGAGCACGGCGTCACTGGCGGCAGAGACGAAGATGCTGCCGTCGGCGTATTGCAGCACACGCGATTTCGACATGTGACGTAAGAAAACAAATATTCCTGTAGAACACAATCACAATAAAATAACGAAAATTCCAACACACATTAAATTCATCAACTTGGCGTGCATTAAGTATATTATAACGCTTCCTTACCTGTACACGCTGGGGCGCAAAAATACCGATGTGACAGGCTGCTAATTTTCTGATACACCACATTCCCTTCTCGCCAGCCAGTGATAAGCCTATCAATGTCTCCTAGATTTATATACACTAACGAAGACTGAAGTTCGAACTAACTATTATCATTACGTTTTTATTAAACTCATTACTAATGGTAATGTTTTGGTGTTTCTGTACCGTCTGAGACCGCACAAATTGTTTCCTTACAGGCACACGAACTCAATGATCTTTAAAAAGTTTGGAAAGAATTGTCATATTTTCAAATTCTTGTTCCTTTTAGGAAAGACTATAGAATTAATGACTTTAAGCCACTATGTACTCTACCCTTAATACATTGCCGTTTTCCTGATCGCATGCCTTATAGCACGCAAAGCATAGAAATGTCGTTTATAAGTATAAGATCGGTTTATATTATCCCTATACCAAAAATGTCAAGATTCTTACATATCTCTTATGCCACAAAGGCAGTTAACTCTACGTTCTGTTAGTGATGCTCCTCAATAGCGCATTTACGGCGACGTGGTCAGAAGTGTTTGTGATCCGTAAATTACATTGTTAATATCCACATATTTTAAAATTTTTGTGTCTTCAAGATCTATGCGTATTAATTTTAGTAGAATCTATTAGCAAGGTCAAGTATCCTCAGTTGTTCAGCTATATGTTATAACAAAGCTTAACTTTCTGTTGTGTCATTGTTGCAGTGAGAGCCAACACTATAGCTCACCATCTAAACTGATACTCCACAACTCTGCCAACGTCGCTGAGGTGTTCATACCACGAGGGCGATATTCTAGCGCTTATGAAACCAAGCATATTTATGTATATCGTGGGTAGACACATGGCCCACACATCCTCCAAGGTTAATTACAGACACTTTGATTAGACTACAGTGTGGCATACGTATACATACTGAGGTCCAAAATTAAAGCAACAAACCGTTATTTCCCCGTCCTGTGTCTAATTCACGATGTAATCAAACAAATGTCATCAGGTGTCCGCACGGTCGTGTTATGCACGGAAGATGGTATTCCGGTCAACGGACAGTCACGCCAACGATAACGTCAGTGCATTTATCAAACGAGATATTGTTTGCCGGGTAGCCCCACATCCACAGTCGCTGTGAACATAGCCACAGACGGTGCGGTATGGCACAGAGAAGATGCCTATCAAACTCGCTGCAATGGAGGGCCGTCGGAAGAATGAAAGCAGAACAGTCGCAACCTGATGTGGCCCGATGGCTTAATGTGAATCGTTCTGTTGTTTGTCGGACAGTTTATACAGACCGAAACTGTATCCCAAACACCAGGACAGGGCCGGCAAACGGAGGGTATCAAGCCTCATCTCTACTGTTCATATGCATACATTCCTAAACTCCCCTATGTGTAAAGTAACGTGTCCAGCTGAAGCACCCCCACGTGACCTCTGGCTTAAAGGAGAAGCATTCTCATTGACACAATGATCTCACATCACATGTAAATTACGTTCTCTTTACTGTCCGATTGGATTCACTTCTCAAAGTTCTTGTATTCATTCTTGATGTTTCACTATCCATTGTTGCTTGTCAACTATCTTTTGTCCATGATTCGGTTAGCTGATCGGAAGTCATGAAAAAACACCACAAGCCCTGGTCGCGTGTTCGGGGACTGGAACTAAACATGGGGCTGCCACCTGGCTCAGCCGCTTCCCACCCTACTTCAGCTGCGCTCTTTGTGTCTAGGTAGTGCTTAGGAATACTGGCAGTCCCTTTACACGAATGCTGCTCGCTGATGGCAACACGTTTTGGACTAACTACTGTTTACGATTGTGGTGTGGTTTCGTCATAGAGAAAATTTGGACAGTGATTCCTTCTTTACGGCGATCTGGGATGACTTTCCCGACTACTTTTTGAATGTATGCCTGTGCCTTATGTACAATTAAATTGTGGGGCGAGTAATCTGAGGCTAGCGCCAACTCATAAAATATGTATGGATTATTTTCAGCTAGTCATGATAGGTGACGACTACGAAATAATTGTGTTCGCTCTCTATGCTATCCACTGTTGTTAGTGAAGTCTCCCACATGTAATACGGGTCTATCTGAATGTCTCTGAAGATTTGAGGCTGGTCTCTTCCATCTCTCATGTTCGAACTTGGTAACTGATTCAGATTTTCGTAATACGTGTAGTTCAGTCTCTCTTTGCTGCTTGTAAACAAACTACAGGAACACGCATTTGCTACCCATTGAACAGTGGGTATACTTTGTGAAGGCTCTTGAACGTGACGTTTCTCACACCATTGTATGAAAATGCCAACTCATTCATTCAAATTCAAATATTTTGATCGATTTCCATTGAAGTAAGTGAAGTGTGTGCCTGTGGAAGGAGGATAACTGTCAGAGTTTTGGCAGTAAACTATTATATTTTTGCTGTCGTGGTTGACTATGAAAATGAAGGGAAGGGAGAGTAAAATCCATACTAAGTCAAGCCTTAGCCGTCGGCACTACGGACGAGGTAGCTAACGTTGAAGTGCACGCAGATGGGATTTTACACATCACGAGAGACAGCGCTATAGGCACACATCACGAGCTGGTTAACGTGGTTCTACGCTCTCATCGCACTCTAGCCGCAGTTGTCTGCTTTATTTGGCTCTCATACCAGTTTGTTCACGAAAATGGACGAGTGTAGAACTCCTATGTTAGCTTTATTAAAATGCACATGTCCTTTCTTGACCGTATGCTAGTCATATTGTTCTGTCTGTGCTACTATAAAAAAACGTCAATATCATTGAATGTGTATTAAGACAAAAATGAAAGGTGCATGTCCACTCCGTAAGGACTTCACCTTATAAAAGTTCACCAAATCGACCAAACATACTCCTGACAGAGAGAGCACTTTTATTCACATAACATCAGATATTACAGAAGTTATTTCTATAAACTCCATAAGAAACTCCCACAATCTTTTAGAAAACGCGAAAGTGCGGAAAAATTGACACAATGTGACACGAACCCTCTACCGAACCGCCCTCAGTTCCGGATGGTAGTGTCTCCATCAGCCCATTAGCTACGCTATGCTGAAAATCAGCTTCAGTTCGCTTCGTATTTTATGTCAGAATGTCCTAAGGGCTTTAAATGTTGAAATGTTATTGACATTTAATTATAACAAATCCTAATAAGAACTACTCGCTTTCATGAATCTTCAATGGGCGCTGCCATAAAACGGCTTAATATAACGCGAAAATAACTAAATACTAAAATTCTTTATCAACCAATATGACTTTTCCCGTCTTATTATAACAAGTCTTACCAACAAGGATGCGTTCTTGAGACATTCAACGAGCTGGTGCTTAGAAGAAGCTTGTATTCATATGGTGTAACGTATAACATAAAACCCACCGAATTGAGCTTCTGCTGAACATCACTACAAATACAGCATGGCTTCTTGATTTCTGATTGTGGCGTAGGGAGCGTTCTTGTTTCCTACTGGTTCTATTTCACGTGGCACGTTGCCGAAATAATACCGCAGAACGTATTTCGTGTTTCTCGGGACGAAATGGCTGTTCAACGAGAAATGGGAGAAAGTGACGTCATGAAACTCACAGAGCGCCACGTCAACGTTAGGTAACTAGTCCCGTGTGTCGGCGGCTAATTCCTGTTCAGTAGTCTCGAGGGGAACCGGTGGTAACATTCCCATTCGAAGGACGGATTATCGTTCACAGTGTCACTTGTGTTTACTCCACACGAACTACGGGAAGATCTGGGGTTCAGAACTGGACGTTAGCTCGCAGTCTGGAGACTAGGCGCTCTACGTTGGAGTCTCTCCTACCCTTGCGGTTCAATAACTTGCACGACAGTCTCTTCTACCAACAGGTCTATAACGGCCTGTCTGCGAGACGAGAAAGCCCCCAACTACGAAAGTGCCTGTAAATGAAGTGAGAACTGAGTAACTGATACAGTGATGTCATTAAGTACACCATCATTATCATCTACACCACAACGTGGGCTTTTTGGTTCATTCCGTCTCCTTGAAACAGGTCAGACCACGTCTTCGATGGTCTTCCTAAAGGCCTTTAGGGCTCTTGGTACATATTGTTGTATTGTTTTAGTGAGTTATTAGGTTATACCATGCAACAACTTGTGTGTTACGAATTCTTCAGTATTCTTTAGAAGAAAGACAACTTCTACTCTCGAAGCTTATGTTGCATGACAGAAGATTTATTATGCGGTCCTAGCGTTCTACATATTAGCTCCCGTCGCTAAGGAAACAAATATTTGGACAGGTCAGGCTCACTTGCCGACCGAGAGACAGTCGGTCGCAGTAACGAGCACGATAGTGTGACTCACACCAGTACCAGACGATAGACGGGGAGCACTGTTTGTCTCGCGGCCAGTTGAGTAATTAGCGATGTTAGCGTGCGGGCGAGTGTTGCGCCGGCCGCGAAAACACGGCTGTGGGGTCCTGTGAGTGGGGTGCGGGTCCGGCCGCCACCGCCCGGCTGACGAATGGTCCGGACCAGACGCCGCGCTGTAACGACGGCCGGCCGGCAGGCCTCCACAATAATTCGTCCGCAGTGACAGAATCTGTCCGCTGCATGATGCATGAGCTCTCAGCAGTTAGCCGAGCCGAACTTTAAATGAGATGAGAGGCGAGCGCCGCATCTCTCATCTCATCTGAGATCCGGAGGAATCCGGAGAGGACTCTACTTGTTATGGCATTACGGGTTCTCGACGAGGTAGCGCCGAAACGTGCGCTCTGTCCCCATTACTGACCACAGGTCGCTCGTAATCGTGTCGCACAGAATGGTTAACCATTTTAAATAAAGGACCAAAGTATTCTCGTCGTTACTCGAGTGACCAACCTAGTGTGTTGGTTCAATGGATAACACAGCGCGGACGACAGATTAAATAAAGCATCGAAGTGTTCTCGTAATTCTCAAGTAATCGACCGAGCGAGTTGGCTCAATGGTTAACACACTGCGGACGAATCCCCAGTTTACTCGTGTTTCACCGACGAATCTCAAGATACTTGTGTTTTCTACAAAATGTATGTAGATGCCATCAACTATGATATATATATTTTAACCACTTTTCTATTTAGGTGTTTACACCAGTAGCCATTGTATCAGACTTGCTTGCCTTCTTGTACTTTTTCTTACGTAGCATTTTGATTTTGTTTTGATATTTCAAATAGCTACTTCCTGTTTTTAGAGATGGTCCTACTCAGAAAATGGAAGGAAATGGATGAATATTTTCGGAGTTTTTTTGCGATAATTAGTGAGTGAGACGTTCCTCGTGAGAATGAAGACCCGGATGACGGTGTGAATGAATGTTTATATTTTTCTGAGGACAATTCCAGTTGACAGTGACATCATTAGACCTGTGAGAAAGCGTAAGATGGTCATATATTCAAGTGATTCCGACAATAACGATGAAGGTGATTCTGTTCTTGTTAATGACTCGTTTGGTCATAATATAACCCTTTAGAGTAGGCGCCCGAGTCTTATTCGGGCATTATCTATACCAGTGCAGGAGTGAGAGTCGGGCGCCGTCTCAAATGTGTCAAAAAATTGGACTACTCTTGTTACGATGTATTGCTGCTTTATTTCTGAACATCTCACAATACCCAAGCTGGAGACAGAATTCGAATGGCATTATTTTATTTCAGGCCTATTCGTAACTGTTATGAATATCGCTTGAAGTACAAAAATACCAGCATCATCTATGAAGTAAGTTCCTATAATATCCAGATTATTGTTATTTTATTTAACGCTGTATTTATTAGACCATTCGCATTGTCATTCAAAAAAGGTTGCGTTCTGCACATGTATATGAAAAATTACAAGGAGTTTCATTATTTCACCCAATTTCCAGCTAACAGTGTTTAAAAAAGGAATGAATAAAAAAAACATAATAGGGCTGTTAAGGAATGAAAAAACACAACAAGAACCCAAGAACTAAAAATCAAACTCGCTAATACAAAATGAAATATCCTCTAAACAGAAACCAACAGAAAGAAGAAGCTAAGCCACAGATTCCATCTATCAGCCCGCTAGTTATATGATTGTCTTGGATACAACTTCAGGTCTGCTCAAAAATCAACAGGGGTCAATCTCTAATTTTAGCAGCAATGACTATATCTAGTTTTTTGTTTTATTAAGTATCGTTTTTATTTTTTCATCAGATCCGCAACTTTATTTTCAGGCAGGAAGGCTTGGAGAGGAGGGCAGGGGTCATAACCTGAGACTTGGCCATGATGTCCACTCGCGGTCAAAGGGCTATAAGTGGTGAGGCGAAATCAATAGTGGGAACGTTTTTTATTTTTTAATAATTTTGTATTTTTTATACTACCCATAGAATATGTGTAACTAGCTGCGCATAGTGCATTAAGTAAACAAAACAAAGAACCTCGGGACTTTCCTACGCCGAGGCAATATATATATATATATATATATATATATATATATATATATATATATATATATATATATATATATATATACGACGAAATGGAGCCGGCCGGAGTGGCTGAGCGGTTCTAGGCGCTTCAGTCTGGAACTGCACGACCGCTACGGTCGCAGGTTCGAATCATGCCTCGCGCATGGATGTGTGTGATGTCATTAGGTTAGTTAGGTTTAAGCAGTTCTAAGTTCTAGGGGACTGATGACCTCAGATGTTAAGTCCCATAGTGCTCAGAGCCATTTGAACTATTTTTGACGAAATGGAAAATGTGCTTAGTAGCACGATGCAGAAGAGAGCGCACCTCTGCTCTCCTTACGCTTCATCATCCCCGCTTGTCTTCATGCATGTCGCAGGCTATTACATCGATAATCGATCGTGTCCTCGTCGGTTCAGTCAGTGGGTATCTTCTGCTACCTGCTGATGATCCAGCTGCGTGGAGAATTGCGCAAGACACTCCCTAAGTAATCAGAAAAGTATTGCCTGTACTTTGTGTTCCGTTTACTCTCAACAGTGATGGTGTTGTAGGTAGTTCCAAAAGTCAATACATATTTAGATCCATCGTGAAATAAATAGTTCACCGCGTGCCCACGGACCCACGTAACTACGTTGGTTTTTATGTGCGGGAAATGCAGTTCGTCTTGAAAAAGTAGAAGCCGAGACGCGATATGTTCCGTGGTGTCTCACAGAAAGTACGACAAAATTTGTCGCATCAAGCGCCATACGTCTTCTGCTACATCACGTCCGAGGCGATGTGCGTCCGTCTCAGGTAATCCGCATTCCGCACGTCGACGCGAGTCCGCCATATGTATCTTGGGGAGGCGCGACCTGGTGACTTGTTTACCGTTCATCGTGATGTACCGTATTGATCGGACGTCTGTATCCAGTGTAACCGCGTGTATCGTCAACCACATCACCTTCCAACTAACATGAGGGTTCTGGGCCTCCACGACATTTGGTGGAAGCCTCCGCGGTAGGACGCGATATATCTCCCGCAAGGTCGTATGTTTCATCGTGCGATGCGGACATAACAGCGTTCAAAGTAAAAGTGACCGAAGTAGTAAAAAGGTGGGAGCACGTCTTGCGTCGTCAGTGGGGGCGTAAGGGAGGGCGGAGCCACGGACTCCAGCAGCAAACCCGTCAAATTTTCCGGGCTTGTCAGTACATTTACCGCCACCGATGTATTGCACCAAGTCTGTGGAATTCTCGAATGGTATTTAAAGAAAACTACTATTCTAAATACCACATACTCTACGCTACTTGTTTCGCTTGGAGAGAGGGTATGAGGCAATAGTGTGATACAGCCTGTGACAGCAGTCGTTGATTCCCAGTACTGCGAGAAAATGACAGCACTAATATTGTCTCCCGCGGACTGCAACCTTCTTCTTCTCATAGTTATTAGATTTCTGCAGACTCAGAAACAAATGCCAGCAGTGATCCTCTGCCATTTGTGCCGAATGTATGAACTCGACATTATGAACAATTGTGTGGTCAAACGATGGAGCAGGTCGAACCACTGAGAACCACCAAGACCGTAAGTTTCCATTTGCCGTTACAGAGAATTTTAATCTCATCATCGTTTCCATTCAGTTATGGTTGTTTGTTTTTATACGTGCGATTTCGGGGGCATGCCATGCTACTGTGCTCAGTGGCCTAGATTATCCACACAAGAATCAGCACTTATATTATTTCACTTGCAGCTGCACCCACATGATGTTAAGGACATAACTCTTCGAAACACATAGCGGAAACTGGAAACGTTTATACAGTGTGGTCAGAAAGAGCCTGAAAAACTTGTAGCGGTGCTGTAGGGGTGATTACATTGAGAAATAATTGTTAAGAAAAAAATTCGATGCGTTGCGCCGATTCCAAGTTATTCATCACTGAAGTTGGCCGGTCAGGTCGTCGCTCATGCAAACTCAAGCAGCCTGTCTGAGAAAGTGTCGCCAAACGTGATCTTCGTTTGGTTTCCGCAAACCAAACAAACATAGTTTTTGCTCACCGAGCTTAAATTTATCACTTCCTAAAATGGCGCATTTTAACTGACAATGAGAACTAGAACAATGGGTAACTTACTCAGATGTCTGTGCATTACCGGATTTTAGCGCGTGCAAGATCTTGAATTTACGCGCGCAACGACCTGATTGCCTAACTTCAATGTTAAATAAGTCGAAAACGGCGCAACGTATCGAATCTTTTTTCCTAAATTTTTTTGACCATAACCTCACCTTACCACCTTACAAGCTTTTCAGACTGTTTATGAGAACCCAGTACAATGATTGGTTACACTTATTTGTGTATCTCAACTAACAATAAGATATCAAGTTTAACGGCAGAGGAAAATGCAAAATAACGTCATTGAGAAATCTCATATGTCGGAAGAAAAACAGGGGTTAAATTACAATTCTGAATAATAAGGCGAAATGTGCGCAAAAAGACCATTTTAATATACAGAGTGTACATAAAGTCCTGGAACACTTTCATTTATTTATCGCACAAGAATCAAACATTGTACAGTTATCAAACATAGGTCATTTTGTAGAGAAACCCTGAAAGTTTTTTTTTTTTCATGTATCGGCCACAGCGTAGTTTGGTAATTTGCCGATAGTCAAAGCTAGTCGCAAAAATGGCGAATTCAGGTCCGGAGCGAGCTTTCTGCGTGTTGGAGTTCTACAAAAACAAGTGTGCTACAGCTGTTCGACGGATGTTTAGAACCATGTACGGTAAGAAGCCACCAACAAGGACACAAAAGATCTGGTGTATGTATCGCCTCTGCCACGTGATGTAGCACAGCTCCGGGAGAGAATACGGGAAGCGACTGCCACAGTCGGCGATGCTATGCTGGGAAGGATATGGCAAGAATTCGATTACCGAGATGACGTCTGCCGGGTCACTCGTCACTCATGGTTCGAATATCGACTGTTAAAAAAAAATCGCTTTCAGAATTTCTCTTCAAAATGCAATGTGTATGACATCCGTACAATGTTTAGTTCCTATGCAATAAATAATTTAAAGTGTTCCTGGACTTTATGTACACCCTGTACAATATTCATCTAGGAGTACTTTACGAGCATGTCAGATACATTTTGCATTGACTCTGTTTGTTCTTCATTAAAAAATGCAATTGCAATGCAATTGCAATGCAACATTTCTCACACTGTTTGTTTCCAAACATAGGCAGCTGCGGGGGCATACTACGCCTTTTGTGCCGTTTGTTTGGATGCACCAGAAAGAAAGCAATCAACTCCTACTTTATAAGAACATAATATGCAATATAGCGTGTCCCAGTTGCAATGGCCATCATTAGAAGCACGAAATGTCTAGTAAACATGGGGCTTAAAAGGCATACGTTGAGAGCTATGATCATTTCTTCATCTTTGATATTGTGAAACAAATTCCTTCTATTGCGAGCTCTTTCCTTTCAGTATTTTGGGAGGGGGAAGCATGAACAGAACAGAAAAAATTGTCTAATAAACTTGGGCTCTAAAATCCGTACGAAGAGATGGGTTTCACAGGCGCGCTAGATCTTAAGGTATGCGTTTTAGATCCCATGTTTATTAGGCTTTTTTGCTTCGAATGATTACTCCTGTCATATCCCTAAATATTGACCATTCCTCCTGGGGCACCCCGTATTCCTGTAGTTGCACAAGTAATTAACAACCTTGAAGATAATGCAAATGTTACGGAACGGTGATGAGCTTGAATCATTACTGTTACAAGGCTACCTCTAGAAATTCGTCCTGCAATATGACCGGGTTTTTAACATCTTCAGTTTCTTTCGAAAATAATGTACCTGTGATAAACTTCGTGAAAACTTACAACAAAATGTATTTAGAGGGACATAAGTGAAGAATTCATACTATGTTAAGACTACTTATTCAGAGAGTCACTTCTTTTATTTGCGTTTAGACATTCAGGGTGACACATTTCCAATAATTTCTTAGCTAATAGCGAGTGAAATTCATCACAGCCACTGTTTCAATGCTCTTGGAATAAAAGTGAGACAAAAATCACAGAGCCTCAAATACGAAATAGTGTTCATCACTTTTTTTGTGTAAAGTAGCTTGTTAGTGCTCGATAGTGAAACACATTTCTCAGTATCCCTCGCATTTATCGCAACAACGCAATTAAAAATATCAGAGGACGCAAGAGATTTTTTAAAAGTAAATGCAATCTCACATTTAACGAGTCACAGGATGTTAAATAGAGAAAGTAAAGACGTTGCTACTTCTAAGGCGATGAGATGTCATGTTACTGAATTCAGTTCAGACTAAATCAAGGAAAAATTTCGGTCTTTTGCTGCAAACATAATTTAGGAGATTTGAGACAAACCAGAGACATGTGTGATGTGTTGAAAATGAAGACTTGCCTTATATGTATCAGGACCACATTCAGAATTTCCAGAATAGTTACACTCAGACCCAGTGGAAGCTAAGTAATAGATATCTAGCACTTACGTCATTTTCAGGTAATTGTAGAGTTAATAAGTAATATTCTAACTGTCTGCCTCCGGGCAATGTTTTATGAAGCCATATTTGTGCCTTTAACTGTTTGTGACCTTCTAGAGCAGTGACAAACAGTATCTAATGGAACTGTACGTCTTGTTCAATACAGTCACGGAGTTCATCAGAACGATTAAAAATACTATAATTCATTGTAGTATTTCTGGAAAACACTGGGTCGAGTTTTTACATAACCTTCCCCTAAGTAACGCTTCTTTCTATTTTCGGAGAGGAAGCGGGGTTCAAACCCTTCGCCGGCGGTCCAAGATTAAAATTTCCTTAGTTCCCCTGAATCACTTAAGCCAAATCTTGGGACATTCCCTAAGAAAAAGGACAGCGCGCTTGTCTTACCCAACTTTTGTCCCGTTTCTAACGATCCCACCATTGTCGGGACATTAATCATCTTCCTTCCTTTTTTGAAAAACTGGCTAAACGCAGACTAGAAGCGTTTGAATACATCTCATCTGTTAGCTCGCTAAAAATTAGACGTCAAATCCTTCATTTTCAACTGTTAGAAAATGGGCAGCTGAATTCAAGCGGCCAGCCGCTGTGGCCGAGCGGTTCTAGGCGCTTCAGTCTGGAACCGCGCTGCTGCTACGGTCGCAGGTTCGAATCCTGCCTCGGGTATGGATGTGTGTGATGTCCTTAGGTTAGTTAGGTTTAAGTAGTTCTAAGTCTAGGGGACTGATGACCTCGGATGTTAAGTACCATAGTGCTTAGAGCCATTTTCGGAATCAAGCGTGGGCGTAATACTTCTGAAGATGATCTACGTCAAGGACGTCTCAAAACTTCAACAGCAAGTGGAAACACAGCAGACATGTATCGGCGAGCAGACGTGTATCAAATACCAGTCACCACAGGAATATCAGTAAAATCTGCAAGATGTTGTTATGATATCAGTTTCAGCCTTTTAAAACACATTTGAACGCAGTACACTGTTCACGCTTCGGAAGGTTTTGTAGTGGAGTGGAATCAGAGTCATTCATGTTTATCTAGAAATCATACACCATTCAAGACTTGATTCATTGTAAATGAAAATAAATTTGATTCTCATACATTTATACATAATATCAAACACCATAGACGTCCAAATTTCAGCAAACAACGGAAATAAACGTATTCTTGTACTTTATACATAAGACTAGGAAAATTGAACATATAAATTAGCATCAGAGTAGCAAGCTGCTTGTGATCAAGCTTAATTGGAAATGTTCGTTTCCTCTACTTGGTCGCATAACACGCGCCCGCCGTACACGTGTTGCTGGAGAGGTGGAGATCGTTCCAGTTCGCTATGTGATGTAATTACGTCATCGTCTCTGAGGGAAACATTTGCTGGTGTATCCTGATCGTCTTCTTTATGGACGTGGGTTACCATCAGCAACCCACCAGTGCAAGACGTCATGAAAGTAGGAAAAATATAAGGTTAAAAGATATTACAATTAAACTGTCATGTCAAATGAAACGCTTTGGTTACTACTATAATAACACGCTGTATTTTTTTTTAAAATTCTTTATTCAAATCAATAATGTCATACACGATAACCCACCACCTCATACATTAGTGGGTCTTAAGACCTACAATACAATTCAGTGATATTTAGCAGCATTTTCTAATTCTTTTTTACCTTCTTACATGCTGCAGGATATGATAAGTTAGTTGTTCAATGGGTAAGAACTAATCTCTACTCTAATCTAACTATTCTAGAAGCTACCTCCTGCAGCGTTACAGGCGTGCCAGTGAATGTATAAACCTACTTTTTGGCCTTGCCCACGGATCTAATCCCAGTGAGCGTGCCCCTGGCATTGGGCTGGCCTTTAGAAAATTGCTGCAGGTACTGTTTGGAGATGTCCTAATCTACTCCCTACTGAAAATTACCTATCTACTAAGTCATTATCGGTGTGCAGTTGCCAAGTACGAGATATTTGCGCACCTTCCTCCTGTTCCAGGACGTGGCGGATCGGTAGCGATACGGCGATTGGCCAATCCACGCCCTGGCGGAATGGGATAGGTCGCATTGAGTCATGTCGTGATGAATAGTTCATATACTTTCCCTACGATATTCCCGCAGGACCTTTGCCGATACCTCGCTCTCAAGGCGGTTTATGATCATTCCTAATTAAGTGATAGGTGTCATTGCTTGGTAGCTGGTGTCTTAAGTCAGTGGCTACGTCATCGAAGATAGGACACTTGTAGATCACGTGATCCAGAGTGCCCAGTTCATCTCCGCAGTCACACGAGGGGGTAGCCCTTTTCCCGAACCGGCAAAGATATGCTGGGTACGGTCCATGACCTGTCAGGAAGTGCAGCAGTCCCTTACTTGGTTGGAAGTGCGAAAGTTGGAGCCGTTCTTTAATGTTCGGCAGCAGTTGATGAGTCCTTCTGCCTGTTTCCTCTCTGTCCCAGAGTTCTTACCATAGTTCTTGTCCTCTTCTTTTGATTACAAACTTATCCCCCACCCGCACCCCCAAAATGCTTTCAGTTTTTTCTACTTCTCCTCTTTTTACCCAATACCAAGCCGCCTGTTCCCGAATTTTGATATCCAGGGGACACACCCCCATGAGTATCAGTAGTGCCCCTCCCAGAGATGTTCTGTATGCTCCAACGGAACGGAGAAGCATGTTCCGCTGGACCTTCCTTATCGCCACAGCAGGCACGACCCTCGTGAGCCTGCGTGCCAGACTCCGGATCCGTAACCCACGATGGAGGCAAGAATGGTGTTATGATATAACTTTATGAGTTCTGGTGGAAAGTGAAATCTTCTGTGTCCTATCATGATGAAGTTTTTCAGAGCTTCTAATGATCTTTTGAGTTGCCGGTTCGATATGCTTAGCAAAGCTCCATCCTTCATCAATAATCACGCCCAGATACCGGTCCTCGCGACGCCGAATTACTGGTCATCCCCCGATCCTCACCATCGGATTTCTGGCCAGTTGGCCTTCCAATAGTAAGTATGTTGACTTGTTGGACGCTATTGTCATTTTCGTCCTGTGGCACCATTGTGTGAGAATAGTTAAAGCCCTTTCAATCTTAGGTTCTAGGTCTTCGCGACTCCGGCCGCCAACCAGCAGGAGGAGGTCGTCCTTGTAGGCTATCGCCTCTAGCACATCCTCACTGCTCTCTAGACTCTCCAGGAGAGGCTCCATGTTTATATCCCAAAAGAGCGGCCCCAGGGCAAAGCCCTGTGGACACCCCTTTGTAATCTTCTTACCAATTCGCCCGCTAGGGGACGATAGCCAGACCTCCCTTTCCATACAACAGCTCCTAAGACAGCCGTATAGCGGCCCTGGACACTCCTCCCGCAAGCAGGAGAAGTGCGAAGGCCGTCACAGGTTGTCGAAGGCGCCACTGATATCGACCATGATGCCAACTATGTACTTGTGCGGGTACGACCCACAGTCCTCGGCCGCCAGGGCAATTGCGTCAGACGCAGATCGCCCCTGTCGAAAACCGAATTGCCTGCCGCTCATCCCGCACAGCACTCGGTGTGCCGTCAGTCCGTCAGCTAGCGACCTCCCCAGCAATTTGCCCAATAGGTCCAACAGACAAATTGGTCTTTAGGACTTTACTTCTTTACTTCAAGCCACTTTACGGTGTTTGTCGAAGAGTACTTCTGTATCACTATAGCCCGCTTCACATACGACAGCGCTTCTGCGCATGGTGGTGGAGCGATAGTGAAGCGTGGAGGGGATGACATTTGCGCATGCGTCGCGGCAGAGAGCGGCAAACAAAAGTCAGTGGTTAGTGTTGCCGAACTGCGGACAAAAACAGGCTCATTTGCCTACGATACATCGTATTATACGTTCAAATCTATGCGAGGAATAATACATTTTGAAATCAATTTCGATCAATGGTCTACATGAGAGAAAGCTAACTTTACATCTTGACGTTGCGTCCACCCCTCCACAGTAATTGTCTGTGTTACGTCTGAAGGCGAGAACAGCTGACGAAGCTTCGTGAAGACGTCAAGTAGAATTTTTCTCTAAATGACGATTTTCTAATGACAAGATCATTGAAAAAGGTTGCAATAATTGCCATTTATTGTGATTCGGACTATAAGTAAAAGTGTAATACACAACAAAATTAGCCAAACTGAAACCGAAATCATTACATTCACTTCACAACTGATCTTGTTTCACACAATTTTTTTAACTGAGTATAATGTGTTTATAGCGGCCTCCTGTGCGTAAAAGAGAATTACTATTAGGAAAGACTGGTGCAAAAGACTATTGTAAAAATGTTCAGCATGTTATTATATATTCTGGTGTCAACAGAATTATCCAAGAAACTTTTCCTATAGGACCTTCAAAACTGCCACTACCATCACTGATTATCCGGCAGGTATTCATGGAATAATTCTGATTCACCCAGGTTTCGTCAATGTAATACACTGTTGAACTATCTCCTTCTCTTACACTGCTCATTTTTATAAGACATGTGGTTCGTGCTGCACTTACGTCACACCTTTCAATTAAAAACTATCTTCTTAACATATTTGAACCTAATGTCTCTTGAAATTCTTCACGTTGACGAAATGCTGCCTTTGAGGCCAATTTGCTTATGCATTATTGTAACTAGTTTTTGTGTTAACGGGTATATATGTATTTCACACACGGAGCGCTTTAAAATATTGTTGTCAAAACTATCCGTTTCTGTTACAGGTTTCTAGCGATTTCAATGCTTTCAAGACGGCAAGAAAACAAATTTTCTTGAGGTTTCTACAGCTCTGACACTTTCGTTTACTATTCTCTGTACTGTTCTCTTGCCGTCATGTGCTTCTGCAGTTTGTTCTTGGGTCTTCAGAAGTAGCAGTTTCGCTTTCAAGTGTACATTTTAAAAAGTTGTAAATGCTGTACTTAAACATCCTCCCCTACTTGTGAAGCATCTACATCCACACGATTACTCTGCAGTTCCAATTAAGTGCCTGGCAGAGTGTTCATCGAGCCATCTTCAAGCTATTTCTCTACCGTTCCACTCTCGAACAGTGCAGGGAAAAACTAACACTTAAATCTTTCCATTATTCTATTATGATGATCATTCCGCCCTATGTAGGTGGATGCCAAAAAAGGTATTTTCACACTCTGAGGAGAAAGTTGATGACTGAAATTTCATGAGAAGAGCCTGCCACAACGAAATCGGCTTGTTTTTAATAGTTGCGACCCCAATACGCGTATCATACTAGTGGCACTCTCTCCCCTATTTCGCGGTAATACAATACTAACTGCCCTTCTTTGAACTTTTTCGATGTCCTTCGTCAATTCTATCTGATGCGGATCCCACACCGGATAGCAATACTCCAGAAGAGAATGGACGAGCGTAGTGTGTAGGTAGTCTGTTTGGTAGACCTGTTGCATTTTCTAAGTGTTCTGCCGATAAATCGCAGTTTTTGGTTTGCTTTCCCCACAGCATTATCTATGTGTTCGTTCCAATTTAAGTTATTCATAATTGTAATCCTTAAGTATTTAGTCGAATTTACAGCCTTTAGATTTATGTGTTTCAACCTGTAAGCAAAATTAACGGATTCCTTTTAGTACTTATGTGAATGAGCTCACACGTTTCATTATTTACAGTCAATTGCCACTTTTCGCATCAAACAGATACCTTGTCTAAATCGTTTTGCATTTTGTTTTGATCATCAGACGATTTTATAAGATGTTGAATCACAGCATCATCTACAAACAATCTAACAATCTTGCTCATATTGTCTCCTAAATGGTTTATGTACAGCAGAGGGTCGTTACCACCTTCTTGGGGGACGCGAGATATCACTTCTGTCTTACCCGACGACTTTCCGTCAATTACCACGTACTGTAACCTTTCTGACAGGAAAACATGAAGCCAGTAGTCCAGCTGAGGAGATACTCCGTAGGCACACATTGTAATTAGAAGTCGCATGTGATGAACTTCACATTTATTGCCACCACCTGAAACATTTATTTGGAAATCGCACTAAAACGTTTACAGTTAAACATTGACAGCTACACTGCAACAAGAAAGTTACATCGACATTTGAATTAATAATTCTGTCGCTCTGTGAATGAAACCGCACTGTTGCGTGCAGGAGAGATTTTCTCACAGTTTAGTTTGTAGCTCGCGGCTATCCGCTCGGGTAGAGAATGTATCTTATTGGTTGCTAACAGTTAATGGAGGGGGGTGCGCAGAACGGCTATAAATTTGGCCGCCTTCCTATATGACAGGAACTACAGATTTGTCCCTTTCCTGTTCCGTTTACGAATGATTCGTGTGAAGACTTCAAGACGCCAGCGCTATTTATAGAATAAAGGGGAGCTGCACTCGCCATAGATGGCCACTACACGAAAACTGTAACAACGAAGGATCCAGCGTATGCGCACATGGAGCTACTTTCAGTAGAATCAGCAAAAGAAGATTTCTGACAGCAGGCAGCACTGTTGCTGGCTTTCAGGTGCCAAGTGCAAACGACTGCAGGCGGAAACAATAATCGTGTACTCAGTTTCAACAGCACTTAGGTGCTGCCAAAGAGACGAATACAAGATCATGTTTCATTATTGCTTGAAGTAGTTGCGCGAAGTAGCTAGGCCAAGTACACGGCAACAGTCAGCGGAAGCTAACACACAGCACGACATCGCTGAAGCAGTAAACATGAATGCAGCATGTCATACGTTATTAGGGGGAATCAGCTTCCGTGCTGGTGCATTGTATTCTTAGACTCCTTTCATACATTACGAAGGGGAAACGTGCAGAAATTTTCAGAAATAGCAACATGTCGTGTAAAACATCACACTGGACGAGATGCCACAATGATAAAAATCCAAATTCTTAACTGGGACAAATGGTTCAGATATCAGACTGAGCATTCTTCAGATTCTCAAAATCTTGCTGAATCAGTTTAGAAAAATGCCTATCGTAGTTATTCACCCAAATGTTATTCAGCGCATATCACTGATCTCATCTGCATCGTCACATGTGACTGGGATGCTCTTTCTCGTCCTGGAAAAACAAGGTAATTTGTTTTTAAATGCTGCCTAAAGCCTTATACGGCATCCTCATCTGCAGAATACCTGTAGTACTCACAGTTTTGCTGTACTTGTAAACAGTGATACAATCATATTTGTGAAAATTACAACACTGAGAAAGACTGACCGGCATGAATTGTTACTAAAAGGACGCGTGGAAAAGAGTACCACCAACAAGACTTTAACATTAGAGAGAGATAGAATCCACACAGGCGCAGCAACGGCCTCTCCCGGGTGATTGCGGAGGTCAGTATAGCGTCACACTGAGTTCGTGAAGTGCCGTTAAGTCATGCGGAAATGTGAGCAAGTGTCAGCATTCCGCTCCGACGTCAAGGAGCTATTATTACCATAAAAGTAGGTTAAAACGGGACGGGATAAATTGCCCCAGGTAAAGAGATTCATCATACAGTCCTATTTCTGATCGCACAGGGTGATATGATGTGCACGCTAACCAAGTGATTGGTTCACAGCGACAATCGGATATTGGAGTGGGCTGCGGAGATAGTCCACGGCGTTTTATCGTTGCTGGAACAGCGCCATCGATTTGCACTGATTGTTCGACCCTCCGCAACTCATCCTACAATGCGAGCTTATAGGTGGTACAGCTAGACGCGACTTTAGTAACCTGTATTGTTGAGCAGCATAGAGGTCAGACTTAAAGTATGATTTTTGGACAACAGGGTTGTGGAGATGAAACAGCGATTAGTATGATTAATCAGTTATTCAAAAACAGTCTTAATCGCATTTATTATTATTATACCGCCAACCGGTTTCAACCCGACGTAAGGGTCATCTTCTGTGCGTTTACACCATTGGTCGATTGCTGGTGGTGTCACTCCTGTCTACATAGTTGGGTTAGTTTCCTGCCGTTATGTAGACAGGAGTGACACCACCAGAAGTCGACCAATGGTGTAAACGCCCAGAAGATGACCCCTGCGTCGGGTTGAAACCGGTTGGCGGTATAATAATAATAAATGCGATTAAGACTGTTTTTGAATAATTAATTAAAGTGTGTTGGTTTGGCCCGCCATTCATTGGGCATGTGTCCTCGATTCGTATGTGTTGAGGACAATCAGAACCTTCAGTTACTTGCCGGCCGCTGTGGCCGAGCGGTTCTAGGCGCTTCAGTCTGGAACCGCGCTACTGCTATGGTCGCAGGTTCGAATCCTGCCTCGGGCATAGATGTGTGTGATGTCCTTAGGTTAGTTAGGTTTAAGTAGTTCTATGTCTAGAGGACTGATGACCTCAGATGTTAAGTCCCATAGCGCTCAGAGCCATTTGAACCTTCAGTTATTGACCAGCGCTTTGTCGTATAACAGATCTCTTAGGGGGTTGATATACAAATTCTTCGTCAGGGCCTACGGGAAACACTATTGAGCTAACATACCCATGCTATGGTTTAAAGGCTTTAATTACATCACTGGATTCGGGAAGTCATATAAAATTTACAGTTTTTCAGTCCTACTCATTTGTTTATTGTCTGTATTTCATCTGCCGCACAAAGGTAATTTCGATTGTTTTAACTATTACACCACTGTATTGAGCATCTTCCAGAGTGGTAATTTAAACATGTACAGTGTACGTGTGGTCTAGGATTTAATCCCGAATAAAAATCACCAGTAAAGGTGGACGAAGACACGCGGTAAAAGTAGCCACCCTTGTCCCTCCTTGCCAAAGAGGGAGGAGAACAGACAGTCTCAAAGAAACCTTTTACCATTGAGGTGAGAAACTGCCCCTAAAAGGCGAGAACTCAATCATGAACAACAGAATGATGATGCAGAAGGCAATGTAAACCACCACATTAAATACACACTCTGTGTAACCACAGAGAAGGTGGCCTATAACTGAAGAAGTGTCATGATGATTCCTCAGTTGAGAAATGACACCGCATTAATCCTCCATTAGAACCTCTGGGAGGGGACTGCTAAGGGAAGGTAACCTTGAGAAAAATATTGAATGACCAAAGAAAGGATAACATACAACGAGTCGGAGCGTGGAATATTTTCAATTTAAACGTGGAGGGAAGTTAGAAAATCCGAAAATAGGTTGTCTAGATACAATGGAAGTCAGTGAAGTGAAATGGAAAGAAGATAAGGATTTCTGTTCAGGTGAGTATACGGTATATATCAACAGCAACAGAAAACGGTATGCCGCGCGGGATTAGCCGAGCGGTCTGAGGCGCTGCAGTCGTGGACTGTGTAGCTGGTCCCGGTGGAGGTTCGAGTCCTCCCTCGGGCATGGGTGTGTGTTTGTCCTTAGGATAATTTAGGTTAAGTAGTATGTAAGCTTAGGGACTGATGACCTTAGCAGTTAAGTCCCATAAGATTTTTTAAAAAATGGGACTTGTTATGAAAAGAAAGGCAGTGGCTTGTTGCAGCGAACAATTCAGTGAGAGGGTTGTTCTCACCAGGATCGACAGCAACCAACGAAAACAACAATAGTTGAGATATATATACCGACGTCATAAGCACAAAATGAAAATACAGGTAAAGTATGTGAAGTTATTGAACGGGTAATTCAGAATGTGGAACGAGATGATAATCCAATAACAGAGACTGTAACACGGTAGTAGGGGAAGAAATTGAAGTAGAGTTACGTGAAAATAGGGGACTGGTGATGGGACCGAGAGAGGAGAAAAATTTGACTTACTGAGAGAGGAGAAGGATTTAACTTTGGCAATAAGTTTCAGTTAGGAATGGCGAATATCCTCTTAAAAAATTGTACGAGGAGGAGGTATTGGAAAAGGCCTGGAGATTCCACCTGGATTACATCATGATCAAACAGACATTCCTAAATCAAATATTGGATTATAAGCCGTACCCAGGAGACTCGGATCACAATTTAGTAATGATGAAGGGCAGACAGATACTCAAGAGGATTCTTTTGGAAGAATCAGTGAGCTAAGAAGTGGGATACAAAAGTACTGAGAAATGATGAGATGCGTTTGAAGTTCTCTAAAAAAATGGTTCATATGGCTCTGAGCACTATGGGACTTAACTTGTGAGGTCATCAGTCCCCTAGAACTTAGAACTACGTAAACCCAACTAAACTAAGAACGCCACACACATCCATGTCAGAGGCAGGATTCGAACCTGCGACCGTAGCGGTCGCGTAGTTCCAGACTGACGCGCCTAGAATCGCTCGGCCACTCCAGCCGGCTTGAAGTTCCCTGAGTCGATAGATACCGCGGTAATGAATCGCACAGTACGCAGTTCAGTTGAAAAGAAATAGACTTCTCTAAAAACGGCATTCACAGAATTTGAACAAATATAGGTTCAAGGGGTGTAACTGAGAAGAAACCTCGAGTAATAGAAAAAATTCGTCAACTGATTGACGAAAGAAGGAGGCACAAAAATCTACAGGGTAATTCAAAAATACAGAAACATATGTCACTTAGGAATGAAGCAAATACGAAGTGCAGGGAAGCCAAAGCGAAATGGCTGCAAGATACATTTTAAGAAATCAAAAAACGAATCGTCATTGGAATAGATGATTCAACTTATAGAAAGATCAATAGCCTGCAGTAAAATTAAAGCAAAGGCGTCAAAATTAAGAGTGCAAAGGAAATTCCATTTTTAAGTGCAATTGTGGGAGTACATATATGTGAAAGTGGACTTTCCCGACGTATACTGCTGATGAAAGCTTCTGGGGCTTACATCTCGGTGGCTGCACTGAAGTTTTCGACATTTCTATGAGTGACACTCTCATCACGATAGAGTATATAGGTGAAAAGAGTACATTGAAGGCCTCTACGAGGGGGAGAACTTGTCTGATCGAGTATTAGAGTATGAGTTAGTTAGATCTTTGTAAGGCTTGCGACCAAATAAGGCAGTTGGGATGGATAAAATTCCAACGGAATTTCTAAAATCATTGAGGGAAGTGGCAACAAAACAACTATTGAAGTTGGTGTGTAGAATCTATGAGACTGGCGATGTACCATCAGACTTTCGGAAAAATATCATCCAAACTGTTCCAAAGATAGGAACGGCAAATCTATTGGATAATCAGCCTAAGAGCTCATGAATCTGAACTGCTGACAAAAATAATATATAGGTGAATGGAAAAGAAAATTGGAGAACTGTTAGACGACGATCTGTTTGCCTGTAGGAGAGGTAAAGGCACCAGAGAGGCAGCTCTCACGTTGCCCTTAATAATGGAAGCAATGCTGAACAAAAATCCAGACACGCTCATAGAATTGGTCGAATTAGGAAAAGCGTTCGACAATGTAAAATTGTGCAAGGTGTTCGCAATTCTGAGAAAAATAGGAGTAAACTATAGGGAAAGTAGGGTATTGTACACTCACGCTCATAAAAAGAATAATACTGATAAATGGTGAAACAACGCTCTGGTGGGCGGATTGTGGATTTAAATCACCTCGGGGTATGACCATGCGGTGCATTTGGCCTGCGTTCGTCGCACGGTGGCGCTGGCAGCAGTCCACATACGCAGAGGTGTGTTGGTGCATGTCAGAGTACAGTGCAGCGAGTAAGTCTGCAGACGTTTTCAGAAGTGCTTATGGTGACTGTGTGTTGAAAATGACTCAAAGAACACCTATTGATGACGTTATGAGGGGTAGAATACTAGGGCGACTGGAGGCTGGTCAAACACACCAGGTCGCAGCACCGGCCCTCCGTGTGCCACAAAGTGTGATCTCAAGATTCTGGCAACGATCCCAGCAGACAGGAAACGTGTCCAGGCGGTACAGTACGGGATGTCTACAGTGTACAACACTACATCAGTGCCCGCAGACGGCCACGGAGTACTGCAGGTAGCCTTGCTCGGAACCTTACCGCAGCCACTGGAACAGACATGGTTTATTCGCCCAGAGACTTCCAAGATGCATTCCACTGATCCATGGTCACAGGAGAGCCCGTAAACCCTGGTGTCAAGAACACAGTACATGGTCATTGGAACAGTGGTCCCAGGTTATGTTCACGGACGAATCTAGATATAGTCTGAACAGCGATTCTCGTCGGGATTTCATCTGGCGTGAACCAGGAACCAGATACTATACCCTTAATATCCTTGAAAGGGACCTGTGTGGAGGTCGTGGTTTGATTGTGTGGGATGGGTTTATGATCGGTGCACGTACACCTCAGCATGTCTTTGACAGAGGAACTGTAACAGGTCAGGTGTATCGGGATGTCATTTTGCACCAGTATGTCCGCCTTTTCAGGGGTGCAGTGGGTCCCACCTTCCTCCTGATGGATGATAACGTACGGCCCCACCGAGCTGCCATCGTGGAGGAGTACCTTAAAACAGAAGATATCAGGCGAATGGAATGGCCTGCCTGTTCTCCAGACCTAAACCCCATCGAGCACGTCTGGGATGCTCTCGGTCGGCGTATCGCTGCACGTCTTCAAACCCCTACGACACTTCAGAGGCTCCGACAGGCACTGGTGCAACAATGGGAGGCTATACCCCAGCAGCTGCTCGACCACCTGATCCAGAGTATGCCAACCCGTTGCGCGGCCTGTGTACGTGTGCATGGTGATCATTTCCCATATTGATGTCGGGTACATGCGCAGGAAACAGTGGCGTTTTGTAGCACATGTGTTTCGGGGCGGTTTTCTCAACTTATCATCAATACCGTGGACTTACAGATCTGTGTCGTGTGTGTTCCCTATGTGCCTACGCTATTAGCACCAGTTTTGTGTATTGCCACGTTGTGTGGCACCACATTCTGCAATTATCCTTAATTTATAAGCATGAGTGTATAATACTCACAAGAGCCAAGTGATCAGTAAGACTTATAACTGCCCACGTCGTGTTGTGCCGACTCCACTGTAGCTTGCATGGATTTTTATATTTGTTCTATATGCCCGACTTCTAATTTCGCCACACAAGTCTCCAGGGTTGAGCAGTTATTGCCCAATGACGACACGCAATACAGTTTGTTAAAGCGGAGTTCACCGTTATTAATTATGTTTTTAGATTTAATTTTATTACTCGTACAGAGACTCAACGTTCCTTTGTTTAACAGCGCGTCGTCAAAATAAGTATGAATTGCTAATGTCTTTGCAATACATAATGTTGACTACTGAGTTAAAGTTCGTACCTATTTTACTATTTTAGAGAAGAGAAACCTTAAGCGCTTCTGCTTCTATAGTCTCAGTATCAAATGTTCACTAATTTCAATTTACTTCCTATCTCAGTTCAGTATTTAACACAAATTATATATCAATGTCATTTCAGAGATATTACGTCGGTTCCACACTAACGGAATAACACATAATTGTCACTTAACATCACTTTTATTAATAATCCTTTTTCTTATGACGTAAATGTTAATGAATGATCACATCTAGGAGGAAAGAGGGATTGATCCTAATCATGAGATAATAGCTTTCAATGAGCCCGCAATCGTTAATTAAATAAAAAGTCACGTTCAAGGATGATATGCGAACAACTTTCGTTACGTCCGTTTTCACGTATCTGTCAAAACTAATCCTGTCGCCCACAATTCAAATTAACACTGACGTTAACGCCTTTTGTCGAAACATCGAGTCGTAACTATTATTTGAAAGTTTATTATAGTCCCAGAATTAATTCCTTTCAGATACGCGCACGACCGAACAGCAGAACGGAACACAAACGACTTGTTTTAACAACCGAACAACGCAATGACGTTACATTACGACAATGTCCGCCCAGTGAACATCTCTTTGACTTTATCTTCTCTACTCTGCTTAATTAAATTATTCCTAATTACAATTTATTCAGCTGTTTAACAAAAACATCTAACAAAAAATAAAATAAATTTATCCCAACGTAAAAGATCCGTTATAGACTGGAAGACCAAGAACGGAGTGCTAGGATTAAGAATGATATAAGACAGGGATGTAGTCTTTCGGCCCTTAAGTTCAGTCTATACATCGAGAAACAGTGGCGGAAATAAAAGAAGAGCTCAAGAGTGGGATTAAAATTCAGGGCGAAAGGATTCGCTGGTGACTTTATTATCGTTAGTGAAAGTGAAAAAGAATTACACGATCTGTTGAATGGAATAAACATTCTAATGAGAAAAGAATATGGACTGATAGTAAACCAAAGAAAAACGAAAATAATGATGAGTGGCAAAAATGAGATTAGCGATAAACTTAACATCAAAATTAGGAATCATGAGGTAGAAGAAGTTACGGAATTCTGCTACCTTGGAAGCAGAATAATACATGACGGACGAAGAAAGGAGAACATAAAAAGCAGACTAGCACAGGCAAATGGGGCACTCCTGGCCAAGAGAAGTCTACTGGTACCAAACACTGGACTTTATGCGAGGAAAAAATTTCTGAGAATGTGCGTGTGTACAGCATTGAGTGATAGTGTGTCATGGTCAGTGGCAAAACCGGAACAGAAGGCAATCGAAGGGTTTGAGATGTGGTGCTATAGAAGGAAACTGAAAATTAGGTTAAGAGATAATGGATGAGGAGATTATTCGCGGAATCGACGAAACAACAAACAAAAAACACCGACGACAAGAAGGGTCATGAGTATAGAACATATGTTAAGACTCCAGAAAATAGCTTTCATGGTACTAGAGGAAGCTGCAGAGAGTGAAAACTCTAGGGGAAGACAGAAATTGGAATATATCCAACAAATAATTGAGGACTTAGGGTACAAGTGCTGCATTGAGGCGGTGAGGTTCGCAGAATCGAGGAATTCTGGTGTGCCGTTTGAACTACTCAGAACACTGATGACTCAAAAAAAATTCTGCGAAGGAATTATGAGTTTTATGAAGGTTTAGAAAATTTACTGTTGAAATTATATACCGAGCGAGGTGGAGCAGTCGTTAACACACCGGACTCGCGTTCGGGAGGACGACGGTTCAAATCCGCCTTTTGGCTATCCAGATTTAGGTTTTCCATGTTTGCCTTTAATCGCTCCAGGCAAATGCGGGCCACCGGAGTAATCGCTCCAGGCAAATGCGGGCCACCGGAGTAATCACTCCAGGCAAAGGCGGGCCACCGGAGTAATTAGCGTTTGTCAAATAGATGATGTACAATACCCTGTCTGCTGCAATGGAAGTGAAAATGGTCGCAAACTGAGTGGGATCCGCATGTACTGAAATGTCTTGTAGGAGTGGGGTGTGGCAGGTTATTAATTTTTCCTCAAAGTATCTATCCTGCTCGTGGTACACATCACTACTGATCACTTGTCTCTGAGCTCAAGGTGAAAAATTAGGTCTCTGGACCTAATACCACCAGTGCAACAAAGGCCAGTAAACTACGAGGTTGCTCTCATAAATAAGATAAATTTCCAGAAAAGAATGGAACATCTTTCTTGTGCCTTCATGGCTGGCAAGCTTCATTATTCCAAGGATCGTATAAAGACTTTGAATAATTTACAGTGTCAGTTCATCGTTGACAACCGGCTGAATGGGTCAATGTGCCGATTGCGATTGAAAATGGTGAAAACAGAGTTTCGCGCTGTTATTAAACATTTTGATTTGAAGGATTCGACTACCCCACAAATCAAAAGATAGTTGGATTAAGTTGACGCGGACTCTGCGCCATCATTGGAAGCTAATTACTTTTGGATTAATGAATTTAAATATGGTTGGATAAGCACTGAAGAAGAAACGCCTCTGGCCGTCCAATTGAGGTCACCACAAAGGAAACCGTTGACAAAATCCACAAGATGCTAATGCAGAGCGCCAAATAAAAATTCGTCAGATTCCTGAGACTGTAGACGTATCAACTGAGCGAGTGCATAATACGCTGAATGGAGAGCTGGTCGTGAAGAAGCTGTGTGCGTGGTGGGTGCTGTAATGGCTCACAGTCGACCAGAAGTGCACCCGCCACAACTTTTCAACACAATGTCTGGCGATGTTTTATAGTAATCCGCAAGACTTGGTGCCGATTTGTGACTGTTAATGAAACCTGGATCCACCATTACACACACACCAGCATCAAAACGGCAGTCAAAAAGTGGACAAAGGCTGGTGAAAGTCCATCGAAGAAGGCAAAGACCATTTTGTCAACTAATAAGGTGATGGCCGCTGTATTTTTGGATTCCAAAGGAATAATCCTCACAGACTACTTGGAAAAAGGCAGAACCATAACGAAACTTTATTATGTTTAATTTCTGAATCATTTTAAACTTGCATTGGCTGAAAAAAGACCAAGTTTGGCACGCAAAAAGGCTCTTTCACCAGGATTATACACCATCGCACACATCAGCGATAACAGTGGCAAAAGTGGATGGACTGGCCTTTAACTGGTTCCTCATCGATCCTATTCATCAGACGTAGCCCCAGGTGACTTCTTCGTGTTCCCTAAGTTAAAACTTTGTCTTGCTGGGAAGAAATTTTCGTCAAATGAGGGAGTGATAGTTGCAGTCAACAAGTACTTTGCAGAGTTTGACAGAACCTATTTTTCCGGTGGGCTGAAAAAGCTGGAGAATCGCTGGAGAAAGTGTATATCCCTCAAAGGTGATTATGTCGAGAAGTAACGTGAGACGTTTACAAAAACAAAAAAAAAAATCTTTTTCTTCCTTTCTCACCAGACTTGTCAAACCAATCTTATTGAGATACTCGTAGGTACCTGAAAACACTCGTAGAGAGTTACCTGTAGTATTTTTCCTAGCTGAAAAATTCTTACCTAATGACTGTATGTGGCAATGAAGAAATTTTTCACTGAAATGGAGTAAATCCAGTTTAAATAAATGTGTCTGTATTATAAATTCCTTTTCTCAAACACATGGGGAAAGTTACGCCTCATACAGCCATTAATTTGTCCTCAGGACCTGGCACAGTGCAGATTCTAAAATGCAGCTAAAGTTTCATGAATATTAGTTCTGGTTTGCATCACGCATCAGCCAGTTTCGTCAGCAATAGTTTTCTTTGCAATGTGTAAAGTGAGTGCTCCACTCACCATGCAGATTTTGCATACAGCCGGCACACCAAAATAGTGAATATGGAAAGGAATGAAGCAATGACAGCATTTAGTCTTTTTAGATATTTATAAATCCCACACGAATATTAAAAGTCATGAAATTGAAATGGAATAAGAAACTGGTCGCATTCGCGAATGCGTAAAGCTTTTTCGCGTATGAAAGACTCCTGCAGCCAGATCTTCCTGTCTATAACGGTGATGCTTTTCTTATTCAGTGCTCTCGGCGAAGGGAACACTATTTCTTACTGCTGGGGCACCCAACTGCGTACCCAAAGAGCATCGTAGCGCAACACCAGATCTCAAATATGTTTACCAATTGGAGTTCTATGTGAAGATTAATTTTTTGTAAATTAGATAATTGTTTATAGAATATACTGTTGAAATTTAGTTTCTTTATTCAAATAATTATGGCGTATATAATTTACAATTTCCTCACCTCTGTACCAATCAATATGACGCTTATTATTCTGGAAACTGATACATCTTCATTAATTTGTAGTAGAGACATAGTGCTGGAATTCCTATTTTACATCTTATTTCTAAGTGGTAAATAACCAGCAACACTTCTGCTTTTTCTGTGTCAAAATTTTCGTTTTCATGAAAAACGTGAAATAGAAACAACAGAAACTTCAGTATGATGAAATTTGGATAGTAATTATTGTATCGTAAAATAAAATTCCTGGCTTTAATATTCTGCGCCTTAACCAATTACAAAAAACATCGGTTTTATCGGAAACTACGAGGGACGTCCAATAGGTAACGCAACATTATCCTCTCTAGATTCATGAAGTTCCGATGGGGGGGCCGGGGAGGGGGGGAGGGGGGGGGGGGGGGGGGAGTGGGGCGGTGCTATATACAGACTTCAAAATAGCGTTTGTAACCGAGGTGCTTTCCACGCAGAGAATTTCTTTTGGCGGAAAACCAGAGTGTTACAGATATTCATAGGCGCCTGTAGAATGTCTTCGAATATGTGGCAGTGAACAAAAGCACGGTGAGACGTTGGATCAGACGTCTGTCGTCATCGCAACAAGGTCACGCCAACCTGTCCGATCTCTCGTGTACCGGCCGGCCGCACACGCCTGTGATTCCTGCAACGTTGAAACGTGCAGGCACTCTCATTCAAGGCGATCAACAGATCACAATAAAACACCTCGCTGCAGAACTGGATGTCCCAGTTGATAGTGTCGGCACCCGAGAGGAGCTCTTAAACCTTCATTGGACCGTTCTTCCTCATCCACCCTACAGCCCGGATCTTGCACCTTCCAACTTCCATCTATTCGGCCCAATGAAGGAAGCACTCCGCGGGAGCAGTACGTGATTGGCGGGACAGTTATTGATACAACAAGACGTTGGATCCGACGTCGACCAGTAGGGTGGTACCACGTGGGCATACAGGCCCTCCCAGTAAGGTGGAGTAAGGCTGTCGCTTCAAACGGAGATTATGTTGAAAAATAGAGTTTTGCAGCCAAAAGAATGGGGAATAATATGGTGTATTGGAATCCTGGATAAAACGAACCTGCTTTCAGAAAATGCTGTGTTACATTACTTATTGAACGCCCCTCGTATAATACTGGTTATTGTAAAACTCAAGATATGAACTTTTTCATTTGTTTCTGGTCAATTTAACCTACAAGTTAGACTGTATTAATTATTACAATATTTAGTAAGTTTTTGCACAGTCCCTAGCTGCAGGCACGATCAGACAGTTTGTACATTCGTTTCAGCAGAGGAGAGGTTTGGAGGGGAAGGGAGTCCCACCCTTTCCGGTCGTCTCTGTGCTATTCTGCACCTGTCGTAAGCCATCAAATTCACTTACTTTCCCAAATCAGAACTGAAATTTGACAGTCTAAATAGAGCATACGTACAGGTAGTTAGTTACGATCGTCATCGTTGTAGCATGTAAAATTAATAATTCGTGTTTTAAACACACACTGATAATTTTTGGAGTTGGGAGTTCGCACTTTATCTTGTTGATACTTCGGGATCACCGGTCTCATTTTAAGTGGTCTCGCGATGTCCTCATTGTTCGAGAAAAAGGGAAGTGTGTGTGTGTGTGTGTGTGTGTGTGTGTGTGTGTGTGTGTGTGTGTGTGTGTGAGAGAGAGAGAGAGAGAGAGAGAGAGAGAGAGAGAGAGACATGACGTTGCACGTCAGGCAAACAGACAGAGACGAGGGGGAGGGGGCTGATTACTTAAACTGTCTCACATAGGAGATCAGATTACACTTTAATGGAGTTTAGCTCAGCTTTTATTGTTGGTTCAATCCTTCTTTAAAAAATAATAAAATAGAGATTGAGAAGATAAAGAAGGAGAGAAATGGAGACGGAACGAGTATTCAGTATAAACTTTTACATTAAAAAACTACCTCGATTAAATTTATAAGATGCGGCAGTTTTGCTACGGACGCCAAAATTCAAGCTATGACGAAGATCCCTCGCACCCCAGGTCTCGGTTGGACTCGTCGGACTCGGAGTGATTACGGCGTGCATTCGAACGAGGTGTCGGCGTGCTGCCAGAACAGTCACTACGTAGTCCTCCACGCAACATAAAAAGGCCATAAACGACAAGAATAGATCAGTTATCATACCAGCGAGTTGTGGCGATTTTGGACATGTTTCCGCGGTCGCCAGGTATTTGCAGAACCCTCACACTACTGCTTTTGCTCGTTATGGACTATGAAGAGAGGAAGTTTGGACTTTAACGTCCCGTGACCGACGAGGTCGTTAAGACGGAACGGAGCTTTTCTTGGAGAGAAAATCAGCTAGCATTATTCTTAAGCGATTTACAGATAGCACGAAACTTTATACCTGGATGGCCAGACGGGGATTTGAACGACGCCCGTTGATAACGCGTGTCCGTCAGGCCACCACGATCCTAAGAGAACAGTACGTTTTGTATTACCTCGAAGTGGCGGAGAGAGTGTAACGGATGTGGTATGCGAGTTGAGGTTGCAGCTATTAAGACCAAGTCGTTTTTCTTTGCTGCGAGATGTTCTCACAAAGTTTCAGTCACCGACTTCTCGTCCGAAGGCGAAAAAAAAAAAATCGTCGACTCGCTCCTATATAGGGAGTAATGTTCATCGTAATAACCGAGCGAGGTGGCGCAGTGGTTAGCACACTGGACTCGCGAGGACGACGGTTCTGTCCCGCGTCCGGCCGTCCTGATTTAGGTTTCCCGTGATTTCCCTAAATCGCTCCAGGCAAATGCCGGGATGGTTCCTTTGAAAGGGCACGGCCGACTTCCTTCCCTATTCCGATGAGACCGATGACCTTGCTGTATGGTCTCTTCACCCAAACAATCCAATCATCGTAATAAAATACGAGAAATCAGATCTCTCAAGGAAAGACTGGAATGTCCGTTTTTCCGCTCGCTGTGCGAGAGTGGAAAGGTAGAAAAGTAATCTGAAGGTACTTCGATGAACCATTTGCCAGGCACTGAAGTGTGAGTTGCAGAGTAGTCATGTAGATGTAGATGTAGAGGTAGAGCCTCGTGGACTTGGTGTATCCTACAATGTTTCCCTTTCTCCAAAAGCCGATGCAAGCCCACGCAGCTTTTGCGCTTGTTCTATGACAGGACGGTGCGAAGAATAGCATGGACTGGCAATGGTCCTGTTGAAGGTGATCTGCCGTTGCTTTCCTCGTTACTCAGCCAGTTTTAGGGAGAATTACAATTTAACGTGGATTCCGAACCACGATGCAACTCGCCATTTTCCACATCAACAAACATTACCAAAGGTGTGATAAGTTCAGATAAAACTCCTAGCATTGACCGACTGACCGTGATCCCAGTATTCCTCAGATGTTGATCCCACTCAACACTCGTGCAACGACACGTCCGATCTTTCAACTCCCTAAGGACACGCACAGGCCGATCTGCACCTGCAGTGCTTGATGATTTTAGAAAACCATTACCGTCATCTCAGCACTGCCAGCGAAAACGCAGCTTAAAGGTAGATGATAAAAATTCAGTGAACATGCTGTCTATGTAGGTCTGTCATCTGCACCGATCTCTTCCTTTACTGGCGAATGATAATTGGTACTTCACTTGTCCTCTTACTGCACACCGAGAACTTATTTCTTGTTCCCAAATCGCATTTATCTCTTCCGTCGGCAGAAACCAACACTAAATTCTGCCTTCCGTAAATAGTCTCTGTGATTTAACCCGTGTAAAAAGTTTTTATGGCGTGAAGAGACCGGATAGTCGTTTTGTCATCTATTAAACTGATTTGTAACCGTAATAACTTAACCGTCGACGGCGTCTGGCTGCAACGCCCCCCCCCCCCCCCCCTCTCGCCCTCCACCATTCCCCGACAGAGGTTTTTCTGACTGTGCTCTACTGCTGCGGCTTCTTTCCCTGATTGCCATAAATGATCATTTGATGCAAGATTACAATACATCCACTGTCCTTTTCTTTTATCATGATATAGACTCGTGAAATCCTACAGACTACACGCTGTTTTTCTACAGTTCTAGCTGTGACATTAATAATACCCATAAGGTTTTTCAGCAGATAACTGGAAACGGCAACATCTGCCACCTCTTACGATCGCTGGCTACTGGTTTCTTCCTTATCATTTATTTAAAATCATAATTTATACTTTCCAGTTTCCTATTGAACATGGCTTCCGAAAACTCTTAGGTGAAGTGACGTGTTGATACGATCATAATAGTTATTTTGCTCCCCGGCTCGGAATGTATTTATTTTTGCTTAGTACTATGAACACTTTGGCAAATGATGTCCATCTTCGAGGAGATATCGTCTTGTGTTCCAGAAAATTCAAGAATATGCAATAGAAAACCGAGGTGTTAACGGAGCTGTGAATTTGAATATGAAAATACTAAATCACGGGTGTAAATGAAATGTCAGTTTTCGGCCGATGCAACAGATAGCGTATCAGCGCACGTTATCTCGGCGGAGTGTCATCTGAGAAGACTGGAGTGGAAACGTCTTGAGGTCCTTACACTAGGCAGTTTACCTGCTTATACTGTAAAACGGACATCTTAAAAGATATTCCAAAATTGCAAGTTACGTTATGTTATTGTTTCCAAACTAGTTCTGAACTGTGTTCATCATCTATGGAACATCATGTCGTAGACTTTTAATGAGTAGTATTTATCCACTGCGCAACATCGAGAAACTTCAGTAGGCATGGGCTACAAAAATTGCTATCTTACGTTGTAGGATATTTCTTTCATTTTATATCTTTTATAATACGGCGTGTTTCAAAAAGAATGACCTTATTTTAAAACTCCGTATTTATTGATAAAAACATAATTCTTGAAGTTTTAGATATGCTATTACGAATATTATATTCGTCGACCAGCTGCAGCAGCACGAACAACATCTAGACGACAGCTGTATTCGTCATAAACTTTACACAATGTACCTGCTTTTACAGAAGTTATGGCTCTTATTATGTTGTTCTTCACTTCTCCTATGTCACGAGGTAACGGGAAGATGAACACACTTTCCTTCACATAAACCCACAAGAAAAAATCGTATGTGGTCATGTCTGGCGATCTTGGCGGCCAAGGATGTAGGCGAACGTGTCTCGTTGTCCCGTGCGTCCCGCATAGCATTGAAGCAGTCACTGAGAAACTGACGTTCACTCTTTGACATAAAACATGGCCATCGGCCGGCCAGCGCAGAGCCAGAGTGCGCGCCGATCGCGAGTTGGGACAGATAACCTGGCCACACTGATATTAAACTTTTATAGTACCTTTCGTCTGAGTGAAATGACAGCAGAGCTACAATTTATTTCAATTTCTGACACACCGGTAATAACAGTAACAGACTGACTGGCAGACCGTCTGCCTCTGAACGCCACACACGTCACAGTATCCGGGACCCATTTGCTAGCTAGGCACCGGCTGTCGCCGCGACTCTGCGCTCCTTCGCCCCTTGTCGAAGGCACCTGCTGCGCCAATCGCTTTGGCTCGTCTAAAATACTGTAATGTTGTCGAGTGACGCTTCAACAAACATATCAACGATCTGCATTTCACGCTCGGAGGCATACGACCGTATCTAAAATGATGATTTTTCTTTATAATAATATGACACAAAACTATTTCTATAGTTCGTGATCCAATTAAAATACCTGACTACTTTGTTTAATGTCAATATTAATTTTTTATATCTCATTTCTTTTTGTTTTAGAGGTGGCTCTTCACGTAATTATTTGGTCAGGAATTTGAGTGTTTCCTTCAAGTCACAGTAAGTAACGGAGGTGCAATGCGTTTCATTGTCGTAGTTTGTTTCCGTACGGTAAATGTATGCGATAAACTGTGTTAATATTTTGCAGCGCATGATCTGCAGCAAGGAGGCACACTGCACATTTTTAAGCCCAGATATGGATTCATGGAGATCTTAACAATAATAAAAGTGATTTTTGAGGTATTCAGTTAATTTAAACCAACAAAACTCTCCATATTCGAAGCTACCCCTCGCAATCGGGAGGACGACGGTTCAATCCCGTCTCCGGCCATCCTGATTTAGGTTTTCCGTGATTTCCCTAACTCGCTTCAGGCAAATGCCGGGATGGTTCCTTTGAAAGGGCACGGCCGATTTCCTTCCCCATCCTTCCCTCACCCGAGCTTGCGCTCCGTCTCTAATGACCTCGTTGTCGACGGGACGTTAAACACTAATCTCCTCCTCCTCCTCCTCGAAGCTACCCTGAGGAGAAGGTAAGTTGCTAACGCCGGTGTCAGCAAACATCTTCATAGGGTGTCTAACTGCTGTTACAGAAATTTAGCACAGGGGAAGTATATTAATCAATACGTGCACTTTATAGCTATTCGACTGACATGTGTCTCCTATGTGACGAGCAAGCCTCAAATTGACGGTCGAGTCGAATCACTTCAGCGAGAAAGCTTAATGTGTAAAGGTTTTCTTCAGAATTCGTTAAAGAGTTTCTACTACTAATTTTCAGCTCCATGAAGTAAAACAGAAAAGGGAAATTTTCAGTCCTGTGGTACCCACCCCGACTAGAACTCGCGACCCGAAATATCGTCGCGTCGTAACACACGTAGCACGGAGCTAGCAGAAGCTTATTCACGTTGCAAGATTATTCCCTGAAACTGGTAACACACCGATAGACATCAGAACAACTGTTGTTTATGTGAAGTACGGAATACCTGGAGTCCAAAAACGAAATTATCATTCTCTTATCTCGTCTTACATGAATATTATAGAGTATAAGTCATCGAGGTGGAAAATGAATGTCTATTGAATTTAGCGGGTCTACTCAGTGACATACGCGGAAATATATGCACTCTTATAGGTTTGCCAAATATCTGCGGCGATGCTGCCAATTCTTAGCTGTCCTTGAAGCAGCTGCACTATGTGATCAAAAGTATGCGGGCACCCCCAAAAACATACGTTTTTCGTATTAGGTGCATTGTGCTGCCGCCTACTGCCAGGTGTTCCGTGTCAGCGACCTCAGAAGTCAGTAGACATGGTGAGAGAGCAGGATGGGGCGCTCCACGGAACTCACGGACTTCGAACGTGGTCAGGTGACTGGGTGTCACACTCTTAAACATTCCTAGGTCCATTGTTTCCAATGTGATAGTGAAGTGGAAACGCGAAGGGACACGTACAGCACAAAAACGTACAGGCCGACCTCGTCTGTTGGCTGACAGAAATTGCCGACAGTTGAGGAGGTTCGTCATGTGTAATAGCCAGACATCTATCCAGACCATCACACAGGAATTCCAAAGTGCATCAGAATCCACTGCAAGTACTATGACAGTTTGGTGAGAGGTGAGACAACTTGGATTTCATGGTAGAGCGGCTGCTCACAAGCCACACATCACGCCGGTAATTGCAATACGAAGCATGGCTTGGTTTAAGGAATGTAAACATTGGACGATTGAACAGTGGAAAAACGTTGTATGGATTGAGGAATCGCGGTACACAATGTGGCGATCCGATGTCATGGTGTAAGTATGACGAATTCCCGGTGAACGTCATCTGCCAGCGAGTGTAGTGCCAATAGTAAAATTCGGAGGCGGTGGTGTTGTGGTGTGGTTGTGTTTCTCTTGGAGGGGGCTTGCAACCCTTGTTGTTTTGCGTGGCACTATCACAGCATAGGCCGACATTGATGTTTGAAGCACCTTCTTGCTTCCCACAGTTGAAGAGCAATTCGGGGATGGCGATTGCATCTTTCAACACGATCGAGCACCTGTTCATAATGAACGGCCTGTGGCGGAGTGGTTACAAGACTATAACATCCCTGTGATGGACTGGCTTGCACAGAGTCTTGACCTAATCCTATAGAACACCTTTGGGATATTTTGGAACGCCGACTTCGCGCCAGGCCTCACCGACCGACAACGATACATCTCCTCAGTGCAGGACTCCGTGAAGAATGGGCTGCCATTCCCCAAGAAACCTTCCAGCACCTGACTGAACGTGTGCCTGCGAGAGTGGAAGCAGTCGTCAAGGCTAAGGGTGGAGGGCGCCACGGACTTGTCAGTCATTTTCAGCCAGGTGTCCGGATACTTTTGATCACATGTGTATGTAGCGAAATGCTTGATGTGCTCGTCTTAGATGGGTTCTCAGAGGGGAGGCAAGCGCATTTGGATTTGTGCTGCGTTATCTCCTGATACTTCCTAACGTCAGCTTTTAGGCTATATTTATTTAAGTCAATAAATTAAATTTAACCAGAATTCCTCTTTTTCTATCCTTTCCGGTGTGTTAAGCTAGGTATTATATGCTAACATCATACTAATATCAAAGCTAGTGATACTAGTTTCGCTCATGCAAGATACAGCATGCGGAATACTGAGGTATACAATTTTACGTCACAAATACAATTCTTCCAAAATATTTCAGTGGAATAGAAAGACGCTGGAAATCAACTATGTCTCACACTTCACTAAACAGCAAGAAACCCAACTCTTCACGCCTCGAAATCGACTGTCTGTGTAGACCCTTGTGTATGTCGGCGGGATAGAAGCAAGAAGAAACGCAGTTAACTAATTATTCTTATGCCACCCAGTAATCGATTCATTTGAGATTTAGATGAGAAGAAACTGGCAAATATGTTCATTAACACGGAAACTAATCTGTAAATGTGGACATATGCAATTCAGTTCCTTCATACTTCTTCATCTGGATAGTCTGCTCACTGCTTCCTAAAGATCGTCCACCCCCCCCCCCCCCCCCTCCCCTCCCCAGTTTGGTCCACAAACGATGAAAAGAATCCAAATCCATGTCACAGATAGTTCCTTCGAATCGTTCTAGGACGTTTTTCTTTGCTGTGTTGCTACTTGGTACTTAGAAAGTAGAATACTATACTTTCTCCCATGGTATTGAATCAAGATGGATCTACATCTACATCTACATCTACATTGATACTCAGCAAGCCACCCAACGGTGTGTGGCGGAGGGCACTTTACGTGCCACTGTCATTACCTCCCTTTCCTGTTCCAGTCGCGTATGGTTCGCGGGAAGAACGACTGTCTGAAAGCCTCCGTGCGCGCTCTAATCTCTCTAATTTTACATTCGTGATCTCCTCGGGAGGTGTAAGTAGGGGGAAGCAATATATTCGATACCTCATCCAGAAACGCACCCTCTCGAAACCTGGCGAGCAAGCTACACCGCGATGCAGAGCGCCTCTCTTGCAGAGTCTGCCACTTGAGTTTATTAAACATCTCCGTAACGCTATCACGGTTACCGAATAACCCTGTGACGAAACGCGCCGCTCTTCTTTGGATCTTCTCTATCTCCTCCGTCAGACCGATCTGGTACGGATCCCACACTGATGAGCAATACTCAAGTATAGGTCGAACGAGTGTTTTGTAAGCCACCTCCTTTGTTGATGGACTACATTTTCTAAGCACTCTCCCAATGAATCTCAACCTGGTACCCGCCTTACCAACAATTAATTTTATATGATCATTCCACTTCAAATCGTTCGGCACGCATACTCCCAGATATTTTACAGAAGTAACTGCTACCAGTGTTTGTTCCGCTATCATATAATCATACAATAAAGGATCCTTCTTTCTATGTATTCGCAATACATTACATTTGTCTATGTTAAGGGTCAGTTGCCACTCCCTGCACCAAGTGCCTATCCGCTGCAGATCTTCCTGCATTTCGCTACAATTTTCTAATGCTGCAACTTCTCTGTATACTACAGCATCATCCGCGAAAAGCCGCATGGAACTTCCGACACTATCTACTAAGTCATTTATATATATTGTGAAAAGCAGTGGTCCCATAACACTCCCCTGTGGCACGCCAGAGGTTACTTTAACGTCTGTAGACGTCTCTCCATTGATAACAACATGCTGTGTTCTGTTTGCTAAAAACTTACTAATTGCATTCTAAATCTAATGCCGCAAGTGAAGCACACAGTTGATTACTTAGAATATAAAAAATACCTTGCATAGCTGTGTAAACAAGAACAAGAAAAAACTTTAATTTATGCACTGCCATAACTCATTCGAATAGAAGCAAAACAGACTTGTCAAACACAGTTTTCCATTAGTTGTCACTCTATAATGAACAGTTGAGTCAAGGGTAAACAATGGTTGCGGTCACAAATTCATCGCTATCTATAGCAGAGTCCATTCATGTTACGTATTGCTGAGTAATACACTACGATGAGAATTTATCCGTCGTCATGATGTGAAATCGACAGAAATTGTTGTAGAGTTCTGCCTGCGTCATCGGTTGTCGTTTACTATTATTGGGCTATTTCAATTGCCCTGAACACAAGATTCGAAGTTAAATGTATGTAGTCTGGATGGCGCAGCATCCAGCATTCCACTCTTCCAGATTTACTGGTTAAGTTCAAAAATGGTTCAAATGGCTCTGAGCACTATGGGACTTAACTTCTGAGGTCATCAGTCCCCTAGAACTTAGAACTACACTACTGACCATTAAAATTGCTACACCACGAAGCTGACGTGCTACAGACGCGAAATTTAACCGACAGGAAGAAGATGCTGTGATATGCAAATGATTAGCTTTCCAGAGCATTCACGCAAGGCTGGCGCCGGTGGCGACACCTACAACGTGCTGACATGAGGAAATTTTTCAACCGATTTCTCGTACACAAACAGCAGTTGACCGGCGTTGCCTGGTGACGCCTCGTGTAAGGAGGAGAAATGCGTACCACCACGTTTCCGACTTTGATAAAGGTCGGATTGTTGCCTATCGTCATTGCAGTTTATCGTATCGCGACATTGCTGCTCCCGATGGTTGAGATCCAATGACTGTTAGCAGAATATGGAATCGGTGGGTTCAGGAGGGTAATACGGAACGCCGTGCTGGATCCCAACGGCCTCGTATCACTAGCAGTCGAGATGACAGGCATCTTATCCGCATGGCTGTAACGGATCGTGCAGCCTGAGTCAACAGATGGGAACGTTTGCAAGACAACAGCCATCTGCACGAACAGTTCGACGACGTGTGCAGCAGCATGGACTATCAGTTCGGAGGCCATGGCCGCGGTTACCCTTGACGGTGCATCACAGACAGGAGCGCCTGCGATGGTGTACTCAACGACGAACCTGGGTGCACGAAAGGCAAAACGTCATTTTTTGGGTGAATGCAGGTTCTGTTTACAGCACCATGATGGTCACATCCGTGTTTGGCGACATCGCTGTAAACGCACATTGGAAGCGTGTATTCGTCATCGCCTTACTGGCGTATCACACGGCGTGATGGTATGGGGTGCCATTGGTTACACGTCTCGATCACCTCTTGTTCGCATTGACAGCACTTTGAACTCTGCACGTTACATTTCAGGTTTGTTACGACCCATGGCTCTACCCTTCATTCGATCCCTGCGAAACTTTACATTTCAGCAAGATAATGCACTACCGCATGTTGGAGGTCCTGTACGGGCCTTTCTGGATACGGAAAATGTTCGACTGCTGCCCTGGCCAGTACATTCTCGAGATCTCTCACCAATTGACAACGTCTGGCCAATGGTGGCCAAGCAACTGGCGCGTCACATAATGCCAGTCACTACTCTTGATGAACTGTGGTATCGTGTTGAAGCTGCATGGGCAGCTGTACCTGTACACGCCATCCAAGCTCTGTTTGACTCAATGCCCAGGCGTATCAAGGCGTTATTACGGCCAGAGGTGGTTGTTCTGGGTACTGATTTCTCAGGATCTATGCACCCAAATTGCGTGTTCTAGTATAATATATTTGTCCAATGGATACCCGTTTATCATCTGCATTTCTTCTTGGTGTAGCAATTTTAATGACCAGTAGTGTTCTTAAACCTAACTAACCTAAGTACATCACACACATCCATGCCCGAGGCAGGATTCGAACCTGCGACCGTAGCGTCCGCTCGGTTCCAGACTGTAGCGCCTAGAACCGCTCGGACGCCACGTTGTGCCACTGGTTAAGTGCATTGGCACAAAACAGCGACATGAAATTTTTGTGGCTGAGGGAGTGATATTAATGACAGTATAAATACCTAACCAATAATGAACGAATTTTATTACTTTACAAAATATTTTGATTAAAAATAAAAATAGGCTGATCATTCAGTCGGCACAATGCAAAGGTTTCCTTCTCATTTTGTTACTGGACTCCTTTCTTAACATTTGCAAAAACAAAATATCGACGCGATATACCTCGGCAGACCGACATCTGAACCAGCAACAGGCCTTTCATTAGACTCCGAGAGAAAGAGTGGTGCCAAGGATCTAATGTGATGCAAAGAAACTGAATCTGCGTTATTCGAAATCATACAGGACCAATTCACAAAAAGAAAGAAACCTTCCCGGACGTTACCAGACTTGAGTCTTCATCGGTAAACGAGTTTTTCGTAAAACATATAAATCATTTCTCCCTCTTATGACATAAAACTTGTGTTACCATGATGCGGGAAAATATACATTTTCAGGATTGTACTGTATCCTGTGGATCCCAACGCCAGGATGCACCTTAAACATCATCACAGACAGCATTTACGTATGTTTCCACCAACTAGTCTATTTCCATGTTTGTATTGTTGCTACCCAGACACTTTTGTTCTAGGATTTGCTATCATCAGGCCCTTCTTCAGAAATGGTCTATCATTTTTGAATTGCTCTACAGAGCAACTAGCAGTTAAAAAGATTTATTGCTCTATCTTTCACCATGCCTGTATTTAGTTCTGACCGTCACTTTCTAAAATGGAAGCTCCTTTCGAAATCCGTTCCAAATATTTTGCAACTGCTGTACCTTGTTAATTCCATTTCGTTACAACCAGTGACTGTTTATGATGTGTTCTGACAAAGAAAGGCGCCTGTGACTACTGGAGACAGTGCCACAGGTTACTCCAAGGCGTAACACAACACACACAAGTCATATTAATATTTGAAAACCCACCTGATGATGCAGGTTTAATCCTTTTCGCTACTTCTTCAACTGAGCCACCAACTGTCACATCGAAAGTCAGAAACTAATCTTATGTAACCCTCTATCTCATGTGAGTCCTAGCACCTCATAGGAGATGCCTGAGTCGTCTGCTTCGCAAGTAGAAAGTTACGTCACCAACAGAACGCGTGAAAGTCTCTGAAAAGATGTGGAGTAATTGTTAGTGACACAAATCTGCATTTTATTCAGCATCTCGGAATGAAACAAGACGGGATAAATTACGGAAGCACTGAACAAGCTTGTTAGGACCCATTACCTATGGTAGACCTAGTTGAGAAAAACGTATGAGAGTGCACAGCTGCACTTTTCCATATATCTTCTGATTTTTTGTCCTTCAGGAATCAAACAATCAATTTTTCTTGTGAATTCACAATTTGATCTATCACTGCGTCGTATTGCTATATTAGACATATAGACAGAGAATCATCCTTTGACAATCTACAAGTGCGACGAGTCATTACATACAATGGTTTATCTATAAGAAAATCACCAGACGTATCAGTATGGGAAGAAACTTCCGATTGTGTAATCATGAACGTTCTACATGCAATTACATCCGAGTTGGAAAACTGTTCAAACCACCAACACTAGAAAGTAATGTAGAATCCACACTCAAAAGTCCAACACTAAACCACGATCGTCCTGGATCACAGGACACAGTCAAGGCAAAGTCGAATCGCCTACCACGAAAAACGATCTTTCCCTGTAACACATCAACAAGAATAACGTTTCCAGTTCCCATATTACAATATCTCCACATTTTGGTGGCATTCCTGACCTAGTTATATGTTACGCATTACCAGACCTAATACAGTTCATTTAAAGTCATCAGTCCTAAGTACCCTACTGTTTCTTGACATTTTGGACATGGCCGTTTTGCACTAATTTTAGTTCTGTTAAAATAAACTTTCGCAGCAGACCGAGCAGGATAAGTGAGCAATTCATTTGTATTTTTCAGCCGTGTGATCTGGTGTCGATCTGCGGCCTTGGCTTAGATCAGGTCTGGTAGCGCAGCTCCACTGAGAGCTGGATGGAGCAGGCTGTCGATAGCAATCAGGACGTTATGAGCTGTTCATGAAGTTCTTCATAGTGCTAATGCAGATGCGACTTGGAAATACTGGTGACGATGTTTGGCACCTCTGCGATCGTTCACTCACTTTCGGTATTGGTTCTAAGTGTGCTAAATGCTCGTAACAGTCTCTTTTTATACTGATGAAGTAGTCTGAATAGTCACTGTTGCTGCTACATTTATCGTGAGAGAACAGCAACGGTATTGATATTTAAAACAAGTCTAATATATTCCTGTCTCATTTGCACAATCTTCGAAAATGTGCAACTGAGACCAGAGAATAAATCAGATTTGTTTTAAATCTCGAATAGTCATCGCATTTACATGACATCAAGATCGTAAATTTAATTTTTTTACTTTTGGAAGGTCAATCCACGCTTAAGCTGCAACTGATTCTATATTTCGCGTTGTGACTTGTCTGCATTAACTATCACCAGAGCAATGGCAGAGAGTGTGATGCAGCAGTGTTATGTTAGCACCACGGCGCCAGCCTTGTATCATATTCTCAGGCCAGGGCACTTGCTGGTTCAAATCTCTTAGGATTACCGATTGTAACGCTTCAGTTTTTTTCTTTTAGCCAGAATAGAGTTCAATAACGACATGTGAAGGAAACATTTGTATTGTTCAGACTAACGCTAAGTCAATTTCTGTCTATTTTCATTTTTAACCGTCACCATTCTTCTGTAATGCAATAAACTTCCTTCATTATTAGTTTATTAGTGTTACTGTCAATACAGTTATTCCTTCCATCGCAAGAGCTTTCGTATCCCTACTTTGTGTCGATGCATGTGATCAACGAATCTGGAAGAATGGGGTGTTGGACGTTTCACCACTCAGGATACCAACATTTACCTCATCAACTTGTGTTCAGGGCAACAGGAGTAGCCCAATAAGAAAAACTGACAACGGAAGGTCAGTGACGCGAGCAGGACTCTGCAACCTTCGCAGTACATTACTCAATATTCGAATATGCAGTATGTTACACATGTCTGCTAATTTGTGACCACGACCATAGTTTAGTCTTCGCACGGCTGCTGGTTGTAGACTAACAAATGTAACTGCAAGACAGTGTTAGTGCTGCTATTCGAATGGGTTATGGCAGTGGATAAATTTAATTTTCCTGTTGCTTTTATTTACACAGCTACTTAAAGCAATATTTAAATTTCAGGTAATCAAGTGCATGTTTCACCTGTGACATTAGATTTCGAATGCAGTTCGTAAGCCTTCTGGCGATCTTGATCTAATACCTTGTTGGGTGCAGGCATGGTGTCCCGCTATTCAGATATTAAGCAACAACATAAATAAATGTGAAAAACGACATTGTTCCACCAGGCTGTGTTTCCTATTTTTTTTATTTACACTACCAGTTCGGGCAGTGCCCGTTCTCAAGTGGATCTGTAGTGACACATGTGGTCACATCGTTGTTTCAAAAACCGAGCGATGCATATTTCTGCACAAAAATACCAGGCACACGATTTTTTTAAAATAATGACAACGATCTCTCCACGTTTCTCTCTACAGGTGCATTTGAGACTGGACAGTGTCCGAAACTAGTAGTGATAACAATAAATATTTACAACACAGAAACAAAAGCCGCTAGAACGATTCGAAGGATCATATATGACCTGAATTTGGATTCTTTTCATTATTTAGAGTCCCGAAAAAAAGAAAACATTAAGAAAGCAATTAACAGATATTTAGTATTTACAAAAAGGTACGGCCAAACTTTCAGGAAACATTCCTCACACACAAATAAAGAAAAGATGTTATGTGGACATGTGTCCGTAAACGCTTAATTTCCATGTTAGAGCTCATTTTAGTTTCGTCAGTATGTTCTTCCACCTACGCTCAATGGAGCACATTATCATGATTTCATACTGGATACTCTACCTGTGCAGCTAGAACATGTGCCTTCACAAGAACGACACAACATGTGGTTCATGTACGATGGAGCTCCTGCACATTTCAGTCGAAGTGTTCGTACGCTTCTCAACAACAGATTCGGTGACCGATGGATTGGTAGAGGCGGTCCAATTCCATGGCCTCCACGCTCCCCTGACCTCAACCCTCTTGACTTGCATTTATGGGGGCATTTGAACTCTTGTCTACGCAAGTCCGGTACCAAATGTAGAGACTCTTCGTGCTCGTATTGTGGACGGCTGTGATACAATACGCCATTCTCCAGGGCTGCATCGGCGCATCAGGGATTCCATGCGACGGAGGGTGGATGCATGTATCCTCGCTAACGGAGGACATTTTGAACATTTCCTGTAACAAAGCGTTTGAAGTCACGCTGGTCCGTTCTGTTGCTGTGTGTTTCCATTCCATGATTAATGTGATTTGAAGAGAAGTAATAAAATGAGCTCTAACATGGAAAGTAAGCGTTTCCGGACACATGTCCACATAACATATTTTCTTTCTTTGTGCGTGAGGAATGTTTCCTGAAAGTTTGGCCGTACCTTTTTGTAACACCCTGTATATATATGAGAAATATGTTCATTAGCACGGAAACTAAACTGCCCATGTGGGCAATGTGCGTTTCAGCACCTTCATACATTTTTCGCCTTGATATATATATATCAAAGTGAAAAATGTATGAAGGTGCTGAAACGCACATTGCCCACATGGGCAGTTTAGTTTCCGTGCTAATGAACATATTTCTCTGTTTTTTCTCTTTTGAATCCTGAAATGAACTGATTACTGTGTAATAATCAGTTAACTGCAGTTCATCTTGCTTCCACCTCCACTAACATACACAGTGGATTTTGATGTGCAACGCATTTGATCTTGTTTCGTAACGTGGGACACGGCTGATTTCCAACTGCATTTATTTAATTGAAATAAGCTTTCGTTGTAAGCTATCAATGTGTTTTATTAGTTTTTGTTTTGTGAAAATTGTAATGGAAAATTATATGCCTCAGTACTTAACTTGCCATATCCTCCATGAGCGAAGCTGCCACTAGCTTAGATATCCCTACGTTGATATAGTATAACACCAGGATTAACAGCCCCCCTTCCACTCTGGAAAGCTTAAAAAGTGAGAAATTCTGGATTAAGTGTAACTGACTGACTTAAATATAGATACCCTAAAAGGCGACTTTAGAACCTATCAGGAGATAACAGTATAAGACGAGCACGTCGAGCGTTTCGCTATGTAGCTTCTCCTAAAACAGCTAAGAATAGGTAACATCGTCGCAAATAATTGGCAGCTCTGTGAGAGTGAATATACCTATGCGTATGGCACTGAGCCGGCCGCTGTGGCCGAGCGGTTCTAGGCGCTTCAGCCCGGAACAGCGCTGCTGCTACGGTCGCAGGTTCGAATCCTGCCTCGGGCGTGGATGTGTGTGATGTCCTTAGGTTAGTTAGGTTTAAGTAGTTCTAAGTGTAGGGGACTGATGACCTCCGATGTTAAGTCCCATAGTGCTTAGAGCCTTTTGAACCATTTATGGCACTGAGTAGACCCGCTAACTTCACTTGACATTCAGCTTCCACGTCGATGATTTATACTATATAATCTTCAAGTAAGGTGAGACTCTGAGAAGTAAAATTTCATTTTTGGTCTCCAGGTATTCTCTGTTTTACGTAAGTAACAACTGTTCTTATGTTTGACGGGGCGTTATCAGCGTCACAGAGAGATCTTGTCTATGAGAGTGCTGCTGCTAGCAGTGCCTCTGCAGCTGAGCGGCCCTGCCGGCATCGTAGCTCAGCGCGTTCGGGCAGAGGGTTAGCTACCCTCTGTAATAAAAAATAAATTAAAAAAAACTGACTTAATGTGTCAACAATGAACGTCAACAAGTGTCCTAGGACGTCCGCCCCGAACAAATACAACGATCAAATACAAGCTAAATGAGATAAAGAAGTGGTTCTGGACACGTGTTACAATGCAATGGTGGTGTCGGTGGTAAGTTCAAATCGTCGTGGCTGCAAGGGCACTCAAAAAATTCTTTCTTTTTTTCCGTTTTACTTCATGAAGCCGAAAACTGCTAGAAGAAATTCTTTAAAGAAATCAGAAGAAAACCTTTACCCACTCGGCCTTCTCGCGCTCTCGAGCCCGTAAGCTGTTCTAATGGCGACAGATGTCCTTTTTGCGAATATCAAGCTCCACCAATACACAAATGGCTCCGAGTAGATGCTAATCAACCGTCTACCATACTATTTGATTTTTATTCGTCACGTGGAAGACAAATGTCAAGGGGAATAGCTATAAAGTGAATATACTGATTAATATAGTTCCGCTGTGCTAAGTTTCTATAACAGCATTTAAGCACTCCTCGAAGGAGTTTGGTTACACTAACGTCAGCAACTTGCTTCCGTTCTGGGTGGCTCCGAATATCGGCAGCCGGCATTTAGCCATGACACGAACGGACGCGCTGCGCTCCGCACGTGTGTTTGTTTACACACTGCGCGAGGTACTGCGTTTGTCGTTGTGATTTAGAGCTCTTACTAGTTATCGGGTTTCTCTTACCCGCCAGGTGACGGAGGAACTCACGTTCGACGATTCTTACGGACGTGCATAGGCTTATGAAATCGAACGGTTTTTGAGAGACGACATGCATGTCGATACCCAAGAGCTGATAGGCATTCTCCTATCACTTCCAGTACAGTCTGTCTCAAGATGAAGAACGAAGAGGCATGCGACAACCTAGTCCGACGTTCCACTACCAGCTACTGCTTTCGCCGTGCACGTTAACCGTGGACAACGCGGGTATGGGAGCGCGTACTGTGCGCATATTCGAGCTGCCGTTCTAAGTCCCGGTCGCGCTCGTCACTGACGGTTACGGCCATATGGCACGGTCCTAAGCAACATGGAATAGAACTGGAACACCAGTGAAACCTATCACGTTCTCATCGGCGTCCGACGGGCACACATCGAACTCCGCAAACACGTACCGTCGTACGTGTTCATCGGCGGTTGACGAGCCCTCATTATTTAGGACGGACACCCGCGAACGTGTGCCGGCTGTGAACAGGAAGACTACGTCAGATCAGACTGCCTCTAGCGCCGTCTTGTCCAGGTGCGACGTGCGGGACTAGTACAGACAGCTTATGTAAGTGGAAGCGGTGCGGCCGGTGTGCACAAATGCCGCGTCCGTGACGTAGTCCCACGCGACCGCGAGCTCAGTCGCGCCGGATGACGAGACACCCTTGAAGAACACAACGCCTACCACCACCACCACCACCGAAGTCGTACCAGAGACTTCGGTTCCAGAAGCCACCTGTATGACCTAAGGTACTGACACCAGCCCTTCGACGGGGTTGGACACACGGACACAGGAACAACGGCCGCCGAAGCGACATAAAAAACGCCGCCTCTCGACAGAAGACGACCAACGGGGTGGAGACAGAGTAAGTTGTCGACGGCGACTCTGACGCGTCGTTGCCAATGGACTCTACCAGTACCGTCCCAAGGCAGGCATCCGACATCACGGACAGGACGGCGGCCTCACCCACCCCAGACGTCCCCATGACTGAAGACCCTCAGGACAGAGACCTGATGGAGCGCATTGCCCTCGTCGACGCGCCGTCACCGATCCCTTCTCAGTTCGGTGACTGGGCGGCTGAAATGGAGGCAGAAGACGCACTAGACGCCCTTAATGCTTCTCCGCCACACAGGACTGGCGCCCCACTCGGGGAGAGCCAAACACCCGCAGAAGGGCCGCGTTGAATATGCCTGCCAAAACGATGGGTAGCCAAGCAGCTCGATTACCACCGAGCTGCTGCCATTTTCATCTACATACTCCGTATTAAGCTGTCCCAATACTACCGTGTGGGTACAGTCAATGTTAACAGCATACAATCTGTCATCAAAATGCGGATGTTCCATGACAAGCTCTGGGTGCCAGACCTGGGTATCACCCTCCTCCATGAAGTCCACACAGATCTTCAATTGAACGTTTATAGATACACAGACTACCGCATCCCATCTAGCGACAGTGTTGGCGGAACAGCCACCCTATTCTATTACGAGACGGTATCGTGGTCATCTGCATGAGGCCTTGCCATCACGGGGAGAGCAGTCAATATAATCAATATATACGCGCTCTCAAGGACATGGAGAAAGGGTCACCTTTTATTCAAACTAAATTGCTCCACTCCTGAATGGGAATACAGGATTTTAGTAGCGTCTTGGATCCAGTGGACCAAACACTGCACTACTCTACTTGCCCGGCATTATGAGCACTCATGCAGGATCTGGCGCTGCAAGACACGTGGCGTTTTCATCACGGGGACCGACGTGGCTATATATACTTCACCGACCACTCTCCCAGCCACCTCGACCGGATATACATCCACCGAGGACTCCAAGCTGCGACAACGGTTGCGGAACCGACAGCCTTCACCGACCATTTGGCAAACATCTGCTCAGCCACACTCCCCCACCAACTTACTTACCGCAGCCGTGGCCCATGGATGCTGAATGTTTCCCACCTGTACAGGGATGCTGTCAGCGGGAGATCAGTGCTGCATCGGACTGCTGCCTCTGAAGCTTGCATGTACACCGTTCCACCTTACACTGATGGCTCAACCGCGCCAAGCCGACGGACACTCATGGGATATGGCCATGACAAACCGCGCTGGCGTCAGGCGACGTCGGATTTTTGCTACACATCGCTGAGAGAACTAATGACACAGTCTCCATCAAGAGACCGGCGGACCGCGGTTAATCGTCTCAAAGCCCACCCAGTCCGTCTCACTGCAGAACAGCTTGATGAAGTCCGAATCTAGGCGAGGGCGCAGGATACCATCCGCATCGAAATGGCATTCGTATATCACGTCATCAGAGAGAGAATCCACCGCAAGCGCCACCTTATAACATCAGCAGAGGCAGTGGAGGGTGGACGCGTCGACTCGCAGTGTGCCATCGCTGCGGTATTCGTCCAGCATTACTGGTTATATTATTCCGAGGACCCATGGACCGTACATGAGTAGTAACGCATCCTGCGCGATTTGCATGACCCGAGGGTAGTGGCCCAGGACGACTCCCTGATGGCTCACATAGCTGCTGATGACTTAACAGCGGCCTTGGCGCGCGGCGCCCCGAGCAAGTCACTGGCCCGGACGCCTTACCGAACGAATTCTACCGCGTGTTCTATCCCCTGATGGGCGCTCAGTGGATTCAGATGTTTCAATACCTCCTCCACGACGATTTTACAGTCCCCACGAATTTCCTCGAAGATATCATGATACCGGTTCCAAAATCAAGCGGTTCTCACCATTGTCACGACTATCGTCATCTTACGCTCCTGAAAGCCGACTAGAAACTTTTCGTCCGTATCCTTCACACACGAGTTCAGGCTACAATCGGATACTTGATCCATCCTGGCCAGACATGTTTAGGCAGCGACAACAACATCCACAGGGCACTTGGAGCTTCCACGACTCCACGGCGCTGGCAGTGGCCTGCCGCCTCCGAGCCGCTCTTGCCGCTGTCGATTTTGATGACGCCTTTGATCGTAACGACCACGGTTTCATTCGCACCGTGCTCGAACGCATGGGCTTCCCGCCCATCAGGGGATAGAACACGCGGTAGAATTCGTTCGGTAAGCCGTCCGGGCCAGTGACTTGCTCGGGGCGCCGCGCGCCAAGGCCGCTGTTAAGTCATCAGCAGCTATGTGAGCCATCAGGGAGTCGTCAGCAACAGTGATCTTATTATGCAATCCACAGGGCGCGCTCTTGGCTTATGGTCAATAGCCGCCAGACTGAACACGTCAAATGGTTCAAATGGCTCTGAGCACTATGGGACTTAACATCTATGGTCATCAGTCCCCTATAACTTAGAACTACTTAAACCTAACTAACCTAAGGACAGCACACAACACCCAGTCATCACGAGGCAGAGAAAATCCCTGACCCCGCCGGGAATCGAACCCGAAAACCCGGGCGCGGGAAGCGAGAACGCTACCGCACGACCACGAGCTGCGGACTGAACACGTCACTCTTGCACAGTTGGTGCGACAGGGAAGTCCTGTATCAGGAGTATTCACGGCGGCCCTCGAACCTGCGCTGCACAACCCTCACCAACGACTGGAAGGCATCTGCATTCGAGACGTGACCTTCCGATGTGATGTCGGGAGAGGTCTTCTACACCCGACTGCGATCTGCTTCCAAAACGTTCCCTCAATGAACGCATTGTGAGTACAGTTTCCAGTACAGTTTGCCAAACTGCAACATATCGCCAGCTACAACGGACACGAGCGCTGCTCCGTGATAGCAGATTCCGCAAAATTAATATGATTCTCCGAACGCGTTATGCCAACACTTACCTAGAGTCCAACTTAATTATTTTGCACACATCTTTCCTCTAATGGTCATCATGGACCACAGTTTCCAGGTGGCGTATGGACAATTTGTGAGTGCAGGTCACACGTTCAAAGTCGGCTACACTACTTTAACGAGGCTTCCACTGGCAGGATGCCTGGTGTTGACTCATTTCCACATCCGCGCGTGGGCGTTATGGACGATGCGACCAACTTGATGAGGATGCTGCTTCAGATCGTCACGCCCCAGTCGCCCACATCTGAGATTTCCTGGTCGAAATGATCCCCCTGCCCATTGGGCGTCCCAAGTAATAGAAGGCACACTTGAAGATGATTCACGGCACAGGATTGATCCTCTGAGGAAGCGGAAAAAATGGTTCAAATGGCTCTGAGCACTATGGGACTCAATATCTGAGGTCATCAGTCCCCTAGAATTTAGGACTACTTAAACCTAACTAACCAAAGGACATCACACACATCCATGCCCGAGGCAGGATTCGAACCTGCGACCGTCTGAGGAAACGCTTTAGTGGGAGTCCCCCCACCATTAAATACGCGGAGGCGACTCGAAAGCTTCTGGTGGCAGTAGTAGGATCCGATTAGAAATAATAAAATAAAAAACTAAAAAAATAAGCAAAATAAAATAAAAATAAATAAATGAAAAATATACATACTTATGAATAAATAAAGAAACTTGATCAAATAAAGTTCTCTTGATCCTGCAGACCACTTTCCTTCCTTGGCTCTGGAAGAGCGAGAATGGGACATTGAGGCCAGGACTCGGAAGACGACCCCTGCCTTCCTTGCTCCTGCTCCTCCTCTCGGATTACTAGAAAAAAAAAAGTGGCTCTGGACGGTGTCGGCGGTAAGATCAAATCGTGGTGGGTACAAAGGCACTCGAGGCTTTTTTTGGTTGTTGTTGTTTTTGCTTTTCGTTTTCCTTCATGGAGCTGATAACTGCTAGAAGAAATTATTTAATGAAATCAGGAGAAAACCTTTACACACTTGGCCTTCTCGCACTCTCGACTCCGTAAGCTGTTCTAATGGCCATAGATGTCCGTTCTGTGAATATCAAATTCCATCGATACACAAACGGCTCTGAATAGATGCTAATCACCTGTCAAAGATACTAATTTGAGTTTTATTCGTCACGTAGAACACAAATATCAAGGGGAACAGCTATAAAGTGAACATACTGATTAATATAGTTCTCTGTGCTAGGTTTATGTAGTAGCAGATAGGCACCCCCTGAAGACGTTTGCTTGCACTGAAGCCAGCAACTTGCTTCCATTCTGGATGGCTTCATTATCGACAGATTTGTTGGTTTAAAGCTAACTGAATACCTTAAACATCATTTTCCATTAGGGTTAACGTTTTCCATGGTCCACATGCAGTCCTCAAAAGGTGCGGTGTGTCTGCGTTGCACTGCAAAGTATTCCCAAAGTTTGTCTCAAACAACTACAGCAAAACGCCGTGCACCACCATTACTCACTGTGGCCAGACACAAATAGACGAAAACCTGACGAAATAATTGCATGAAAAATCGCCTCTAAGGAGAAAAAAGCGACATATAAAGCACTAATAACGTTAAACAACGTAGTGAGGTGTTTTAATTGAATCTCAAACTGTAAAAATAATTTTATGCCCTACTCGTGTCTTGCATATTAGTGTAATAGAAAAGTCATCATACCAAAACGGGTCATCTGCCTACGTTGATACCCAGTAAATGCTAATTGTAGCCTTTTCTGTGGAACATCACTCAAAAATAGTAAAGCATTTTATACTCTCCAAAGCGACGAGCGCCAACGGCCTTGCCGCAGTGGTGACACCAGTTCCCGTCAGATCACCGAAGTTAAGCGCTGTCGGGCTGGGCTAACACTTGGATGGGTGACCATCCGGTCTGCCGAGCGCTGTTGGCCAGCGGGGTGCACTCAGCCCTTATGAGGCAAACTGAGTAGCGGCTCCCGTCTCGTAAACTGACGTACGGCCAGCAGAGCGGTGTGCTGACCACATGCCCCTCCACATCCGCATCCAGTGACGCCTGTGGGCTGAGGATGACAGGGCGGCCTGTCGGTACCGTTGGGCCTTCCAAAGCCTGTTCGGACGGAGTTTAGTTTTAGTTCAAAGCGACGAGCGATAGCAGGCGCCTTTGACAGGGGGCTAGGCAGCGTAGAACAGCCGCAGCGACCGCTGGCGGTAACCAAGGAATGGCTCCCGGACTGCACTGGCGCATGTGGCGTTCAGAGGCAGACAGTCCGCTACTGGGCAGAACTGCTATTACCGACGTCGCAGATTGGAAAATACATTGTATGATTTCTCTCATGACATCAACATTCAGACGAAATGCGCTATAAAATTTTAAGCAGGAAGCGGTCTCGATTGCGAGACCTCATATTCAGACACCACATGTTTCACCGCTTTGTTTGTTTTTTAATCTCACTTTGTTCATTTTATTCATCGCATTTGTTCGCGGCGGGCCGGCAATTGTGGCCGAGCGGTTCTAGGCGCTTCAGTCTGGAACCGCGCGACCGCTACGGTCGCAGGTTCGAATCCAGCCTCGGGCATGAACGTGTGCGATGTCCTTAGGTTAGTTAGGTTTAAGTAGTTCTAAGTTATAGGGGACAGATGACCTCAGATGTTAAGTTCAATAGTGCTGAGAGCCATTTGAATCATTTGTTCCCCTGACACTCGTCGAAATTTACTGTTGATCCATTCACTCAGTTATTTATTAGAGACGACAGCTAACCCTCTGACCGAACACGATGAGCTACCTTGCCGTGGCCGATAGCTCACAGCCATGATCAGAGCAGACTCGCTTGAATTGGAGGCGAGACTTCCTCCAGGAAGTGCCGCAACACACAGTGTTGCCAAATTATGCAGATGGCCGGAGTTATCAGTGTGGCCAGGTTATTTGTCCAGTCTGAGTCTCTTTCGTACTCATTAATGTTATGACTGTTCTGGAGCCCCCATATGTTCACGTTACGTTTGTTTACTTTTCTGCTAACATGTAATGTTGCTTCACCACTGAAAATCAACAGTGGTAAAAATGTATCGTCTTCCGTGTCCTCTACCAGAGCATTGCAGTAGTCAATTCATTCCTTTTTATCCCCATCTCGAAGAGCTGGTACTAACTGTAGTCTGTATGGTTTATAGATCAAACGACGCCCTAACACTCCCACGACAGTCGTATCAGGCATTGCCAGTTCTCTGTTTGAGCGGCGAGTAGACTTCCGTGGACTCCGCTCAAACGTTTACCGAATTCTTTCCACCATGCCATCAGACGTGCGAGATTAACATGGACCTCTGCACAAGCGTCCTGTCTCTTCAAACTGTCGATATGAACGACGAATGTTATTGGGCGCAGGGTGTTAAGTGCCAAACCGAAATCAGTGACTCACTCTTTGCAAATTGCAATTCACATAATGCCTTCCGGTAAGTGGACGCTGTCTTACCTCTGACTGAAAACTTTGAAGATGCATTGACTGTCATCTAAGAGCGACGTTCTGAAACTGCAGGCCACGCTCATTCAAACAACACACATTTCTTTGCCGGCGCGTCCCGTGTTTCGTAATTACTACCGTCCAAAATCCGGTCTTTCTTTCTGAAACACCCTTTAGGATTTGCATCCTAGTTATTTCTGCAGGCCATCTTTCACAATTACTATTACGAGCCACAATACATTAAAATCTTTTTCCCTAATTTTATAAACAGTTTACTCCACAGCACCAAAAACCTCGTTGCACTACTTAGCTGTTCCTAAGATTTGGGAGACAATAGGGTGTCATACAAAAGGAAAAAACGAGGGAGGATATGAAGAAAATAAGAATGAGACTGGGAGTGTGATAGGACTACTTAATTACGAACACGTATTATATAATTAAAAGAGGCAAAAAATACGGAAGGAAGAAGAAGACTATGGCTTAGCGTCCCATCGACGACGAAGTCATTAGAGACGAACACAAACTCGTAATGAAGAATGGTGGGGAAGGAAATCGGTCGTCTCTTTGTAAAGAAGCAATTCAACGATTTACGGAAATCACGGGAAACCTATATCTGGATGTCCGGACGGGGATTTTAAGTGATGTCATCCCGAATACGTTTGAATTACCTTCCTCGCTGTGTTGAAATAGACTGTGCCTATTGACATTTAACGAGTATTGATTTTATGTAAGCTTGAACGTCAGACAGGATTATACAGCAACGCCGATGCCATCTCCATTAAACACTTCCTACTCTTAGTACCAACAGATACATAATATATATCACGTTCGTATTTTATTGACTTTCAGAAAAATTCCTATCACTTTATTGGCTAACTGCCGGATAACACTTTTATTTCTAGCGTTATTCACAAACTGAGCTGCATCGTTACTTGACTGTTATTTTTTTTCACAATTTCTTTTTCTGCGGCTGCAGAACTCGGAGGAATATAAATCACTGATGAATTATACCCATATTCTCAGTTCATAATCGTAAATTTACTATACAAGCTGTGTAAAACGTCCTTCAGTCATTGTTTACGTAACATTTCTTTTCGCAGTTTCTTATCCTGGAATCTGCGTTCAAGCAGCAAGCAATTCCGGGAGGACACGTAGGTCAGTTATAAACTTGACTGTGTAAATTCTGAGACAATTTCATCAGTCTCACTAAATGGAAATAATAAGAAAAGAAATCATCTTTCACCAGAAAACTTGCGTGAAATAATTATTCTGAGCATTTGTTGTATTGCCCCTTTCTGTATCTCGTAGCATGTCTCCTTAATCTTTGCCCATTTCCAGTGCCTAATCCGTCTCAAACGAAAGCGCTGTCGATGGGACGTTAAACTCTAAACTCAATCCCTGTCTTTCCTCCAGTGCCTAATCTAGGCACACAAACGCAAAACCCAAGAGGCAAAGATTTTTCAGTGGCTACATTGTGGATATAGTCAGATTTATATTAGAAGAGTTCTAAATCTATGGACAAGTATTCACAGATAGATTAGAATTATTTACGGAGTGTTTCAATGCGTCATGATTTGAGCTAGGTCTTCGGCACACGTACTCAGGTAATTAGAACCGAGCGAGAGGAGAAGTGGTTCGTTTTCAAGAAGACGTCGGTTCAAATCTCCGTCAGGCAGTCCTGAATTAGGTGTTCCGTGATTTCCCTAAATCGTTTCCTTCCAGTGGTTTGGTAGCTACTAGAAGGAAAACAAGTATAATCTGAATAATTTTCTTTGCTGTGTACGTTTCTTCGATCGCTTGAAGTTCGCTGGAGAGCATAGGAAGAGATGAGAAAATTCCCAGCTCCAGTACCTTCAGGATCGCATAGAGTTCTGCACGTTGAACTGTTAATGTGTCTGGTAGGGGAATGATGAAGACATGACCAGAGAAGGAATACACCCATCGGAATGTATTTCTAATGAAATTGAGAAGCATACCTACAATATTATAAAACTAAACTTTAAAATTAAATTGAGACTGCATTTAATTCTGAAAAATGTTCTGTCTAAAATACGGTTGGAACTCATAAGAATCCAAAGCACATATACATAAATTACATTAAAATCTGGCACTTCAGTTTCTGGGAGAGAGTCGTTTGCATGAATCCAAGAGGGCCTCACTGCTTGTAACATCTCTTAAAAGAATTTTTTTTGATAGGATCCTCCTTCAGCATACTCAATATTTTCTTATTTTTATCCAGACATGTTTCACTGCAGTTGCGTCATCAGTGGCTTTTTTTACATTTCTTTCTGTTACCACTCGCTCTGCTTTTTTTGGTTTTCTGTATGTTGCGTTATAACTTCGCACTTTCACACTTCGTCATTTTGCCTAATCTTCTCATTATCGTCACTGTGAAAACTGCAGTTATAAACTTACAGTGTATCACTGTCTACAAGAGCCGAAGTGAGCTTCAACCTGAAGTTGCTAAAATACTTTTGCCGTGTGCAAGAACTGGGATACAAATAAAATTTAATATGCGCTACAAGCAGTTACTGCCTATTGAAAACTGCAGATGTCCAGTTTCAGCGCAGAGGGTGGGGGCGTCTATGGTCCCAAATGCATTGTGACCATCCTAATTCTTTCAGGGCTTACCGCATCAAGGGTCACGGTTAAAAACAATCGGTAGACTCGACAGCACGCAACATAGGTTCTACAAAATCGGAGAAGCAGGTTTCTCCCTGCTCTCCTAAATATTTTGACTGATTTACCTTAAAACAATGTGCGCTTTGAGCGACCGTACTTTAACATTCTTCTGGTTGATTATAGAAAGATTTTAGGGCATAAGCATGTGCAATGTTTAAAATATAAAATAGTTACTCCCGCTCTAGAGATTAAGGACACGATGACAAAGACTGAAAGCAACAATGTTTTGAAAATTCTTTTCGAATCGCACTGAGAACTGCTTCTTGATTGTTGCTGCACTCTTCACCAGTATTCACCAGAAGTTTTCAAACCTAAAGTAATTTTGTTTCCTTGTGACGGGCGTCAGCGACTTACAGAATTACTTTCTTTTCTCAATATTAATGACTCATTGTACGACACACAGTAGTATTGTAAGTAATGACACCAATAATTTCATCAAGGGCGTGAAAGGGAACGAAGAAAGAAGGGGGTTTTACTTCCTGACAGCAATGCGATCCTTATAGACGGAGCATAAGCTCTGATTGTGGTAGGAAATCAGCCGTGCCATTTCGAAGCAATCATCCCGGCATTCTACACTGCGCAATAGAATCACAGGCTCACTTTTTCGAAACCCCGTAAGTCCCACCTATTCCGACCCATAAATTTTAAATTTGCCGCGAAGGAGCGTGCAACCTTCCTATCTAATGGTGCAAAAGCGTGGCGCCCTGTGACGTCACCCTCTGGCTCGATGACGCTTCAAACAACAAGGTGTGGACATATGCGAGAAAAGAAGTTCATGTGTCGTGTAAAGTGGGTTAATGATATCACATTTGGTTCAAACGTCACCACAATTCTGCCCAGCGCCGCCGCAGACTTGTCACACGATGGGAAAATGGTCACATCCGCTCTTACACGTATTTTACCTTTTCTTTTGACGCCTCTGGGATGATAGTTAGAACTGCGAAACCCAGTGTTGAAAACACGCGGTTTTCTTGTGAGTTGCTGAGGAAAACCTTCCATATACACCACAGCTCAGTGATTGGCATAAAGGGCGTCATTAAAATCATTCCCACACATTTCAGCCTGAAAACGACAGTTAGCAGTTGCGATGAGCGACAGGGAGACGTTCTTGACAACCTTTCCACACTGTTGACACCCTCTGGCATTTCAAACTTTCTCTGAGGATATTGTGGGGTTGCTTCCCCATTGAACGTGATCTGAACCCTTTAGAGCCCTGCATGACCGAAAGCTTGAAACACTAGGGAGAGTTCAAAACCGTTCGGTTAAACCGTAACGTGTTCCGTGGCAGGAAAGTGTACTTAAGCACTTTCATCTTTACTATTTCGCGTCCTCCTCTAGCGTAATCAGAGGGTGGAGGGTGGGGATGGTGTTGGGTCCGACATACCACATAAGTGAAAAAAACGTTAAAGGACCTCTTTCTGATCCCAAAGTTCGGCAAAACTATGATACCAGCCCATCTCTACTGAGAATTTTAAAACAGAACGTGTGCAGAAATTACCTGTAAAGTGCTCCAAGGCGCCTGTATGTAGGCAATTCACTAACACCCCTGCAAATCCAGTTGGCTGCCTGCAAGCGCCTCGGACTACTTTACAGATTGTTTCTGTACACGTCCATTTGTAAAATTCTCAATGAAGATGGTGGGGTGGATGGGCGGGTGCTACCGAGGGTATTGCCGAACTGGACATGTGTTAGCGGCCGGCATGCGATCTCAATTGGTGAACCTTCGCTCACATCTCCAGGCAGTGTTGGCTTACGTCACACAGCTTGAGGCTGCTCGAAGGGGTATCACTGTGGTGTGTCGGACGCAGGGATGCGAGAGATGTCGAGAACGACCCACGTGTCTCCCGTTCGGTCCACTGCTGTGGCCGCCCCAGGTACTGCCTACACTGAGGTTGACTTCTCACCCGTGGTCGAGTGGGAGATCATCCCAAAGTCTGGCAGCCGTGGAAGACTTTCATGGCAGGGTTCATCTTTGCAACCACGACACCATGCAGAGCGGTACAGATGGGCCAAAGAACATGCCGAATGGACCACTCAGGATTGTTCTCTTCAGCGATGAGTGTCGCATATGTTTTCAGCCAGACAACCGTCGGAGACGTGTTTGGAGGCAACCCGGTCAGGCTGAACGACTTAGACACAATGTCCAGCGAATGCAGCAAAGTGGGGGTTGCCTGCTGTTTTTGGGTGGCATTATGTGGGGCCGACGTACGCCGCTGGCGGTCATGGAAGGCGCCGTAACGGTTGTGCGATACGTGAATGCCACCCTCCGACCGATAGTTCAACCATATCGGCAGCATATTGGCGAGGCATTCGTCTTCATGGATGACAGTTCTCCCCTCCCCCCCCCCTCCATTGTGCACATCTTGTGAATCACTTCCTTCAGGATAACGACACGACTAGAGTGGCCAGAATGTTCTCCAGACCTTAACCCTATCGAACATGTCTGGGACAGATAGAAAAGGACTCGCCAATTCGCCAACCACACTGAGGGATCTACGCCGAATCGCCGTTGAGGACTGAACAATCTGGACAAACAGTGCCATGATGAACTTGCGTGTAGTACGCCACGACGAATAAAGGCATGCATCAATGCAAGAGGACGTGCTACTGGGTATTAGAGCTACCAGTGTGTACAGAAATCTGGACCACCACCTCTGAAGGTCTCGCCGTATGGTGGTACAACATGCAATGTGTGGTATTCATGAGCAATAAAAAGGGCGGAAATGATGTTTATGTTGATCTCTATTGCAATTTTCTGTACAGGTTCCGGAACTATCGGAACCGAGGTGATGCAAAACTTTTTTTATATGTGTATTTAACATAAAAACACCAAACTTTCATTAAAATGTTCGTAAACCCAGTCGCTTCAACCACGATATGTTCGAACTGAAATTAGCTCACTATTTCCTCATCTTACAGAATATTTTTAACGAACGATCTAACATCGTGTTATACGTACGCCGGCTAGCAAGCGGCCCTCTCGAGGTACTCCTCTCTCTGCCCACTCCTCTATTCGCACACGAACAGCTTAATTCTGATAGGCTGTTGATCCAAAGGACCAATCAGAACGTTCCTTCCTGATCATTCTCGCGGCAAATCTTGCCTTATCCAACAACTAATTTGATAGTAATTAATGTCAGCAAAACATCAATTTCTTGTATTATATTTAATCAAAATAAGAAAAGTGCGAAATATTCTTCAAATTAATAAATAAACTTATTCCGCCTCTAACTTCCATTCTGGCTGCATTTATACAAAAGCATGCTCCCACAGTCATACGACACCTTTCCCATGGTTCGTTTGTACAAGGTTTTACGTAAAATGAAATATTAAATTTTAACGTATGTTCCCCATATACTCTCTCAATCATTCTCACACACTCACACACAACAAAATATAATCAAATAATAATTCTGACCGACTTTTGTATTACGTAATCCAAAGTGACTAAAGTTTTAGAAAGAAAATTCTAATTAATTGATTTTTTATGCACTGACAACTTTGTAATGGCTTCAAATGATAATGAAAGTCAATCTGTTATTTTACCTAACTTGGTTTTAAAAAACAAGCGTAGGTTTTAAGACTTTTAGGTAATTTTCTTTATCTCCGGAACTATAATAAATAAAAATCTGAAAATTTGACAGCATCATTCCATTAATAACAAAAGTCTGTGTACCAAATTAAAACAGAATCGGATGATAACTAATATGGATTATTTAGATTCGTAGAGGGTGTGAATCTTCATATCGACTGAATATTATTCTATGCAGTTCTCAAGGCAGGCAGCGTCAGCCGAGTGCGAGTCTTATTTCAGTCAACGCCAAATTGGACGACTTGCGTGCCAGTGATGAGGATGAAATGGCGATGAGGACAACACAACACCCAGTCCATGAGCAGAGAAAATCTCTAACTTAGCCGGAAATCGACCCCAGGCCCGCTACATGGTAAGCAAGCACGTTACCACTCAGCTAAGCACGTGGACATGTTACACGCTGGAAATGTCTTACTGAATGGTAATTAACAGGGCTGGCCCAATCTATATGACTATATGGATACACACACATAGACATATTAGTTAGAGGAGGGGTCATCTCATCTATAACGAAACAAGTGGTCACTATAATAATCAGATTTACTATCGCCAAATAAAACACGAATTACTCACTGATTTAAAAACTAATAATTTAATACTTAGTTAAGAGAATTCGAACGATGACCTCTAATCTTTGCACAGGCGGGTGGAAACAATAAATGTAAAGTTACGTCGATAACACACGAATACAACCAGTGGCTGTAAGCGTGGTTAGGAAATTACAGGAAGAACACGAAAAAATGGGATCGAACACCAGTCAGATCGCCAAAGCACATACTGAAGGCAAATTAGCTGACTGCAAAGTATTAAAACTGAATGACTGGTTCCTGAAGGGAGTGAACCAATATTACGTCCCTACAGAATCGCCAGCTGCAATGATGCCGAGTCTTACCAAACTCGTAGCATAATGTAGCAGGCAGCGGCAGTAGCGGCTGGATATTCTGAGCTATTGCCTCTCTTTGTGCGGAGTGAAGTCGAGACATCGTCTTACATACCAGCTAGGCTTATGTCTCAGTCGCCATGACTCAACCACCATCTAGCACTCAGTATTACTCCTCCTTCCCTGAACATGGAGCGTCCTCTATCTGGAAGTTCTGTAACTTCGCTGTTTTTCACCGGAGCAGGAACTCGCTGACAAATAGTGGCAGACATTGCGAAATCCACTCAGTAAAACCTAAATATAGACGTTAAACAATCTCCTGCTCTTGCAGATTTTTGTTATTTCAACCAGTAGTGCTCTTGGTGAGGAGGAAGGATGAAAACCTCTTCCATTACATGGCACAATTTTGAAAATTACCTATGAGATGGCTGACATGTGGGCATGGCCGAGAAACTGTTTGTACTGTGGAAAATAACAGTAAGAACCAACTAGAAAGCTGGATTCTGAAAACTCACACCTAACGTTATTTTGTGGTATTGCTCCTGGCCTCTGGGATGCAATATCTGGCCGGCCGAAGTGGCCGTGCGGTTAAAGGCGCTGCAGTCTGGAACCGCAAGACCGCTACGGTCGCAGGTTCGAATCCTGCCTCCAGCATGGATGTTTGTGATGTCCTTAGGTTAGTTAGGTTTAACTAGCTCTAAGTTCTAGGGGACTAATGACCTCAGCAGTTGAGTCCCATAGTGCTCAGAGCCATTTGAACCATTTTTTGCAATATCTGGCTAGAGATCGCTTATCTTGCTAAAAGGATTTTATGAATAAGTCTGTATTGTTTTCGACAGGAAGCGGCCACCCCTTGTCGTGCCTTAGGGAATGGGATGGGTGAACTGAATACCAGTCTGCCTACCCCTTGGACTGTGAACATTTTTATGGTCGCCAGCTCCTCTTAAAACAACTCTTATCTTTCACTAGCCAGCTCGTAGGCTCCCAACTGTGCGGTACCTTCACTGTATTGAAGAGAAGTGAACAAAAAGCAATAAAAGGAATACTGTAGGTACTGAATTTTGATTGCAATTATTATGCAGCCTCTGTGATTGACTACTTGATCAAGGAAAATCAGCATTAAAAATATTGTGAAATACGTTGGGTGACAGTTACAGAGAAACCTGGCCACCTAACAAATGCCATGGACATAAATCGAGCTCACTATCTGTGAAAAAATGGCTCTGAGCACTATGCGACTTAACTTCTGAGGTCATCAGTCGCCTAGAACTTAGAACTAATTAAACCTAACTAACCTAAGGACATCACACACATCCATGCCCGAGGCAGGATTCGAACCTGCGACCGTAGCGGTCGCTCGGTTCCAGACTGTAGCGCCTAAAATCGCACGGCCACTCCGGCCGGCACTCTCTGTGAGAGACATATAAATGAAACCATACTTCCCTTGCCTTAGTTTTACATTCATTTGTCACAAAAATTGTGTTTGCACTGTGCAATAAATCAAATGCATGGCTTATTCGTTAACATCAATGTTCATGGAAGCAGAGGCGCTGAACAAACACAGTATGAAACCTGATAGAAACTGAAAGTAAAAACTAATATTTAGTTCTACATTGCTGAGACGCTACATAAACCAGAATGTACAGACCAGGAAACACCATGTACAGTGCAAAACTATGTTTCAGTGCAATTTTCTGTGTGAGTGACAACTGAGCGCTGGAAATTCCAAGTACTCTCTTCCCCCTGCCTTCCTCCCTCTCCACATAGAGCTACCAAACTCTTATGGAGCATGCACGCTTCTTTGGCAGAGCTCACAGTGTTGCACCCACTCTGTTCGATGGGGACATACGGACGTGCAATGCCACACAGGAAAGGTGACTATGATTGTGAAAGGAAAACGAGAAAACTAACGAAGTGAAAGCACTACACATAGAAACATTACAAATAACCCACAGATTTGAAGAAAACTGCTATTCCCGTGGTCTTTACAGACGATTAAGGTATAGCTTCACAAATAAACTCATTCTCTCACACAAAAGCTGATATTTTGTCATGGAACTGGCTCTTTCAAAGATCAGTGTATTCGTAACAGTAAGTATGGGACAGGATGAGGAATACCATTTAAAATTTTTCTGTTTGATAGGCAAATGGAATCACTGACGACGTAAAAATATTCGTGTAAAGGTGGTGTGGAGGTGAGTGTCAGCTACCCCCTACTTTTTCGAAGTATTACAATTCATTTAACTTGAAATCAACCGGGTTTTTCGAAGGGAGAGAGTTTACAAACAGATCCCGTGCGGCAAGGGGTGAAACTGAATCTCTACTGGTCGCGATGTGCATTTACTTAACTGACATACAAAATTAATAATCAATAATGAGATGGATCACAAAATTAATAATCAGTAATGAGATGGATCCTCTCCAATAAAAGGCAATGTCCATTGACTAAGTTTGTTAATCTTCCAACAACAGAACACGCCTATGTCCTTCTCTTTCGCTCTAATATAATTCACAAGTCAAAATCGTTTATTCCAGAGAAACCACAGAGGTTTCCGTTGGGTCAGTGCGAATCTAATTTTAAATATAGTAAGATCTTCTGTGAATTATTTCGAGTGCCGGTGTCCATGCTAACAAATAATATTCACATGAATCGTGTACGTTGATGCATATCTGACAGCGTAGAATTACTTCTTCTTAACGCGAAACTTTCTCCAATACTAATCTTCTAAATTAACTTCATATATTAAATAAAACATCCCTGAATATAATTGCTTAATTGCTTCTCCCCTAAGCTCTGACGTGGCCATTTTCTGACTTCTAGCCCTAAATGTTAATTCAGCCAACGTCATCTTCTAACTCCAAAACCACTGTTAACTCAAAGTGCTCGCTACAGCAAGCATTGTCGGAGAGACACGACAGCCCGATAAAAGAGGAGTAACAGCTTGTGCATGATAAGCCCAGGACTGCAAGCATGGTTACTAGAATACATGGTAAGAATCACGTGCGGGTGTGCTGTCAGTGGAGATATCACAGCTGATTCTGTCGTCTCACCTCACAGCATAGAAACTGATGGGCACAGTGCGCACACACATTTAACTAATACGCACTTGTAAATGCAATCGGGATTTTTTATTTTATGCTGCGTTATTGCTACTAACTTATTTATTCGTTAAATAAAGAAATAAATTTGTCTTTATTTAAAGACACAACGTTTTATAAGATATGCAAGGTCATGTCACAGCCTTGCAATATGTTCAGATGGCCAGTCAGTACACTGACCTTTCTTAGTCGCTTGTTGTTGATTGTAAGGTAAAGATCACACAGCCGCTTTTTCTTAGAATGTTTTTAGAAACTCATCATTACACCGAGGGAAACGGTCTTCTAAATCCGTACTCTTTTACCACAGTTCTTTTTTTTCATAATTTCAAATTGTTGTCGCCAATGCTCATTATGCCATATACAGCATTGTTTGTTCCCATAGCTAATGTTTTCTCTAGTGGTGTTTCTTGCTTAGCTGGTAATATATTTACTTCTAAAATCTGTTCTACTTCTTTATTATAACTTTGTCTTTTGTGCCAAACTGTTTCTCTCATTATTAGGCTCATGATTACACCCTAAATAAACACTGGATAATGGACAACTCATAGTTGAAACAGCATCCAGCTTTGACATGTATTTCAGATGACGATTGAAGAGGTTTCAAATCCCTTTCATAATCCAACTCGGCAAAAATGTACTGAGCACACACAAGCATTAGCAATAACAAACGAATCGGTAAATTAGGAAGCATTTATCCATTTTCATCTCGTTTCTCTTAGGAATTATAGGAATTACATGAAAATTAATTCCAATCTGTTTTCGTTGTCTATACAGCTCATGAGCACAGAGTAAGCCATTATTTTTCATGGGAAAGATTCAAAGCATGCTTTCAGAACCTGTCAATATATTTGTGGCATAACTTTGCACTTAAGTGTCAATCGTGGATGTTGTCGCGATAGGGAGGGGGGTGGCTATAAAAGTGGGGAACTTGACCTTGTGCATGTAAGCAGGTGGAAGTTTGAGTAGCCATGGAGCATTTGCCAGTGCACAACGTGCGTTTTCTATAGAGGCATATTGCAAAACGCATCTGCTTTTCTGTTTAATCTTTGTACGGAGCATAGCATCGTTTGGTAAAACCTTTATGGAGCAGACAGTGCTATCTACTGTAAGTAGGACAGGGAGCACAAGTACGGATTAGATAACCTTTGGGAAGTAAATTGGTCTTGTTATTCTCTAAGGCGCCATCAGTCCTATACGATAAGGATCCCACACCTCACAGCAGTACTCAAAATAGGACTGACAGGTGTAGTATAGGAAGTCCATTAGCAGATTTACTGCATCTCTTAGCGCTCTGGCAATAAAATTGTCTCACGCCTCCACACAACCTAAACGCTGATGTAGAGGATAATCACGATACTTCTCTTGAGAAGTATATGTAGAAGATTGGTCAGTGCAGCCTTTGGGACCTGATTCACATAAAGTCATCATTTAAAACGCAAGACACATGAAAGAATGTATAATTTATTATTGACTTAACTTATGAACTGAGAGTTGCTATACAATGCACAAAAGGCAATGGGATAGACTCTTAATGGAATGAATAAAATCTGTGTTATAGTATATACAAAAGTGAGTGTGTACTCGAGGGTTCTTTTAATCACGCAGATGGCTGCTAAATGGTTTAAATGTTAAAAAAGTCTCTAATTGTTTAAAACCTCTTCTAATACTGAACACATATCTGGAGCAGCCAAATGTGACTAACCTCCTCTCAGTGACTGTAAGGCTAAGCATCCATGTAAATAAAAAGTTCCTGCTTCATCTTTGTTTAAAAGAATGAACCCCAACACCTCCATAGCCTAATTGTTCTGTATTCAAATGGTTCAAATGGCTCTAAGTACTATGGGACTTAACATCTGAGGTCATCAGTCCCCTGGACTTAGAACCACTTAAACCTAACTATCCTAAGGACATCACACACACCGAAGTGAGCACCAGCACTCCAACAGTGTAGATCAGTATGCTAGACAACCTCTGCTTGCTGTATCATGCAATAACAATAAACCATGGTGTCAGACAACAAGACCTGTTGCCTTTTGGGGGGAGGAGTGTGAACTGCCAAGGCCAAGTGGGCTTTTGATGCCATATAGGCAACCACCTTTTGACCAGCCACCACGCTGGTCACCATATTTTGGCTTTCCATCATCTTGGTGACCTCGAAGGTTAATTACACCGTCTGACATAATAGTGACCACATCTTGTTTGCCATCTTGGATTGTGATGTCAAAGTTTTGTCATCTTTTGAGCAGCCGCCACCTTGGTGAACTTTCGGCGTTCTGCAATTATGGCTGCCGTCTTGATGATTCCTTGACCATGGGGGAGGGGACCTAAAACCCTCTCATTAAATAGGATCATGGTCATCAGGAACCCTAGTTGGGTTACTATAATTAATTCAGCTGTCAATCAGGGGATGAAGATTTAAATAAATTATTCCAGTTAGGTAATGAAGTATCCCAACAAGTATCCCAGGATAATAAATTATCTTGAACTGTTATTTATATGTAAGGCAATTGGCCTAGAGGGGGAAAGAAAGGTGGGAGGGGTTGAAAACTCAAGGCAGTGTGTGACAGATGGAAACGCCCAGCCAGATCATAAATCACTGATCCAGAACCATCTCAGCCTTATTACTGACATTGGAATAGATGCTTGTTTCATTCCATTGTTTCAGTAGACTGAAAAAAGCGACTGAACGAAAATATAATTGACTGTTCAATCAGTTCTTACAGCGATTTGGTTGTCCCATCACTGATTCCTAATGGCTATTGTAGTAATTGTGAGTGCAAGTATCAAAGACACAGTGCGCTTATATTAGGAATCGGAGATGGTGGCTGGAGCGACCACCAAGAGGCAGATGAGGTAAAAATTAAGTTACTGCAGAATCTTTGGAGAGTAGTGTTAATGGCAAAACAAGAACCACGCGATCGATTACCTCTGAATCAAACAATTACATAAAATTATTTTACTCAGAATTTACCAGCAATGGGAATAAATAAGGATTTAGAAGCTGATCTGTTTCAACCCCCAGGAGTCATGAGAATGGTTAACATTGCGTCATCAGTAAAAGGTGAGTTAAATTGGGCGAAAAGGGCAAGTGACCATTACTGCACGCCATTAAGATGGTATTGTGCATTTTTAAGTAAAAAACTTGCACCCTGAGGACACAACACGACATCGGTGAAAGGCCTTCGTGGACTGTGAGAAGGGTTGGCAGGAACTCTGAACACCACAGTTTTCAAACTGGAACAAAATTTCAGAAACCCTTTTGAAACCGATTATATTGTGTAATTAGTACGGAAGGATATTTTTTAAAAAATTGTTTTTGACAAAATGGCGGAACTCTGAAATAAAAGTCAACGATTTCGAAAAAAAGTTGTTATAGAAACGTGGGCCAAAAGTAGAAATTAAAATACGAGTACATCGCAAAAATCCTAAGTACTACAGTAGAAGAAACGTCGATTCACAGTTTACAAGAAGGTATTATGGAACTGCATCTGTAGTTCATGAGTTGTAGGATCCATCAACTTGAAAAATTTTATTTGGAAAAAACATGCGCTTCAACTAGCGTTTCTTTTATTGAAACTGAACAAACCTCCAATTGGCAATGCTAGCACCGTACAGTTAGCCTTTTCCCGTCGATGTCGAAACGCTCTAATTTTGACAAAATTGTACCGATTAATTGGCTTCCGCTTACCAATCGAAGCGTTTTTTGCACGACTGGGATTACATTTGGAACATTTTGTATTCATCCAAATACGTTTGTTTGTCATTATCAAGGAGTCACGTTTCACTTGATATAAAAAACAAGCGGAATGAGAAGTTAAGCAGACGCGAGGCAAGCACGTGCTTTCGGACTGTTTACCACATACGAATCATGTTTCGAAGAGAAATATTCCTGAAAATAGTATTTTAGTTGATACTAATGCCCTTCGTGATACATCCAAGACTAAAATGAGCCTTATTCCGTCGGTAACTATTATAGTATTATGTCGCTTGCATTCGAGCACTCAAATGCGCCAAACTCCCATGCAGTAAATCCTAGCTGTAACATATTTTAACATTTATAGCACGCTTTACGTGAATGAATCTTAAAAGTAGGCCCTCTATCGGATATTTTTTAGTAGAAAAATTAGGCTAAAAATTTGTGTCCTGGTCTACGCCCTTAATCCGTTTCGCAAACAGCAGGCGGGACGCGAGATAAGTGGGGAGTGGGTACGGGCAGCGCCGGCTGTGGGGAAGAGGGAAGAGGGAGCCATCGTAAAGGCCGGCTGCGGGTCGCGGGGTCCGCACCACACACCGGCCGGCCGTAAATAAGGCGCTCCCAACCGGTTCCGTTTAGTGCGGACCACTGTGTGTTCTCAAGCACTACGTCTTGATTTGCAATCAACCAGCTCCCGAGGCTGTATATGTGGCCTAATGAAGTGGATGACGGGGTATAAAAGATAACAAGTGCCCTGGCTAAACAGTACCAGCTGCTAGATCGGCCATTCAGTTGGCAATGGAAACTGCGCGTTAAGTACTGCCGTATACAACCGCACACGTTGCGACTTCGAGAATTCTGTTTCTACTGTACTCGTGCAGTCATTGAACAAAACGGTGTAAAACGTTAACTCAGTCACCTTCACTTACAATGTTAACAGTCTACAGTGGAATCAGTTCTATGACAGTAATACTAACATCGTAGCCATCACGAATTACACTTGGACAAATTAAAATGTTGCACTTAAAGGTAAGCATCCAAATTAAAATTAGGACTGACATAAAAATACTGTAATTAGACTGCGCAGGTAACGAAAATAATCGTAGAGTGCACCGACAGCCTTATGTTGGCAATGTGTTGCGTTCTTCGTACATAGTGAAAAGCAGCTCGCAATCATCACGACGAGGTGTCTGGTTGCACTGCGGAAATCGTCTTCAGTGATGGAAACTGTGCCAACAAACGAGCCAAATCTTATGCAATATAACAATAGTCAAACCGTGAACATATCCTTGGTGACTCTGTACCTTACAAATTCGAGGTTTTCAAAACATGCCCAACATGTTATACGTGATTCGCCTGTTCTCACAAGTGAACCGGTTCAGCTATCCAGATGTAAAATTTGGATATGGTGTGATGAATTCAATTCTGAAAACTTGTGGTAAATCATAATATACAGAACCGTTTCCTCGCTATGACATTCACGACTCGCTATCTCATGCACAGTGTTTAGAGTTCAGTATGAGTACAGAGCTTCTGCAACGGAGAATATTAGGATATTGCAGCCCCTGTGTTATTCTGATTAGATGCAAAGGAACAGGCACCGCGGAGACCACAGCCGCTACGAAACACATCAAATGAATTCGCGATTACAAATAAGGTTTACCATCAACTGTAGAATGGAATGACGCCAATGAAAACTTCTGCCGGGCCGGGACTCGAACCCGGATTCCCCGCTTATCGTGAGCGGTCGCCTTACCATTTGGCTGTCCGAGCACGACTCACGGCCACACCCAAACTTCCATATGTCGTCAACGGTGCGACCTGTACTGTACATCCATTATGTATATTCCCGTACAGGACAGACGTCGTACTTTAAAGTCGCTTGCCCGATACGGGGAGATAAATATCATATCGCAGTGCCTTTGTTATTCTTATTGTGATGCAAAGTTCATTTGCACGTGCATGCATGTCAGCGAGTTCAGACCTACCAATGCCTGCCCAAAGGAATCAGCATGTACGTCATATTAAGCCAAGCTGAGAGCCAAACTCATTGCTGAGAATCGTGAGCCGCGTAATGAATTTTCCACTACTTTCCAAAATGGGTATACGTTGCGCTTTTAATGACAGTCATCTTATTTTCGACATCCATTGTAAACTTCAAGCAGTAAGCGATGCTTCTCGAACAAGGGCGCCTATACGATTGTTTGTAGAGGGAACGCGAGGGTGTAGGGGGGGGGGGGGCTAGACCAATGAACATGAAGCATTTTTAATGTTTTGGAAGACGAATGGCGACTTGTAAGTAGCTATAAGAAAGTTTCAGTTATGACTCTGTTAAAAACCTACGTAACACCCACCTTCCAAGCAACTTCTTGGCAGAAAAACACCTGTCTGCACTACATTTTTTCCGGCCCGCCTTGCCCCCAGGCATGCACACTTTTTCTGTCGAAGTTGCTCTTCAATAGATATTATTTGATCACCAATCGAATTATTTCCTATCACATGAAAAGCTGGCAAGTAAACTAATCGCTGCACTCTTTTATTCAGGTTATTCCAGTGGACATAATCAGTTTCTTGGACAGAGTCTTCCAGTCACGAACCTCATCTTCCTCATTGTGGTCATGTACTAAATAAACGAAATAGACAACAGTCCTCGAGAGAAATGGGTATACAATAAACAAGATGCTCACATTCAAATCATTACTGTGAAAGACTGAGTATTCGACACCTTCATCACTAGGAACGGCAGTCAAAATACGACTGGTGGAATGAAGGAGACGGCGACGACAAATGCCTCAAGTTCTAGAAAGAAACGTGGAGGTTAAGCAATAAAAGTATATCAATCGGACAAGGTGATGGTCACCCTTATGAAAATAACCATATTATCTTGTACGGCCGTTCCACCACTTGTATTTTGATTACCGTTCCTTTTACGGACGTTTTAATACAACTTGAGTGAGCGTGATGCGCCATCCAATAATTTTTATGTTTCGCTGCAAATTATTTGAATGTATTCTGCTTATTCTGTACTCGGTTCTCTTGAGGGTTATTATCCATTTCGTATATTTAGTTTCCAAACATCATTGAAATTACATATGGATTTCAGTGGACCTCTGGTCAAAAAAATTTTAATTTTCGCTTCAGTCACTGTTTTTTTTCCATTCAGATGGTACTTTAGGTTGTGAAACCAGTTGTTGTAATAAGGTTTTATTCAACAGCTGCTGCAGTTTTGTTTAACATGAATACATTCTTGCAGCTATGGTTACCCACAATATATAGTGTGTTGCTCATAAAAACAATTATTACGAAATATTACTGGAACAGCGAATTGTTTTGATGTTGAAAAATGAGAATGAAAGATAATATTTTGAAATTTTCGTTTAGTGTTTGTGTGAAAATATGATTTATTGAACTGTAATTTTTTTATATTTACAGTATTCTTGTATTATGTAAGAGTGAAAATATGCAAAAACATCAAATGTATGAAAGACGTAAAAATATTAAATGTAAATGAATATAATCTTTTTCACAATAAATTTCACATCTACAGCAGTTTTGTTTTTTCCTTCCCATTCCATTTGTAATATACTACAAAGACAGAGATGGAGTTTGAGGATAAGGCGGTACAGTATTTGACACAAGCAGAGAGAAGTGAAATTTACTGATGTGAAATTTACCTATGATGAAACTACGGTATATGACACAAACATTAGTGGAGTATGAAACAGACAGAGATGAAATACAGGGGTGGAACACTATGCAGTGAGTGTGTGTGTGTGTGTGTGTGTGTGTGTGTATATATGTGTGTGTGTGTGTGTGTGTGTGTGTGTGTGTGTGTGCGCGCGCGCGCGCGCGAGCGCACGTGCACACGTGCGCTTACAGAAAGTTTGATAAACTATTGAATACTTTTGAACATAGCATTTTTAAGCATTTAATTGGCTGAAAAAACTTTCCACTGGCATTTTTTCAAAGTTTCCTGACGCAATGATGTCTTTGAAAGAAGGGCGTGGCTTGTGAAATCATCTTGATGAAGTGATGGATAAGAGGGTTAGGTTAGTGATATCACAAATGTAAACAAAGTGAGACAGTGTCACGATAGATCTAGAACTATTAACGATTTCAGTATTACTTTAACTGAAATTAGGATGTTATATATTCCAGCTTTCTACAGGCATCCAAATTTTAACACTGTGCAACCTCAATAAAATACCTAACGCATATGGAATGTTTTGCTTGATCGATAGGTAACAGGTCAAATTAGCAATGTACATACTTCTGGAAAAGTCTCCACTACCCGTAGCTGTTTGTTTCAAGGACGGCAGCGCAATAAAATATTGGCCACAAGGTCTTCATCTGGTACTTGTGGATGCAGACCAAGTACATTGTTAAAAGATTTAAAATTACGAAAGTGACGGTAAGACATTGGGCCTTATCTAGATGTTATGAAGCATGACGTTGCCTTACACTAATACATAATGGAAAAAATGCTGACATCCACCTGGGTTAATAAAACGTGAGTTGCTACTCAGAGTTCCATTCTACACGAGGGTGGTTATTTCAAAATTTCATCAATGACTTAATTTGTACAGTAGCTGTTCAATTTGCGGTTGGAAATATGTAATTATTCAGGTGAGGCATTGAGAAATATACGAAATCATGTTCTGGACAGAGGCAATTCTGTGATCAGAACAAATTGGTTGATTCTCAACTCCAATAACACTCGGCACTTTTTATTGCACACCGTACATGTCTTCGCACTGATACGCAACTCTTATAGTGATGGCACGATTAGTGGTTCAGAAGACTACACGTATTTATTGTTTTTAAGGTTTCAGACCAATCCAGTTGTAAATTTCAAAGATATTTTACCTTTTTCTGTATTAAAGTTAGGAAAGGGAAATGCCACTCTTAGGTAAAAGACCCAAACAAAGTAATGTCAGAATCCATCACTTTGCAAAGCGCTATACTGGGCCGTCAGTTCGGTATGTTACTATACAGGGTGTTTCAAAAAGAATATACATATTACAAAGTATTATTTTGTCAGAACTATCGATCGCTGCGCCTCAGCTCGGCTATTGGAGAAACTAATACATAGTCTAGTTTATATTAATAGCCGCTAGATGCCAGTTGACTTCTGTTTTGCTTGGTAACCGTCATATGTTTAAAATGGCTACTCCGAGTTTGCGAAGTGCAATTCCGTGATTACAGTGGAAAGACGTTTCAGGTTGAGGTACCAAATTGATTCTCCGAATGGGTGGAACATTCGCAGATGATGTCTGTGGTGTCACCGCCAGACACCACACTTGCTAGGTGGTAGCTTAAATCGGCCGCGGTCCATTTAGTACATGTCGGACCCGCGTGTCGCCACTGTGTGATCGCAGACCGAGCGCCACCACAAGGCAGGTCTCGAGATACGGAATAGGACTCGCCCCAGTTGTACGACGACTTTGCTAGCGACTATACTGACGAAGCCTTTCTCTCATTTGCCGAGAGACAGTTAGAATAGCCTTCCGCTAAGTCCATGGCTACGACCTAGCAAGGCGCCATTAGCCTTACCAAGTTGGATAGTTATCGTATGAAATGTCTCATCAAGAATGCTGTATTCACATCAAAGAATAAAAGATAAGTATTCGAGGAGCTGCATACTTTTCTTATGAGAATTCACTACTTATCCTGTTCCAGAATTCACGCCCGTCTGCGTTAGATAGCGTGCATTTAGGGCGCCATTATCTACAAGGTGTTGGCACATTTGCCAACACATCAATGTCGACAGTTTCTAGATACAAGATGTGTATGTAAAGGAAAGAGTCCTGGCCGCCCTCGTGTTCCTGAAGAAAATATTGCACAAATTCAAACTGCTTTCCAACGTAGTCCTTCAAAATCAACTCATCGTGCCAGCCGGGTGTTACAACTGCCTACAACAACAATTTGGCGTGTTTTGAGATGTCGGTTGGTTATGAAGCCGTACAAGTTACAGCTGTTACAAGCTCTACGTCCTGATAACAAACGCAAATGTGTGGCGTTTTGTAGCGAGATTTTTGATGCTATTGACAATAACAACACTTTCGCACAACGCAGCGTGTTCAGTAATGAAGCGACTTTCCATGTTAGTGGTCAGGTAAACAAACACAGTATTCGAATTTGGGGCCTACAGAACCCACATGCAGCAATTTAACATGTACGAGATTCGCCCAAAGTCAATGTGTTTTGTGCGATATCCAGATCATCTGTTTACGGCACATTCTTCTTTGATAAAAACACGGTTAGCGATCAGCGGTATCTCGTTATATTACAAAACTAGTTGTTTTCGAGACTGCACGAAGACAACTTCATTTTTCAACAAGACGGGGCATCCCCTCGCTGGAGTCGCCAAGTGCGTGAATATCTGAATGAAACTCTACCAAACCATTGGATTGGTCGTCAAGGAGCTAACGACTTAGCACGTCTCAGCTGGGCTCCACAGTCACCGAATTTGATTCCCTCTGACTTCTTCCTGCGGGGTTTCGTTAAAGACAACGTTTATGTATCACCACTCCCACAAAAACTGGAAGAGTTGAAGAACCTGATCCGTATTGCCATAACATCGATGACGAGGGGCATACTTGCCCGAGTATGGGAGGAATTTGAGTATCGATGTCCGTGTCGCTGATGTAGGACATATTGAACATCTGTAATATGAACTTGAGAGGTTCGTAAATATGTGTGTAAAGTTTCATATTCGTATGTCTTAAAGTTTAATAAATATATGGATTCGAAATACGTATATTCTTTTTGAAACACGCTATATTTCACTATAATCATTGCAGATTTAGTTTGAGGAAATCATTTACATACATCGAAAGAAGCAATAGCCGTTACAGTCTACACTGAAACATTCCTGTGCAGATTTCAAGGATTTAGCTTAAAGCAACAGGCGTTAGAATTTGTCGTAACAGTTTGCAGCAACTGCAGATACGCCGCAATTGGTGTTACGGTGCTTCACAAAAGTGTAATTTCTGTACCATTTAGATACCCTTTGCAGAGATAATAAATTGGAAGCTAACCCACCTAACAAAAGCAGCTTCGTGCTATAAACGCAAAATATGAATTTATAAACAAATAAGTATCGTTGATTAGTTCAGTTAGATTTGGCGGAGAATGTGGAAACTAACCGTCGTCGCTATTGGAACCAGACTGGCTGCCTGCTGAACTTGCTTGCTGATACCATCAACAACGGGTCCAGGAAGTAGCCTGATTTAGTTTAATTGTAATATTTCGGCATTAGCTAGAATTTGCAGTATAAGGATGCAGCCAGTGAGGCTTTCGTTTATAATGTAGTCTAGGTGAGACCAGCCGTAGTTTTAACTTTAAAATATTTGATATTGGAGCCCTATTCAAGTAGAGAAGGCCACTTATTTGTACAGAGAAGACCGCAAGGCTAAGCTTGATATTATTTCCAAAGCCGTATCTTATAGCGGTGGAAAATTTGCGTTTGTATTATGTCTCATCGACATTAAATTTTTGGGGGAACTTCACTCCTTTCTTGAAAAATTATGCACGAATGTTATTACGTGAAATTTCAGGTTTATGAAGTCGAAAGATGATTATGGACTGTAAAAGAAATATTAATAGAGTAGCCTCTTGGTGCGATTTGATAATTTTAATAAAAAACGCAGACTCATTTCCTTGTTAACATAGTTAGTTTTGCGAACACGTATTTTACTCAAATTGAAAGACAACTTCTCAGCCAAGAAGGCATTTGTAAAACCGCAATTAAGTGTTTTACAAAGGCAATCTTGGCAGAGAAGTTGTCTTTCTTCCAGATGAATATTTATAGATCGCCCCTTACAGTCAGCTACCGACGCTATTTCACAATTTTTATTACGATTTGAACAATGACAGTATCACCTGTGAAAATAATGGATTTCGTACTGTGCCATCCACAAAGGAAATAATAATCGACTATGAAGTACAGATTACCTTTCAGACGTATAGAGCCATGAACTTTATGAATGTAAGGTGCTCTAAACTTGGAGATTTAGTAAGAATCCAATCGCAAATGCAATAGCACGCAGTGGCAGAGGCAGAACGTTTTGTTTCCTTCTACAGGGTTTTGGTAATCAGTCATCTACACTCCGGGGTTAATAGTAGCTAAAAACTCGCACAACCTTTTCTCACTGGTAGGAAAATAACATCCAAGTACGAACAGAGCCGACCGCACAGAGCGAAATCTGAGTCCAGCTACATATATCATTATAATATTGTCTGCAGCTAGTACCAGTGAAAGGATGAAACTTATTTGCTTCGCGTACCCTCATTGTGTGACGTCATATAATATTTGGAGCGGACTCACTTCTGAGAGGAAGAATATTTTCAGCTCAAGGTCGAGCAGTCAAGGCTATAAGTGGTATAATATTGCGATTTCATGTATGCAACTATGTAATGAGCTGGGAGTCGTTTCAGTAACATCACAGTTCAGCTAAACGTTAACAGAATTGTGGTCTATAGTAGTATATTCAATGAAAGAAACTGCAGAATCATACATTAAACAAAAGGAAGAAGACTGTTGTTCATGTTGCGAGACATCTCTCACCACAGTTCAGAAAAGTGTGCAGCACTCTGCGGTGTACGTTTTCGGTTGTCTTGCACTAGAGTTGCATCCACACGAGTTGTTTCCATTTTATGCACAATACTTCTTTAGGTACTGCGAGTTATGATGTTACTTGTACTCGCTGCCAGGAGTACAAACAGACTGTGAACTGTTGTTGGCCTCGCTCCGCTGTGAGTAGCTGACTGTGAGTTCGACTCCAAACGAACACCACGTCCTTTGATGCTTATTGTTTTTCAGAGACTGCACTGATATTCGACATGTGGCCGACATGTGTGTGCCGTGGCCACATGGAACAATAAAAACTTGAAGAATTCCTGAAACATTAACCATCCTAACATTCACGATGGAACTCGGAAACGAGCTCCAGCTACCTTTCCTCGACATGTTAAGAAAAAATCAGACCTCTGCGTTACAGAGTATATACACTGAAGAACCAAAGAAACTGGTACACCTGCCTAATATCGTGTAGGGCCGCAACACGACGCAGTACGGACTCAACTAACGTCTGAAGGGCTGTCGATAAGTCGGTAAGAGTACGAGGATGGAGATCTCTTCAGAACAGCACGTTGCAAGGCATCCCAGACATGCTCAATATGTTCATGTCTGGGGAATTTGGTGGCCAGCGAAGTGTTTATACTCAGAAGAGTGCTCCTGGAGCTACTCTGTAGCAATTCGGGAGGTGTAGGGTGTCGCAATGTCCTGTTGGAATTGCCCCAGTTCGTTGGAATTCACAGTGAACATGAATGGATGCAAGTGATCAGACAGGATGCTTACGTACGTGTCACCTGTCAGATTCGTATCTTAACGTATCAAGGGTGCCACATCACTCTAACTGCACAAGCCCCACACCATTACAGAGGCTCCATCAGCTTCAACAGTCCCCTGTTGACATGCAGGGTCCGTAGATTCATGAGGTTGTCTCCATACCCGTACGCGTCCATCCGCTCGATACAATTTGAAACGAGACTCGTTCGATCAGGCAACATGTTTCCAGTCACCAACAGTCCAATGTCGGTGTTGACGGATCCAGATGAGGCATAAAGCTTTGTGTCGTGCAGTCATCAAGGATACACGAGCGGGCCTACGGCTCCCAAAGCCCGCATCGATGATGTTTCGCACGCTGACACTTGTTGGTGGCTCAACGTTGAAATCTGAGGAAATTTGCGGAAGGGCTGCACTTCCGTCACGTTGAACGATTCTCTTCAGACGTCTTTGGTCCCGTTCTTGCAAGATCTTTTCCCGGCCTCAGCTATGTCGGAGATTTGATGTTTTACCGGATTCTACCTCGGAGATACTGTGCTCATCACTCGTGCCCCGACTGTAACACCACGTCCAAACTCACTTAAATCTTGATAAACTGCCATTGTAGCGGCAGTAACCGATCTAACGACTGCGCCAGACACTTGTCTTATATAGGCGTTGCGTGTACAAAACCCACGCACACTGACTGTCTCCACAACTCCAATCATCCCCAGTCGTCACAAAGAACTTCGCTGCTAAAGACTGATTCATAGAGTTTAAACATCTTCAGAAAAGGAGAGTCTCGCTGAAGAATTACAATACCTGCGAATAGTATTCCGAAAGAATGGGTAATGAGATAGTCAAATTGAGTGGACGTTTGTCGGCGGTGTTATTTTTGATAGTGGTACGACGCTATGAATCGTAGGTACCCTTTGTGCATCGATAGTTCTCTGGAACTTTAGGAACTGAGCATCGTCTCCCAGCAGGGGCATTGTTTCGCTGTTACGTTCGACAACGCCCAAATGCTACCGACCACGTGCCAGAGTGCCAAGTGGGAGCCGTCATTTGGGTTTCGAGTTGAACGGCCGCGTGTAGCTGAATCGCATCCAAATTATTTGAATGGTCAGTATATATAGTGAAATATGAGTTCTGAGCTTGTCCTCGATTGGTAAGGCAACAGTGAGTAATTACTCGGTTTGTTATCGACGAGTGTCCGTAATTACACTCGAAATCACTGAGGAAAACATCATCGTCATTCTTAGTCAGTAGAATCTGTTGGCAGGATATATTACCGTTTTAATAGTTATAAACGGCTACCATGGACTGTCATGAGGAATGTGGAAAACTTCAGCGTGAAAGTGGAATACATTTTACTGTTAATTCGAGCAAGGTTGTGTCTATGCGTTGTTAGGAAGTGTGTTACTTATGAAATCGTTACAGCAAGTAAAATGGTATATACTATTATCCTTTCAAAGCAATATTTTTCTATCTAAGTGGGAGGAACTTAAATATTCGTAAAATAATGAGACACGTTTTCGTTTTAGGCTGCATGATCAGATTTTGCAACACCTATTCTCTCTGTTTATCATGAATGGCTCACGTCCCATCTTCGCAAACTCAGCTATTGCCATAAAACACGAGAAAAATGTAAGCTTAATGAGATTACACGTTACAGCCAAAATCAAGAATGCGTGAGAAAGGGGTTGGGACAGAAACTGAAAGAATCTCTTATCTACCTTATGCTGGCTCAATAGCTGGAATGATCCGTAGACTCCTACGAAAATATGGCATCTAGCATATTTCAATTCCGTCAACAAAGATAAAAAGTCTTGCTTGTAATATTAAAGACGATATAGGTCTACAAAAGATGGGTTGTAGCGCATTTTCATGCAAATGAGGTATGTGTTACGTGGACTATACTACAAGAACAGCCGAGGAGAGGTGCAAGGAAAAAGTTACGTTCTCCAGAGTAATTTCACATTAAGGAGAAACATCATACTTGGAGTCCAGAAGGATTTCTCGACTGACAATGCTATCTGTACATACACTCACCAAATTTTACAATCCTTAAATAATAAAATTTCGCTTGCTGGTATTTTTTGTGATCTTACCGAGGCATTTGATTGCGTAGATCATGTTACTATCCTAGGAAAAACTTGCCTTTTATGGAACTGATGGGTTTACACACTACTGGTTTAAATGATACTTAAAAAGACTGAATGTAAAAAGTTGTGCTCAATAACTGCAACAGTCCTGGAAGAAGAGAAAATTTTAGTTGCTGAGGACAAATCAAGAGGAGATTTCCACATGGTTCTATTTTGGGTCCACTCACATACCTTGTATATGTGAATGATCTTCCACTTAACATTCATCAAGCAGAATTGTCACTTTTTGCAGACAATACAGTGTTATAATAAATCACATTACAGAGAAAACAACAGAAGTGATCGTTAATATTATTTTTCAAAGGACTGTTAAGCGGTCCTCTGAAAATGGATTCTCCCTAATTTTTGAGAAACGCACTGTATTTAATTCTGTACAACAAATAGAGTCATATCAGCAATAAATGTTGCAGACAGTACGAACAGAAGTCAGTAAACAGGATAGAATGAAACCAAATTTTTGGGTGTGCATATTGATCAGAAGTTGAACTGGAAGAAATATACTCGCGGTATGAATTTAAAAACGCCTTCAGTCACAACATTTCGTGTTCTATTAAGTACACGATGCATTTCAGATCCTGTGGGTTCAACTTCAGGTATAATTCGTCTTAATGCATGCTTTATTTGTTCTCTTGAATGAGATGAAATTCATATTCCTGTCACGAAATGGTTTGATGTTAGTTTACGAATTTCTGAAGTCAAGCGAGGAAAATATGTGCGAAATAGTGGAAAAGATGAACAGTGTAAACTTATCAAATAACCCAAGAAAAGTGTTTTTAACGTTTTAGCAACAGCATACGTTTCTTTCTCCATCATTTTCAACATATCACTTCATTCAAGAGACACATTCGCAAACACGTGTTTGTAAATAATGTTGCGAATGTGGCTCTTAAATGAAGTGATATGTTTGAAAACGATGGAGAAAAAAACGTATGCTGTTGCCAAAACGTTAAAAATACTTTGCTTGAATTATTTGGAAGTTTACACTGTTCCTCTTTTCCTCTATTTCGCACATATACTCCTGGAAATGGAAAAAAGAACACATTGACACCGGTGTGTCAGACCCACCATACTTGCTCCGGACACTGCGAGAGGGCTGTACAAGCAATGATCACACGCACGGCACAGCGGACACACCAGGAACCGCGGTGTTGGCCGTCGAATGGCGCTAGCTGTGCAGCATTTGTGCACCGCCGCCGTCAGTGTCAGCCAGTTTGCCGTGGCATACGGAGCTCCATCGCAGTCTTTAACACTGGTAGCATGCTGCGACAGCGTGGACGTGAACCGTATGTGCAGTTGACGCACTTTGAGCGAAGGCGTATAGTGGGCATGCGGGAGGCCGGGTGGACGTACCCCCGAATTGCTCAACACGTGGGGCGTGAGGTCTCCACAGTACATCGATGTTGTCGCCAGTGGTCGGCGGAAGGTGCACGTGCCCGTCGACCTGGGACCGGATCGCAGCGACGCACGGATGCACGCCAAGACCATAGGATCCTACGCAGTGCCGTAGGGGACCGCACCGCCACTTCCCAGCAAATTAGGGACACTGTTGCTCCTGGGGTATCGGCGAGGACCATTCGCAACCGTCTCCATGAAGCTAGGCTACGGTCCCGCACACCGTTAGGCCGTCTTCCGCTCACGCCCCAACATCGTGCAGCCCGCCTCCAGTGGTGTCGCGACAGGCGTGAATGGAGGGACGAATGGAGACGTGTCGTCTTCAGCGATGAGAGTCGCTTCTGCCTTGGTGCCAACGATGGTCGTATGCGTGTTTGGCGCCGTGCAGGTGAGCGCCACAATCAGGACTGCATACGACCGAGGCACACAGGGCCAACACCCGGCATCATGGTGTGGGGAGCGATCTCCTACACTGGCCGTACACCACTGGTGATCGTCGAGGGGACACTGAATAGTGCACGGTACATCCAAACCGTCAACGAACCCATCGTTCTACCATTCCTAGACCGGCAAGGGAACTTGCTGTTCCAACAGGACAATGCACGTCCGCATGTATCCCGTGCCACCCAACGTGCTCTAGAAGGTGTAAGTCAACTACCCTGGCCAGCAAGATCTCCGGATCTGTCCCCCATTGAGCATGTTTGGGACTGGATGAAGCGTCGTCTCACGCGGTCTGCACGTCCAGCACGAACGCTGGTCCAACTGAGGCGCCAGGTGGAAATGGCATGGCAAGCCGTTCCACAGGACTACATCCAGCATCTCTACGATCGTCTCCATGGGAGAATAGCAGCCTGCATTGCTGCGAAAGGTGGATATACACTGTACTAGTGCCGACATTGTGCATGCTCTGTTGCCTGTGTCTATGTGCCTGTGGTTCTGTCAGTGTGATCATGTGATGTATCTGACCCCAGGAATGTGTCAATAAAGTTTCCCCTTCCCGGGACAATGAATTCACGGTGTTCTTATTTCAATTTCCAGGAGTGTATTTCCCGCGTCTGACTCACGAAATTCGTAACCTAACATCAAACCTTTTCGTGACAGGAATATGCATTTTATCTCATTCAAGAGATCAAATAAAGCATGTAGTAAGACAAATTACACCTAAAGAATGCATCGCGTACTTAATAAAAGACGAAAAGTTGTGACTGAAGGTGTTTTTTAATTCATACCTCGAGTGTATTTGGTACAGTCATGTTTAAAGCTGAAAATATGGATAAAATTAAGTGGGAGAAATATATTACTAAGCTGCTCAAACAATTAAGTTCAGCCACTTTTTCTCTTCGTATAATTATTAAGTCTTGGAACGAAAGAAAGAATCAGTCTCCTTATATATTTTGTATATTTCCACTCAGTAATGTCTTATGGAATCGTTTTCTGGGGTAGTTCATCACTCAGAAGGAAAGTATGGATTGCGCAAACGCAAACAGTAAGTATAATTTGTGGTGTTCAACTGAGGTCGTCATGTAGGCGTCTCTTCAAAAGTTACGTATTTTAATTGCACGATCACAATAAAAATATTCCCTAACGAAATAAATAATATATCACGAAATAAATAATATATCACGATTTGAGAACCTTAGTGGTGCCCATACCTAGGACATTAGAGGAAAAATAACCTTTATTACTCATTATTCAAACCGTCCGTGGGTGAGAAAGGAGTTCACTGTGCAGCAACAAAAATTTTTGTCATTTGCCGAATACCATTAAATACCTGACAGGTAGTAAAGTAGGTTTTAAATGTAACCTAAAATTATTCCTCCAGGACAACTCCCGCTATTCTATGAACTTTTTAAAACTGTTAACCAGTAAAAAATAATATGTTCATTAATGTTAACACTAATCACGTAAATGTTGACGCTAATATTGTAAACTGGGGCGTTTCACAGTATTTCGATAAAAGATATCGCTCAGATAACATACGGAATATGGGACTAATTAACTCAACGACACAAGGGGCCAAAATGACCAGCTAAATCAGCTGTCGCCGAGCATTGCCTCGAAAACAATATCAAAATGAAATGTGACGAGACTGGTATGGTGGAGCAAACGTCAAGTTTCTGGGACACCGCAATTAAGTAGTCTATCGAAATAAGGCTGTCGGAGAATCTAGTAAACATGTAAGGATGTTTCAGTTTAAACAGGGCTTGGGGTTATTAAGATCTCAAAGGCCATCACATCTACCAGAACAGTAAAACGCTGAGAGAATATGCATCTCATGGATATCAGTGCGGGCTTTGAATAACAAAAGAACAGCATAAGGCGTAGAGGTCGTCGGGAGTCAAACTCGCAGTCAGCTATACACAGCGTCTGGTTGGAGTGCAGGTAGCGAGTAAACATAACAGCATAATTCGCAGCACCTGAAGAGAACCCCTAGGTCGGTCGTCGAAATATTGAGCGTACAATGGCAACAGCAGCTCGGCTAGACGCGGAAGCGCACCATTAAAGAATCACGCCGAAAAATCGTAAGAGATCACATCAGTGAAAATAGGAATTTATCAAACTCAAGTTGAAGGCTGTTATTCTGGCAAACTCATTCTGTTCCGTGCAAAGATACTTTAGGTATCCTTATCTGTGCTGTGGAGCTGTAATTTACCGAAGTGGGTGGAACATTAGACAGTTCTGCCCCTATATCAGTACTTTAGGCCTTATTTGTGTTATTGTAGTTGTATCCCACTCAAATGAATGGACGAGGCCAAAACTGCTCGTGAGATACGATGCAGACTTGTTTACCTTATCAGCCATCCTGATTAAAGTATTCCCAAATCAACCATTCAAACGCTAGGTTGTTTCCTGCTCGTAAGCTAGTGCTGAACCCCTGTTTTCCTTATACGTTATTAACATTTGTAAAATCAGCAATCATTATACACTGCAACTTAATATTTATATTGTTTGCAAAGTTATTTAACACAGGAATTTCAGAGTTCCATATTCAATTTTTCCCCTGCTGAGGACCACATGAAATAATTTACGTCTTCTTTCTTCTCTCCTTTTTTTATTTCACTAGTTACATACTCTATTATTTTATTCCCTTTTTTTTGAACAGGTTCTGCATGTTATGACGTATTATACAATAGTGTGCCGTGGGTACTGTTGTCGAACATACTAAAAATGAAATGTAATGTGATGTAATACGAGGTGTGATAATAAAACAACAGAACTGGGGACTGGTGCTGTCAAAGAATTATACCCTCCACCAAATATGACGACGAATGGCTGTGAAGCGTCAAGCCTTCTCAGTCGAATGAGTTTGGCCGTTGTCTTCGTTTGTGTAAGACTTGTTATTTTGTTTTGCCGGAAAAATGATAGATATAATAACAGAGCAATGAACTATTGTAAAATTTCACATGGAAGTTGGAAAAACTGCCGCTGAAACCTCTGTTACTAAAAGAAGTGTATGGCGAACACTGTTTATCATGTACGCTAGTGTTTGAGAGGTTCAAGCGTTTCTGCGATAGCTGAGATGCCCGGGACGCCTTTTACATAAAAAACGAATGAAAATATTGAAAAACGAAGTAATCTGATTCCTGAAGACAAAAGTATTAATCAACATTACTACCTTTAGTCTCTGGCTCAATTCCTGGAGAAAATAAGAAAAAAAAGACCCGAATTGTGGAAGAAGAAAGGTTCTGCATCAAGACAATGAATGGGTTCATACCACACTGTCTGTAAACAAGATTCTAGCGAAGTACAGTATCCAAGTGTTAGAACTTCCACATTATTCCCGTGACCTAGCACCATGTGACTTTTATCTATCCTCCAAGGTGAAATCTGCATTAAAAGGAACAAGATTTCAGTCTTTTGAAGCAATGAAAGAAAAAGCGGCACTCGTCTTCAAGGAGCTCACAGAGAAAGACTTGCAGCACTGTTTTCATCAATGGAAAATTCGCAAGGAAAGTTGTAGGTTTAGAGGACAGAAGAATACTGAGGGTGACAATAACTAACCCTGTATGTTTTGAAATAAGAAGTTTTGTAGCAATAGTACCGTTATTTTATAGCCACACCTCTTAAATCAGAAATAGAAGATTCTGAGTTGCGTTGGTGGGAATTTACTCCCCTCTTCCCTATGGAAAACCAGATAAGCTATCTTTTGGACAGAAATAAACACGTGTTGCGAGTTTGCAGCAACGGCTGACCCGCTTACAACCACCGTCACATCGTTCAGAAGCCATTAATCAAACCGTCTGACGTTGCGTCTTCATTCGTAAAAGAAAGAAAAAAGTTGTCTAGTGAGATGTTGTCACGATCTTTCTCCAGTATTCGTCATCACGCACTGAATCAAATTGAGAATCCTGCAGAAATTAGGTCACAACAGTGAAATGTAAATTTTTGTAAAAAGCTGTTCTGCCACATTAGTCTTCCGTCTCGTAAGTATAACATGTTTAGAAATTAATCATGCGACGAGCCGAAGGCAACTTGTACTCTCTTTTGGCGGCACCCGCAAGTCGGGCGATTATGCGTAACGCAGCCAACAAAGTTGTTTTTGCCGTGTTGTTCGGCGCGGCGGTGCACACACAGCGGGCTGAAGCGGTGCAGCAATTAAGAGGACGTTATGCAGTGGTGGGGGAGGAGGGGGGAGGGGGAGTGGCCGCGACGGCCAATATTGCCCTCGCGCCCGCCTCCTTTATGCTCGCTCCGCGTGCCAAGAACCCCGTCTCTAATGTTAGTTATTGCCTCTCTTTATTGCGACGACTTCCCACATACGCTGGGAATACTCTTGCGGTCTCTGTATTTGTTCGGCTTCCGGCGGGGATATTCACCACCGAGCGTTCCAGATTCGAGTGACGTTTCAAAAAAGGAGAACCGTAGCCGAGGCAGAACGAAGAAGCATGTCAGCAGTTTTACTGAATTAAATGGCGATACGCAGTGCATTAGCGCCCCGCAGATTTACCGCAAATAACGGCCGCATCTTCAACGCAGCCAGAGTCGAGAAAGGAAATCTATTACTCTTCATTTGAAAATGAAGTGAGCAGAGCGGATTGTAAATGACAATTTCCTCCGCGAGCGCGCCGAGGGGCAGGGGGGAACATAAAGATTCGTAAGCGGAATAAATGGCGCCAGAGCGGAGAGCTGAGTGACGATGCTTCCCAGCCCGCAATCGATGGGCGGCGGCGGGGGCGGTAGCGGGGGCGGCCAGACTGCGCGAGGCCTGTCCGCGCCGTAGGTGGCGACGGCGCCTTTCCCGATACAAATGGCGAATAAAAAAATAATTTCGCACGCCCCCCATGTCCGAGGACCGGTTAATAACGTGGAGCGAGGTGCGTCCGCGTAATTATTTCTGACAGCCTCGCTCCTGACCAGCTCGTACATCTTCGGCTGTGAATTAGCAACTCCGGGGCCGTTAACATCTACTCCACAATAACTGCGTCGCGACGGTTCTCGGAGCGCTGCGTAACTGCCGTCGTTATCATCGTGTTTTATGGTCGACAATAAGTGCTCCCGGGAGCAGCAGTAATTTTTTCGCAGTTTTCTTCAGCGTTGTTGTAAGCCCTTTATCTCTCCAAACAGTTTGCACGAACCAAAAAGAGACGAGCGCACCTCAACTGGAACATTACAGTTCGGTAATGAGCCTGAAACGAATCTCCGACTAGACGGTAAAATGGTCTACGTTGTTTCGAAGAAACAATATACAGAATGAAAGACGCTAAGGTACATATTCCAAAAATCTTTGCGTGGTTGGTGAAAACAATAAAGTGCGTTTGTTTACTGGAAGGGCAATACTTGAAGCCTTCAATCAATATATTATTGCAGAACCTCTCCAAAACCACCAATAAATATTGCGTATATGTAAAGGCAGCCACGGTCACAAATGAAAATTAAGGAATGGCGCCACGACTCAGTTGCAGCACCGATAACTCCAAAAGACATCAGTGACCCGTGGAGCCGGCCGGAGTGGCCGTGCGGTTCTGGGCGCTACAGTATGGAGCCGAGCGACCGCTCCGGTCGCAGGTTCGAATCCTGCCTCGGGCATGGATAGGTTAGTTAGGTTTAATTAGTTCTAAGTTCTAGGCGACTGATGACCTCAGAAGTTAAGTCGCATAGTGCTCAGAGCCATTTTTTTGACCCGTGGAATCACTGCTAGGTTCTAAACCATATTTGCAATGAATTGGCTTCACTCTTCCCCACATCTTACTGAAGGTGCTTTGGTTAGAGTAATGGTCTCTGCTACTGGGAAAGAGCGCAAGTCGCATTGATCTACAAACAGTAAGCAGACTTACCGCCTTATGTAGCTCTCATCAGTTTGTAAGAGAATTCTATGACCTATTATGATTTCACACCTAATGATCCACCTACAACAAAATGACTTTCTCCATGAAAGTCAATGCTGATACCGGAAACATCGGAGCGTTAAACCCGTCCAGCACTGTTCACCGATTTCCGCAAAGTGCCGTCCGTGCAGGCAGATAAACCGTGACATTCGGTGATACGGTATTCCGGAAAGCTTTTTATTCTGTTCCATATCGTCGACTACTGAATACTCATCTCTAAATAAAATATTGTTATGGAACTGTAAGGCTACTATTTATTATCCCAGAAGCGTTTAGTCCTTACACAGATATTAGTGTAGATGCTGCAGAAGACGGTCGCTCTTGAAAACCTTAATGAAAATACGTTAGAATGGAATATACGAGGGCTGTTCAGATAGTTATGAGCCATCGGACCCTCATATACCCAGGCTTGTGATAGGATGGAGGGTTTTTTGACAGAAGGCAGCGCTGTCCTGGACAATAATTATCCATAGACACAGAGGTACGCCTCAGGAAATGTACCAGGCCCATCATCGTTCAGTGCAGTCCAGTTGTCTGAAGCTGCACAGAATATAGTCGAATGTATTTAAAATACACTTACTTGTTAGTGTGTTATTAAATCACTATAAAGCGCAAAAATCACAATAACAGAATCTTCAGGCACTGTAAGTGCAGCAGCTATACAAAAGTAGCTTATTTGTATAAATAATTTAATCTTATTCTTTTTTTCAATGAGAAATTCATTTATTTTAGAGCCTTTATTCGCAATGGTTTCACAGGAGCTAAGCGTCAGCAACTTACGAGACAGACACTGCCACCAGCCACATTACTTTTTTCTTCCTCGTACTTCAGTTTACAGTCGTGGTGTTTCATGGATAAAATGATGTTAACATGTATTTTAGTGTCTGATTACGGTGTTCTTTTGATTTTTAAAGCTTTAACCACCAGTCACGAACGTAGTCTTAGCAAATATGGTTGTGAGTGAAGAGAAATAACAATTGCACGAAGGTGTACATTTCTTGCATGTACAATCTTTGCCGTTGAATCTGTGAACGGAATCGGAAGAAAACTTAACATCCATATAAATTATAAAAATGGACTGATATCAAACGAAATTGGTCGACACAACCCTTACTGTCAGGCAACAATCGCTGTGTGGATAATAACCACATACCTATTATAGTTCAGCAGACATGACATCGTAAACACTGAGTTAAATAAACATTGAGAGAATTTGTATATTGAATTATATGTTTCTGAATTTGCATACTACACTTACAAAAAATGGTTCAAATGGCTCTGAGCACTATGGGACTCAACTGCTGTGGTCATAAGTCCCCTAGAACTTAGAACTAATTAAACCTAACTAACCTAAGGACATCACACACATCCATGCCCGAGGCAGGATTCGAACCTGCGACCGTAGTGGTCGTGCGGTTCCAGACCGTAGCGCCTTTACTACACTTACACATATATACATTATGCATATTTATTTGTATGACGGTTTCACAATTTCAAAGATGTTTTCATGACTACATAGAAATTAATTTTTTCCTACATTACATGACAAACGTAGTTCATTTTTTGTTTTCGTTTCTAATATGAATTGACTCCATAGCAGTTCTCTCAGAGCGAAGTTAATGATCTAGAACAGGATCTGAATTTGCCAAAGGGATATATGCTAATATACTTGGTTCCCCGCTGAAAGATAAAAATCTTCTAGCTCCAGGAACATGTTTTATACGGTACAGGTACAGAGAGAAAGAACTAATTCCTCCATTATCTATGAACAGACCTTTGATTTACTGAAACTGCATCAATAAACTAATCTGTTACTACAGGGTTGAATGCGATCCTCCTAGTGAAGATTTTAATTGACTACATTACGCAGATATGTGTAAATCCATTCTTGCAATCCTTTCCGTGAGTCATTCGTGAATATGAAGGCCACATTAACAATTATTCAGTACGCAAAACACAATCGGCTATATACAGGGTGTTATAAAAAGTACGGCCAAACTTTCAGGAAACATTCCTCACACACAAATAAAGAAATGATGTTATGTGGACATGTGTCCGGAAACGCTTAATTTCCATGTTAGAGCTCATTTTAGTTTCGTCGACCTACGCTCAATGGAGCACGTTATCATGATTTCATACGGGATACTCTACCTGTGCTGCTAGAACATGTGCCTTTACAAATACGACACAACATGTGGTTCATGCACGATGGAGCTCCTGCACATTTCAGTCGAAGCGTTCGTACGCTTCTCAACAACAGATTCGATGACCGATGGATTGGTAGAGGCGGACCAATTCCATGGCCTCCACGCTCTCCTGACCTCAATCCTCTTGATTTTCATTTATGGGGGCATTTGAAAGCTCTTGTCTACGCAACCCTGGTACCAAATGTAGAGACTCTTCGTGCTCGTATTGTGGACGGCTGTGATACAATACGCCATTCTCCAGGGCTGCATCAGCGCATCAGGGATTCCATGCGACGGAGGATGGATGCATGTATCCTCGCTAACGGAGGACATTTTGAACATTTCCTGTAACAAAGTGTTGGAAGTCACGCTGTTACGTTCTGTTGCTGTGTGTTTCCATTCCATGATTAATGTGATTTGAAGAGAAGTAGTAAAATGAGCTCTAACTTGGAAAGTAAGCGTTTCGGGACACATGTCCACATAACATATTTTCTTTCTTTGTGTGTGAGGAATGTTTCCTGAAAGTTTGGCCGTACCTTTTTGTAACACCCTGTATATGTATATGCCAATATCTGCACTTGTACACTCCTGGAAATTGAAATAAGAACACCGTGAATTCATTGTCCCAGGAAGGGGAAACTTTATTGACACATTCCTGGGGTCAGATACATCACATGATCACACTGACAGAACCACAGGCACATAGACACAGGCAACAGAGCATGCACAATGTCGGCACTAGTACAGTGTATATCCACCTTTCGCAGCAATGCAGGCTGCTATTCTCCCATGGAGACGATCGTAGAGATGCTGGATGTAGTCCTGTGGAACGGCTTGCCATGCCATTTCCACCTGGCGCCTCACTTGGACCAGCGTTCGTGCTGGACGTGCAGACCGCGTGAGACGACGCTTCATCCAGTCCCAAACATGCTCAATGGGGGACAGATCCGGAGATCTTGCTGGCCAGGGTAGTTGACTTACACCTTCTAGAGCACGTTGGGTGACACGGGATACATGCGGACGTGCATTGTCCTGTTGGAACAGCAAGTTCCCTTGCCGGTCTAGGAATGGTAGAACGATGGGTTCGATGACGGTTTGGATGTACCGTGCACTATTCAGTGTCCCCTCGACGATCACCAGTGGTGTACGGCCAGTGTAGGAGATCGCTCCCCACACCATGATGCCGGGTGTTGGCCCTGTGTGCCTCGGTCGTATGCAGTCCTGATTGTGGCGCTCACCTGCACGGCGCCAAACACGCATACGACCATCATTGGCACCAAGGCAGAAGCGACTCTCATCGCTGAAGACGACACGTCTCCATTCGTCCCTCCATTCACGCCTGTCCCGACACCACTGGAGGCGGGCTGCACGATGTTGGGGCGTGAGCGGAAGACGGCCTAACGGTGTGCGGGACCGTAGCCCAGCTTCATGGAGACGGTTGCGAATGGTACTCGCCGATACCCCAGGAGCAACAGTGTCCCTAATTTGCTGGGAAGTGGCGGTGCGGTCCCCTACGGCACTGCGTAGGATCCTACGGTCTTGGCGTGCATCCGTGCGTCGCTGCGGTTCGGTCCCAGGTCGACGGGCACGTGCACCTTCCGCCGACCACTGGCGACAACATCGATGTACTGTGGAGACCTCACGCCCCACGTGTTGAGCAATTCGGCGGTACGTCTACCCGGCCTCCCGCATGCCCACTATACGCCCTCGCTCAAAGTCCGTCAACTGCACATACGATTCACGTCCACGCTGTCGCGGCATGCTACCAGTGTTGAAGACTGCGATGGAGCTCCGTATGCCACGGCAAAGTGGCTGACACTGACGACGGCGGTGCACAAATGCTGCGCAGCTAGCGCCATTGGACGGCCAACACCGCGGTTCCTGGTGTGTCCGCTGTGCCGTGCGTGTGATCATTGCTTGTACAGCCCTCTCGCAGTGTCCGGAGCAAGTATGGTGGGTCTGACACACCGGTGTCAATGTGTTCTTTTTTCCATTTCCAGGAGTGTATATAGAAATGCGATCTGATGTTTTTTCTTTGTATTTTTAACCTGAATAATTCTCAAGTGTCCACTCGGTCACGCCTCAAGTTCTCCACTATATTGCGGCAGGCACACTTGTTGCCATTTTCAGGTGGATCCTGATGACTGCTACTCTGCTTAGGTCAATGTCCTGCGTACGTTGGCCGTCATTTCCTCCACCACTCTGCCCTAACACAGTCCATGTAGCCATCACAGTGGGTAATGGTGGTAGTGATGGTGGTGGTGGTGTCCATGGTAGATGTGGGTAATATATCATTTCTACACTGTGTGTTTCTGTGTAAAAACTGTGTAATGAGAATGCGATGCAAAGACATTACTCAGTAACCGCACTCACAGTAGTGGATCTCTGAGAGAATATGATCTCTGTATGTAGTAATTAAGACTAAGACGATTAGGTCTTCTTCTGTTCTGAGCTTGGCCATAACGGAAAACAAGTACATAGATGGGCTATTAATTACATTAAGGATACGCTCATCGTCATTGTATCAGTACGAAAGTATTATTCTTATCGAAGAACAGTAAATGGATTTTCGCTGAAGAAAATTTATTAGGTGACACTTAGATAAAAATCATTATTTCTGCCCATTATTAATACCTATGAGAACTTTCAGATTTTATGTGAGTAAGGTCGGCACACTTCCACAAAGCAGCAACCATCCTTTTCAGATCACACAGAACTAGAAAATATACGACGCCACAAAATTAGTCTGTGTGTGATCAGAATATGACATTACATATCACATACAAACACACAGCTAACAATAACTGCACCCTCCAGTCTTCACGCTACCGTTAACAGGTGCAAACCTCACTGCACAGCAACGCTTCATTTTTTCATGGCTCAGTGCATAACTCATGACTCAGCTGTGGACAGCTACCTTTGTTAATTAACCATTCTTGGGTCCCAATTTCTATGGGCTCTTTGATCACACAATTCCAGAAGGAGGAAGATTGTATAAGCGTCTTGGTGTTGTTGTAATCTATAGGATGGCCAGATTTTATTCTATGTTTGAGCACAGCTGATATATGCTGAGGGGTGTGTGTGATGGGCATGGGGTATTCTCCACATATATGAGGTGTTATGAATGTTGACAGAGAGGGTATGTGCAAAGGCAGTGCCGCCAACCTAAGTGAGGGAGAGGTCATGTATCAGCATCAGAGTTATAGAAATTGTAATACTGCTGGATGGAAGGAAGATGGTAGCACTTAAATACAAGAGAAAAAGCAAAGTCTGCTGAAAGGTTTTATTGTTAAACTGCAGTGCAATGTGTGTGTATGCAGTGGTGGAATGTGCAATAGTATGTTTCGTAATGGGCAAGAAGTATAACTTTTTATTTAACACAGGTGTACAAGTGTCAGTATCCAGTAGACACTTAGTGGGTAGGAGGCAATGGAACCAAACAAACATGCTACAAGTTGCATGGGGTGGGGGATAATTTTGTAAGGCTACTGTGGTCAGTAGACATAGATTTTCAAGTGAAGACAGTTCGACTTAAGCAGTGTTTGGAGGTAGCGCCTCATGTAAGCGAAGGTTACAGAGTAATCCTGGCTTAGGCTTTTGTATCAACACTATGCCAAATTGACCTTCAGGAATGCATGGTGGAACTTAGTGGGAAGATACTGCAGGACAGCCATTGCCAGCAGGTCTGTAACGAGGTGTCCCTGCTGTGTTGACCAATCAGATTAAACCATGCACAAATACACTGTGGCTTGATTTGCATGATTCTGTGCCAGGTGGCACCAGAAAGTCGTTTTAGATGAGTGGAAACTGAGACTTAACCTGTTAATATGTTGTGTGTAGTAGACCTTCTGGAAGGAAACGATGTGTTGGCTTTAAGCAGGTTGTTTTGTTAAAAGATATAGTACAAGTATACAAGAAAAAGATGATGGGAAGGTATTACATGAGAATTTAGATAATTTTGGAACCAAAGAAGTAAAGTTGACGAAGTGGATGTTAATAGCGTGTTCTGACTTTCTGGAAGGAGATGTTTGGTGCACAGAGGGTGTAAATCATGGGCAGCCACACGCATTAAGTAAAAAGGTGGAGCATCTAAACAAAGTAAAGAGAGTGGGGATCGAGTAGTTCTCTTTAGAGTATGAAGCTCTGTTTTTTCCTTGGTGTCTGTTGTCAGCAACGCCCATTACACAGTACTGAATTCTGACAGTGAATGAAGCACCAGTGTACCATAGACCCTGCCAGAAACCTTGATATTTACAACCGATTATGGAAAATGGTTCAAATGGCTCTGAGCACTATGGGACTCACCTGCTGCGGTCATCAGTCCCCTAGAACTGAGAACTACTTAAACCTAACGAACCTAAGGACATCACACATATTCATGCCCGAGGCAGGATTCGAACCTGCGACCGTAGCGGTCGTGCGGTTCCAGACTGTAGCGCCTTTAACCGCTCGGCCACTCCGGCCGGCACCGATTATGGAGAAGCTTATCAATCGCAATTGGCTGTTGGGGTAATAGATCAATAGTCCTTTGGGTGGGGGATTGTGATCATGTCTCAGAAACCCATGGCCATTTATAAGAAGTACAGTTTCTGCTGTGATTAGTGTCATTTAACAGTAAGACAGTAACAGATGCATACCCCATATCCAACATCACAGAAACCATCAACAACTTGGAGCAGCGCCGGTATTTCCCTACCGTGGATTTGAGAAGTGGATACCATCAGTTGAAAATGATTCTGGAGGACCGACCAAAGGGAGCTTTCTCGTTACCCTGGGTCTATTAACAATATCGAAGGATGCTGCTCGGGCTACATAATACGCATGCAATGTTTGAGCAACTGTTGGAGGAATTGTTGAGGGGTTAAAGCCTCACCAATGTCTAGTCTACATGGTTGATATAGCCATGTTCTTGAAAGCTATAGCCAAACGTAGGCAACGGCTGACGGAAATATTTAAGTGATTGCGAGCTGCACGTCAGACATTAAATATGGAAAAATGTCATTTTGCTTCAGAAGTATGTTACTTGGGGCACATGATTAGCAAAGGTGAGATGAGAACGGTTTCGAGACTGGAGTAGGCGTTAAAAGGCCTTACAGTTCTGATATCAGAGAACTACAGTCGTTCTTGGGTTTCTCGAACTTTTATAGAAGATTCGTGAGGGTTTCACTGATGTAGCATGACCACTCAAGCAGCTGTTGAAAAAAGGTGAGAAATTCGTGTAGACAGAGGGATGTTACGGCGATTTCGAACAGCTGAAAAGAGTGTTTATGTAGAGTCCAGTTTTAGTTTTCTGGATTTTCAAAAGGGATTTATATTATCGTGCGATGAATCTAACCACACTCTGAGGCGACCCAGACAAGAAGACTAAACTGCGCTGCCAGCAGCAGTAATGAGTTCTGGTCTCCATCACAATTAGTCCACCCTCCGGACTTCGTTCCACAGTGTAGTGGGCCTTCCTAGGTCGCCCCGGCAGCATGCAGACTCCTGCTCAGGCTGCAGCCCGTGCACGGGAGCCATCTTCCTTCACGGAGGCCGCATCTCCAAGTTACCTGAGCGAAGGCCTTTATCGTAGAGTTGGCTACCTCTGCACGATTTCTATTCGCTTTCATGCGCCGCTGCTGTCTGATGCTGTGGCTCAGTATCAGATTCGCATTTCAGGAACGGAGTGTAGTCGTCAGAGAAGCTGGACGCATGTGTGCTGCAGCAAGCTGGCCGGTCGCTTGCTGTCATCCTGTCGACTACCTACGCTCTTCCCACGGAATGAAGACGTGGTTGTCTCCACGTATCGGCACATTGCTGATGTTGCAATGCAAAATAAAACATTAATTTCCTCAGCCTCTTCTCTCTGGGCCTCCAACAGCCTGCTACCCAACCTCGGCACCTGCCATCCTGCCGTCGTAGCCACCCCTCCACCCCTGCATCGGCTACAGTGTGTATTTTCTCATACGGCTGACACTGTTGTCAGAAATGCCTGGCTGCTGGGTGAGACCGGTGGAAAAGAGCGAGCCATGAACCAATGGAAGATTAGGACTATATTAGCCAAAACTCTTCGCCAGGTTACTCCAGAAACAAAAAAGCGTGGCAGACCAACCAACTCAGACCCAGTACCACTACCAGTTGTTTGGGGAAGGAGACCAGACAGCGAGGTCATCGGTCTCATCGGATTATGGAAGGATGGGGAAGGAAGTCAGCCGTGCCCTTTCAAAGGAACCATCCCGGCATTTGCCTGGAGCGATTTAGGGAAATCACGGAAAACCTAAGTCAGGATGGCCGGACGCGGGATTGAACCGTCGTCCTCCCGAATGCGAGTCCAGTGTCTAACCACTGCGCCACCTCACTCGGTGAGACCCAGTAGAGATCTAGAAGTTAAAATACAACGAATCTTCGTTGTCTTTAAGAGAAGTGAGATTAGATCCCATCAGTCATAAGCTAATTTGAAGGAGATGGTCCCCAGATGGTAGAATTTTTTTTTTTTATATTTGCGAAGCATTTTCTCCACAGATGTTCTGCTGCGAAGCCTTACCAATTGTTACTCGACAATCATGACTCAGATCCCTGATTTGACGTCCTTGACTATTTGGAAAATGCAGTGTGACGTAAATAATTTTCTCCACAGTTGAGCCGCATGCTCTAACCATTTAACAAAAATACATATAGACTTTTAGGAAACTAAAGCTGCCAATGACAATTTAAAAAACACTTTACCAAAAAGCATTGCCTCTAGCGACCACTCCTCTCAGTGTCAAGGGGTCTGGGTTCAGGATTACACGAAATTACACTTGAAATACTGAAATATTTCAAGACATAGATATCATATTGTCTCGTTGTCTTGCTAGATAGGCCAATTCCTAAGACATTCAAGGAAACTCCTCAAAAATCTTGTACGTACACTTTAGATTGTTCAACACTATTGCTTGCCGGACCTGTTCCATTCACTTCAACTGGAATGTCTCCCACTCCTTACCTCAAAATTATTAGCAAAGTCACTAAGACACAACACCGGATGAAGCGCGGCCGTTTACAAAAGCAGGACATGGAAAAGGAGATAATAAATGTATAAATGTAGAAAAGAGAGCCAACCTGTTATTCTTAGAGCCTCACCTATGAAAAATGCATTGCAAGTACTAAATGATTTGTTTAAAACAGAAATTGGATTCAATTACTTAAACAAGAAAAAGATACTACCGCTACAGCTATTAGAAAGAAATCTGCACGAGAAAAAGAAGTAAAGTTAACAAGAATAAAGATGATAAAAATGATGGATTTAAATTAAAAATAGGAACTAAATCAAAAGAAAAAGAAATAACTGATTATAATTATTACTAGCACGATAAAAACTGTAAGTATTTACTGTTCGGGACCATATGAAAAGTGAATACCTGAGGAATAGTAGGTACAGTGCACCCTGTGTAACAGGTCCTCAAGTGAGGACTGTATTACAACAGTTGATGCTACATTCCTTTTTACAGATTATGAGAATGAATCTGAAACCGATGTTGATTCATCTTAAGTTAATTTTATAAGCACATGCGTAATTTTCAAAATAAAATTAGTAATTTTGTAGAACTTCTTCAACACAGATTAATAAATTTGTCACTTTAAATTCTATTTACGGCACCATGATGTATTTTAAGGTTCAATTAATAAGTCGGTATTAGAAATAATTAAAACAGAACAATGACTAAATACGGAAAAAATAAAATTAAAAAAGTGTGTAAACCTACCTCGCCCTACCCTATGTACATATTGGGAGTAAGGATAGAATTCAAAGTCATCTTCAGTACGTCTTATTGCAGCCTATAAGGCACTTTGAGTAACTCTGGCCTCTACTGTCTGATGTACGCCCCGATAGCTGAGTGGTCAGCGCGGAGATTTCTCATGCCAAGGGGCCCGGGTTCGATTCCCGGCTGGGTCGTAGATTTTCTCCGCTCAGGGACTGGGTGTTGTGTTGCCCTCATTACCATTCCGTCATCATCAGTGGAAGGCAACGGGAAACCACCAGTGGAATCACTTCCCTAGACGCTCATGCGGTGGACCTCTCTGACAGGGCTTCCCCCATGACAAGACCTGCCGTGAGCAGAACACAAAGTTAACTTCTACTGTCTATAAGAAATGACAAGCTTGTGAGGTGAGTTCGCCTTTACTTAATAATCGTATGTGTTATATAGAATTCCCAGGGACCAACAAGAGTGGAGAATATCGAATTTTCCATGCCTCTACGTCATTTTGTATTTCGGGACTACACTGACAACCAGTAGCACTTAGTGCTGATGAGGAAACTCATCCATCAGTCGGAATGACAGCACAATAATCAAGGAACGTCGTTACTACAGACTGAGACCAAAGGATCGTTAAATCAGCGAAGTCGAAATCGCTGAAGCTGCAAGTTTCCTTTTTACGTCTGCGTAACAGAAATCGTTCAGGAGAGCGGGGACGCTGCGGTAACGCGAAACGTCTTTGTATCACTTTAGATCACATCATCATGTTGGACGCGAAACATAAAAGTCCTGACATGTAGCAACATTCCGCGAAAGGGAAGGACAGACACTGGGCACTGCATACCTCCGTGAGCCGCTCGTATAATTTTATCGGCGCCAGAACACACTTCCTGCATCCGTTCCTCAGTCCAGCGCAAATTCTTCGCATTACGGTAATACGGCGGATGTTATTCCAAACAAAACTTAAGAAATAACTTGAGAGTTTATGGGATATTTCGTCGCGTTTATATTGTGGTCGTTAGAGGCTGAGTAATACATCAACTTGAACTATTTAAACCTAACTAAGCTAAGTACACCATACAGATCCATGCCCGAGGCAGGATTCGAACCTGTGATCATAGCAGCAGCGCGGATCCGAACAGAAGCGCCTAGAACCGCTCGGCCACCGCGGCCGGATGGCGTGCGAACAGTTTACAAACCTAGTCGTTTCGGAAATGCTTGCACCATTGGCAGGAAAGCCAATGATGGTGCCCATCTAGCCGTCAGACACATCGCTGCATTTCCGCATTACGACAACGACTGCACCTTTTACTGCGTTCCCCGACTCGCTTTATACACCCTCCAATTCCAGCGCTGCCACCTTCCGTATGTGTGTGGTTACTGTACATTGACGTCAACATAGACGAAGCTCGTATTAATGTGACTGGACCGTGTAATGAGAAACTTTGATCGTTAAAAAAAAGCAAGCATATCTCAAGCTCAGTCGGTGCTACGATGGGAAAGCTGAGGAACTTTTCGAATTTTTGGCCCATCCAATCTGTTCATCAGTTTTGGCACTTTCGGATTTCTACCTGTTCTACACTCTACACTTGCTTGTTAGAACAGTTTGTGTCTGGTAAAGGATCTGAGTAAAATGAATAGAAACGCGAGCCTGGGAATGGTGTGTTACAGACGTTCCAGAATTGTACTCCAGAGATGTGGTCTACTTATACAAAAAAGGTACAAAGTGCTTTTACCTAAAAGACATTAACTCGGGACCTCAGTGCACACTGAACGAAAACAATGTAGTTTTTAAGCGACACGCCTGGTGAACACTGAAGTGCGGCGGCGCTGGGTGTCGTCGTGTGGGGCGGCCGGCGCACGCGACGCGGGCGGACGGCGCGCTGGTGGCGCGTGTTCGATGCTAATGGCGACATGGCGACATGCGGCCGCGGCACATTCCAGCGCCACGCCCCCTATACCGCGGACACGCGCCGGCCGACCGCTCTGCTTTGACCACAACCACGACCGCCTGAGCCCCTCATACCATTAGGCAATGCTTCTCCTACATTTTACCTTCGCGCAAATCCTTTAGCAACGATTAATCACGATTTCCAACCACCCTTGTACGTATTGACTGAATAAAGTACAAAGTGACACAACAATCCGTTAATAATTGAAAATGTACTAACTCACGGAATAACGTACCGGGTGATCAAAAAGTCAGTATAAATTTGAAAACCGAATAAATCACGGAATAATGTAGATAGAGAGGTACAAATTGACTCACATGCTTGGAATGACATGGGGTTTTATTAGAACCAAAAAAAATACAAAAGTTCAAAAAATGTCCGACAGTTGATCTGGGCTGCTAACAGGAATAAGCAGTTTTCTTGTGGAGATCCCAGAGCCAGTTTTAGTATCTTCCATCCTGCCTCACATTTGGTACTTGACTGATCTACAGAGTTGTCATATGCCAGTTATTTAGCTTTAAATATTCCCCACCTGTAACATAGCTTCAGTTTCAGATAGACAAGCTTTTATATGCTATTGTTATATGACATTTCACAGCATGACTTAAACAGTACTTTTAGTTTATACAGATAAGGAGTGTAACAGTTGTATATCTTTTCCGATTTTTCTTTGAACATGGCCTCTTGGTATTTGTAGCAGCTCATTTATTAAAGGCGGGTACTCTCATATGTAAGAAATTTTCATATACTTCACAAGAGGATTGATAACTGTTGGAATGGAGCTCCATCAATATCCTGCAGATCATATCTGAGATTTGTTATGACTATCATGCATATAATTTTATTGTTCTTGGTTCAGCCTTGTGTTTGTGACCATTTCCAACTCTGAGCATGAGGTTTAGCACCTTATATCGCTCCTGTCTAGAGCCTGTGGTTTGTTACGTTTTCAAATTTATACTGACTTTTTGATCGCCCGGTAGGTAGAGAGGTAAAACTTGACACATATTCCTGACATGACACGAGGTTTTACTGAAACCAAAAAGAGGGAAGAAACAGGCCAGCAGATTGCCCTGGGCAATGGGTTGTTGCTTTTCAAATTTTCAGCGTGACAAGTGCGAGGTACGCCGATATGTTACAGAAACTTGCTGGAAGCACGACTTTTACGCAGGATTGCGCTCCACTCTCTAATGCTATACATGTGAAAGATCTCCTGCTCACATCGTTTGGTGAAGGTGCGTGCAAAGCCGGCATGTCCGTCATGCTTAGCCTCCCAGGTCCCTAGAACTCAGTGTGTGTTTATGCGAAGACAGTAACTGTTCTCGAAAGAACAGAATACTGTTGATGACCGTGCAGCTTTTCCCTGGAATAAATGAATAAATGATGACTAACTGAAACCCTCAGCTGCCGACTCTTTTTTTTTTTTTTTTTTTTTTTTTTTTTTTTTTTTTTTTTTTTTTGCCGGCACAGTAGCTCAGCATGTTCGGTCACAGGGTTAGCTGCCCTCTGTAATAAAAAACTGAGTGAATGGATCAATAACGAAATTCAAAGGGCGTCTGGGGACGTCCGCCACGAACAATTGCAACGAACTATAACGAACAAAATGAGATTAAAAAAAAATAAAAAAAAATCCATCTGAGCCACCGAGGACACAGATGAATAGCGCGACTGCAGGGATTTATCCCTTGCACGCTTCCACATCGAGGTATATCAAAAACACCTGTCGGCAGCTGAAGGTTTCAGTTAGTCATCATTTATTTCAGGGAAAAGCTGCACGGTCATCAACAGTATTCTGTTCTTTCGAGAACAGTTACTGTCTTCACATATATAGTTAAAGGCTTCCCAGCCACTGACCGTCTGTGCGAATGCGCACAGGTTGCCCAAACTCTTACGGGAATCGCCAAAGCGTGCGCGAGTAATGAGTGAATGGGCAAATGTCTATAAGGTACATTACATATGTAGAATTGTGGACAGTTGGGAATCTGAGTCTCACGGGAAGCGTGCAAGGGATAAATCCCTGCAGTCGCGCTCTTCATCTGTGTCCTCGGTGGCTCAGATGGACAGTCGGCTTTCAGCCGTGTTACCGTGCGGACGGGCTCGGCGCGCCGGGCAGTGCTCCGCAGATGTTGTTTACCCGCTAGCGCGCGGTCGCGTCGTTGTCTTGCCGTATAGTACCTGTACCGACCCGACATGGCGTTCTCATATCGAAAAGCTACACTCAAACTAACGTTCAACGCATCGTACACGAGACCGAAGGCCCATGAAATTGAACGGTTTCTACGAGACATCATGCACATAGAACCACAAGATCTGATAGGAATTCATCTGTCTATTGTAACCAGCACAGTGTACCTCAAACTGATTGACGAAGCGGCCTGCGACAGATTACTCCAACGATCTGCAAACGGCTTTCGCTTCTGTCACGCAGACGGTAACGTGAGCGTGGTAGGAGTTGACCATGCTGGTCTGGGGGTGCGTACCGTGCGCATCTTTGAACTACCGTTCGAAGTCCCTGCCAACCTAGTCGTTGATGCGCTGCGGCCATACGGCACAGTTCTGAGCCACACAGAGGAGAAATGGAACACATTCGAAACGTACCCTGTCCTTAACGGGGTACGACAAGTGCGCATAGAACTTAAGAAGCACGTTCCATCGTATGTTTTCGTTGGTGGCTGCCGCGCAATTGTTATATATGATGGACAACCGAGGACCTGCTCGGGCTGCGGCCAGGAGGGCCATGTTAGAACTGAGTGTCTGCAGCGCCGCCTAGTTCAGGTGCCCCGCAATGAACTTCCCCAACGATCCACTATGACCTCTCTCCCGCTAACATATGTGGAGGCGGCACGACATGATGTGATGGATGATCAAAACCTGCTACCTCCTCAAGCCGCTGCCAGCTCCGTTGGAGAGTCAGCGCCGTCGACGACGCTGCAGTCCAACGGTGCAGAGGTTCCTACAGCCTCCGCCCACCGCAGCGTCGTGGGCACCCAGCCACCGTCACTGTCGGGATCAGACACGGGGGTTCCTAGCGACCGAGACTGTGTCGAGCCCCGCCCTCCAGTGGATGTCGAATCTCGGACCCGAAAGCAAAAATCACCCAAGCGACACAAGAAGAGGCGATTGTCAGCTGACGAACAGGACAGGAATGTGAAGCCGGCGGAAGACATCGACTTCGTTGACTCGCCCACAATTGCAACGGACTCCAGTGGCATCATTCACCAGAAGGTGCCTGAAGACAAGGAACACTCTCCTAAATCTGGTGGCCCAGAAAACGAGGCGCACTGCGTCGACTCCCAAAATGTGGGCTCCTGTGAAAGCGACCAGCCCCCAATGACATCACAATCGTCTCTTGGTGATTGGGCAGACGATATGGAGGCAGATGATGCACAGCAAACATCGATATCTCCACCAGAGCCCATGGCTGACAATGAGCCCGGAGGGCTCTGCCAGTCAGGGACTCCTACGGCACAGTAATGCACAGCATGCAGGTGGATGGCTGTGTGGTGTGTGGTGTGTGAAATCACTGTGGGATTGCACCGGCACAGTGCCTCCGCCTCTTGATATGTCTCAGTCATACCGTGTGGGAACAGTCAACGTAAATGGTGTCCACTCCATTGTCAAGACCCGCATGTTACACGACATGATCAGAGCGGCAGGCTTGGACATTGCCCTTCTCCAGGAGGTCCGTCCCGAGCTGTGTTTAGACCTCTATGGGTACACCACGTACAGCCTACCCGTAGGTGATGGCGCAGGAGGAACGGCCATCCTTCTCCGAGATGGCATAGACGCGACGGACGCGACGTACTTGCCGAACGGGCGAGGCATCGCACTCACACTTGGCGCAGTGCGCCTCATTAACGTCTACGCTCCCTCCGGTAATTCGCACCGTGGTGACAGGCATGTCTTCTATTCGGAGGAGTTGGCCCCACTTTTGCAAGGAAATATGGACCATTACATAGTGGGCGGCGATTTTAACAGTGTTCTGCGGCCCGAGGACCAGATACCGCATTACGTCCCATGCCCCGCTCTACAAGCATTGATACGTGACCTCGCGCTCCACGACACATGGCTCTTGCATCATGGGACCCAGAGTGGATATACGCACTTTACCAGCCATTCTGCCAGTCGTCTGGACCGGATATACGTCTCGCGTGCTCTCCGCACAGCAACCCGTGATGCAGAACTCTGGCCGACGGCCTTCACGGACCATCTCGCGTACATCTGCACTGTCACCTTGCCCCGACAACTCACAAGACGCAGCAGGGGCCCGTGGACGCTGAACGTCTCCCTCCTTCGCGAGGAAGCGTGTCGGCGAGCAGTCACTGACACGTGGCGTCGATGTATCAGACGCCTGCCTATGTATGCTTCCACGTTGCTGTGGTGGCTGGGATGTGTCAAACCTGCCCTCCGAAAGACCTTGATGGCCTACGGGCGTGACAGATCGAACTGGCAAAGGGCAACATCGGAATTTTACTATACAGCGTTACGTGAGCTGGCGACGCAACCGCCGTCTCCCGAACGTCAGATGTCCGTACAACGCATCAAAGCTCGTCTACTTCGCATCAGGACAGAGCAGCTAGACGGTATCCGCATCCGCGCGCGAGTGCAAGACTGTATCCCCAACGAAACAGCGTCAGTGTATCACATTGTGCGCGAGAGACGCCACCGCAAACGTCAGCTCATTACGGCGGTAAACACGGAGGACGGCGGGCGCGCAGTGACACAAGCGGACATCGCGCACACGTTCGCCAGACACTATGGGACCTTGTACATGGAAGATCCGCGGAATGTACGTGATTATGACGGGCTGTTGCACGATTTTCCCGCCCCTCGAGACGTGGCACCCGATGATAGTCTGCTGTTGCCCATTACACCCGACGAGCTGACATCGGCCTTGGCACGTGGAGCACCGAACAAGTCGCCTGGACCGGACGGTTTACCCCTGGAATTCTACCGCACTTTTTATCACCTTATGGGTGACAAGTGGCTCCAAATGTTTCAAGACCTTGTAACCTCGCCACCGTAATTTTATAAGAAATAAAGTGACAATACTCAATACAAATGGGAGCCGAGTGTAACCTCCCCACAAAAATTTAAAGATGAATGACAATATTATTTAGGATTGCTAATGGACATTGCACTAAGCGTAACCTCGCCCACAATGAGAGGTATTGAAAATGGCAACAAAAATGTGAAATTCGCAATCTGACTCAAATATAAATTCTTCACAAAATTTAAAGTCCGTTCAGTGACAAGAAAATACAATTAAACCGAAATATCGGTCTTTGGCCCTGTGCAAAACAAACAAAATTAAAGTCTTACCTCAGAATAAATGGATGTCACATTTCTACTCTTATCTTTCTGCACGGCTTGGAGGAACTGCATTGCAAATGATAATATTCCTTTTTTTTTTGTGATTTTACTGAAAATTTTCTTTAAAAGAAGTGAGAGTGAAATGGGAAGTGCAACGAAATCTTTAGTTCAATAAAAAATTAAATTTTTGAAAAAATGCTTTTGAAATAAAAATTATTATTGGGGGACTTGTTGGACAATAATTACAATAAATAAAATTTTTCATTATCTAATGATTATATTAATTAACAGTGTACCTTATTCACCATCTTGACCAGTGTTGCCGACCGCCTACATCACCCGCACTGGACTGCTACTACTGACCGACCGCTCTGCATGACGACTACTAGCGTACTGCACTGCACGACTACTACTAGAGTACTGCTCTCAACTAGACAGAGCTACAGACTCGCAACGACTACTCGACAGACTCGCAACGACTACTCGACAGACTGAGAACCGCTCGCAACACTCGCGCGGTCAAGCGCATACTCTCTGGTCACAGATGCTACAATGCCTCGCCATCGCTGCTATGTTACATACGTGTTTCATAACCCTCCACTGGGGGGGCAAAAATTTGGCAGCGATGGTGAGTCATTTGGACTTGCCAATCGCGGCAAAATTTTTAATTAATTAATAAACTTCTACAATTTACAGAATATTTAAATGTTGTGCACACGCACTAAGTACAAAATATATCAGACAAAGACAAAATGTGAGTACAAAACATAGTAGCAAATCAGAAAAGTATATACAAATTATTTGACAGATAACAAAGTGCACAGGCACTGAAAAAATTCTTTAGCATATTCAGAACAAATAAACAGACTGGCAAAAAATATTATGTTGACAAGTGACATAAGTGTACTCGCATTGGAGTTCAGCGAATCGAAAAATGTATAACCTATGAACATAAATGATGTTACCAAAAAAATTTTTTTTTTTTTTTTATGTGACAAGAATCAGGATAGGAAAGGGAAGGATTGCATCATGGTTGTAGCACTTTAGATTGCACACAGCTGCTCTGAAAGTCCATATCTTTCCACAGAAGTACAACACCAAGTGACACAACTTGAAGTTCTTTTCCCATCAGAATTTATCAGTGTAGCCAAGACACTGAACTGTCGTAGTAATGTTCCATGTTTTCATTTTGGCAGTACATTAGGTACACCAAACAGTGGGACCATAATAATGTCTTCATCGCTCATGGTGGTGGACAGCATGTCGTGTCAACACCACACTCTTACAAGGCACACCAACGTAGAATTAGTGCAAAAACCAAATATAGTGCTCCATGATCACTAGGATAAACAGGACAAATGGACATTGCAGTAATTCAGGGTAGTCAGCTTATGAGGTGAAGGACATCAAGTCACATAATATTGACAATTACAGTCTTCATGAGTAGTTTGTGGCATTCATAGCCTAGTTATTGAACATTTCTGTACCAAGTATGTAGTATTACAGAAAAATGTTCATTAATTGTTTTACATAGAATCAGTAGCCTTCTTTTCCTGGTTACAAAGCATTATGAAATAATCGCATTCTTTTCAGTTACAGAGTATAATTAAGAATCATTAACCTTCTCCTAATTACAGTTAATAAATCATTTGTCATTCCAATAATAATCATTAGCCTTTTCCTAATTACAGTTGATTAATCATTTGTCGTTAATTAATCATTTGTCTAATTACAGTTAATTAATCATTTGTCTAATTACAGTTAATTAATCATTTGTCTAATTGCAGTTAATTAATCATTTGTCTAATTACAGCTAATTAATCATTTGTCGTTAATTAATCATTTGTCATTCTAATATCGTAAGAATCATTAGTCTTCTCCTAATTACAAAGCATTATTAAACAGTACCATAGTTAATTAATTATGTGTCATTCCAATCTATTAAGAATCACTAGCTGGCATCATGGGTAATCGTATTACAATAAACAGTGGCGGTCCTTGGCCAGTTACAAAGTATATTTAGTAAGACAGAATAATGTTCATCAGAAGCCTTAATTGAAAAGGAGAGTCAATTATTGGCCTAGCATTAACATAATACATTGAGTGATACAAATTATTGGCACTCATTGGCCATTAACCAAAACATGAAAACTCAACATGGAAAAAAGGGCTAATTAATGGCATAATTAATAACAATTCTTCAAGTGACATTAATTATTGGCACTCAGTGGCCAGCAAGTATTGAATAGAATCATCATTCAGTATTATTCAGATTATTACGAAGTCATTATTAAAAATCAGTTAATTACAGTCAAATCATTAATAATCACAGGCATTATAAGTAGTATCATTACAATAAACAGTGTTCCTCCTTCAGTAGTATTCAGATCATTACAAAGTCATTATTAAAATCAGTTAATTACAGTCAAATCATTAATAATCACAGGCATTATAAGTAGTATCATTACAATAAACAGTGTCAGTTATTAGCTAGTGACAAAGCATTATTTTGAATATAGTCTCATTAAGAGGTCATTACTCAAGTGACATGCTATTCAGAGTTGATCAGTATTATTCAGAATTATCATAAACTAGTGACATTATGTGGGACTGGTAATACATTTTTTTGGTAGCAATGCATTGCGTTGGGATCGATTATTAATTGCTGATACATAACACTATTAGCTTTTGACCTATTGCAGCAAATGAGGATAGGTAACGTCATTCGTCATGAGTCAGCTGTAGCAAGATTATGTAACAAGGCAGTATATGTGATCACATTTATAAGTGATAAACACAAATGGGTAAAAAATAAAAATGCAAGTACTAGAACAGGTATAATAACTAACAGGTTTAGTAAGTATCATGAAAAGCTTCTCCTGGAAAAAATACAAAAACGGATTATTGACCTGAAAGAAGAAACGCACACTATGCTGAAAAGTAGTGAACTTCGAATTAACAGGCAGTGAAGTGTGTATAAAAATGTGTTCCATAGCTGTCCTTTCCAAAACTTTCAGTCATCCTACTATGCAATGTAACACCTGCTGTCAAAGCAAACTGCAACAAATACTTAAATAACTACGTAGCATAAATACGTAACTTCAACATTATCCTCATCTGTAAAGAAAAAAACTTCATTATCCATATCATCATAACTTCACCATTATCATCACCTGTAAAGAAAAACTTCATTATTCATAATACCATATCCTTCATCATTATTCATCAGTACTCATTATCATCTGCAAAAAATCACTTCGTTACTCATTACATAACTATTCCTTATCTCTAGCATATTTCATCACTAAAACTAAGATGTGTAGTTCTCTCTGACAGCCTGCATCAATCACCTTGTATTCTGAAAGAAAAAATTAGTTAAGACTGCTATTCTGTGATGAGTATAGTATATTCTTGTTAATGTTTGTTAATCCTGATCCATTTACTCTTCCTCATAAAGTTATTGCATCTCCTTTCGTTTATTCCGTAGGTGAAATTCCCATTTATGTTAAATTTATTTCTTAGAATCATCATTCCTTTCTGAAATTGATGAACAAAGATTAATGTCCTGCATTTAAATCATATACCCACTAGATAATGACTGGTTTATGGTAACATAATTAACCCTACAGCATAACATGACAGAAAACGTAATATGTCAAAAACATTGACAGTGTTCAAATGCAAAAATATACACAGAATAATACAATGCAGCAGCAAAAAAAAAATGTGAAACAGTCACGATGTTGAGATGTCATAAGGCAAAAAAAATGTCAAAGTCGACTGGTGTGTGTTATATCTTAACTATTTCATAGTGCATACAAACAAAACTGGAGTACAATCATACACACAAAAAAAAGTGGAAAATGTGCACGGTCTGATGTGTAACGACAAGAAAAGCGACCTGCTAACCTTACCTTGCCGGGCACTTGCCAAGAAAAAATACGATAATCATCAGTAATTAGTCACGTGAAATAATTGCATTAGTAAATGACATCATAGTGTGTTGAATCATACAGTGGTTTCACTCAATAAACGGTTTAATGTTTGAGATATGGTGATTGCCTTTCGATTTTCTGGTTCTCAAAGTTTCGACGTGTACAACATTGGGGTGAGGGATGCTGCGAATCCGATACGGACCTGCGTATAGAAGTTCAAATTTACTGCACTTACCTTTTAATTTGCTGGATAAATAGTGTGTACGTACTAGTATCTTCTGTCCAACGTGAAAGACGCGGCGTGTACAAACCTGTTTTTGCTGTCTTCTCCGGCGCTCTGCGGCACGTTTGATGTTGTTCAGCGCAATGTTAATTATTTCGTGGTGTCGTAATCGACTAGATGTAGGAAATGTTATTAATTCTTTAATTTTGTTAGGTGGTTCAGCATTTTTCAGTATAACAGACGGAGATAGCATAGTGGATTCATTTGGAATGGAATTAATTACATCTTGGAATGAGAATATGTGTGTGTCCCAATCAATATGTCTTTTGTGGCAGTATATTCGGCACAGTTTACCAATTTCTTTCATTAATCTTTCACAGGGGTTCGAAGAAGCGTGATACTTGGATATATAGATCGGAGAAATGTTTCTGGCTCGTAACATGCGTGTCCATACGCTACTACGAAATTGAGATCCATTGTCAGAAATTACTTTCATTACATGCCCTACATGAAATAGAAAATGTTTTACAAATGCTTTCGAAACAGTTTTAGCAGTAGCTTTGCGTAATGGAGTGAAAGTAACAAATTTTGAAGTGAGCTCAACAGCGACAAAAATGTAGCAAAAACCTCTGTTAGTTCTCGGAATCGGACCAAAAATGTCTACTGCGGCCATGTGCCTTAATTTAACAGGTATAATGGGATATAATGGAGGAATATGTGAAGTGGTGTCTGATTTAGCTTTCTGGCAAATTTTACAAGACGCTAAAACTCGTCGTATACGTTTCTCCATGTTAGTAAAATAACAGTTCTGTCTCAGTATAAGAAAACATTTTCGTGCTCCGTAATGTGCGTAACTTAAATGAGTGTACCAAATTAGTTTGTTAACCAGTTCGTCAGGAATGCATAATAACCAAATGTTGCTGTCAGGATGAGAGCGGCGAAACAGAATGTCATTGCGTACAGTGTAGTGGTTTCTAATCGTAACATTATTCTTATCTTGCCAAAGCTGTTTAATTTCTTTCCACACATTGTCTTTGTTTTGTTCTTGTGCTATGTCCTGCAATGACGATGAAATAAAATTTTCAAATGCAACTTGCTGAATGTACATGACCCTGAAATTTGTTTTGCAGAAGTTGGTTGCTACGTCTTGCTGATTGTTGCCGAGAGAACGCGATAGTGCGTCTGCTATAACATTTTGTGTGCCGGGAATATGAACAATCGTAAAATTAAATTCTTGTAAATATAGTTTCCATCTACTTAATCTGTCGTGAGTAAATTTAGCTGAAAGCAAAAATTGTATAGCTCTATGGTCTGTGCAAACGGTGGTATGTCTGCCATAAAGAAAGTGCCGAAATCTCGTAAAAGCCCATACAACACATAATGTTTCAAGTTCTGTAACGGAGTAATTTCGTTCAGCAGGTGACAGAATGCGGCTTGCAAATGCGATGTTTTTGATTACTATTGAACCATCTTCTTCAATTTCCTGGAAAATATGTACGTCTAAAGCGGTATTGGAACTGTCAGTGGCAATGGAAAAATTTCTAGTAAGATCTGGGTGCGATAAAAGTGGAGCATTCAACAAAGCATGTTTCAGGTTCATGAATTCAGAGTGTGCTTGCTTATCCCAAGACCAAATACTGTTTTTACCTGTTAATTGGCATAATCTGGGTGTGTCTAAAGCAGAATGATGAATAAATTTACGAAAAAAGTTAATTAAGCCCAAAAAACTGCGTAGTTGTTTCTTCGTCGTAGGAACACTAATGTCACGTAGAGCTTGAAGTTTTTCCGGATCAGGTGCAATGCCTTCTGCTGAAATTACGTGTCCAAGAAATTTTATAGACGTTTTGCCAAAATGCGATTTACTGAGGTTAACTGTAAGTCCTTGTGCATGGAAAGTTTGTAACAGTTGTTCAAGAAACAGATTGTGTTCAGACCAGTTAGCTTCTGCGATAAGAATGTCGTCTACATACGTCGTAATTCTGTCCTTAATGCAAACGTGTGTCGGATGTCGTCAAAATTTATAACATTTTCGTGAAGAAGATTCTGCGTGTCAAAATTATTGCTTACGTTACTGTAATATGCAATCTGTGCTGTATCTGGTTAAAATCTATCGTACGTGTTATTATTTACGGGAGGATGCTGTGGCATATCCATTATATGAACTGCTCTGTTATTTCTTACTGACGTATTACGCTATAGATGACACCTATTGTTTGGATCATTCATGATTATTCGTTGTTGCTGATGTTCTTGCTGCTGAAAAGATCGACTGTTATTAAATGTACGCTGAAAATTGTGCTCATTATTTTTACGTCTGTCATGATAGTAATTTCTATACGGCGCATTGCGATACGAGTTGAAATAGTGTGTTGTCTGTACGTAGTTATTTCTTTGCTGCCATGCGTTACTATTTGTTGGGGCTGGGACTATACGTGCACGCGGCGAAACATTAAAGTTTGGTTGACCTTGTAGACTGCATTGTTGTTTAGGTATGCTAAGCGGTTGACTTTCATGCTATTGTGGTGAAAAACATCTATTGTTACCAAAATGTGGTTCCTGTTACTAATAATTTTACACATACTGATGATTACGATTTTATCTGTTATTAAAATTACTGCGGTAGTTGTCATTACGGGAGTGCCTACTGAAAATTGTCACATTCGGTAAAGATTTGTCATATCCGGTTTTCATTACATATTTTTCCTAATTCTACAAAGAGCAATAGTTAAAGAGCAGTTTTGATAGATATAAAGGATAGTAGAAGAGAAGGCAGCAGTGCAGAAAACTAAAGATGAAACAGCACTACTACAGCTCGGGGCCCTATGCTCGCTACGGCACATATTCATTAAAGCGTAATGAATCCCCTGAGGTCTTTTACGCACTGCAAATAATTTTTAGCTTTTGCGTTGCAGGCCATGGCGGTAAAAATTCAAAAGCAAATAGTTGTATCCATGTTAATTCTAGTTTCTGCATTATAGGCAATGCTGTTGTAAATACAAAAATAAATTGTCGCATCTTGTTCAAAGCTGGTTTCTGCATTACAGGTAGTAGCGGTGAATGTACAAGAATAAATTGTCGTATACAGTGCAAAGCGTGTATCTGTGTTTTGCCATTATTAAATTCCTTACATTTTCTTACAAATGCACACTGCTTATTATCAACGTTCTCGTCACTGAATTTGAGAACACGTTCGGGTTTGTGTGTGAATCTGTTTGTCTGTGTCGTTTCGTACTTCAAGTTACGCAGCTTTTCAGATTTTAAGTCGCGTGGCTTTTCGGATTTTAATTCGCGCAGTCTCTGTAAATTGCTCACATTATACGCGCTGCGTGAGTCAGATAAATGTTCGCAAAGTGGCGTCTGTTGTATGTTATTATTAACTGAAATGTTTTTCATCTCTGTTACTTCTTGTTGTAAATTTGATAACTTCCTACGTAACGTGTTGTTAGATGAATCGATCTCATTAATTGTCTGCTGTAAATTTTGAAATTCAGGTGTTTGGATAAATGAAACCGGTGCAATATCGTCTGATTTATTGTCATTAGTATTTTCGATAACATCAATACGACTGGCCAATTCATCACATTTTTCAGTCAGTATTTTAACCTGATCATCGGTTTTAGAATCAGACGCATTAATCTGTTTTTGCAACTTGCGCGTAGTTTCGCTCAGTTTTTTAACATCACCTTTGATAACATCACAATCCTGTGTTAGATCTAATTGTTCGAATCTATCTGTCACTGTTTGAATATTTACTGTGTGTGTATCTGCTTTTGATTTAAGGTCAGAAATTTCATCCCTTAATTCCGCGTTCAACTGTTCTATGGTATTAATTTTGTCGGACACTGTAGTAATATTATTGTCTACATACGTCTTCGCTTTCGCGAACATTTTACGTTTGTCCTCTTGTCTTTGTGCAGTGATTGTTTCCATAACCTGACGTTTGACTTTATTTTGATCCTGAATAAATTTGCGGAAACGCGTATCACTGTTCTGTATGTGCTGATTAAAGCGCTCGTTAATCTGAGTGTTCTGCTGTTCGAATTTCGCGTCTATCTTTGCGTCCACTGTGCGCGAAAGTTCTACCGTCATGGCTTTAAACTCTTCCCGTAATTGTGTAGCTTTTTCAGAGCATTGTTTAGCGACTCCGCTAATTTCGTCTCTGAGTGTTTCTGTTGCGGCTGTCTGCATTTCCCTTAATTCTTCCGCAACAGACTTTATTTCTTCGCTATTTTTTTGTGAACAAGTCTCAATTTCCACGCGCAACTGTTCCTTAATGTCATGGCACTGCGCGGCAACGGCTCTAATTTGTTCGCCAAGCTGTCTGGAATTGTCGTCTAATTTTTCATTTTGTTGTCTGAGCTGTTCACTAAGTTGTTTGAAATTCTCTTTAAATTGTTTGTTATCTACACTCTGTTGTTTGACTTGTTCATTAAGTTTGTCTTGTTTTTCGTTCTGTTGTTTGACCTGTTCACTGAGTTGTTTGAGATTGTTGTTAGTTTTCTCACTTTGCTGTTTGTTTGATTCAAGAATTTGTAGCAACAATGCCTTAAGTGGATCCGACACAAAATTAGCATTTCTATTCTCTGTGCTGTTTAATGGTGGATCTGGAATTGTTTCGCTTTCAGTAACCATTTGGTTATTTTGAGATTTACAAAAAGGTTTGTCAGTCGAATGTATACTATCAGTCATTGTTTCGGAATTAAATAAATCTGTCGTACCTTGTGTATCCTGTTCATTTTCATTAGACAAATTTGTCTGTACATTACTTAGATTTTCTAAATCGGGTGTGTTAAGCTCGGCAGCGCTCATTACTATAGACCGCTCCGCGTCATCAATTGTCGTCAAGTTAACAGACGAGACAATTGAGTTCGTTTGCTCATCATTAAGGTGAAAGTCATCATTAATGGTTGTATTGCACTGATTGTTAGTGAACGCAGGATTGTCATCATCACACTGCGTGTCATAATTACTATCGGTCACGCTGTTTAAGTCGGTAATTTCATTCAAAATACCTCGCGATACACTATTCACAGTCTTTCGCGGCATTTTTACAATAGTCACAATTTTTCAGAAAATAAATAAGCACAATGCAAAAGCAACACACAAATACAACAGAGCAACGAATTGCCGTTGACCTGTAGAAAGAAAGTCACAAGATTAGTAAAAGCGTTGCGCCAAATCCTAATTATATCTACGCAAATAAGAGCAGATATCTGACTGTCGCTCAAAAGACTCTCAACGAAATACGATCCTGGACTGGGTGTCGCCAAGTGTATCCTCCCCACCGTAATTTTATAAGAAATTAAGTGACAATACTCAATACAAATGGGAGCCGAGTGTAACCTCCCCACAAAAATTTAAAGATGAATGACAATATTATTTAGGAATGCTAATGGACATTGCACTAAGCGTAACCTCGCCCACAATGAGAGGTATTGAAAATGGCAACAAAAATGTGAAATTCGCAATCTGACTCAAATATAAATTCTTCACAAAATTTAAAGTCCGTTCAGTGACAAGAAAATACAATTAAACCGAAATATCGGTCTTTGGCCCTGTGCAAAACAAACAAAATTAAAGTCTTACCTCAGAATAAATGGATGTCACATTTCTACTCTTATCTTTCTGCACGGCTTGGAGGAACTGCATTGCAAATGATAATATTCCTTTTTTTTTGTGATTTTACTGAAAATTTTCTTTAAAAGAAGTGAGAGTGAAATGGGAAGTGCAACGAAATCTTTAGTTCAATAAAAAATTAAATTTTTGAAAAAATGCTTTTGAAATAAAAATTATTATTGGGGGACTTGTTGGACAATAATTACAATAAATAAAATTTTTCATTATCTAATGATTATATTAATTAACAGTGTACCTTATTCACCATCTTGACCAGTGTTGCCGACCGCCTACATCACCCGCACTGGACTGCTACTACTGACCGACCGCTCTGCATGACGACTACTAGCGTACTGCACTGCACGACTACTACTAGAGTACTGCTCTCAACTAGACAGAGCTACAGACTCGCAACGACTACTCGACAGACTGAGAACCGCTCGCAACACTCGCGCGGTCAAGCGCATACTCTCTGGTCACAGATGCTACAATGCCTCGCCATCGCTGCTATGTTACATACGTGTTTCAACCTGATCCGCCCTGATTTCACTGTCCCCACAGAATTCACAGAAGGCATCTTGATCCCAGTTCCGAAACCGAATGGTGGTTGTAGGTGGCAGGATTTTCGCCCACTCACACTCCTCAACAACGACTACAAGATCTTCGCCCGTATCCTCCGTGCGCGTCTCCACACCGCTATCGGGAAAGCCATCCACACCGATCAGACATGTTTAGGTGGTGTCAGCAACATTCATACGGCGTTAGGAGCATACCGCGACGTAATTGCTTTGACGGCGGCCTGCAAAATACGAGGCGCCCTTGTCGCCGTAGATTTTGACCACGCATTCGACCGCGTCGATCACGGCTTCTTACGCGCAGTTTTGCATCGCATGGGCCTCTCTCCGGAGTCTGCAAAGGTGGTCCTTCGACTGGTCCACGGAGCGCGCTCCCGCATGATGGTCAACGGTTATCAGTCTGGTCATATTGTTGTTGGACGGTCAGTGCGACAAGGGTGCCCCCTGTCGGGCATATTATTTGCTGCAGCACTTGAACCAGCTTTACATGGTCTACGGCAGCGATTAACTGGTATCTCCTTGCGGGACGTGACCTTTTGTTGTGGTGCATTCGCCGATGACGTGGTGTTCCTGGCCAGATCAGAGGATGAAATGCATATGGCGCTACAGTGGCTACGCCAGTACGGGGCGGTCGCTGGGAGCGTCATCAACGTGAAGAAGACAAAATACGTGGATGTCGGAGGGGGGATTTCCCACACAACGGCGGTGCCCTTTGACAAGGTGCCCGTACTCAAGTGTTTAGGAGTGCAATTCTATAGCAATGTCCGCCGCACGGCGGCTACGTACCGCCGGCTCCTACACCAGACACGTGCTCTGCTGCAGGACAACAAACTGCGTCGCTTGGATATGCTCCTCAGAACACGTTATGTCAACACCTATCTTGTCTCAAAACTGAACTATTTTGCGCATATCCTTCCCTTGACAGCTACGATGGCCGACAGATTTCAAGCAGCATATGGACATTTCGTAAGCACCGGTCTGGTTTTTAAAGTCCGATACGCCACCCTGACACTGCCGCAGCGGGCGGGCGGTATCGGTTTAATTCACGTATATAACCGTGCGCGATCGCTTTATCTCAACACTATGCGTCGCACGTGGACCTCTGCCCACGCCAGTCTGACGGGCACCCTGATAGCGGAAGTGGCACCACACTCTCTGCATCCCCCGGTTTCTGTAGGACACATTTCACCGGCACTCACCCACATCAGAGACTTTTTTATTGACTTCAGCTACTTACGTTCAGAATTTCCGACGACACGGAAGCCCAGCACAAAAGACTATTATCGCCTCTATCAGCAGCGGCAACCTGTAAATACGGTCACCCATAGACACCCTGAAGTTGCCTGGAACACGGTGTGGCGAGCGGTACACACGCCTTTTCTACCTACGACGGTGCGTTCATTGTGGTACGTAGTTGTGAATGGGAAGTTCGCTACTCGTCAGAGGTTACATTCCATACATCTGACGGACGACCCCTTGTGTCCGACATGCTCAGTCGCTGACTCGGATGCACACCGTCTGACGTGTGCCGCGACCAGCGAGTGCTGGCTACTGACGCAGCGCATGCTGGAATTACTCTTGCGGCGATTGCCGGAGTCTATCTCCCCTGATGACGTATTGCGCCCCGACGTCGTATACTTTCCATCAACCAGAACGAGCGCCGTTAACTGGCTAAAAGGCATGGCCGTTCACTACATATTTTGCGATGCTCCCAAAGGCACACTCGACTTTTGGTCCCTATTGATGACGACACATGCAGCTTTCAGCCGCCACCCGAAGTACAGAACTCGTTTCGCAAATTATTTAGGTTCATTATTTGCGGATCCTCCTGCTCACTGGGGCGTTCCGGGTATGAGACGCTGAAAATGAAGACGATTCCTGGAGCATATTGATCCTCTACGGACGGAATAGGGGGGAACCCCTCCCAACAGACGAGAAGACGACTCGGACGCTCGGCTACGGCAGTTGTAGGATCTTTCTTTGTAATGAAACAAAATAAATCTGTAATACAAAAAAAAATGTTGTAAAAATTAAAGAAATAAATAACTAAAAAGAACAACATCGACAAACCCACTCCATCCTCTTCCTGATCCTTCGATCCTCGAACTCGAACACGTTGCTTGGGCGTGGCGGCGGGATGGCCAGGCTTCGGGTGTCGACCCCTGCCCTACCCGTCGTCCTGCTCCTGCAGCGGTTCATTAGGAAAAAAAAAAAAAAAAAAAAAGATGGATAGAGCGTCTGCCATGTAAGCAGGAGATCCCGGGTTCGAGTCCCGGTCGGGGCACACTTTTTCAACTGTCCACATCGAGGTATATCAACAACACCTGTCAGCAGCTGAGGATTTCAGTTAGTCATCATTTATTTCAGTGTGTGTTATTGGTTGTGGGTTACCTGAAGCCGCAAGTCTACCACAATCGTCCCACTTCATTAGGAAAGCTTAAAGGCAGCATCCGATAGCAATGTCTCACCACACCTACTGATATGTCGTGCAGTGCTGTTCACAACATTGTTCCTCGACTGCAGGTAATGCTGATGAATGACGGTCAAAATGTTGATCATTTGTTATAAAGAACATCGTATTTGGTAAAAATCAATTGTTATGCTAATTATTGCTTTTGTATCATATGAAGCTCCATTTGTTGGTAATTTTGTGCACTTTTTTTGGTTTCAAAATAAACCAATCTCATTTCAAGCAATTTCTATCTCTCTACATACATTATTCCGTGAAGCATGAATTTTCAAATGTTAACGGACTTTTGAGTCATCATGAATACTGCAGCAGGCTGAACTCAAACTTTCATAGGACGATGAAGAAGGATAAGCAGAAACAAGATATATTAGTGGCAGTACGATATTATGAGCACGTCACAAAAATCGACTCCAAGACAATTTTATTGCACCACTTTGTTGATACCGTCACTGTAGAATGTTTGAGTTTGTTGACGGAGCCACAACGTCATCTCTGCTTGCAGCGCTTCATCACTACCAAAGTGAGGTCCTCGAAGATGCTCTTCAAGTTTTGGAAACAATGAAAATCGTATGGCGCCAAAGACGATGGAGGATGATCGAATGAGAGTGAACCCAAGACGTCGGATGTTGCAGATGTCACAGCTATCGTGTGTGGCCTAGTGCCCTGGCATTGCCACGCTGAACGAGACGGTGCTCCACGTGTTTTCGTGCTTTCGGTTTACTGAGGGTCTCTAATGCACTACAGTCGGAGCTCTCTAGCGGCAGAGTGTTGCAACTCGCGTCAGCAAAGCGGGAAAGTCGAGCGAGTTATATGCATGACATGCAACACCTCAATCGACAGTGAGAACAAAATAAAAAATTCTGAGGCATTGCTTTTCAGCACGCCCTCGTCCAAACCAAAACAGAATATAAAAGTTTTTTTCTAGTGCAACGCAACACAGAAATATTTCAAGTAAGTTAATTGACGACAGGGAACAGATGTGATGTTACTAATGACCTACATTTTATGTATATTTAGCTACGAAAAAGTTTTACTTTTTACAACTAAGCTGGCAAGTACAGAAGCTTGAGTCTGAGAAAATTAAGTCTTTTTCATATTTAACAAAGATACCACTATACTTCTCACTTTGCCATTGAAATTATCTGAGTAATTCTAATGCAAAGGATAACAATATCTATGTAACACCACCGTGGACGTGATGCAGGTACTGATAATGAAGATTATTATTATTATTGTTATTATTATTATTATGTACTGTATTTGTTCTGGCGTACTGGTATTAAGCACTTGTACAAAACCTCTTACGATAGGGGTATAGTTAAAAGAAAACCATAACATTTTCAAGCTCAATCAAAAGACAGCGGTTCCTAAAAACCATCATCATACTCACACACAATGAAAGATGTAATACAGTACAACAGAAAGTTGTAGCTGCGACAAGCAAACACTGCATCAGCAATCACAGAGGTAGTTGCATCGCAGTGAACATCAGACTAGCCCAGTGGGTGCAGATAAGGTCGTCTCAGTGAAGATTCCATTCCAGCCCGATTATACATACCCGTGGTGTTCGATAGTTGGCAGTGAACATCCGTATTGATTCGATTTTAAGTAGGATCTATAGTTACAGTTTCGCTTGCGGAAAGAGGAAGTGTTACACTGTGAAGCACTCTTCTTCTGTAGTGGTCAATCCAAGGATTGGTTTGCAACAGCTACAATGGCAGCTTGTCTCCATTCTGTACGTCTTTCAGCTTATCTCTTCATTTCTTTATAGGTGTTACATCCCACATCTTTCACGATTTTATCCATGTACCTCAGTCGTGGTCTTCCTCTTGGTCTTTTTCCCTCGACATATCCCTCTATGATTGTGTTCAGGAGTCCTTTATGTCTTAATAGATGGCCTGTAAATTGCACTCTTCTTTTAACAATGAAACTCCAGAAGCTTCTCTTCTCACCTGCTCTTTCCAGGACCACTTCGTTTGTGACCTTATCGATCCATTTTATTTTGAGCATGCGTCTATAGCACCACATTTCAAAAGAATTTAGCTTCTGCTGTTCCCCTGTCCCGAGAGTCCATGTTTCACACCCATAGCATGCCACACTCCACACACATGATTTCAAAAATCTTTTCCTGGTTTCAAGGCTGATGCTCTTAGATGTTAATATGTTTTTCTTCTTGTTAAAAGCAGCCTTTGCTTGAGCTATTCTACTTCTCACTTCTGCCTTGCTCCTTCCATCCCTGGTAATATTACTGCCCAGATAAGTAAATTTATCAACATGTTCAAGAAATTCATTGCCTACATGAACTTGGACTTTCACTTGATCTACTTTGTCGCATGCCATTACTTTTGTTTTTGCTTTATTAATCCTCATATTATATTCTTCACCCATAACTTTATCCATTCTATTCAGTAGGACTACAAGATCTTCTTCACTTTCAGCCAGGACAGCTATATCATCGGCATATCTTATCATATCTATTCGTTGGCCATGAATTATTACACCTGTCTGTGAATTTTCCCTTACTTTTTTCAGCGCCTCTTCAATGTATACGTTAAAGATAACAGGGGATAATGCGTGAAGCACTAGTTAAATATTAATCAACAACTTGCGGAGATGTTCATGGAATAACGGGCGTTATGTGACTGAAATTTCATCAGAGAAATTAATTCTTTGTATCAAGAGCCCAACTTAGGAACAAACTTTTCAAAAAATCAGAGAAATTAAGTTCCTTCCAAACTTTAAATGCAATTAATGGTCCATCTTCTATGACATTAGCCGTCTCTCACATACACTAGTCTACAGTTCACATTCGTTAATCCTCTCTACCTCGCAACGTTTTTCTCCCCCCACGTTCGCAGAGTCCTTTATATAAATTATGTTCTCTCCTAACAGCCACTGTCATTGTCATTTCACTATTTTCCTTTTTCTTCATCCCTTCCGCCTCTATAGTTCTGAATATGCATTCAAATGTGTTAAAGGTATCTTTATCATCTTAATGCCCTTTACTAGTATCAACATTGTTCTTATTAGTGGTTTTTCTGAAACTTATACCACGAGGTGAGGTCTCTGAGACCCCCATGTTTAAACGAGATTTAAGGCAAAAATGATATGACATTTTTGATTTATGCTATATAACATTTATTTTTACAATTATTTAAGTGTTGTTTAAACGCTCCTGGTTTATTTTATTGCAATAAACAAAACCTGCAGCATTTTATTATTTATCACAAAAAAGCACATACTTTTGTGCGGTTCTTTTAAATAGTACACATAAATGGACTGTTAGAGTGCTGAATTTTACATTCTGAAAAATAATATAATCTCTGTAGCAAATAAATTTCCAAATAAATTTAAATTCCAGAGTTTAAATTTGCGCATAAAAATTCCACACGATAGGTACAAAAAGAAAGTCTGTCAAACTGTCAAATTGACATTCATTGCTGGGAACTACATTTTTCTTATCACCACTCAGAACACACTCGATTTTAACAGAAACAGAATGATCCCCATCACAACTTCCCTGAAGTTCTTCCTCTGAATGATACTCTTGTTCGATAGCAGAACTGTGATCACTGGCTAATGTAAAATCGTCGCCTTTTCGTTTATTTCTTCATCCATACCATTGACACCTTCCTCCAGAGACCGACTAACAATTTCATCAAACTCGGGGAAGTTAAAACTGACACATTCGTGCGAACACATTTTGGGCTATGGGGTACAGTATTTAAGAAAACAGGTACGTAGTTCACGAGGCGCGGTCTAGGAGACTCCAACACCTATCAATAACACGTGTCAACAATAAACACAGAAAGCGATAACGCAACCGACAGCAAAACATCGTAGGCTTGGCAGTTTAAGGGGGTCCGGGGAGTATAGAAGCATTACACCACAACTGGCCTTGGGGAGAGAGTTAGAAAAATTTCGCGCGGTCTTAGAGACCACACCTCGTGAGTTAAGGGTTATTTTCATTATTATTTTATTACTATTATTATAGCTATTATTGTGATTATTATTATTACTCCTGTGAATGTTTTTGTACTATCTTTCGTATGTGTTGTCCCTGATCTGGTCAGCCGGCCGCTGTGGTCGGGCGGTCCTAGGCGCTTCAGTCCGGAACTACGCGGCTGCTACGGTCGCAGGTTCGAATCCTGCGTCGGGCATGGATGTGTATGATGTCCTTAGGTCAGTTAGGTTTAAGTAGTTCGAAGTCTAGGGGACTGATGACCTCAGCTGATAAGTCCCATAGTGCTTAGAGCGATTTGATTTTGATCTGGTCAGGCTAAACAAGCAATAAACAAATAAAACAATTCCTTCTTTAAATGTCCCGTTCGTTTTATTTTCTGCTTGCTCAATGTACAGTTTGATTAACATCGGGGCTAGAAAAAAACTCTGCCGCACTTCGCCCTTGGCTACTGTCTGTCTTTCATGCCCTTCAACACTTACAATAACAGCCTGGTTTCTGTACAAGTGGTAGATAACTTGACGCTTTCAGTATGTTACCCCAGATACCTACAGAATTTCAGGTAGTGTATTCCAGTCAGATTTTTCAACAGCTTTTTCTAAACGTACAGCAGCCATAATGCTTTGCTTACTTCCAACCTTTGTTTTAAGACAAATTATAGGCTAAATATTGCCTCATGTGTTCCGTGTTCTAAGCCCAACATGAAATTCCCCAACACTGGCGTCTACAATTTGTTTCCATCCTTTCATAAATCACTGCATTAATATTTGGAACCATGAGTTATTAAAGTGACGGTATGCTACATCCATTCTTGTCAGCAACTGTCTTCTCTGATAATGAGAGAAATAATAGCAGCGAACATGGACTATACGAGGAAGCTTACTACCGAACGTACGAGGGTCATTTCAAAAGCTCTGCACACTGTAAGATAAATGAAGAAAATAATTTACTTTACAGAATACTTACTTATACAGGTCTTCAATAAAATCTCCATTCTTGCTACAGACAGCTTCCCAACGTTTTGGCAACTTCTGTATTCCAGGTAAGGCACCTTCATTGTTGACCTGTGTGATTATTTGGGTCACCTCACTGGGAGCTTCATCAAGTGTATTAAAAGTTTTCCATGACGTTGTTCCATCAATTTTGGAAACAAATGAAGTCTGGTGGACTGTATGGAGGGTGAAGGAGTATTTCCCTTCATATTTGTCGAGCGTTTTTCGCACTGGCAGGGCAATATGCGTCTTGCATTGTCGTGCAAAATGAGGACACGGACTGAGAGCATGTCAGGCTGTCTTCGACGAAGTGCAAAAAAATTTACAGAAATAGTTCGTAGTATGAGGCTTTTACAAACGTCCCCTGTGGCACTCTACGAGTACTCCGTTCATGTCACACCGAGCGAGGTGGCGCAGTGGTTAGCACACTGGACTCGCATTCGGGAGGACGACGGTTCAATCCCGTCTCCGGCCATCCTGATTTAGGTTTTTCGTTATTTCCCTAAATCGTTTCAGGCAAATGCCGGGATGGTTCCTTTGAAAGGGCACGGCCGATTTCTTTCCCAATCCTTCCCTAACCCGAGCTTGCGCTCCGTCTCTAATGACCTCGTTGTCGACGGGACGTTAAACACTAATCTCCTCCTCCTCCTCCTCCTCCATGTCATACGCAATTATCGTTATCAGTTTCACCTTTGATTTTTAGCGGCACAATTTTTTCGGGCGTGGAAGTCGGAACTTTTCCATTGTGACGACTGAGACTTTAACTATGGCCTGATATCTCGTATCCAGGTTTCACGTGCAACAATCCTTTTCAGAACTGTTCCCATCCTGTTCGATAACGTTGAAGCAATGCTTCTGCGATTCTCTTGCGACCCACAACTTTCTACTCTTCACTCAACTCGTTGAGAACCCATCTGACAGTAATTTCTATCATCTTTAACTTTTCAGTTATAGTTCCGTAAACTGAACTGACAGACATTCCAGCCTCATATGCAATTTTCTCAAATATTTTTCGTCAATCGTCACTCAAAATGTCATTAACAATAACGTGAGAATGTAGTCTGTTGCAGCTGATGGCCTTCCGCCTCTCGGGTTGTCCATAATGCTTACCCGACCTTCACGAAGACGAGCAGACCACTGTGATACTGTGCAACAATCCACTACACTATTACCACACACCCCTAACAAAGCCTTGTAACTTTCCGTTGGGTTTTTTCCGCGCAGGGATTCGATTTTGACCTAGAAACACTGGGCACTACGTGTAATTCGACCTGACTAGGTTTCTGCTTTCATTATAAAACTCAATTACTCACGACACAGTCACACGAACCAGCAAACACATATACAACCGTCACGGCTAAAGTCTTGCTCATAATGACATGAATTTCAACTTCATTACGCCACCATAACGTCACGCAAACGCAGTACAGGACTTCTGAAACGACCATTGTATTTCAGAAACAAATTTACTAATCGATTGTAAGGAAGTTCCAGTATTAGAGCTATGCTTAGGCAAGCTAATGATGTTTTGGTGTTTAAAATGTCATCAACACAGCAGTTCTAGTCGTTTGTCTGTTGTAAGAAGATAAAGCCTAGTCGAGACTTGGTATGTCGGCAGAACGTGTGTGCCTCAGGGAAACAAAGGACTCTCTAAATGAGGCAGACCAGGCGCAAGCCGGCGTCGCTGGTCACTGACAAGTCTGGCACTGGGGCGCGGCGCCAGCCTGCTGGCTGTGGAGCTTCGTCTCTTCACCGTTTCAGAACTCGTCACAAAGCGTAAGTATACCAAGTCACCGTGAGACGGAGGATGTACTATGTATGAATTAAGGCAGATGATGGCATTCACTACACTTTAAGCACGCTGTTGATGTGTGTATCAAACGCACTTATTTACTTGTGGAAAAATGTGACACAGTGGACAAATCCTGCGACAACAATTGAATTATTGGTACCCGTTTGTAACAATAACACAAATGAAGCTGCCTAACAGTGTTCCCAAGTCCATGACTTTGCAGGGAACCACAGAATACTGCAAGTGTCACTGTGTGACCGTTATCCTAGCGCGCTGCGGCGTTCCATACACACGAACGTGCTGATTGCTGAGAGGCCACAGGGAACACTGCCCAGTTCTCATATTCGGAAAATTGTCAACTTCCGATACCACAACAAGCAGTTCTACTGACCATGTTTACCTATTTGCTGCTCGTATGAAACGCTCCCAACGGTGCAACCAGCGAGTATTCGGTACTAATTTCTTGAATATGTGTATTTACTCGGCCTCAACAATATTCCTGCATTATGATTGTAAGGATTACCTACAGTTCGTAACAACTTCTCAATTTCATATGGAACGTATACCGCACTTCGTGCGTCGAGCAAAGCAGAGCAACGGAAACAGTTAAACTAAAATATGGGAGGTTACACGCGTTCAGTGGTAACCAACTATTTATAATTAAAATGTCTGTAGAGTAAACGAAGAGAGTCGATGGGTTTGAGGTGCGATGATATAGAATGGCGTTGTCAATTAGTTGAAATGATAAAAAAAATCAGAAGTTTCTCCACAGGAAAGGAGAGGAAAGAAATATGCGGGAAATATCGACAAGAATAAGAGACAGGATGATTGGACACGTGCTAAGATATCGGGGAATAGCTTTCATGATACTATAGGCAGCTGAAGAGAGTAGAAACTGTAGGAAAAGACAGAGTTTTTAATACACCTAATAAATAATTGAGAACTTTGCGTGTTGTGATACTCTGAGATGAAGACGTCCGCATAGGAGAGGAAGACGTGATGGGGTACGTCAAACCTGTCACAAGACTGACGACAAAAGAAAAGTTTCCAGTATGCAATATGCAATGCGATACCATAACGGAAGACACAACCGATCGCTTTTGGCGCTTAATGCAGATTTCTATCACTTCTAAGTCCTCAAGCAGACACTACGGAGGTTCGGAATACAGTCTGGCACACAGTACTTGCAAAAATTTGCAGAGAATGACTCAAGTAGTTAGCTCCCAAACATTGTGACAACCGTCTATTTCTAGATGGCGGAATTGTAATGAAATAGTCAAAAACGATATGTGGTTTACTTACTGTAGCGTAAAGAAAATATGTACGCCTCCGATCGATATTAACAGGTAAGCCCAATTCGCGCTGCGTCATTTTGATAAGAGCTGAACAGTGCACTGTAAATAGTGGAAGTTAATCAGAATCTGCGGCCGATTACCGCCACACACGCAACTCTAAACAGTGCTCAAGAAATCAATTAATAAGACAAATGACGAGCCGTAGGGCGGCGAAGCCTATGTGGCACGTATACAGCACAGCGAAAGGTGGAGCTGATCGTGGTTTAGCGATGTGTTGGCCATGAGATTCCTCGGCGAGTTGTATCTCGGTCTGTACGTGGTGAGGTGGATAACTGGACAGCGATCGTCGAGGCGCTGGAGGGGCCACAAGCATCCGCCATCTCTTGTCAGCTTTGCGGCTTCGTACTCGGATCAGAGTGCTATAACAGTGTTCATTGTATTGACGTTAGTTTCTTTTCTGTCAGTATTATGAATAACAGTAATACAAATAAAGTGACAGACTAGTGGCCGGCTGCTTTGGCGGAGCGGTTCTAGGCGCTTCAGTCTGGAAACCCGCGACCGCTGCGGTCGCAGGTTCGAATCCTGCCTCGGGCAAGGGGCTGTGTGATGTCCTTAGGTTAGTTAGGTTTAAGTAGTTTTAAGTTCTAGGGGACTGATGACCTCAGTTGTTAAGTTCCATAGTGCTCAGAGCCATTTGAACCATTTTTGACAGACTAGTGCCCGTCCATCAGACAAGTTTGGCTCGCTAACCCGACACTGGCTAATTTCCATATAGCATCCTCCTGTTCTGGACAGACCCGGTTGGTACCTACAACATTCGATTTTCTAGGTTGCCTGGTACCTGATGACGAGACTTCATAATCTTTAAATTGATTGAATATAAATTTAATCTCAAAATAAATTGTGATAAAGTTCTATTAAAGTATTGTCGTTATTTCTCAATAAATTAAAAAGGAGGAAAAATGCAACACACAATTGACTCTGACACCAAAAGTGACTTATAGATATAAAACTAAACTCATTCCTACAACACATCGAATGGCCCAACGGGGCCGACCGACCGCCGTGTCATCCTCAGGCGATAGGTGTCCTGTACGCCGATATGGAAGGGCATGTCGTCAGCATTCCGCTCTCTCGGCCGTTGTCAATTTAGGCAACCGGAGCCGCTGCTTCTCATTGTCAGTCAAGCAGCTTCTCAATTGGCCTCGCAAGGGCTGAGTGCATCCCGCTTGCCAACAGCGTCCGGCAGGCCCAAATGGTCACCCACCCAAGCGTTAGTCAAGCCCGACAACACTTAACTTCGGTGATCTGACGACAACTGGTGTTACCACAGCAGCAAGGCCGTTGGCGATTCCTAGATCATAAGCCCGAAATTTAGTAGTAATTTTGATATTAATAACTTGTATACAAATTATTAATGTTCCACTGTAATATTTATTAGTTCGGTATGAACTGGCTTTCGGCATCTTCGGCCTTTGTCATAACTTAATACTAAACAGACAGGACATACAACTTCAGTCGGCCGGAGTGACCGTGCGGTTCTAGGCGCTACAGTCTGGAGCCACGAGACCGCTACGGTCGCAGGTTCGAATCCTGCCTCGGGCATGGATGTGTGTAATGTCCTTAGGTTTAATTAGTTGTAAGTTCTAGGGGACTAATGACCTCAGAAGTTGAGTCCCATAGTGCTCAGAGCCATTTGAACCATTTTTGATACAACTTCAGCGAGCATTCATAGGTGTACGAAGATTGCCGTACAAAGATATGTGACATTTTGTAGCTATATCGACAAAAAAAAACAACAAGTATAATGTTATACCTATAGGGATTCTGAACAAATATATTCCTGTATATTCAAATATTAAAACGTTCTACAAATGAGTAATGGTACAGGCTACTGTGTCATATGGACAAGCTGGTGAATGTGACGGACAGACCGAACAAAGGGTGGGTGGGTGCGTGAGGTGTGAGGAAGAGGAGAAAGAAGTCTATGGCATGTGGATGTATGAAGTTATGACAAGCTTATTATCTAATGATGGGAGAAAAAATAATTGGTCGGTGCTTAATGGCCAAACACGTTCCATTACTCACCCTTATGAAAGCAACAATCAGTTGTATTTCTTTCACCATTAGGTACCCCTCCCCCTCCCTTTATCCGGTCTGTTCGTCACATTCCCCAGTTAGTCCATATGAAACGTCCCCTTTGAAAAATTATACATGACTGTGCTGAAACTGACACACAATATTTTTAGCGCAACGTAATCTGACTTTCAAAAATCCCTACAAAAGAATGGCCCTGACTAACATTAACCTATACGTTTCACAAATCACTTACCTCACAAAAATCTTGGTTACTCGAACTACTGCAATACAGCGAGCGCCACTACAGCCAGCTAAATAAAAGATTCAAACTACGGAAGGCACTAACTACTGATAGGCGTAGTTAGCAAATGAAAGATTTTAATAGAGAACAAACAATGTATTTACCTTAATAGTCATCAAAAGTCATAATATATATAGCAGTTCATGACATCCAGTCTTACAAATTTCAAAATTCCGCCATTTCTCTCCCCACATCCACCACTGCTGGCGGCTCACCTCCAACTGCGCAACGCTACGCGCTGTTAACAGCCAACTGCCCAATACTACAATGGCGAGTATTACAACAATGCCAACCAGCCTCAGACTGCACACAGCACAGTCACTGATTTTCATATAGAGCGCTACATGGCGTTACCAATAAAAAAACCTAAACAGCCTACTCACACATATAACATAATAGCCTAAGCCATTACTCATTTGTACGACGTTTTTGGCTTACACATTCACATAGTTTTAATATTTGAATATACTATAATATACACATTCTCGCAGGCATACGCCAAGTCAGGTGCTCGAAGGTTTCTTGGTGAATTGCAGCCCATTCTTCACGGAGTGTGCTGCACTGAGGAGAGGTATCGATGTCGGTCGGCGAGGCCTCGCACGAAGTCGGCTTTCCAAAACATCACAAAGGTGTTCTATAGGGTTCAGGTCAGGGCTCTGTGCAGGCCAACCCATTACAGGGATGTTATTGTGTAAACACTCCGCCACAGGCCGTGTATTACGAACAGGTGCTCGATGGTGTTGAAAGATGCAATCGCCATCCCCGAAATTCTCTTCAACAGTGGGAAGCAAGAAGGTGCTTAAAACATCAATGTAGGCCTGTGCTGTGATTGTGACAAGCAGAACAACAAGTGGTGCAAGCCTCCTCCATGAAAAACACGACCACACCATAACACCACCGCCTCAGAATTTTACGCTTGGCACTACCCACGCTGGCAGATGACATTCACCGGGAATTCGCCATGCCCACACCCTGCCATCGGATCGACACATTTTGTATCGTGCTTCGTCACTCCACACAACGTTGTTCCACTGTTCAATCGTCCAATATTTACGCTCCTTACACCAAGCGAGGCGTCGTTTGGCATTTACCGGCGTGATGTGTGGCTTATGAGCAGCCGCTCGACCATGAAATCCAAGTTTTCTCACCTTCCACCTAACTGCCATAGTACTTGCAGTGGATCCCGGTGCAGTTTGGAACTCCTGTGTGATGGTCTGGATAGATGCCTGCCAGTTCCACAAAACGAGCCTCTTCTACTGTCGGCGATCTCTGTCAGTCAACAGACGACGTCGGCCTGTACGCTAATGTGCTGTACGTGTCCCTTCACGTTTCCACTTCAATATCACATCGAAAACAGTGGACCTAGGGATGTCTAGGAGTGTGTAAATCTCGCGTACAGACGTATGACAAGTGACACCCAATCACCGGACCACGTTCGAAGTCTGTGAGTTCCGCGGAGCGCCCCATTCTGCTGTCTCACGATGTCTACTGACTACTGAGGTCGCTGATATGGAGTATCTGGTAGTAGGTGGCAGCACAACGCACCTAATATGAAAAACGTGTGTTTTTGGTGGTGTCCAGAATTTGATCACATAGAGTATTTGTTCAGAGTCTTTTTAGACTTGTGTTTTTTTTATATTTCCATAAAATGTCACATATCTTTGTACAGCAATCTTTGTACAGCTACAAGTTCTCGCTGAAGTTGTGTGGACTATCTGTTCAGTATTAAGTTATCTGGCAATGACCTAAGTAGCCGAAAGCCAGTTCATAACGAACTAATAAATATTATTATGGAACGTTAATACTTTTTTTTTCAAGTTATTATATGTCGATGTTCCTCCAAGAAGCGACGGAATATTCCATACAGAAATTTTGATAATCAGAATGAAGAGCTTCTCCGTTATGAACATGAATGCTGTCTCATGCTAAGTTCTTTATCTCGTATGTTTTTGAATCACTGATGAAAAAAGTAGGTTGTACTGTTACTGGCCAAGTTCGGTTTACTGTGGTTGGAAACTCACATCAACAACGGAGTTTGGCTGAGATTGCTCCATGCGAACCACAGAACCATGCGAACCACACACACACACACACACACACACACACACACACACAGGCGCGCATCTGCGCCGACGCGTACCCAAGCATGCGCGCGCTTCACTCACGGGCACTTTTTGCAACACGCGGCTCATACTGTCAGTATGGACTTGCATTTGTTTTAGAACATATATCACATTTTGTGTAATTACACGTTAAAGCACGCTAGTTTGGCTGGAGCGTGATTACCTTACACAGCGGTATACGTCCGCGTAAAGTGTGCTTCCTACTACTGTCAGCCATCTTCCTACAGTACCAGGAGAGCGTTGAGGTACTGCACAACAGTCCACACATTACATACCTTTGCAGTTTTGTGTCGCATCCATTCTCAAGGATAGCTTAGTTTTGGTGACACTTTTCCCATATAATCAGAATATTACGAGCGTTGCTCACATCAAAACAGGAGTTAGTTTCAGCGGCCGCGTACATCTAGCATTTTTGCATGAAGAACATCACATTTTAAATGTCTGTACAAACGTCTGTCACAATAACACGTTCTCTTACGAGCAGTGTGGCTGGCTATTTGAGATAACGGGTGACTACAGTTATAGCGCAGCCTTTCTCATTCATATTCGTGCCAGATAAGGATGCAGTATAAGACGAAGTTATGTGAAAACTTCCAGCGCAAGAGGGAAATAAACTGAGATGGAGATAGTATCTCAGTGGCATGCACATTAAATGAGGTGCTCCGTGACTGGGCTCTAATATATTACTCAATTAGGAATAAATTACTGATCCGAACTACAAGAACAATTGGAGACTGCATTTATTGCAAGTATCCCGTCAATGATTGGGTAAATACCGTTAATATTCATTATTTCATAGTTACTCCCACACCTACGTTTCACAACAATTACGACCAAAGTCCAAACGAATCTTTCCCGTAACTCCTACCCCTTTATAAAAATTCAGAGAATCTATATAAAATTCACAACAACGTGTTTGCATTTTTTGCTCTCCACATAAATTTAGACAGCACAACTATCATGGTACGAAGGTCAAATTTGACACGAAAGAAAGCAAAACGGGTAAAGAAAAAAATTCTGGAAGAAAAACAATCATTCATACATTTATTCTTTTCAGTACAATTATGGAGTGCACGTATCGAAAATATGATTTTATAATGTTGTAACACGTGTGAAGCGAACACGTATGACGTAAATTTTTCTTCCTATTTCCAGTGCTTCCTTTTTCCTTTTTTCTGTTTTATTCACATGATATATTGAAAATGTTATTTGAGGATGAATGCTGTAAATTTATTTCTTTGTACAACTATGTTTCTATTTACGTCATGCAGTGGTAATGAATGTAATTGTTTTTTCATTTGTTCTGACGCTGTACGTTTTCTTGTTTAAATTCGTTTTCCATGAACAGAATAACTTCAAGTTGCAATTTTGTCTGAAACTATAAAGTAATGTACCCGGAATTTTTGAAAGTGTGATGTGAAGCGAGTTTAGTTGAGCGGTATAGAAACATATCTATAGGTCGACAGCGAAAAGCACCAACAACGAGCTGGGTGTGAGGACAGGAAGGTGATTGTCGTGCCGCGCGAGATATAGTGTGTGTTGTGTCAGCGGCCGATAGAAATACTTCTTTGGACGGTGACACGTTTCGTAATTTCGGTGTGGGCCGCGGTCAAGGAATTAATAACCGTATTCGGCACGTTAAGCTTGGAAACTAGAATGCGCAGACCGTTAAATTGCGTAAACGCTGTTAAGTGCACCGTTTTGATTGTAGACATCACAGACTAGTGCACAGCGCGGATAGTGAAGGTAAACAGAAATATAACGCATTACCTTGTCGTGAACTGATACCAAGAACCTTAATCTTGATTGTAAGGTAACTGACGTGACTGCGTTGAATATTTCGCACGGTACAGATTGTCTGATGTATTCTGCTGACTGTTGTTGTTGTTGTTGTGGTCTTCAGTCCTGAGACTGGTTTGATGCAGCTCTCCATGCTACTCTATCCTGTGCAAGCTTTTTCATCTCTCAGTACCTACTGCAACCTACATCCTTCTGAATCTGCTTAGTGTATTCATCTCTTGGTCTCCCTCTACGATTTTTACCCTCCACGCTGCCCTCCAATACTAAATTGGTGATCCCTTGATGCCTCAGAGCATGTCCTACCAACCGATCCCTTCTTCTGGTCAAGTTGTGCCACAAACTTCTCTTCTCCCCAATCCTATTCAATACTTCCTCATTAGTTATGTGATCCACCAATCTAATCTTCAGCATTCTTCTGTAGCACCACATTTCGAAAGCTTCTATTCTCTTCTTGTCCAAACTATTTATCGTCCATGTTTCACATCCATACATGGCTACACTCCATACAAATACTTTCAGAAATGACTTCCTGACACTTAAATCTATACTCGATGTTAATAAATTTCTCTTCTTCAGAAACGCTTTCCTTACCATTGCCAGTCTACATTTTATATCCTCTCTACTTCGACCATCATCAGTTATTTTGCTACCCAAATAGCAAAACTCCTTTACTACTTTAAGTACCTCATTTCCTAATCTAATTCCCTCAGCATCACCCGACTTAATTAGACTACATTCCATTATCCTTGTTTTGCTTTTGTTGATGTTCATCTTATATCCTCCTTTCAAGACACTGTCCATTCCATTCAACTGCTCTTCCAAGTCCTTGGCTGTCTCTGACAGAATTACAATGTCATCGGCGAACCTCAAAATTTTTATTTCTTCTCCATGAATTTTAATACCTACTCCGAATTTATCTTTTGTTTCCTTTACTGCTTGCTCAATATACAGATTGAACAACATCGGGGAGAGGCTACAACCCTGTCTTACTCCCTTCCCAACCACAGCTTCCCTTTCATGTCCTGTTAAGTCAAAATTAACTTTCTTATTGCGGATGGGAGAACTGTGAAATGTGCCGAGCCGCGATCGAATAGAAAATCTTAAATCTGAAACTGTAATTAGTAACAGCAAACAGACATGAAGTCGGGATACGTCACGCGTTAATTGAATGAAGCGTACTTTCGTCCCTGTATGTGGATGCGTTAATTAATTTAGTTCAACGAACATCACGCGTACCTGCTACATTTGCAACGGGCGGCCACGATCAAGAGGAACAGCAAGGCGACGATAATTACTGGACTGCACCTCAACCATTGTGGACCAATGACACGGACTACGACGATCTGCCGACAGCATCAGTTAAGTGGAGATTGACTCTGAAAATCATTGATAAAAAGCTCAACTCTCGCGAACGGCTACTCTAAAGATCCTATGCAAAGACAGTAGTTGTTTATCGAGGTCACAGATTTTACGTAAGTCAAACTGCAAATTATCACGTTCAACTGCAAATTTTTTTTCGTTTCAGTAACACTCAGAATTATAGTTAAAAAGTCATTTCGTTCATTAAATCGTTTCTTACTAGAAATGTTATATTCCGCAAACTCATTACATTCCGACACTGCCCTTATTATTGCAAAGAACAACTACTATTACTAACGAGGTCAAAGTTATTGAATCTTTATTTTCCATTCGGTTTTTTAATCGTTTATGCATGTATATTTGTGTTATTTGTGAGTGATTATCTGCATTTCCATGTTTTCTTGGTTTTGTGCTAATTCTCGTGTGGATTGTATGACTTGTGCCGATCAAATGCGCGAGTTGTGCAGCGTCCGTCATTACGATACCACAACTTCTCCACGGCTTTAGGTGGAACATTTTTTTTTAGAGGAAACGTTTTTGATTTTGACAGATGTGTGAATACTCATCATGTTACCGTTTTATGACCCTTGCTTGCGTGTGTGAGCGTAATATTCCTAAATCTTGGGAAAAGTTAAATATTGTTGGGTTCAGTTACCTTATAAGCCATAACATACGCACGTTAGCACTCAGGATTTCTTCACTTTTAATAGATGATCACTATCATTTCTAGTTAGGTTGATATTCGTGAGGTCCCGTTTCGTCACACACCTAATAAAAATAGTGCTTTATTGGAAACAAAGAAACAGTTTCTGTCAATGAGTGCAATTTTATCAGCCAGTGTATCTGAATAACTACCGAAAAAAGGAAACAAAGAAAACCTTCTTAGCGCATTTCTAGTCGGACCTCGTCGTCTAGTATTCAAGCGCATGTCTGGAAACGATAGGTTATGGGATCTTATCCGGTCGGACCACGGATTTTTCAGTTTGCCTTTTAACCAAGCCTTCAAATCTCTACGAAGTGAAGATTCGCGAGGAACGACATGTGGTTCAGATTCCACGTTAAATTTGAGGTTCCGTCTTCCGATTGGATAACTTGGCTAGGTTAGAGAATTGGCGAAACACTTTCATCAGGCAACTGAGTCGCACGACGCTATTATTAATAGTGCATTGTAGCATTCCATTGCTACAACAACGTTCCCCAGTGGCTACAGCTCTCATTAGTGAGTGCAGTAATAAGTGCAAGTATAACATCTAGAATGCAATCACAAACAATGGAAATTTAACAAGCAACATGGTGACGGGACAATTGAGTGGGAGAATAATACTGTATTTTAAATACTAACAGAATTTTGAATCCGGTTTATTAAAAAGTCAAAATTAATTTGAGTCAAGGGGAATAGAAATTTACAATTCTAGAATGGTCTGGCTATGAACAGGGGCTACAATACAGAGATATGTTATTATGCTCGCCAGCGTTGTTCTACTACTTCAGAAAAGAGCCATCACAGCAAATAGACACTATCAAGCGGGCTAGTCTCTGTCGCCAAGCAAGCTATCTTCAAGCTTCGATCATGTAAGAGATCTGTATTACATGCAAACTACCTACGGAACTACTCAGGACGTCGTTATTCTACCTGTTCCTGTCACTCGAATTTATGTACATTCGCAACCGTTCCCATGTTTCATAAGAAAGCGTATTGATTTCGTAATGCAATTGTATACAGAATGAGTTTTTATAGTATCCGGATTAAATTAAGCGCTACATTCTACTAGCCTTTAATATATAAGGATCAAAAAATGTACGCCCAGTGGCTAAATAGTTGGCTATATGTTAGTATATCTCATGGCTCCCACATTGGAGGGCAATTTTGTTGTCCACACGTCACAAAACATCAACCGAGCGAGTAGCAGGGTTGACAACTATAGAACTTATTTCCACGTACAAAAACAACTAAAAATCTCGTGCTTTGGCTTTCAAACCTCGTACATTTATCAAGCATTTAAAATGTTATAAAACCAAAAATAAGACATATTAAATGAGTTTGAATTTAGCAGGAGTTTATTAATTTAAAAATTTTGAATTAAGCAAATAAAATGTTACGGTGGCCATATTTTCTAGACCCAATTTATGGACACATTTCTTCGTCTCGGCTGTTTGGGCGGGGGGGGGGGGGGGGGGGGGTGAGATGAGACGCACATCAACAAATAATTTCACCACGAGCTATAACAATTAGGCGATAATTTATTAGTTTATAAAATAAACACAGGTACATGATATATTATTATTATTTAGACGATCTTTAAGGCATTTTAGTTAACTATGTTGTTAGCTGTAATATATTCCCCTCTCATTGGTGGGAAAACCTCTTCGTTGCTTTGGCAAATGTTTGGTGAACGCTGAAGCGTTTTTCGTTCCTCGTCCGCCATTGGAGTTGCGACTTAGGCCACGACACTCCACAGATCACTCAACTGTGGCACCATCTAACCTACATTTGCATACAACTATGAAATTTTTTGTGGTATTTTCAAATCTCAGTTAATGCCTCCGACTATAGTTTATGTCTCCGAATATATCAGGTACATCCGCAGCCTCACTGACATCGTTCTTATTTATGCTGCCATATAATTTTTCCCTAGTCATACGGCTATACATGTATTTTGCCGGTTCAAAATTGATGCAATTAACAGTACTCAGCAACAAGAAATGCCCGTTCACACTTTCCACAGTTAGCCGGTTTCTTATGTCTGTCTTTATCAAGTTAACCTTACTGAAAACTCGCTCACAGTCAGCATTTGTATGAGGTAGGGACAGTGCAGTTAGAGCAGAAAGAGCCAGCTCAGAAAAATCTTCAATTTTCACTAAAATACCCCAAAACTTATCTGGTTCAATAATTTCATTCAGTCCTTCAGGACGGAGCTTGTGCGTTTGGTAGCCTACACCACTGATCTTCTATTATTTCTTTTTTGCGTGATCATCTGGTGCAATTATAAGCGGAATCACTTCAATAAGAGGGATTAGTGTTGGGAAACGACTCCTGAAATTGTGAGAGAGCGCTGATTCTGGTTTGAAAACTTGTATCTTTGACAAGTGGCAGCAACTTTGCAGAAATTTTTCTAAAGTGAGAAGAATTTTTAAATATCTGAAGGATGTCTGACGACGTCTGGATGTTTTAAGAGCTCGTACACTTCGACGTCAAGATACAGTTCAATGTTACGGAGATGACTTTCAGGGTCTAATTCACCTAGGTTTGGCCTCATGACATATTCGCGTTGTAAATAACACAATAGGATTTCCTAGTAGACTTCATGTATTTTCTCATGTAAATTGTAACTGCTTTCTCGCTTTGAAATTCTTTCAGCCACTGCTGACACTGAAAGCCATCTTGTCTGAGAAGGCGTAAGAACTTTGTGGGGCTCCACCTCAACAATTGACTGTAAATTACGAAAATAAAACTGGCGTTGTGTTTAAAAAAAGTTATAAATATCACGAGCTAGTTGCTCTACACTTTCAGGTGACTGTTTACATGCTTCGCTGACAGACAAATGGGCTGAGTGACAAACACGTTTCACTATTGTAATTCCTTTAAAATCACGTTGTAATCTAGTTTTTGCGGAGTCGTTTTCACCCATCATGGCATTACACCCATCTGAGCTAAAGCCTATAACATTTTTCAGTGGGACATTATAGAGGGTGACTGAATCGATAAAAGATCTGTATAAAATCTCGGCACTGGCTGTGGGCCGGCAGGAGTGGCCGAGCGGTTCTGGGCGCTACAGTCTGGAACTGCGTGACCGCTACGGTCACAGGTTTTAATCCTGCCTCGGGCATGGATGTGTGTGATGTCCTTAGTTTAGTTTAAGTAGTTACTTAGTTTAAGTAGTTACTTAGTTTAAGTAGTTACTTAGTTTAAGTAGTTACTTAGTTTAAATAGTTCTAAGTTCTAGGGGTCTGATGACCTCAGCAGTTAAGTCCCATAGTGCTCAGAGCCATTTGAACCATTTGAACTGCCTGTGGGAATATCATGAGCATGGGTTCTTTCCTGAAAAACTTTGTGCAACTCCAAAAATGTGCTACATATTTTTTGAGCTTGCTGATAAAAATAGCGTACCACAACGCAAGCAGTTTTGACCGTTGAAATGCCGATTGTCTTGTCCGTCATGACTGAAAATTTTTGTTGTTATTTTTAGGCTAATTCTGCTTTATGACCTTCCCCAAGAACGTTCTTTACCACTGCTGTTACTTTAGTTCGCTTGACCCATATTTCCTTAATTAATTTAAAATCCGTCACAACTTCTTTTAATAAAGGTATCAAATGGTCAGCAACCGAAAATGCAATGTTATGCTCTGCAAATAAAAAGCAGCATGTTTAATTTCTGCACGTGCTTTTTATTTATTTTGTGGAGTTACAGTTTTTTGGAATCCAAGCTATGTTAATGTTTGCGGTTTTACACTAGAACCAGGTTTGTTATTTATATGTTTCTTGGTAGTGGCGTGAGTTTTCAAATTAGATATTTCAGCTACCATCGACGTTCCCGGGCAAAATGCACGCTTAGCTTCAGGTGAATCATTGGTGTTTGGCAAAAGCCAGTCCTTAAAAGCCGGATCCTTTAACCACTGATGTCTAAAATTTTGTGAGCGATGCTGCGATGACGTGTTACCTTCCTTTTTTCTTGTCCGGCAGCCTTTTTTGGTATTTTTCTTGGTGGAGTAAGAGTACACTGTCTTCCACACACTCATAATTATGTGTAAATAGTTAGCACAAACAACTACACAAGAGACACACTACTACACGTATGAAATAGAGAAAAGTAGACACTACATACGTCAAGGCGAGCTATCGTCAGTACCGGAAGCGCACCTGCGCTGAACTATTAATGCACTGTGAACTCAGAGAGCCGTAACGAATGCCTGATTTCGTTAAAGAGCGTTGCATGTGTTTTCATGTTCAAATGTGTGGCTACTTCGTTATGAAATACCTACTAAAATAATACCGCTCCACGCATTGTTGGACTGCATATGTTGGCAGCGCTACCATTTCAGATCGGTAATTGTCGGTAAGCGTCGGAGGAAGGGGCCATATATTCTTGGCTGAGTAATACTTTGATTTTTGACTAACTAACCATAGAGCAGACAGCTTTTTCTTTTAAATAATGACATGTTTATTTTAGGGGTAGCTTAGACTGGACTTGCAGTATACGATTACAAGTGTTACGTCATTTTTTGGGTGACTGAACTCGTTCTCATTGTCACGTACTCTAGTGTAATAAACATGTAAGTTCTTTAGTAATAGTAAGTCACAGGCAAGTTGCGTTTATGTCAAAATTTAAGAAATTTAAATTGTAAATAAAAAGTACAAAAAAATCTACCAACAGAAATGCCAATTTTAGAGAACACTGCCATATTTAGGAAATGAACTAGTGTAATGTATTACTATGGAGAATAGATCTATTCTCTCTGAGTATTACGTTTAACAGTTTCTGAATCGCTGAGTAACAATCTGTTGTGCATGTGTCATTTCTCTGCAAATTAGAAGTATAACTTATAATACGAATGGGCATGGGCCACTATTCCTTGTAAAGCTTCTTAGGATGAGGGGGAAGCATGGCAACGAGGAACGAAAGCAAAAGCCAACGCGTAACAGTGGAATGGCTTCTTCGCAGTATTGCCAACGGGCACGCAGTCCTCGCTTATTGTGGTGTAAACAACACGGAAGTAAACATTTGCTGACAGAGCGTATTTGTGCAAGTGTATATTAAGTTACGGTACTTTTTTATATTAGTGAATATGAAATACAGAAAAAAGTAAATCATGTTGTGAGACAGTTATTCAATGAGTGAGATATGAATTACATTGAAAAAACAACTGCTCTCATGGTCATTCTTTTCCATAAAATAAGTAAAACCGAAGTCCCAAGATAAAACCATTTGGTATATGACCGCTGCTCGACTAACAACGGTCGGTATCACTCTGGGACTTCGGTTTTTCATATTTTATGGAAAAGAATGACCATGAGAGCAGTTGTTTTTTATTTTTTGTGACAATGACTTTATATCAGCTGGTCTGCCACATGTATCGTTATATCCAAACGGTTTATAAATGTTAATCTACATTCATATCCGATGATGGCACTTTAGTGTGTTGAAATCGGTTATCCAGTAAACAGTATTTAAGTGATCTTGGCTTTTGAATTATTTCCACAACAGAGAGGGGAACGTTCCAGACTCTGCCGACAGACAAGCTCTGAGGAAAACTGAGGGAGCTAAGGGGACTAGGAAAACTTTAAAAGGTACATTAAAAAGAAAAAAAATCCGCGAACATGCCCAATGCGTCTACTTTTCATGTAGCGCACCCAGTGTAGCCAAAGTGTAAAGACCAATTTACACTATAAATTGTTGCCCACAATAAAAGGTCATGTTATAGAATTTCCTACGTCGGAATCTCGTACATAACTGTACGAGCCTGACCGTGTCCTTGTACAGCAGACCACAAATCTCGTATTTGTACGTTTGGCAACCCTGGTGAGGAGGGTCAGTAGCAACACACTAGACTCATAATCGGGAAGCCACCGGCTTAGATCCCCGTCCGACCATATGGATTTAGGTTGCTTATTTCAGGCATGCTGGCACGGGATGGTAGGTCCGCAACCGTTCAATACTGAGGAAAAGATAATTTTTTTATTGTGTCCGTCTCCGTTGCACTGATATAAAACTCAGCTTTAGTGATAACCGGTTTCGTACTGACACGGCCATTTGAAAACCACACACCTAAAAATTGCAAAGTACATGTTTTACAATAACGGGTACAAACAGTACGCATGTCCATATTACAGGTACTCATATGCTTATAGACATACCTTGCCGGCCGGGGTGGCCGAGCGGTTCTAGGCGCTACAGTCTGGAACCGCGCGACTGCTACGGTCGCGGGTTCGAATCCTGCCTCGCGCATGGATGTGTGTGATGTCCTTAGGTTAGTTAGGTTTAAGTAGATCTAAGTTCTAGGGGACTGATGACCTCAGAAGTTAAGTCCGATAGTGCTCAGAGCCATTTGAATAATTTTGAACATACCTTGTTATTAACCGTAATTTTTCATATAATGTGGTGCCGAAAGATTCAGCGAAGTATACAATGGACAATAAGTGCCTTAAGTGATTTTAAGCTATGCGTCCGATGCTACTGACTGACACAACCAAACGGACAAATATTACCTACAGTAGTCAAGAGGACACTTTAGTAGATGTCGTCTTCGTACATATAAGCGCATACGTACGTGGCTGCCTATTAGTTTTTTATGTGCTTCCGCAACCATTGTCTATTTATTGATAAGATTTTAAAAGTAAAGAAATACCAATTTTACATTATAGAAAACGCTGATAATTTTGTTTTAACAACATAACGAAGCTAAGAGGCGAAAACATAGTGTGCCCTCCTGTATACAAACCTGTGTCTTTGTCGCAGGATATAGTACCAAGAATTACTACCTTGCATACAGGGAGTCTATGCTAAAACATAAAATATACTGTTCATTATTGCATTGTCTAAAATAAATTGAGGTGAAAGAAATAAAACCATTACAGATTTACAAATTACCTTATTAGTGCAACCTCTGGTACCAAACCCATTGTAACGCTTTAAATAAACATTACACAGCACCATACTAATCATGATCCGACGCAATCATCATTCATAGCCCGAAGGCCGCATTTAGAGCCAAGCCTTGTTCGTCATATAAACATAATAATTTTAGTGAAAGTATTATAAAAATGCTGTAATGTATTATTACAAAGGGCTACAAAAGAACATGTTACAACTAATATTTCCGTCACGACGTTTCCTGTGATTTGTGAAATCACTTAACAAGAATGCCGGAATGGTTTCCTCGAAAGGATGTGGTCGATTTCCATTCCCACTCATTCATAACGCGACGTGTGTTCCTTATTTAATGACCTCGTCGTCGATGAGACGTTGCACGTTAATCTTCCTCCCATTTTCACAAGACACGGTGGTAAATGTGTGTTCAATGTATCGCAGAGAACAGGCGATGGTGATGTAATGAGTCTTTCTCGCCCGATGGTGACCCAGTCCATTGTAAGCGTTGTCAAAACTTACGGGTAGATGCAATATTATTTCAAGGAAGTTCTTGTGAAGCAAGTCACAGTTGTGCTTAAATGTTCGACACTATTTACGCGTAAAGCAGCACATTATGTTAGTACGAATGACGCAGTTTGTTGTCCCAGTTGCGCTGATTTGTAGCAGTACATGCGGCATTAGTTTTACTTGGAGAGGCTGGTCATATTTCTGACTGTGGACCGACCTTCTTCGCAAGGGATCGACAACTTCAATTTCTCTAACGCGGCAATGTTCCTTCACCCACACCATATAGTTTTTTTACCAGTACGATGTAATACTGCCAGCTGTTACATTATTTTATTTACCAAGTAGTTGGTGGGCATGTTGACTATATATGTTTTCAGATTGTTGTTTAGGCTTATGGCAGTTGACAGTAAGTGCAGTATGTATTATGTAAGCTGACGCCACGCGACGCTGGAAAGTGTGTACTAGCTATAAGTGGCACAGCTTTAGAAAAGTGAAACAAATTTACCGCATTGAACATCATGAATTTACTATGCGTAACTTCATATAGACTAATTGCAACTCGAATATCTTAGTTACAATCCTGGACAATGACCACGGTGATCGACGACAGTGCTAAAATGCTAAGAGGTTCTGCAATCAAGCTGTAGGAAAAGCAACGGCCTGCTTCGTAAGCACGTGTTATAAGTGTATTGGTTAGAGCTGGGCGGCAGTCCTACGCGCCACACCAGCAGCGTAGGTGTATAAGGTGTGTAGCACTTCGTATGCACTCTGTGCGCGCATGTGTGCGCGTGTGTGTTACGTACATACGTTTGTGGCTCAAACTCCAGCCGTGAGATGTCAAGTGTATTTCATCTACACTTTTTATTCGATATAAGTGTAAATAAAACTAAGCTCAAGTTTCAGCCACTTAAACCTGTAGTTTCACTAGCTTAGCGCCTGCTGTTTCGCCCGCGTAGACTGTAAGCACTGGGCGATGATGAGCCAGTGTATCATTCTGACACTATTTCACCCCCATAGGTGTTGAATTTCCAGAAACAGTGGGACACGTATTCTTTTATTTCTAACTGAGAAGCCAAATTTAAGTTTTGATAGATTTAGACGTAAAAGTGCTTTCATGATGTAGTGTTTGCATAAAAACTCTGATCCTCTGTTTAACACTCTTAGGGGTTGAATTTCCAAAAACCCTGAAAAACAATTTTTTTATTTGTAACTGAGAAGTCAAATACCAGTGTTCATAGATACAGCTTTAAAAATACTTCAGTAGTTCTCTAATTATTATTATTATTTATTCGTTTAAATACTTCAATGGTACTTTAATTATTATTATTATTTATTCGTTTCGCCCTCTGAGGAGCATTAATTACCTCTGGTCTTCTTAGCTTTCTTGTTCTTCTTTTCTTTAATAATTTTATATTTAAAAAAACACTTTTTGCTCATTATTTCACTCCCATAGGGTTAAATTCCCAAAAAAGCTGAACATGTATTTCTTTATTTCTGACCGTGAAACTGAATAATGATTTTCGTCGATATAGCTTCGCTTCAAAATTATATTCATAGCGACATTTTTCAAAAAAAAAAAAAAAAAACACTGCATCCCCTATTTCACTCCCTTAGTGTTGGAATTTCTAAAAATCCCTTCTTAAACCACGCATACATTATAAGATCCACACCTTCTCCAAATTTCAAATTTCTGTCCTCCAAATTTCAAATTTCTGTCTTCAGCTGTGTGCGCTGGGAGATGAGTTAGTCAGTCAGGACATTGCCATTTATATATAAAGGTCCCATCTAAAACTACATTTAGCTTGAGCGTGGTTTAGTTTGTATGAAAATAGATGAGAAACATTGTAACTGATGTTGTATAACAGCTGCTATCCGATCTTAAATAGTCAGGCTGCTAAAGAGAGCCGGCCGGAGTGGCCGAGCGGTTCTAGTTGCTTCAATCTGGAACCGCGCGACCGCTAGGTAGCAGGTTCGAATACTGCCTCGGGCATGGATGTGTGTGATGTCCCTAGGTTAGTGAGGTTTAAGTAGTTCTAAGTTCTAGGGGACTGATAACCTCAGCTGTTAAGTCCCATAGTGCTCAGAGCCATTTTTTTACTAAAGAGACAAACATGATTAGCAGAATGTCGTTACAACCCTACACTTGTAGAGGTTACCAATAAAATTGTATTTATTTACGTCGGGAATGTGTGCGAAAGCCGGGATTCATTTTGTTACTCAGAGGCAGAACTCGATGAATAACTAAGATTTATAACGGACAGAACGTTAATATTGTCGCATTCGGTACAACAGTTTCCTTAATAAATACGCCCTTTTATTGTATTCGTGTCTTAATATTATTTCAGTACGTATACTGGGTTTAACAACATTCACAAAATGTAACCATCATTTTTTTTAAACAGCAGACGTAATGGATAAAACTAGGTGCCGTTCCTGAGAAGGCAGAAAACATTTTAGTCGTGTTTTTGAGGAATCTAGCGAGAACGAAAAGCTTCGTGCCAAACTGATACGGTGTCTTCTAAGTCTGTGAACGCATTGAACCAGATGATGCAAAGGGTAGCATAATAGGCGAATTCACGGAAGATACAGTAATTGTGGTACTGGTAAAAATAATGTATTACCTTACAAAGCAAACAAAATGTGACTTCTACAACCAAGGTGTCCAAGATTATTATTTTTCGTCTGCCACATTCATCATCATTTTCGTGTGCCTTTGTCCCGAAGAGGCGCAAGCTCGGTTTTGTTATTCATTGGCATTTTTATCTACGAGGCGAGTGGATGCCCTTCCGGTAATCACCCCGTTACCACCGGGGACAGAACATATGTACTCCAACTTTCTGAGTAAAAGTGAGTAACAGTTTTCTAAATGTTTGAGAATCGTGTGACTGAGGCGGAACTTGGGTACCAGCCCAGTATTCACCTAGTGGGATGTGGAAAACGGCCTAAAAACCACATCCAATGGCCAGGCACACCAACCATCGCCGTTAAACGGCGGTATAACACGCACGGCTATGAGGGCGGTTTTTCGCTTTTCGCTATGAAGGGTGAACATGTACTGATGTACTAATACCACCATCTAGTTTCACGGTCACGGATTGATTAGCTTGAGGTGATGATTATTACTTTGTGACTTGTGACTAACGAATAACTTTCCGCAGAGGACAACCACAATTTAGAGACACAGTGAATAACAATCAAAACACTTAATAGCCATTCAGATTATCATAAAAATTATAAAAATTAAAAAGCCAAGAACGATGAGGTGCTTCCGAAAGCCACATACATATAGGAAGGTGCTTTATTCGCAATTGCCTGTTTCACTTAGGTATAGACGCATCTTCAGGTTCACAATAGTTATATTTCCAAAATATAGATGGACCATTACGGGGTCCCAATTTTCGGTGATTATCCGTGTTAAGAGTCAAACCACATTGGTGAGTTGTCACAATGAAATTGCGTACACCCAAAAGATGATTGTCAAAATTTACGAAGCATGACTGTGACAGCCGAATGAACCAGGCCGGATAACACCGCGTGGGACATCTAGCCTCCATGGGATGCTTTCACCGTATCGGCCTGTTAGCAAAACGGCGGAAGTACGCATATCAAACGGAATTTTATGTTTTACTTACATTGGTTTTATACACCTGGTGACTACCGGATTCTGTAATATGTCTTACGGGTAGTTATCCAGCCTGGCTCATTGAGCAGTGATGCTTTGTACATTTTGACAAGCATCTTTTGACTGTACTAAATTTTATTATGACAACTAATCGGTATGGTTTGACTCTTAACGTATGTAACTTCCCGAAAGCTGGGGTTCCATAATTGTCCATCTACATTATGGAAGTATAACCATTATAAACCTGTTGATGTGCCTACACTGACGTGAACTGGTAGTTGCGAATAGAGCACCTTCATATAGCTATGTGAGTTTTGGAAACACCTCACCATTCTTGACGTTGCAGTTGTTATGATTTTTATGATGATTTGAGTGGTTATTGAGTGTTGAGCGTTGTTATTGTTATTTATGACTAATCCTCGTGTGTATGAATGGTCGAAAGAAGCAGGCTGTTTTTTTAGTATATGTAGCCTAACAGGACCATGTTTTCATTCTCAAAATATGTTGAGATTTAGACTTTGGATCCTCACAAAAATAAAATTTTGAAACATGTAGCGATTTGTCACGGCTGTCGTAGAAGTGAAATCTGTGGTTGGGAATCGCTGTGTAGAAGTGGAGTGTACAGAAAGGAGAGGAGCGGGGAATCCCGCCCCGCGCAAAGTGCCGGGAGTCCCACAATCAGCAGAGCACAGCCGGCGAGCCGCATTCCAGCCCGCGGCTCCATTAGAGCCCCCTGCCCCCCGCCGCGGCCGCGGGGACACACTACAAACAGCGGATAAATAACGCCGATCTGTGCTTGTTTGGATTACTGTCCGGCCCTTTCACGGGAATTTAAATGTCTGAATTGAAAACACCTGAGCGGCGAGTGCGCACTCCCCCAGCCCCTCCGTATTCAATTCACGGCGGAGAACAAGCATGCGAAGGGCACACGGAATGCGGCCCGCGCCGCCGCTTAATATAAATATCTCGGCCGGTCGGTTTGCTCCTGGCGTGTGTCAACATATTCACATGCCACGAGGGGTGATAAAACTGGTCGCCGGACCCGGACGCTTCATTACCGCACCATTACCTGCCCGCAGCGCGCCTCCGAGTGTATTCCTCACGGGAATATAACGCTGCTGCCTGCCCAGTGCTTAGACCAGACGATAAAACAGTCAACCGCTTCTGTCACTCAACTCTGCGACCTCGAAGGAATTTTAAAAACGGCAATTGAGTTCCGCGTGTCGAAATTTCTCTAATTGAGCACGCTGCCGCACTGTCACATACTCACTACTACTCTACTGTATGTGAATAATCCAACATCGAAAAGGATGTATGAGAATGGTATTGTAGTCTATGACGGTACAAGAATTACCAAGAAGACTGACTTTTACAATTCAATACGGGAAGGGCGTACATACCGAATTGCTGGAGTCCTCCCCCCTCGCTCTTCATAGGAAAAATATCATAGAAACCGAAATCGATAGCTACCAAGCAGACTTATCAATTCAATACCAGCATCAGTTCGAAGAAAGCCAGAACATGTCATGGATGTATACTAGCAGCAAGTGTATCAAATGGTTCAAATGGCTCTGAGCACTATGGGACTTAAATTCTGAGGTCATCAGTCCCTAGAACTTAGAACTACTTAAACCTAACTAACAAAAGGACATCACACATATCCATGCCCGAGGCAGGATACGAACCTCCGACCGTAGCGGTCGCGCGGTTTCAGACTGTAGCGTCTAGAACCGCTAGGCCACCCAGGCCGGCAGCAAGTGTATTCAGTGACATTTCTCGTAAAATCTTATAATTATTTCGTCATTCACTGTTGAAGTAATACAACTGTCTCCGCACCCGCTGAGACACGGGGTATACTCTTGTAATACAGAATGAAGCACCTACGTGCTCTAACCACAGTCTCTAAATGCTATGATGTGAAAGCAAAGCCGGCCTGGGTGGCCGAGCGGTTCTAGGCGCTATAGTCTGGAATCGCGCGCCCGCTGCGGTCGCAGGTTCGAATCCTGCCTCGGGCATGAATGTGTGTGATGTCCATAGGTTAGTTAGGTTTAAGTAGTTCTAAGTTCCAGGGGTCTGATGACCTCAGAAGTTAAGTCCAATAGTGTTCAGAGTCATTTTTTTTTAAAGCAAAAAAATATTGGATATGTCTGTGACTAATCTGTTTTGGGCGGTTTGCGTCCTCCTTACACGAGTCCACGGAGTACAAGCATTGGTTGCTGAACGCCTGTGGCAATGTAGTTGCCAGCCAACCGTATCCCACACTTGTCCGATTGGCGAGCCAGTCGCCAGCCAGGTAGGCAGTGATACCCATCGACTTCTGTTTTCCCAGAACGCTAGCACACTCCTTGGCACATTTCCCCGAGCATCATAGTGCTGAAATATGATATGTAGATCTGTTTGAAAGACGAGCAGTCCCATGCGCCCTAGCATTTCCGTGGTGCAGCGATGGCACTTTTGACTGCTCTTAGTTTGTAGGAATCGAGATCGCGTCTTGTATCCCGTGACATACAATCACATGAGTTCATAATGATTCTTTCACCCTGAAGTGAAATGTACAGTATTTTGAAACTTAACCTGGTATATTGCAGCTGCGATTCTGAACCACGACTGGAACCTGGAACTTTGCTTTCCTCGGACAATATACTTATCCACTGAGCTATCCAAGCATGACATCGAAGCCGCCCACGACATTGGTTCAGACACTACATCTCCCCTATTCTCCATACTTCGCACATTCTCACCTGCCTAACTTGCTGAACGAGCGCTCCTAGAAACAAGGAGATTTCCAAGCCGCGACTTAGTCACGGCCAAGGCGTCATCCCATGACAAATCAACAAAAGAAAGTACGATTTTCAGTCTGATCGTCTTGGATTTGTTTGAAATTGAGTATGCATGTAGTATTCATAAGCAGTAACGCAAATCAATTTTTTTCACATTTTCCTAACGAAAGCTGACAAGAATGTAAAGAATAAAAATTGAAGTTTTGACTGGCGGAACAATGTTGATTTGACCACAACTTCTGTTCGTATTAAGGTAGAACACTGAAACTCAGTTCATTTGAAAGATCCTTCATAAAGCTTTTATATGAGATATAAAATAATTAGTCAAAACTATGTATACTTTTTTAATAAAAACAATGTTATGGGCTTTTCGATTTTGAAAAACTGTATTTTTAAAATTCTCTAAAAATATATGTGAAAGACAATGTTTTCCTCTATATGAAATTTCAACTTGGATCAGCATGAGATCACTAACATAGGTAATTTTATGTTTAAGATAGTTCTATAAAACTTCAAAAATTAACTTACTTCAAATGTTAGGCGTATTTCTCACCAGCTATATGTTATTGCGTAGCTAAGTGTAGACATCAAAATAAAACAACTTATAACAGAAGAAAAACAAGAAATTGAAAACCTTTAATAAAATCAATACAGCTGAATTCTAGAGATAGGCCTAAAATCAGCTAGTTCTAGTTACTTAACCAGATGAGTCATATCAGTCCACTTCATTATGCTTCTAGCCAAATAGTCTGTTGCACATCACCATCATGTTCGTTCAGTAGGAGTTTTGAGGGTTCATACTGCCCTACTTCCCTGCTGCTTACAGAAAGAATGTCTGCATGATTAAGGAATGTGAAAGTTGGGGGCGTTACATGTGGATTAAAGAAGCTAACTGTGATTTCATCTTTTCCCTGTTTTTCCCAACTAGACAGGCCAACAACCAGTGTTCATTCACAAGCAATATATCCTTTGATGTCGATATTAGATCACCGTCAACAGCTGTTACCAGGTCAGTTTTGCTTCTGTTGTTATTTTTACTTGCTTAGAGGAACAAAGGTGTTAAGTTTTTGTGTTCTTACAATTGTGCAGCATTTATCAGATCTCTCTGTAAGTTTCAATTCTTCATTTTCATAATTTTCCACAGTAGTATATTTGAAATTGATCCTTTCTACAGTATTTTGGCAAACATGCGAAGTTGTTCGGGTGTCGAGATTTGATCCGTGTATGGGCGTTGCAGACTTCTTGTTCGGGCAACCAGTCACTTGACGGTTCCACCAATTCCATCACTAACTCCTTTACCATGAGAAATTGCTGCAAAATGCCTCAGGGCTTCAATAAGGAAATCTTCTTCATGATAAAACAGGTTGATGAAGTTCTTTGTATTTTTATACTGAACTGCATCTCTGCTAGAGATGTAATATATTTTACTTCGTCTTTTATTACATTTTTTGGCAAGAAAGTCAATGAAGTAGGACTGCAACAGATGCACAGCAACAGTGTCATGTGTGAGGCAGTCTGATTACATAAGACATGTGCTCAATTTTGTCGCCATCCTTGTTATGAGCTACAAGGTTCAAATGGTTCAAATGGCTCTGAACACTATGGTACTTAACTTCTGAGGTCATCAGTCCCCTAGAACTTAGAACTACTTAAACCTAACTAACCTAAGGACATCACACACATCCATGCCCGAGGCGGGATTCGAACCTGCGACCGTAACGGTCGCGCGGTTCCAGACTGTAGCGCCTAGAACCGCTTGGCCACCCCGGCTGACATGAGCTACAAGGCAATGAATTAATTCTGTTGGTCCAACGCTAACCTTGAACTTTATCCTGTACAATACATGAATAATTGTCTGAAAAATCACAATCACCAAGAATTCATCTTCTTTAAGCTCATTTTTCTATCTTTTTTATGAGGTTGATTGTTGACTGGCCACAAAGGAACGTCATGCATGAATTTAATCTTTCAAAAAAAAAAAAAAAAAAAAAAGCACGGACAAAGTCGGGGGAAGATTTTGTTATGGTTTCTAGAGATGTACGATCAACATGGACCCATTGTTTGTAAGTTATCTGGTCAATATCATCAGTGTGGAACAATTCTTGTACATACTTTTTAAGTATTTCTGGTCGTGGACAGAACTGGCATTCACCAAACTGGCAAACAGGTAATGATGGGTTACATACAACTCTTGTAGGCTGTTCTGGGGTATCATCATTCTTTTATTGGGGTATCATCATTCGCTGTCAGCTGAGGAGTGTTATACCCAGTGAGCATAAGTTTGAAGTTTTGGTCAGAAACACACTAAGAAACACTATGCGTGCCACTGCTTCCACCTAAAAAGCAATTTTTGGAACGTAGCAAAGCAAACTTTGAAAAGCCAGTGTGGAGACCTGGTTACCTGTCTTTGAAGTGCAGACAAATTTCTTGCTAATTTGCACCTGAATTTTATCTCCATCAGCTCCTATGAGCACTGGCTGGTTTCATGTGACGGCCACGAATTCCTCTCCTGTGCCAACCTCTCCATCTCAAAGCAGCACTTGAAACCAATGTCCTCAGTTATTTGCTGGATGTATTCCAGTGTCTGTTTTCCTCTACAGTTTTTACCCTCTACAGTTCACTGTAGTAGAGGCCATCAATGTACTCTTTCCACCTATCTGCTCTCTCCTCTGCATTTAACAATGGAATTCCCATTGCACTCCCAATGTGACCACCCTTGCTTTTAATTTCACCGAAGGTTATCTTGAGCTTTCTACATGCTGAGTCAGTCCTTCTGACAATCATTTCTTTTTCTGTTTCTTCGCGTTTCTCACGCAGCCATTTCACCTCATCGTCCACGCACTTCCACTTTATTTCATTCGTAAATCACTTGTATTTCCTTATTCCTGAATTTCCCTGAACATTTTTGTACTTCCTTCTTTCATCGACCAACTTAAGTATTTCGTAATGATACTCGTGGTTTCTTCGCAGTTATCTTCTTCCCAGCTACTTCGATTTCCCTTTTTAGAGCGATGTCCATCCCTCTTTAACTGAAGTGCCTACAGAGCTATTCCTTTTCGGAGCTTCTACAGCCTCAGAGAACTTCAAGCATATCCCCTCATTCCTTAGTACTTCTACATCCTACTTCTTTGCGCATTCATTCTTTCTGACTAGCCTCTTAAACTTTAAACTATTCTTCATCATTACTAAATTGTGATCTGACTCTATATCTGCTCCTGGGTAAGCCTTACAAGCCAGTACCTGATTTCAGAATCTCTGCCTAACAGTGATGTACTCTAACCGAAAATATCTCACGCTTTTTCCTCCTCCCCTTGTGATTCTTTAACAGAGTTTTGGCTATTACTAACTGAAATTTACTGCAGAACTCTTTCTCGTCTCTCATTTGCTGTCCCAAGTCCATGTTCTCCTATAACCTTTTTTTTCTACTCATTCCCCTACAACTGCATTCCAGTCCCCCATGACTATTACATTTCCATCTCCCTTTACGTACTGTATTACCCTTTCAATATTCTCATATACTATCTCTATCTATTCATCTTCAGCTTGCGACGTCGGCATGTGTACCTGAACTGTCGTTGGCGGTGCTGGTTTGCTGTCGATTCTGACAAAAATAATCCTATCACTGAACTGTTCACAGTCACATTCTCTGCCCTACCTTCCGTTTACTGCTCAATCTCACTTCTGACAGTTTTAGACAAAATTCTTGAAAAAGTAATGTATTCAAGAGTAGCTTCACATATTTGTAGAAATGAAGTACCAACAAAATGTCAGTTCGATTTTCAGAAAGGCTTTTCAACAGAAAATGCTATATAATCTTTTACTTATCAAATAATAAATCTTCTGGATAACTGAACGTCACCCATTGGGACATTTTGTGATCTCTCAAAGGCTATTGACTGTGTGAATCATGAAATTCTTCTAGATAAGCTTAAGTATTGTGGTTTGAGTGGGACAGTGCACAAATGGTTTAATTCGTATTCCACTGGAAGAATGTAGAAGGTTGAAATTAACAGTACAGATAGTCTGCAAAAATCAGCAGAGTCCTCTCACTGGGGACCAATCAAGAACGGTGTCACACAGGGTTCATTCTTGGGCCCATTATTGTTCTTGATATATATGTTAATGACTTGCCACTCTATACAGGGTGTACATAAAGTCTGGGAACACTTTCATTTATTTATTGCACAAGAACCAAACATTGTACAGATATCATACATATGTCATTTTGAAGAGAAACCCTGGACGTTTTTTCATGTATACCGGCACGGCGTAGTTTGGTAATTTACCGATAGTCAGCGCTAGTCGCAAACATGGCGAGTTCAGGTGCGGAGCGAGCTTTCTGTGTGTTGGAGTTCGACAAAAACAAGTGTGCTACAGCTGTTCAACGGATGTTCACAACCAAGTACGGTAAGAAGCTACCAACAAGTAAGGCCATTTACTACTGGCGCAACAAATTCGTTACGACGGGTTGCTTGTGCCCAGCAAAGAGAAGCGGACGCCCCAGTGCGTGTGAAGTGAACGTCGAGCGCGTACGAGACATTCATAAGGAGTCAAAAGAAATCGGTGCGTCATGCATCCTTCGAACTCGAAATGGCTCCAATGACAGTGTGGAAAGGCCTGCGACAGAAGCTGTCTATGAAACCATTCAAATTGGAGCTAGTGCATAAACACAACGATGACTACAAAGACAGCCGTTGTTAGTTTTGTCCACAGTAGCAACAATTGAATGAGGGTAGGGATGGCATTGTTGATCGCTTAATTTTTTGCGACGAAGCCACTATTCATACTAATGGGAAAGTGAGCAGACATAATTGTCGAATCTGGGGTACAAAGCATCCACATGAATGCATTGAATTTGAGCGATATTCCCCAAAGGTAAACGTTTTTAGTGCCTTGTCAGGGGCCATTCTTCTTTGCCGAGAGCACTTTCACTGGATATTTCTACTTGGTCATGTTGCAGCAATGGCTGATGCCTCAAATGCAATCGGATTCTCTGCTCATCTTTCAGCAGGATGGGGCTCCACCCCATTTTCATCGTGAAGTTCGTTCGTACCTGAACACGGAGCTGCCGCACCGATGAATCGGCCGTGCTACAGAAGGGGACAGCTGTTTCATGAAATGGCCTCCCCAATCACCAGGTCTCAGTCTGTGTGACTTTCTTCTGTGGGGACACAGTATAGATCTGGTGTATGTACCGCTTCTACCAAGTGATGTAGCAGAGCTCCGGGAGAGAATACGGGAAGCGACTGCCACAGTCGACGATGCCATGCTGGGACAGGTATGGCAAGAAATCGATTACTGTAGTGACGTCTGCTGGGTCACCCACGGTTCGCATATCGAATGTTTGTAAAAAAAACTTTCAGATTTTCTCTTCAAAATGCAGTATGTATGACATCTGTGCAATGTTTACCTCTTGTGCAATAAATAATTGAAAGTATTCCCAGACTTTATGTACACTCTGTATTTATGAAGATGCAGATTTTGAAGAATTTGAACAGAAGTCTGCTGCTAAGGCAAAATGTTCAACTTTCTGGGTGTGCACACTGATGAGAAATTGAACTGGAAGAAGCACACTGATGATCTGCTGAAATGGTTAGATTCAGTTAATTATGCTATTAGGGTTCTTGCACATTTCGGTGATAAACGTATCAGTAAATTAGCCTACTATGCCTATTTTCATTCACTGCTTTTATATGGCATCATATTTTGGGGTAAATCATCATTAAGAGAAAAGCATTCATTGCACAAAAGCGTGCAATCAGAATAATAGCTGGAACCCACCAATACCACCTTGCAGTCATTTATTTAAGAAAGTCATGATATTCATAGTATATTCGCAATACATATATTCGCTTATGAAATTTGTTATTAATAACCCATCCCAGTTAAGAAACAATAGTGAAGTGCATAGCTACACTACTAGAAGAAAGGATTAAATCTGGGTTAAATTTGACTGTGTCACAGAAAGGGGTGAAATATGCTGGCACAAAAATCTTTGGTCATTTGCCAAATAGCATATCTGACAGATAACCAACTAACATTTAAAACAAATTGAAACTTTCAGAACATGTAGAGGAAAACAGTATCTTTCACATATATTTTTAGATAATTTTAAAAAGACAGTTTTTCAGAATTCAGTTAATTCAGTAACAATGTTTTTATTATCAAAGGTTATATATTTTCAACTAATTATGTTATATGTCATATGAAAGCTCTTTAAAAGGGCTATCAAATGGATTCAATTTCATTGTTCTAGCTTCACTGGACCAGAAGTTTGAACAAATCAATGTTCTTCCGCACATCAAAAATTGATTCTTTTTTTGGCATTTTCCCTTAGACAGTAACCTTTCGTAAGAAAAATGTGACAAAACTGTTTTGTGATACTATTTATGAATACTACATGTGTACTAAATTTCTAAGGGGGTCGGATTGTAGCACTTGTTGATTTGACAAGGATTGTTTCCAGAATGAACCTCCATTCTGCAGCGATGTGTGTGCTCTTTTGAAACTTACTGGCAGACTGAAACTATGTGCCGCACCCGACAATAATCACGAACGTCTGAAGTTGCGAGGAATGCCACTCTAGCAAGTCATGCAGGAGAACTTCTGTGGACTTTAGAATATACGACAGAGGAACTGTACAAGCGAAGCCATGAGAGCAGTTCCTGTGTTGTGCTCGGATGGCTCATAAGGCAAGCTCAGTGGCTGTGAAAAGATAGGGTCCAGATTTGATTCGTCGTCCGGCACATAGTTTCAAACTGCAGGGAAGTTTCATCAGATGGTGGCACTTGACTACTATACTATGCAATAACGCATGCAATTAGTGAGACACTGACCAGCATGTAACCATTACTGTTGGAGAAGTCGAACCGGCAATTGTCGGAAAATGCTGCACTTTGCTCATTATCGCGCCTGGGACAGTGTTAATGTGACTACTGAATCTGGGGCGTTTCTGTTTCTGGAGAGTAAAAGGCAGTCATATGTCACGCATCGCAGCTGTCTTCCCAAAGAAAACGGCGTTGAACTGCAGATATACAGCGGCCACAGTTGTCCACATAGGTGGAACACCTTGGACCCTCGGGGTAAGACGGCAGTCATACTGTGGCGCGCTGTCTAGTACCCGCTCGTCGCTGCGCATAGCCTCCTCCTATACAACGCTTTGACACATCCATCTATAATAGCAACACGTCTGGTACCAAATCTATTTTTGAGAGACGTATCATCCCATCCCATTACAACTCACATACGCTATTTGTTGTTGACACGTCATATTGGCACCTGATTTCACGCTTCCACAGTGTTTGACAGCTCTTCATTGATTGATATTCTTTTAACGCTTCTTTTAACGTCGCCCTATCCGGTCAGACAAAACATGCTGCTGGATCTACATGAATCAAGTCGCTTTACAATGTTTTGCTTTTGTTTCTGGCATACTATTCCACTCATCCATCGAGTTTGCGTTAACAGGTTACTAGAAGGTATGATGTCTGAAAGCGATTCATCATTGCTTCCTCGCTTTACACTGAGATAACAGAAATCATGGGGTACCTCCTAATATCGTATCGGACCACCCTTTACCAGTCGCAGTGCAGCAACTCAACGTGGCTTGGACTCAACAAGTCCTTGGAAGCTCCCTGCAGAAATATTGAGCCGTGTTGCCTCTATAGCCGCCCATAATCGCTAAAGTGTTGGTGGTGCAGGATTTTGTGCACGAACTGACCTCTCAATTATGTCCTATAAATATTCGATGGGATTACAGTCGGGAAATCTGGGTGGCCAAATAATTCGCTCTAACTGTCGAGAATGTTCATCAAACCAAATGCGAACAGTTGTGGTCCTGTGGCATGGCGCACTGTCAGCAAAGTTCATGAAAGGCTTGAAATGGCCTCCAAGTAGCCGAACACAACCATTTCCAGTCAATGATCGGTTCAGTTTGACCAGAGGACCCAGTTCATTCCAAATAAACAACAGCCCACACTATTAGGGAGCCACCAATAGCATGCACAGTGTCTTGTTGACAACTTGGATCCATGGCTTCGTGGGGTCTACGCTACACTCGAACCTTACCATCAGCTCTTACCAACTGAATTCAGGACTCATCTGACCAGGCCACTGTTTTCCAGTCGTCTAGGATCCAACCGATATAGTCAACACTGTGGATCTCGAAATATTGAATTCCCTAACGATGTCTGAAATGAGAGGTCCCATGCATCTAGCTCCAACTACCATTCTGCATTCAACGTCTGTTAATTGTCGTTGTGCGGCCATAATCACGTCGGAAATATTTTCATGTGAATCACCTGAATACAAATGACAGCTCCACCAGTGCAATTCCCTTTTATACCTTGTCTACGCGATACTACCCTGTTCTGTATATATGCATATTGCTTTCCCAGGATTTTGTCAACTCAGTGTGTACTAGAGATTAATAGGCTATGTATACCTCAAAGCCTGCTCTGCTCCAGATTTGAGGTTTTGGACCGGTAACTGTTCGGGGCCTTTCTTCTCAGATGAGATGTTAAGATTTCTGATAGGTGCGAGAGCTGTGGAGTGGTCGAGTCTTATCTTAACGCTGGCCAGTATTTCGACGGTCTCGAGATGGTTGTCAAGAGACAATTGGTCGGGTTCGATCAGGAATGGGCCGTTTTTTCCAGAGCTGTCTATTGGTATAAATAGGAACCAGGCGCAAAATACGAAGTGAGTGAATTAAAAGTCAGTTCGAAGCATCCAATAGTCACTTTGTAGCCGAATAAACACGAAAATGAGGCATCCCGACAAGTTAAAACTCACTCTCTGAATGGTATTGTAATCTGGGTCTACGCATTTTGCTGTCAACACTACTCGCTGGAGAGCTTCTTCGGGATTTGGAAAAGCAGGAGACAGGGAAATGTCAGATTGAATTTTTGTAACAAGCCATGGGACGGGCCCGGGTGGAGCAATGCTATTTAAAGGCGAAGATCCGATTACAAGTATCACTGTATCACATCCCTTGTATTCACCCTCTCCCTTGTCTCTCGTCGTCAGCAAACAATACAGACATGACATTAAAACACGTATGCACTTATCACATGAACTCTTACAGCACAAAACCCTCCTTTCGGTATGAAAGGATGCCAAGGTTCGAGGGAAAAAGAACTTTCCAATTACGTACCTGAACCTATCCATCAGTGTATCACAGCCAACATTGCCATACGAATTTTCTTGCTTTATCCCTTCTACTCATGTCTGTTGCACAGTCCCTTACAATGCTCCTCAGTCGTACACAGTTGTAAGTTTACTTCGTGTTGCATTATGATCACTACTTCAGGTTAAGGTACATGAAGGGAGCCGTCTTTCGGCCATGCATTCATACAAAAGTGCACAACGTATTCACAATATCTACTTAGCAGAATTCACTTCTGTTAAATGCGTAGAATTTTATATTCATCTTTGCACGATTGCGCACCCAGTGTAATATTATGAATGATGGTCTTTAAATACAAGAGATAATAATACTAGTGGAATAATGTTGTAAGATGCTCTTATTACGAGGGATAAGCGAGCGATACTAACCGTGTCGCGTAAAATTTGAACCGTACCAACCGATTTCACCTCTGTTGCAATAATTTTGACTGGGAAAGCGTTACCTACATTCTATATAAGTTATCAGACTTCTTTTAGAAGAGATTGCAAAAAATATATACCAGTACGACTGCCTTTATTGTGATGTGCAACACTGTTACGAATACAGAAGCGTAATTTGACTGTTCCGTTGCTCGTCGGTAGAATATTTTATATAGTATGAAGGAAAAAGGCACAACATTCCTGCAGTATTCTACATTTTTTATTTTTTTACAAACCGGCCTTTGGCTGTTACGCAATCGTCTGGTACAGAGATAAATAAATGTAGCTGCGAAAAGTTTGAAATCTTTGATCCCACAAAAATTTCACAGCCATACATGCTTATCTCTGTACCTAACAATGGCATGACTGCCGAAAACCGGCTTGTAAAATTATAAATGTGGAATATTACTCCAGTGTCGTGTATTTTTTCTTTCATAATGTAAATAGAAAAAGTTTTAATTACATGCGTTTCCGTAAATCTTGCGGTTACTTCGCGTTTTTGAAAACATGTAAATTTAAGTTATGATTCAATAACAGTTTTTAAACGACAGTGAATGCAAACAGTCTGAAAGGAACAGTGTCGTACTTCATTGAGGAAACCATGGTTAGTAAATTCGAACAGTAATAAAAACTATTAACGAAACCACATCCTCATGAAAACGTGCACCTCTTTGATCCATTAAGACTTTGTGACAGATTTTCTATCATTAGGGTAAGTTGGTGTCAAGTACCTACTCTAAAGGATATTGAATTTCCTTCAAACCATGGTTATTAATAAAAGCCTGCTGCTAACGTATTTTGAATCTGCACGTTCTGAGATATCACTCTGGATATTTACAAGTAAAAACAGAACATAATGAATAGGACCTATGTGCATTTTCCTGTACCCTTACATAAGACCCACTTTTCCCAGCCTAAGGGCTAAAGTGACCATTGCTAACATACACACCCCAAAAGTGGACAGCTACCCTCTACTGTTTGAAAAGTGCTGCGAACAATCTCTAGTGCGGTTCTAGGCTATTTTGGATGCAGATGGTCCTTACATTGAGCAACTTTTGTGACCTAGGACGTAAACATGGTACACTACTAAGAATGTTACCCTCTGATGCGGAAATTAAAACGTTTCTCGCAATGGTATTCGTTATTTCTCTTCTGTGTGCCGGTCGGAGTGGCCGAGCGGTTCTAGGCGATTCAGTCTGGAACCGCGCGACCGCTACGGTCGCAGGTTCGAATCCTGCCTCGGGCATGGATGTGTGTGATGTCTTTAGGTTAGTTAGGTTTAAGTAGTTCTAAGTTCTAGGGGACTGATGACCTGCGATGTTAAGTCCCATAGTGCTCAGAGCCATTTGAACCATTTTTTTGTTCTGTGTGTCCTTACAAAAGTTTCCACAAAGTTTCACCGTCCTACTATCATTTTGTTTTAATGCGAGATCTCTAGAGTAGCGAAATTTTAATTGTAACCACCCTGTATTCAGAAATGAGGCACAGGAGTCGTCTATTTGGGTTTGCAAAACTCTGGGATCCTTGAGATGCGCCGTGGTGCTTGCTACCTGTCTCTTTCCCCCTCCGCCGCTCATGGACTTGGAAGAGCGCTTGGTACTCCTCCGTTTAGTGGCACGTGGATACTTCGTCGGCCAGGTTGAAAATTCCCTGCACGACAACTGTGTGTGATAAATGATGTGGCATATTTTAGTGAGTGAGGCGTTGCCTGAATAGTAGCAGTACGTGTCAACACTAGAAATGTTGCCACCTAGACCTGTTGACCAATTCCATTATGAGAGGAGCAACTCCGATTCATTTTTTATTTATTTACTTTCTTTTTTATTGCAGGCGACGACACGTGCCTCTTCTGGCCAGCGGTTCATTAATCAGGATTGATCGCCAGCGCCCCTCCTTAACGCTCCCGGCAGCCTACATCATTTATTCATATATACTCTGCATTTTTCAGACCTTCTAAACGACTTAAATACCCTCTTGTCAAACTTATGTTAATGACTTTACCCAGAAATTAATGCAAATGAACGAAGATTAAATTCAAAACGAAAAGCACAAAACGAAACAAACAGACAATTTTCATTTTTCATGGTGGTTTTCAGTAGATACAGAACAATAAATATTCTGGAAAAATGTAACGTTTGAATTTCCGAGGAACTTATAGTTACTGCGACTCAAAAAGGACATAATCTAGGGGAGTGAAAGAAGGAAATTACTCACTCGTTAGTGCTCACAGAGCTGGAAAGCAGCCCAGAGATGGTTGTGTTCTGCACGCAAATAACAGTTGCACTGGGAACCTAAGTAATTTCTTTGTTGAAGCACAGTAATGAAACAATTTCTTTTTTTATATTTAAATCAGAATCATAAACAGGGTAAATTTATTGTTGACGCGGAGCTCCTACTGTTCTGCTACAAACATTTGTGCACTTTTACAGCATCGACGATTTTTATTTTTATTTTTTTTATAGTTATGCGTCCACGAAACTCTATTGCCACTCTTAACGTTTTACTTATTTTGGCCTTTGACGTAGACGATATAGCCACCATCTTGGTTTGCGAGTATGATACGATGCAACAAAAACAAACACAAAAAACTCAGTCTATTATCATAATTACCGTAACACCATTACGTAGTGTTGCTCTGCATAATAGGAGGGAAAGTTTTCTGAAACAACAATACTAATTTAATTTATACTCTACCCTGAATTTATAGCTCTACTGTGAAGTGAAGCAGGTGCTAAAGAATGCTGTGTTATGTTTCATTAAATAATTTCGATGCCCATTGACAATTTGTTGTCACACGACAACATTTTATGTCGCTGCAGGTAGATTAGAAAAACGTTCGCATCATAGAGATGTGAGCGGAACCTGGCTGCGAGGGCAAAAGTTTAATCTACCATGAACACGCAACAAGGTCCACAATTATGGTTTTTTGGTGCCATGGTCTTCCCCGGTTAGCTGATGCAATCGAAGTAAAATATCTGAATTTGAGAGATCACTAAAATTTTCAATATTCTTTCCTGGCCTCTTCATATACCAGAAATACCAAATGAAACAGTAAGAAGCATGGAGATGGGATGGTGAACTTGCTGTACTTAACACGGACAAGTAACGCTTTTAAAAAAGTTTTAATAACAGCTGGATATAGAGTTTTACACCTCGCTCCAAGAGCCACTTTATAATAATCAAGAGGGCACAAGTTAACAAACGAGAGTATTTAAGCACATAAATGACTATCCAGTTAATCTTGCTCAGAGCAAACTAAAAGCATTTATCATTCACTTGAGATGAGATCAATTCACAGAAATTAAACCTCAGCAACATACCCTTCAATTAGACACATAACGTTCTCCAAAATGAAAACATACACACTACAATTCTCATCATTTAAAGAAAACTTGCTTTCTTAAACAACATGAATAAAAGGACAAAACTCCAACTCAAATAATATGCGGCGCCAACAGCGCCCTAAATGCTGTAACACAGTAGTTGTATGTGACCACTTTTAATAAAACTATGAACTAGATTAAATATTACAATAAAATATGTAAGATATCAACACAGAAATCCAATTAGCCCTAAATAAAAGTCTTACTGCTACATTGGCGACTACCAGAATAGGGCACAACCTATTACTCTTAGACAACCAGAGAGTCAGTCAACTTACACTAGGCACAAATTGACAGATCAAGGTCGGTAGGAACATAATATTCTATTCTAGAGCGGAACTTACACCGTACGAATAAACAAGAAAGCTGGTCAGAACCGCAGCTAAGAAACGTAGCTAAGAAACGTAGTGACCGATCCAAAATACATGGTCTTCCTTGTTGGTGGCTTATTATCGTACTTGGTTCTAAACATCCGTTGAACACCTGTAGCACACTTGTTTTCGTCGAACTCCAAATGGTTCAAATGGCTCATCATGTTCTTTCTTATAGTTATTTGGCTGTTTAGCAATTGTAATTATCGTGTTCTTTCTTAAATTATTTGGCTCTTTTTGTAACGTTGAAAATTTGTTGCGTGTGAGGTAAGCCAGGAACGTAAGTGCAAATCTCTAATGGTCGTGAGTTAAACGAGTGGTAATGTTATTTATAATTTTGGTTGTTACACATATCTTACTTTATTTTCGAATGTGACGTCACTGAGGTGCTAAAATCTAGTGTTGATATAGGGGTCGTGTTGTTACTGGTTCGTTTGTTGTGCAATTAAAGTTTTTTATGTATTTCTTTTCGATTTGTTCTGGAGGAGTTTGTGTGTGTTATTTTGTGATTATCTCGTATCATTGTGGAGGTGTGTCTGACATCCCTGTCTTCGTTTTAGCTATATCTAGTCAAGCGAAATATTTAATTCGTGTTACGTGCTTTTTTCTTTGTTCGGTTTATTATAGAGGAATTTTTCGATTATGAGCTTGTTTTTTGGGGGTAGTTTGGTATTATTGTTTTCGTATGAGCTATACAGGTCCAGCAACACTGCGGTTGCGTTTTCTGTATAATTTCTTTCGGTTCATTCTAGAAGAATTAATGTGCGTTGTTTTTCAATTTTTTCGTTGCTTCGGGATAATCTTAGCATTATTAATCCTTTTCTAAGTATGTCTGCTTCCAAAACATCCTTATTCTCGTGGTTATCCCGTTAATTTCATTTTAATAACTGGCTGAAATACTTTGCGTATTTTCTACGTTTGGCTACAACCGTTTTCGTGGTCGGCATCTTGAGGAATGTAATTATCCTGTTATTATTAATTTTTGTCTGTAGTTGTCTTAGTAACTCTTGTAAACTATCTTGTTTACCCGAAATATGACATGGGTCAAAGCAGACGGGTGGAATAGGACCTTCATCTATTCCCAAAATATCCTACGTTGTTTAAAAAATGGCTCTGAGCACTGTGGGACTTAACTTCTGAGGTCAACAGTCCCCTACAACTTAGAACTACGTTAACCTAACTAACCTAAGGACACCACACACATCCATGCCCGAGGCAGGATTCGAACCTGCGACCGTAGCGGTCGCGCGGTTCCAGACTGTACCGCCTAGAACCGCTCGGCCACTCCGGCCGGCTACGTTGTTTAGTTTTTATGTTCATTTCCTTACAAAATTCTGTCAGAAAAATCGTGTCCGAGAAAAATATCATAATACATCTCATAATACAAATTTTGCAATAATTCTAAATTTGAAATTTGTAGTGAGGTCTTAAGGGACCAAACTGCTGAGGTCATAGGTCCCTAAGCCTACACACTACACCTAACTTAAACTAACTTACGCTATGGACAACACACACATCCATGCCCGAGGGAGGACTCGAACCTCCGACGGGAGCCGCGCGGACCGTGACAAGGCGCCTCAGACCGCGCGGCTGTAATAATTCTAATACAGTAAGTCTGCAAAAGTACATTAATTAATGATGGAAAACTGGAAGTTGGTGTCTTAAAAACTACCCAAAATAATAGTTCACAAAGTTTGATGATTTAACGTTGGCAGCATAGGACATATAACTTCCCCTTGAAGATTTATTTTGCTCTTGAATAGTTTCGGTTATTTGGTATTTCCGCTGTAAAACGACAGTACTGTTAAGAAACGTACATTAAATGCATGCCATAACAGGGACTGTATGATGTAACATCACAATAAAGCATGTCTAGATGATGATGTTCTGAAATATGCTTATACGCACCGAACTCACTGCCTGCATTACAGTTATATCATAAAATGAAGTTGTCTACGGGACTTTTATTTTTACCAAACTTTTAGTCAATTTACAGAGTTGTTGGATGTCCTCCTGAGAGATAACGTGCGAAATTCTGTCAAGTTGGGGCCTTAGATCGCCAATATCCCGAGATGTTTGGAAGTTCTTGCCCATAATGCTACAAACGTTCCCAGTTGGATAGAGACCCGGCGATCTTGTTGGCTGAAGTGGGGTTTGACAAGCACCAAGAAATGTGGTAGATACTCTCGCCATGTGCGGGCGGGTATTATCTTGCTGAAATGTAAGCCCACGATGGTGACAAAACGTGGCGTAGAATGTCGTCGATGCACTGCTGTGCTGGGGGTCGGATGGCGGGCGACAGTCAGATAGGTATCCCACCACTGCCTGGGAGGTCTCCAGACACGTCTTCACTGGTCATCGGACTCAGTTCGGAGCGGGACTCATCACTGAAAACGAGTCTACTCTAGATTTAGTATGATTCACGGCCTGGTGGAAGTAATCACTTGAAATGTATTTCCGATAAGTCTTCCTATCTTCCACTTTTCTTAACTCGAATTTCATTCCTTGGCTAAATAATTGGAAATAAATTACATTTATCCGTTTTGTAGAGTTCACATCATGAAATGCAAATGAGTCAAAATAGTGCAAGTGGATGCGAAGGCCGGCCGAAGTGACCGAGCGGTTCTAGGCGCTTCAGTCTTGAACCGCGCGACCGCTACGGCCGCAGGTTCGAATCCTGCCTCGGGCATGGATGTGTGTGATGTCCTTAGGTTAGTTACGTTTAAGTAGTTCTAAGTTCTAGGGGACTGAAGACTACAGCAGTTAACTCCCATAGTGCTCAGAGCCATTTGAACCATTTTTTTGGATGCGAAGGCAATCATAACAAAAATGACGTGTCACCCTCATCACCTAAAGGTGACACTGAACAAGAATGAAATTCAACAGCTTTACCTGTAACTATCAGTCCCTGTTCACTATTCTCACACACGTCCCACCTAGTTTACGTGTCGATAAACGAATCGGAAATTGTAAGTGAAAGTGACTGCAACGAAAATGATCTGCGGCGTTACATTGGACTAACTACCTAGATATAAAAGGAAAAGATGAAGGAAATCTTACAAAATCTTTGTGTCGTTTCAAGGAATTATGATTTTGAAAATGACGGGAGGGCATTTGCAAAGAAAATTTAATCATGCTTGGTCAGATCAACATGCACTGTGGCTGGTATATTGCTCTATGAAGGCAGTGTGTTTTGGTCCGCTCTGTCACTCGCAAACTTACAGGCATTTTGGTGTCATTTATCATTTGGACATTCACAAAATCCAAGAATATGCATGACGACTGTCGGAAACATGTTAAAACCGAGCTGACTTAACAATGTCAGCTGCGCAAACAACTTTTCTTCAAAATGTACTTGTTGATGTCCAACTGCATAATGTGTACAAAAAAGTGATCGATGAAAACAGGGAGATACTGTCATCCATTATTTCCTCCATAATTGTTTGCGGCACACATGATATGCATCTTAGACAGAAACAGGAAGATAAAAGTGTTTTATTAGATTTATTGAATTTAAAAATCGATTCTGGCGATAACAAGTTAAGGCATCATCTGGAAAGGTGTTGCCGCAGTGCTCTTTACACATCGCTGAAAATATAAAATGAGTTAATAAATTTGTGTGGCGAAGTTACTAGGGAGAATAGCATTGTTTTACGAAGTCTTGAGTCATGAAACAGCAGACATAGCTGGAAGAAACAGTTATAGGCGGGCGATTTTACGATTAAAGCAAAGTGAAAATCCTCGAAGAATTTGTAGGTTTTGTAGAGTTAAAGTTACCAAATCCCTAATCAATCGCTGAAGCAATTGACAATTTCGTGATAGTTAATAACCCTCCAGCAGAGTGGTGTGTCGGATAAGGCTTCGATGGCTGTTCTACAATGGCAGGCAGAGAGAGCGGTGTACAAGTCATTTTAAGGAAGAAATGTTATCGAGCCTCATGTTTTCATCGTTCAAGCCAGAAACTCAACCTTGGGGTGAACTACGCAAACGCAGTGCTGGAAATGAGAATAGTATTGCCCCTGTAAAGAGGCTATAACTTTTGAAAGAACCGACTACACGCAGGAAGTGCGCTGCCAGTTTATCACGAATGCGTGAGACGAGATAGTCTGAAAAACATAATTCTATCAGACTTGTTCTGTCAACATTTCCCAGAGGCTGTGAAAGTCTAGAAGGAGGGAAATTATGCAAAGAGAGAAACTGCGTGTCTGATGCGTTCAACCATTACAAAATCATTGTTCATATTAGCTTTACAAACAATAGGTACATAATTGGCAGTTTTGGAACCAGAAGTTAATGACCTGCAACCTAAGTCTATAGACGTTCTCAGTAACGACCGAAAGGAAGCAGGCAGAGCAACTAGCGGATTACTTGGAATAGCACAAGATACTGCAGAGGAGTTGGAGATAGACGTTGCTGTTCCATCTTTTCCTTGTAAGCAAAGATTCAGGAGCAATCTGCCATCGGAAAATGACAGCAAATTCTGGGGACGTTTGCTGATAACACAATACATCGAATCACTCATGTCATTGTTAAATATTTTATAGATGAAAAAGAATAGTCCTGAAGCTAAATTACTGGAATAGAGGTCGTTGAGCTATTTAACGAGGCCAATATCTTTTTCCTTAGTAAGAGAAATGCATTAAGAATTTTGAGCACTATTCCATGCAAAATTGCGACATTGGAACGAGCCTTCAGTATGCTTCGAATAGTAAAGGCGTGACTTAGAAGGATTACGGGAGAAGAAAGTCTCACTGGGTTGTGCCTGATGAGCGTACATCAGAATTACGTAAAAGAAAATTGTGAGATGTTAGAAAAGAAGATAAGTGACAAATTTGCGCGAAATCCAAGAATATTAATACCAAATTAAAAAAAAAATATTGTTGCGCAAGTGCATTATGATGTTTAAAATGTTTGGAAAAGCAGTTTTTCACTACAAAATTGTTAAGACTTTCGTGGCCACTGGTTGACAAACTGCCTATTGGCTTCCGTCTTGGGTTCTTCGGCCGACGTTCATCTAATGATTTTACTGACGTTTCGCCAGCACGAGTGGCTGGCATTGTCAAAGCTTCACCATCGGCAATGGAGGGTAAAGCTTTGACAATGCCAGCCAGTCGTGCTGGCCAAACGCCAGTAAAATCATTAGATGAACGTCGGGCGAAGAACCCGAGACGGAAGCCAATAGGCAGTTTTTCACTAGTTTCCTGTTTTATTTATTAAGAAATGTTGCCTATTCCTGCTCCCTGTTCCGAGACTAATGCCCCAGTCAACATGTTGAAGAGGCTATTCCGACAGCCGTTGCTCGAATAGCGTATGACCAACTGTAGATTGTGGCTCACGTTGGGACAAACGATGCCTGTCGCCTGGGCTCATATTTTAGCCATTCCAGTGAGTGGCAGAGACGGTTGTGAATATCTTTCTTCCTCGTGGAGTTTCAACGAAGCTCACAATCTGCAGTATTGTCCCCAGTTCACATCTTGGCCCCCTGGTTTTGAGTCGTGTGGAAGGCTTGAACAACTTGTGTAACAAGTTAGGCTGCTGGAAATTCACCACAGGGTTGAGGACTTCAGGATGCCTCTACATAGGTCAGGTGCGCACCACGCATCAAAGGGTGCTATACAGGTAATTGCCTGTGTGTGGGGTGCACATGAGGAGTTTTTTAGATTGGGTGACATTCCGTTCAGTCCAAAAAATTATATCCGTAGGATATTCGCAAATATTACTGTAAGACTCAAAGAAACAGCTACCAGAGGCGAGAGTATTTAAAATCTTTGCGGTTAACTGCCGAAGCATTTGCAACAAAGTGCCAGAGTTTGGTACATCCTAAAAAGCTGTGAAGCTCACGTAACACTAGGTACAAAAAGTTCTGATAACTCGAAGCTGAGAGACGTGAGTTTTTTGGGAAAAATTTAAGCATGTATCGAAGGAATAGGTTAATGGAAATAGGGACGGGGTACGCAAGAAACTCAAATATACCGAAACAGAGATTGAAGCTACATTCGAGATTGTTTAGGCATGACTCAGGCATAAAATTATGATTGGATCGTTCTTTCGACCACTGGACTAACCTCCTGGTGTAACCGAAAACTTTAAAGAAAACCTCGATTCACTAGTACGTAAGTTCCCCACCATACTGTAATTATCAAGGGACAGTTTAATCATCCAACAATCAAATCGGATTATTACAATAGAGCTAGTAGTGGGCATGAAAAAACATTCTACGAAACATTACTAAATGCCCTGCCCGAAAACTACCACGATCACATGGTTCGGAAATTCACTCATGATGGAAATATATTAGATCTAATGGCAACAAATAGACCTGACTTCTTTGAGGATGATTGCATCGAAGCTGGCAGTTGTAGCAACAATGATTACCAAAGCACAAACGACACTAAAACGAATAGAAAGATTATACAGGGTGCAAAATAATTGTGTCACGAAATTTTAATCCTGGATAGCTGATGCCAGTAGGAACCAAAATTACTAATGTCGCGTAGTCGACAACGCACCGTTTTTAAACTACGGAAACTTGGCACCACGCGCTCCGATTGGCCGCGGGATTGCCGTGTTGCCGGATGCTCTGGACAACGTATGACCGTCCCTCATACAACCGTCGACCTTCATGCGCATTACCGTCGGCTGGTGCATAAACAAAAATCATATCTCGTTGTTCTTCAAACGAATACTATGCCATCATGCTAACTGTATGACTAAATCGCAGGTGACGTGTGTGTGCTCCGAAGTGAAGCTTACGTGTGAATGCCTCTGACCTGAGGTGGAGACAAACAGCAAGACCTATTCGACACGTCTGTGTATCACGTTGGGACGGTGTCGCGGACGTTTGTATGTGTCAACTGTCAACCGACGAACAGCAACAGGGTAACCCTATGGCCAATCGGAGCGCGTGGCACCAAGTTTCCGAAGTATCAAAATGGTGCGTTGTCGACCTACACAAAATTAGTAATTTTGTTGCTACTGGCATCAGCTATCCAGCGTTAAAATTTCGTGACACAATTATTGTCCAGCCTGCACATTCAGTAAACTAGATAAAGAAGTAATGATAGCTAGTCTGACCTTAAAAGGACTAAGTACTGCAAGGTCGCGCTGTATCCATTTCAGGAGGCAATGAAAGGCGAGTAAAAAAGAATAAAAATTAAAAAGTAAAGAAGTACGAGAACGAATGGTGAAGGGAGGGCCGCCATCATATCAGTGACAGGCCGCATGCATTCTGATGGCCGCGGTCTGTACATCACTGATGTAGAGGAACTATGGCTCAAGTTTAAAATAATATTTGACTGTGTACGGGATAGTAAGTACTCAGCAGAACAGTTTATAATGGGAGCGACCCTCCATAGTGTTAAATCACTGTAAAGAAAATCCTAAAGAAACGGGGACGTCAAAACGAAAAAAACATGTCTTACGACCATAACATCAGTGAGTCATAGATGGAATCGGTCAGCTCATACAAAATTTCGGGGATATGGAATGTAACGATCTGAGGCGGTTCGGGTATGTAGGAAGGTTGGGTCGTGTCGGTACTTGGAGATCGCGGGAACAGGCCATTAATAGCTCAGACAGACAACATGGAAAAGTTAAAACATTTTATCAACACTCATTTGTCTACAGTCTCAGTAGGGGCGGCAACCTCATACCCTGGAGCACGTGAGGAGGCGACGTGTGGCGGTGGCGAGCTGACGGCCACCGCTCTGTGACACTCCTACTCCGCAGTGCTGACTCCAGTAGCTCACAGCTTGCGCAACGCCTTGTAGCCTCGTTACTGGGACACGGCCGCCCTCGGACAGAGCCAGCGGCCCTGAAGACTGCTGAGTTTCTTGCAGGGGATACTAGTCTCCCATTGCTGATCTCGCCCCAGCGAGTGACGGTGTGTGGCGCCTAGGTCCCTGCAGTGGCACAGAAAGCTAAGCGGCGAAAACGGCCGGTTTTCCACCTGCTGGCGCCGGGGTATGAGTCTGGTGCCTACTGGAAGTGGGACGGGTGGCAACCCGCCGCCAGCCTAGTGCCAAGTCGAAGGAGGAGGACTTGGCACAAGCAGATGGTGGCTGCAGGTTGATCCGTGGCGACACGTCGTCCGGCGTGGTACTACTGGACTCTGATCTTGTGCTCAAATTAATGATTATTTACGGTCGCGCCCGGCACACTTGTGCCGAAGCGTTTCTTCCAGCCGCGCGGTACAACAACTCGTGTTTCCGGTGTGTGGCAAGAGTACTGTTTTTACCGGTACCATTGAAATGTTGTGGTGCCTGCATAGTCTGCCTCGTACTCTCCATACAGCCCCAATACCGTAATCGATATGCTAGCACGTAAGCGACCTCCATCTATCTTCCACTGCTGTGGACCGCTAGCTTTTGTGGTAACGCCCGAAAAATAGTGGCGGCATGACAAAAAATGGTTCAAATGGCTCTGAGCACTATGGGACTAAGCATCTGTGGTCATCAGCCCCTAGAACTTAGAACTACTTAAACCTAACTAACCTAAGGACGTCACACACATCCTTGCCCAAGGCAGGATTCGAACCTGCGACCGTAGCAGTCGCGCGGTTCCGGACTGAGCGCCTAGAACCGCTAGACCACCGCGGCCGGCGCGGCGTTACAGACTGCGCAGTATCAGTCGTAGGTAAAGCAGATGGCAGACTGTGATTCTTCGGTAGAACATTAGAAAATCCAACCAGTCCGCGGAAGAGACTGCACACAAAATACTCATGTGACTATGAGTTCTGTTCAACGGTGTGGGACCCACAGGACCAGTTCGAGGGACACTTGGTAAGAATGGCTCTGAGCACTATGGGACTTAACATCTGTGCTCATCAGTCCCCTAGCACTTAGAATTACTTAAACCTAACTAACCTAAGCACATCACACACATCCATGCCCGAGGCAGGATTCGAACCTGCGACCGTAGCAGTCGCGCGGTTCAGGACTGAGCGCCTAGAACCGCTAGACCACCGCGGCCGGCTACTTGGTAAGATCTTTATAAATGCATCTAAAGCTAGTTGTCTTTTTCTTTTAAAATATGTACTACTCAGGCATTCCTCTGTAACAGACCCTGAATTTCTGAATATTATTCTAGACCTAAATATCAAAAGAAGAACCAATTCACATACATTTTAGGTAACTCATAAGATCTTTATATGGAAGTTTTTGATAAAACCAGGGAGAACATGACGGTATATTTTTGTAGCTTCAATCAAAAGTTCTGTAATGTGCAAATTTATTCATTTTAATCGAAAATACTGGCACAGAAATAAAAAAAGTCATGTCATTTTATAATGGCATATTAGACATACGACAGTGTTTTAACTGTGTAAGCTGTACGTCACATTTGAATGAAAACTCACAAGAAAGTAGTTAAATTTTAGTAAATTTGCCATGAAAGTACTTGCAAGTTGATAAATATGGTAATATTTATTGGGAGAGACATGTTCCATTAATAAAGTCATGCATAAATCCCACAGTTGTTCCGTATAAGGATTCACAAGCAAAGCAGAATCTGACTCCACTGACTTTAGTGTATAGCTTCCAATGGCTAAAGTCGACTGTGCACAACCGTTCTTGAGATAGTGTTGACCTCGAGTATGTCTTTATCAACTTTAGTTTTGAAGAACTCCATTCGCCACTTGCTACAGATATTGGTAGTCACGACGAAGTAATGGGGAAATGTCACTGACGTTGCTTTTTGTTATATAAGATAATGCAGGACAATTTCCAGAAGGAAGAATGATTGTAAGATCAAAACGTATAGTTTCTTCCCATTTATGTTAAATTCATCACCATCACAAAACACGGTCTCAAGAGCCCTGTATGCAGCTTTGAATTTTCCACCCGCCACGTCTGCAGGTCATTAAAATCGTACAGAAGGTTGAAGCTCTCATTATGACTATTTCATCAGCTCGAATCTATCTTTTAGTGAGCAGATAGCTGTATCGTCTATGGGACAGAACAATTTATCTTAAAGGAGTGTTCTGTTTTACCTTCATCAACAGGTTAGACTTATAGGTAAATTGGTTCTTCACTCTCATGAGACGAATTTTCCTTTTCAAAGGCCGGATCAGATCCAAGTTCGTTCGCAAGCACTTTCAGATCCGTTATCAAATGGTTCAAATGGCTCTGAGCACTATGGGACTTAAAATCTATGGTCATCAGTCGCCTAGAATTTAGAACTACTTAAATCTAACTAACCTAAGTACATCACACAACACCCAGTCATCACGAGGCAGAGAAAATCGCTGACCCCGCCGGGAATCGAACCCGGGCGCGGGAAGCGAGAATGCTACCGCACGACCACGAGCTGCGGACGATCCGTTATCACACCATTAAAGATCTCTTCTGATATTGTAAGTAGGCTGTTTATGTTTTCTCTATGTAAGTAGGCTGTTTATGTTTTCTTATTGGCAACGTTACGTAGCGCTCAATATGAAAATCACTGGCTGTGCTGTGTGCAGTCTGTGGCTGCTTTGCATTGTTGTAATACTCGCCATTGTAGTGTTAGGCAGCTGGTTGTGAACAGCGCGTAGCGTTGCGCAGTTGGAGGTGAGCCGCCAGCAGTGGTGGATGTGGGGAGAGAGATGGCGGAGTTTTGAAATTTGTCATGAACTGCTATATTTATATATGATGATATCAAGGTAAATACATTGTTTGTTCTCTATTAATATCTTTCATTTCCTAACTATCCCTATCAGTAGTTAGTGCCTTCCATAGTTTGAATCTTTTATTTAGCTGGCAGTAGTGGCGCTCGCTGTATTGCAGTAGCTTGAGCAGCGAAGATTTTTGTGAGGTAAGTGATTTGTGAAAGGTATAGTTTAATGTTAGTCAGGGCCATTCTTTTGTAGGGAATTTTGAAAGTCAGATTGCGTTGCGCTAACAAAATATTGTGTGTCATGCAGAATTGTTCAAAAGGGGACGTTTCATATGTCGACCCTTAGCCGAGGATACCTCACTGGAATCTTCTGATTTTTTTCTTGTAGTTTGTGTAATTGGTGTAGCTATTGTTTATTGATAGCGCGTAATCATAGAGAGAATTTCCTTTGTAGTTGTAGTTTTTCATTGTTGTACAGTAAAACAGTTGTGGCATGCATGTAGATTTGCACCAAGTATTTCGCAGCTGCGCTGACAATTAAGTAGACATTATTTCCATTGCTATGTTATTTTATTTTGCTCTTCAAATTGTGCTTTTCTGTGTTATCGTGTGAAATATTGTGACAATAATGGCGTGTGAAAAACGTAACACTAGGCTCCAAAGTAAACTGAGAAATAACAGTGACGACGAGCATAGCTCATCAGCACCACTGTGTAATGAAGTAACAGACATTCAAAGTAGTAATTTGGTAATAGTGCATAGGGAAATGGAGCGGGCGGCAAACAATGGCGCAGACAGTGAAACAAATAGTGAACAGGGAAGCATTATCGATCGATCGGTCGGCAACAGCTCGCCTCAGGATTCGGGAATGACAGGACACAATCTTGCAAATACTGCAGATTTAAGTTTTGGGTCCTCACCGTTTTCTCAAATAAGTCAAGACACATTTTCTGCTTGTCAAAATGTCAATGTTGCCGGTGCATTCACTGCCGAAAAGCACTGAGGAACATGTTTCAGACACCAGTGCATTGTTATTACAGTTAATGCAACAAATGGGACAAAAGCTACAAAAGTTAGACACAACACTTGAACAAAATCAGAAACAAATGGGGCAAAATCTTAAAAAGTTAGACACAGTGGAACAAAATCTTAAAAAGTTAGACACAATGGAACAACACCAGAGACAAACACAGCAACAGTTAGACACAATGGAACAAAATCTTCAAAAGTTAGACACCACACTTGAACAAACACGTGAAGATTTAACTACTGAGTTACATAACATTGAATCGAAATGTCAAAAAGTCTGTAATGACGTAAAAACACAAATTTGTGAGCATTTTCAACCTATTTTTTCGCGGCATGAAAATGCATTACAGAATCACGAAGCAGCCATAAAAGAACTGCAAACCATTGTTCATGAAAATCATGAGACCTTGTGGGCTAAAATTGACTCAGTTGCATCTACCGATTCGGTTACGCAACTTGCAAAAACTCAGGAAAACTTTAAGGACACAGTAGATACTCTGAAACTTGGTTCAGAAAAACACACTGAAGAAATAAGTACACTATCGGAGAAAGTAGCCGAACTTTCGGATCAGGTCACTAACTTATCTACAAAGGTAGATGTTGATCTGAAAGACACAAGACCTGTAGCCTTCACTGACACAGAAGAGTATGAACAAATTAGAAAATTCAAACAGAATCAAAATCAAATCAATACACAACACCAAAGAGAAATCCGGGAAGTACAAGATCAGCTGACACAGGTAATACAAGAATTACGTATTTCAGAGGATACTCGCGCCCCAATACGGGAAGAGGGACACAGAAATACGGAACAGCCACAAAATAATAACACAGGGCATTTCGGAAGTTATGAAAGAAATTGGCAACGTGCACCGAATTTTGAGATGGAACGGCCGACACGACCTAACAATGACCGATATGCGACTCGCCGACATGATGATTTTGACTATAAGCTGTTCATTACTACACGTAAATTCAAAACATTTAAGAATTCTGGCAACGACATTCATCCACAAGCATGGCTCCATCAATTCTCGCATTGTTTTCCTCCCAACTGGTCGTTAGAACACAGATTAGAATTTATGTGTGGCTACTTGGAGAATGAACCAGCTGTAAGAATGCGATCGGTAATTCACGATTGCCACAGTGAAGGAGAGTTTTACCATGCCTTCCTCTCAGCATATTGGTCTCAAGCCACACAAGACCGAGTAAAACATAGCATCATAATGATGAAACGTTTCGAACAATCTGAATTTTCCAATCTTATGAAATATTTTGAAGACATGTTGCATGAGAATCAGTATCTTTCAAACCCATACAGCCACTCAGAACTCATCCGCATTTGCTTAATCAAACTGCCTGAACATTTACGACATATTATTTTGGCAGGACGTTGCAAAGACGACATTGAAGCATTTCAGGGACTCTTACAAGAATTAGAAATTGACACTGACAATCGCGGAACGCGAAACCAGGAGCACAACAATTACAGGTCACATCCGTCGCAATTCCGCGATGAAAGAAGTAATAACTTGACACGACAAGGCTATTCTCACAACACAAATCGTGACCAAAACAGACACTACCCGTATGACAACCATTGGCAGAGTAGTAATAACTACAGGGAAAGATCACCTCTCCGTGGTAATGACTATCACAGAGACAATAAGAGAAACAGACAATATGGGAACCAAAATAAATACTATCAAGGGAGACAGAATAACTTTAGACGCAACGGACCAGCGCGCAGTTACGATTCAGAGAGAAATTCTCCACCATGTGACCGACAAGAAAGAAACTATGGAATCTACCGACATGACGACAGACGATATGATCGTAACGACAGACCTGAATTGCATCAGAACTGGCGGGATTCAAACAGAGCAGGGCCCTATCGTCACGGTGAATTTGTAGAAGTTAGGTCTCCAAATCCCAATAACGACGCGCGCCGACAAAGAGACAGACAATGACTCGCGCCGCAGGCACCCACGTGCGCCGGCTGGCTCAGAGGAAAATAACATAGAAGCTAACCTTGAGAAAAATTCCGGTATTCTTTACCGACGTATACTGTATGATAATTGCGTTGAAGTTGAAACTCTGCGTACTAGGAAGAGTAAAGGTTTACACCACATTTCACATGTAAAACCGTTTATTGAAAGATAATCTGCTTTTTAACTTTGTCTTTGCCATATAACCTTTCACTATACATTGCTAGCATGCTGTGTTAGACTTAAGAAACTGCTAACATACAACAATGTTTGAAGTTAAATATCCAGTCTAGAACCTAGGGAACATTTTTAAACAGAAATTACGAATGCATTGTTATAGTGAACAGACGACACAGTGTTGTATTTGTACATTCTTGCTTGTTAGTTGCACGATTACGTAACGACTATCAGGCTTACATACTTAGAACACATACTGGTACTGCTAATGAGATTTTAATGCAACATTTTGATTTACTTGAAAATACATTCTGGGTTTAATGTACTTTCTGTGAGATACCAGACGACACAGTGGTTAGTTTATGTAACAGTTACACGATTTTATCACGACGCTACTAATGAGTGACAATTTACAATGTTGCTTTTGTAGTGTTTCTGTTTTATTTCTGCACAGTTTTTCTGTTTTATTCTGGAAAGTAAAACATGTTTTAGTAGTAACTTTTGTGGTATAGCTACAATGAGACTGCCTTTTCCGTAGCACAACAATACATTACAGCACAGTACTTTCTTCATCATGGCAATAAGCGCAATAACTACGATATCTACACGCAAAGCATTTCACTTTTGTTTATCATGAGGTAAGTACATTGACTTCTGCAGAACTTAGCTTTCAGAGGACGATAACTACGACACTTCCACAGAGATTATGTTACAAGACGCACAGTTTAGCGCTACAGTACACGTATTTGAGTGATCAATTTTATACATAAAACATTTATTTTTAAAGATTTTTGAATTACAAAGAACGTTTTCCGTGATATATTTCATTCCATTGGTGTAATCTGTAACACCTGAGGGTATAATTACATTAATCCTCAGGGGGGTACACACTTACTTTGTGTACCATGTGTGTGGCAACCACAAGGAACCCTAGCTAATATGGTATTTGCTTATACAACTTTACACATCGGTACCATATTTCTCTAACACAAATTACACAGCTATCTGATCATGTAACTGAGAGATAAACTTTTTTTATTACATCAGTGACATATGTTTACGCAATTACAGAGTTGGATTACTTCACACTTACGAAATTGTATTTTGTCTGTACTGTGTGATCTGTTCATATTTTTTTGGAACCATTGTGATACTATGAGAGCTTTGAATGATGTATTTGGTATAGATTCATGATTTTTAAAGTACGTTTGAGGCAGATGACACTTTTGACATGAGCAGAGAATTTTTTTAATTATTGGAGGAAGCTACGACGATTTTGAGATTTGACTGAGGTGTTATGATGCTATTTTTACGACGACGATGTGTATTATGCTGCTGAGGTATGTTTATGATTAATAGGCTGAGGCTATATGAGTTATTTGATTATGCTTCATATTTATAATGACGAAATATTGACGAGTGTCGATGGATACGTATATGTGTAATAAGGTAAGGAGTAATGAGTAGTGGGTAGGGACTCTGACTTGTGAAAAAGGTTGTTGGAAACCAAGAATCGTACTTTAAGAGTTATGAAATGTATGTAAATGCGTGAATGTATTACAATGCCGACGAAAATTTTTTGGACACTGTTATATCAATAGGATTTTGTTTCTACAGATTTGTAACCCAAATTCTTGACCTCTGAAATTTTTTATATGAGACTGCCACTGTAGCGGAAACTGTTGTCGTAAATATTTCCGTAAGAAAATTAAGTGACCACCTGCATGTAATGCGTCGTGGGCACCCAGCTGTGTCAGACGCCTGGAGAAAAAGCCATTAGCGCGTGCCTTTCAGAGCACAGGAAGAAAAAAAAAGGGAGGCCATTATCCTGGCCATTGTCATTCCTTTAGAGAAAGCATCGCAAATCCGACACGCTGATTACTTGGAAACATATCGTACTTTCTGATATTTACTGAAATGCCTAATAAAATGCAAAGAAATATTCTTACATCTGCAAACCTAATAATGACAAGTGTCTTTCTACGAGAGTTGAGAGCTACTGACTTACGAAATGCCACATAGCTATTGAATGATGTTTTTATGCTTTGGTTTGCGTAATTGCTTATTTCATTTGACATCTGTTTTCCAGCTGTGTTGCAGCATTGGTTTCATAAAATAAAATTAAATGCATTTGCTAATGTGAACACTTTCTGTCAACAGATCTATTAAATAATAATTTTGTGATCCACATTCTTCAAAAAAGGAGCACTTGGAAAGGAAAGAACAATAAGAAGGGACTAGTAACAGTAACTGCATACATAATATTCTTTTCAAGTACATGGTAATATTTCTTTTACAATAAGTTGTTGTGGTGCACCACTTTGATTATATAGACATTAAGATGTGAATATACATTTCCCTTATCTGCATTGTTGGCTTTAGTGTACTATTTTTTTTTTTTGCTTGAGCTATGTCATGTTTAGATATAAGTTATTGCATTTGCTGTTGCTGTTTGCCAGGCATAGTGCTACTAAATTTCACATTACATTACTCTGTTAAGCCAGTTTTACAACTGATTTTTTTTTTGTTGCTGCTCATTGGCTCATATTAGTTGTAATTTTGCATTTTATCTGTTAATTTAGATTTACTGCTGCTTGCTTTGCACTCTGCATTTTTTTGTCATTGCTATTTGGGTTAATTGTTTTATGTGCTGCTGCATTGCCTCGTCCCTTAGTTTAGCATCTGAGCTCAGTAGATTTAAGTTAGCTTAAGAGGGGGTAGACTATATAAAAAACTGACAATGGAGAATAGGTAAAGAATGCATTGCGAAGTTATATAAAAAAGATTTGGGCCCAAATGAGTATTGTACAATCAGAAATAATTATTTTGAAAGAAATATGAACAGAATACAGAAAGCAGGTATAGATAGGACTTTTTGGGAATAATGATGAACAAAGGGAGATCTCCATGCAATATACTGCAGTAAAACAAACCCTGTCCTCTCCCTTTTGTGTTATCCCACTATGTGTTTGTGTACCCTTGTGTATTTGTTTTCTTCCTGTCTCTGTGTAATTTCATAGAATTTTTTTCTTCTTTTAATATTAAGCTACATTCACTATGATGAGGAATACTGTTATCCTCGAATATAATTGGCATTAATAATATGTTATTTACTGTGTAAAGATGTTTAGACATTATTTATTCTGTTTTGTGTTAATGCTCATGTGTGAAGTTGGTGTTTCGAAAGTTATTCTGATCTTTTATGTATGTATGTACTCATGTCATAATTCCTGTAACACTGACGTATATGTCTATTTCTATTCTTTTGTAACACCTGTTTTACTACAAATGTTATCTGTATTGTTATGTTCTTTAATGATGTATTTGTACCTTTGTAATTGTATTCTTATGTTATTAAATTGTAATTGTCACCAGTTCATGATATTATTAACTTGTTAGTTACATTTCACTGCACACGTTTCTGTTGGTCATAGTATATGGACAATATGTGAGAAGTAGGGACTGTTAGTGTTTGCACGTGTATTGATAAGTCAGCAAGGGACTGGATAACAGCATTGCTCGTTCTAAGGACAATTCCAAAAAACTTTGTGAGTGCACAAGTGGTGGTTTATGGACTTGCTATATTATCCGCAAGACTCTTCAATGGTGATTGTGCACCTGCACAGTCACAACAGATGGCTGCTGGCTATCTCTACAAGGACTACAGTGGGTCTGCATCTTTGATGACCCACCAGTACCATTATCTCTACAAGGACTACAGTGGGTCTGCATCTTTGATGATCCATCAATACCATTATTTCTACAAGGACTACAGTGGGTCTGCACCTCTAGTGGCCCACCAATACCGTAATCTCTACCAGGACTACAGTGGGTCTGCTCTGTGATGACCTACCTACCAATCTTCTTCAAACTGTCGAATGACTCTGCTGTGGATTTGCTCTGTTGTGGCCCATTACCTGTCAGCATGTCAAGAGTCAGCACTGTCTTTCAGTTGGAAGGACAACAGTACTTCTTCAAGACTGCATGGAAATACACTACTTCCGTGTGCATTTTCTTCTACTGCTCAGACTTTGAGAAAAACACTACTATTTTACCGTGATGAATAATCAGGACTGTCTTTATGGACTGTGAGAAAATTTTTGCTTTTGACCAACATTGTATCAATAAGTGTGTGCATTTGGTTTCTTTGTTATTGTAATTATGAAAAATTTTTTTCAAATCTGTATTGGCCAGTGCCCAACACCATTTGCAAAAATTTTTTGTGGGGAGCATGGGGGCTATGTAAGTAGGCTGTTTATGTTTTCTCTATGTAAGTAGGCTGTTTATGTTTTCTTATTGGCAACGTTACGTAGCGCTCAATATGAAAATCACTGGCTGTGCTGTGTGCAGTCTGTGGCTGCTTTGCATTATTGTAATACTCGCCATTGTAGTGTTAGGCAGCTGGTTGTGAACAGCGCGTAGCGTTGCGCAGTTGGAGGTGAGCCGCCAGCAGTGGTGGATGTGGGGAGAGAGATGGCGGAGTTTTGAAATTTGTCATGAACTGCTATATTTATATATGATGATATCAAGGTAAATACATTGTTTGTTCTCTATTAATATCTTTCATTTCCTAACTATCCCTATCAGTAGTTAGTGCCTTCCATAGTTTGAATCTTTTATTTAGCTGGCAGTAGTGGCGCTCGCTGTATTGCAGTAGCTTGAGCAGCGAAGATTTTTGTGAGGTAAGTGATTTGTGAAAGGTATAGTTTAATGTTAGTCAGGGCCATTCTTTTGTAGGGAATTTTGAAAGTCAGATTGCGTTGCGCTAACAAAATATTGTGTGTCAGTTTAAGCACAGTCATGCACAAATTGTTAAAAAGGGGACGTTTCAATATCATCTTCTTCAAAAAACTGCCAACTCTAGTTTTGCTGAGCTGGTTGATCCTAAACGTAATTTCATACCAGATCACTGTGCAACAAAGAAATTTGAATTCCTGCAGCTTTCTTGCAATACCAGTGGTTCTGCTTGTTCCAAAAGCATCTAGTTTAGAATCTTCACTAGCTTCATAAACGGCATCATAACTTGTTCAATCCAGTATCTAAGAGGTTACAAGGCACCTATTCGGCTTTCACAACGAGTACTGCTGAGTAGTTTTGCAGTCAGATTAGATACATGCTTCTTCAAAATACCACCTCGATGCGTAGCGCACAAGTACTGAAAAAGTTGACAATAATAGGACACAACAGGGATGCATCATTCACGACAAGTTTCAACGAATGAGCCCTACAAGGATCAAACAATTGCTCGGGGGTTAAGGTCTTCAATTCTTTTTTGTAGTCCCATATTTTTCCCTGAAATATTGGAACCGTTATAGTGTCCTTGGCCTCGTATATTTTTCGAAGGAATCTTCCGTATTACCAACTCGTTTGGGAGAACATCAAATGGTTCAAATGGCTCTGAGCACTATGGGACTTAACAGCTGTGGTCATCAGTCCCCCAGAACTTAGAACTACTTAAACCTAACTAACCTAAGGACATCACACACATCCATGCCCGAGGCAGGATTCGAACCTGCGACCGGGGAGAACATCGATTAGACTTTCGCCAGTTGTGTTTGTAACTGACATAAACCCCAGGAAATGTTATTTGATAATTAGTTCTTTAGCAGGCCCATTTGAACAAAACGATCGACCTTTGACGTATGTTGTATGTGATTCACTTCAGGAACACAGTCTACAATAACTGAGTTGTGTGTTGCTTTTTTAAGCTCATTCAAAATGTGATACAGAATACGTGTTGATAATAGAGTCCCTCCCGCCGGAGGTTCGAGTCCTCCCTCGGGCATGGGTATGTGTGTTGTTCTTAGCATAAGTTAGTTTAAGTGGTGTGTAAAACTAGGGACCGATGACCCCAGCAGTTTGGTCCCTTAAAAATTCACACACATTTGTACATCTGATAATAGAGTGATGATTTCATTTTATATTACTTTGCTGAGATAGTGAACACTGGTTTAATGAGAACTTACTCTCCGGAAATGCTCTTTTAAAACAACATCAAATGTAGCAATGTGCTCAATTAGTTTCAAGAAATTACCGTTATTTTCTTAAAGAAATTATCAGTCGTTCCTTTAAACGCCAACTCCTGTGTCCTCAGGAATGTGTGACGATAAGCATCTTTTAATACCTCATACCAATGTAGTGTCTCTCCCTGAACAAGTCTCTGATTTTTTCATCAAGCATTTTGCCTAAATGTAAAATTAAGTGGAATTCTCGCAATGACTGGTATGCTTTTATGTAGTTCGAGAATTTTCCGTGTTGGGCTACGAATTCGAAAATATTTATCCAGTCTGAAAATCCTGACGGACTTGCATGCGAGATAGTTTCAGCACTAAAAAGTTTGCAACAGCAAAAATGAACATTTTTTGAACAGTAAGTGGGCGACTCTGGAGGTTTCTTCGCCGTTAGACAATTTTCTCTTGTAACGTGCAGGAGTAAATCTTCTACCTCTCTTATCAGCAGGAAAGTTAACATCAGTTACTTGGAAAGAGCCTCTTTCTAGAAGAGTTTGTCGTATGTCATTTATTTTATCTGGCCATTGCCCGCAGTCAGCCGATAAATTAAAAATATGTGTGGCAGTATGACTCAATTTGTAATAAACTGATAAGCAGCGCATATCCCTACCAAGCAGGTGAAAAATTAATGCTAAACACAAATCTGAGAGTTGTATGAACAAGAAAATCCAGAAATCTGCAGATTCCCCACATGATATGTAAAGGAACAGATTTTTGTATGACTGTGTCTTTGTACTCAATACAAAGAGGAAATAATTCCAACAGGTTATTAAAACTTTGTTTGTCAATTGAAAGAACTTTATTATGCTCACAGTATGAAGAGAACAGTTCTCTCAGTGAGGTCAAGTTAGACAAATTCAGATTGTAATCTTGCACGTTATTTGTAAAACTGCTGCACGAGTAACTGCAATACTGACGAACAAGACTGATAGTTCACAGAGAACTTACTGCCGTGTGCTCCAACAGTTTTCCATAGCTCGTGTGCGCTCCATGAGTACCTAGGTCATGTGTCTCAAGGGAATGTTGAGGGACGATTCGTCCAAGTATCCCAACTGAACAGCGAAACTTTTCCTATTTATTTTGCCGGCCGGAGTGGCCGAGCGGTTCTAGGCGCTTCAGTCTGGAACCGCGCGACCGCTACGGTCGCAGGTTCGAATCCTGCCTAGGGCATGGATGTGTGTGATGTCCTTAGGTTAGTTAGGTTTAAGTAGTTCTAATTTCTAGGGGACTGATGACCTTAGATGTTAAGCTCCATAGTGCTCAAAGCCATTTGAACCTATTTGTTTTGCTGATTGATGGCAACATAAATGACAAATTACAGGAGCTCGATGCCCTTTCCGTTGGAGGAGATTTCCCTTGCTCTGACACGTGCTGGGGTCTAAAAAAGCCTTGTACATTACAAAATTCTTCGCAGAATTATTTCGTATGCTTAAGTACAACGTACAGGAGACTTCAAATTTTGAAAAGGAAAACAAAACTGCCAGACGAGATGGCGATAATTTTATATTCATTTCATATGTGAAATGACAATCTTTTATTATCATTCTTAGTTTTTGTTAATATTACTTGTTTACTCCAATTCATTCTTTTTTAATGTACACTGATAACATTTGCCACTCCTCTGAAATGACCGACACTGGTGACGAAATAATCACTGGCATCTCTCACACATCAAACTAGAAACTGCTAATAGGGTGCCGTCGGTGTGCTGCCTCCTGGCGACTGAGACACCACAGCGCAGAATATTCAACAGCCTGAAAATACGCGCCAAAGAAACTGGTATAGGCATGCGTGTTCAAATACAGAGATATGTAAACAGTCGGTCGGCATCGCCTATATAAGACAAGTGTCTGGTGCAGTTGTTAGATCTGTTGCTGCTGCTACAATGGCAGGTTATCAATATTTAAGTAAGTTCGAACGTGGTGTTATAGTCGGCGCACTACCGATAGGACAGCATCTCCCAGGTAGCGATGAAGTGGCGATTTCCTCGTACGACCATTTCACGAGTGTACCGTGAATATCAGGAATACGGTAAAACGTCAAATCTCCATCACTGAGGCCGGAAAATAATACTGCAAGAACGGGCCAAAAGAGGTCTGAAGAGAATCGTTCAACATGACAGAAGTACAACCCTTCCGCAAGCTGCTGCAGATATCAGTGCTGGGCCATCAACAAGTGTCAGCATGCGAACTGTTCAACGAAACATCATCGATATGGGCTTTTGGAGCCGAAGGCCCACTCGTGTACCCTTGATGACTGCAAGAAACAAAGCTTTACGCCTCGCCTGGGCCCGTCAACACCGACATTAGACTGTTGATGACTGGATACATGTTGCCTGACCGGACGAGTCTCGTTTCAAATTGTATCGAGCGGATGGTCGTGTGCGGGACGGAGACAACCTCATGAATCCATGGACCATGCATGTCAGCAGGCGACTGACGAACTGAATGGAGGCTCTGTAATAGTGTGGGGCGTGTACAGGTGACACATGCGTAAGCATCCTCTCTGGTCACCTGCATCCCTACATGTCCATTATGCATTCCGACGGACTTGGGCAATTCCAGCAGGACAATTCGACACCCCACACGTGCAGAATTGGCCACCAAACTCCCCAGACATGAACATTACTCAGCATATCTAGGATGCCTTGCAACGTGCTGTTCAGAAGAGATATTCACCCCCTCGTACTTTCACGGATTTATGGACAACCCTGCAGGATTCATGGTGTCAGTTCCCTCCAGCACTACTTCAGACATTAGTATAGTCCATGCCACTTCGTGTTGCGGCACTTATGCGTGCTCGCGGGGGCCCTACGCGATATTAGGCATGCGTTCCAGTTTCTTTGGTTCTTTAGTGTGTGATGCTAGCTCGTTTGTTCTCGCAGAGATCTGAACCCATTTTTTCGTTTAATGCGGATATAATATCTCAGACCGGTCCCTTGTTAGGTATTAGCCCTGTCAAGACCAAAGAAAGGTTTAAATTGTGTCCTGTGAACATTATCTGTGCCCTCTGCGTGACTTAGAGACTTACGAGCTGAAGATGTTATGGCCAATATGACTCTACACTGCTGAGCCAAAGAACCCGCTGAACAAGCCTGCTGCATTGTTTTAAATACTATGTCTGGTGACAAATCACCCAACGTTATCATGTTTTTCACATGAAAGTGGTTTGTCTGACACCATACACTATTCTTTGGTCATGATAAATATTACTACAAGTGGAAAATATTTTTATGATCTAAAAACTAACACAATTTCGATAACAGACGACGTATTGTCATGAGAGGAGTCCCAAGTGTGTATTTTGAAAAATATTTATTGGAACTGAGACCGTTACAGTAAATTTTTTTCAAAAAAAACAAAATTTAGTAGTAAGTAAAATGACTGACACAAATGTGTTAAAAAAAAGGGGCGTCAATGATAACGTGACCATACGTCCAGCTTTGGGCGGAAAAGTACTGCTTTCAGGCTGTCTATTCCGTTGTTCCTGGCCAGAGGGACAATGTCTCGCTTTTGCAAACATTAGAAAATTAGAAAAATGCATAAACGCAAGTGTACCTTTATATTACTTTGCAAAATAAGTGTCCATTTATGTCACAGTGGTGTCAGCGATACTGAGGAACGTTTAAAATGAGAAAAAAAACAGGCTTTCCGATGAAGCTGCTGCTTCCAGCTCGTCAATGCTTCCTTTTTTCAAAAGTATCGATTGGACAACTCCAATGTTTTGGATGTAGCTGCAGCAGGAGGTGCATGAGCGTATCACACGGTTAAAGAAAACCACAAATTTCACTCAAATGACTGTGTCTCCAATTTAATTCAAATATGTTTTGAGGAAAAATTTAGATGTGCTCTTACAAAATCCCAGACTTGTACATGTGCTGACACCTATGGTGACGGAGGAACAGAAAGGGCATCTTTGTGTAGCCCACTGCGTATCTTTATTAACTGATGCTTCATATCACGGCTCAGTAAAATTATTCGTTGTCTTCATTCGATATTTTTTACCTCGTGGTATTGCGGTAGCGTTCTCGCTTCCCGCGCACGGTATCCAGGGTTCGATTCCCGGTGGGGTCAGCGATTTTCTCTGCCTCGAGATGACTGGATGTTGTGTGTCTTTCATCATCATTTCATCACCATTGACTCGCAAGTCGCCGAAGTGGCGTCAACTAAAAAGGACTTGCAATTTCGGCGGCCGAACACCCCGCATGGGGTCTCCCGGCCAACAATGCCATACGATCATTTCATTTCACCGTATGAAGGCGCGAATTCAAGATTTTAGAGCTTCGAGAGCAGGCTAGTGGAACATCGGAAAACCAAATTCTATTTTGAAGGAAAGAATGTTTACACATAATTGAAGCTATCACTCGGAAGGCAAATCACTGGGATTGGATGTGGAGACCACATAGTTCACAGTGCGATCAAAACAGTTTCAGATCGTCTTCCTATGGGCTTCAATGTATCATTGTGAAAATTTACTCTTTTTTTCTCAAAGAGTTCTGTGATTCAAATGACACAGAGTATCAGAAACTGCTGGGCTACAGCTAAACCAGATGGCTTACGTTAATGTTGGCGCATGAAAGAATTGTAAAAAAATATCTCAGCTCCTAAAAAGCTATTTTCCGAACGTCGATAAATGTCCAAATATTTTAACTTTTTTTGAAAATCCCACCTCTGAATTATGGTTATACTCTTTGCATGCCAAGATGGTTATACTCTTTGCATGCACAGGCAGCGATTTTCCATCAAACGGTGTCAAAAATTGAAGCACAATGCGCGTCTGCTGTATAATCTACAAAGTAAATTTAGCGTCTCCGGGGTAACTTGGCACGTAAAGAGAGCCCGCCTTTTCTTCCTCACACCGACCACAATCTAGTAACAAAATTCCAAGAAATCGACGCTGTTGTCCAGTGTGTAGAAACTCCGGCGGCTGAATTTTATAAGACTAGCAAAGAACGCTTGGATCAGTGGCGTCACTTCATTGCACTCTTAGAAGTGATGAATCGGCAACTGTGACAAAAAGTACCTACATGAGAAGAATTACAGAATGTGACGGATTTGCTGATGACACAAGGATTCCGTAGCAGCGACTAAGATATGAATGTATTTGATGAGTTTTCTCTTATTTCCGAGTATGTCACAGATGGAAAAATATCGAACTGGAACTCTAAAAATGTTGATGCTGAAGATCGTAGGGCGGAGTTGTTCACACATTAACTTGACATCAACGAGAACTATACGAAGTTTGGTATAATTGCTGAATACGTTTTATGTTTCCTGGATGTAACACACCTGTCGAAAGAACTCTTGTGATATGTTCCACTCCTACTTGCAAACTAGACCCGACATTTTGAAACTGATTTCCTCCGCTGACAAATACAAAACAAATGCGTCTGAAACTGCAATCTAATTTAATTATATGTAATTAATACATCGTCACCATTCCTTTGTTTTTGAATGAATTATAAATAGTAAAATAATTTTTTTCCTTGAATTCTGCGATCCTGATCTGAAAAAAAAGGTCACGTTAATCATGGGGCAATGGAAATTCCCCGCATGGTTGTTTCTTAAAAAGTATCATCGACAAAGTCCTGATGTTTCACTGACATCTAAGGTCAGGATTGTCAGAAAGTGTGAAGAGAGACATAGTTGAAAATGTCAGCACTATCAAAGATGTGAAGAGAATGCTTCAGACAATGCGAACCAAACATGTCAGTGAAATGGTGGAAAGAAACCGTAGCTACTATCGAGAACGACCATTATACCCGAGAAACGAAACTGGGCGTCATTCCAAACAATTTTATTCAACAAAACCCGCTCAAATTCGTACTTTCTAACCTCTTAGTACAATCTAGTTCCTACTTCAATAAACTGCAATGTTCGTTTTAAAAATGGTTACAGGGAAGAAATCCTAGAATAACAGTACACATTTTAAAACAAATATCATAATGTTCACCTTCATTACATGAAGCACGAAATGACGGACATCGCCGGCCGCGGTGGTCTCGCGGTTCTAGGCGCGCAGTCCGGAACCGTGCGACTGCTACGGTCGCAGGTTCGAATCCTGCCTCGGGCATGGATGTGTGTGATGTCCTTAGGTTAGTTAGGTTTAAGTAGTTCTAAGTTCTAGGGGACTAATGACCACAGCAGTTGAGTCCCATAGTGCTCAGAGCCATTTGAACCATTTGACGGACATGGTACACAAGGAAAGCTACCGTTTTAATAACGCAACAGGTTTGCACACGGCACTTGAGGGATCGAAGCAAGCGCCCACTTCTGATGCATTTAAAATATGCCTTTTTGCGAAGGCTGACAGCTGTATAGTATTTGGGGTCTGGATGGTAGCTAGCGAGATAGTCGATACATTACCACATTCCTCGTTTTTTGAAGGTCATGTTACTTTAACTTATTTGATAACAAACTATTTGCTGATTATAAGAATATAGAATTGTGATAATAATATTCACTTTTCATATGATGTACGTAATTTTTTAGAAACATGAAACTGAGTTTCGCAAGTAAGTAACTTAAGCTCTTACCTTTACCAACAATGGGTCATCTCTTGAAGAGACAATTTTAGTTGTAGGGAGGTCATCACCTAAGCTCACAGTGTTTATATTTGGGGAAATATCTTAGCAAGATTGTTCATTGTTTGTAGAAGGCAACGTACAAAAAAAATAGGCTCAGCTTGTTTTTCGTTTTACTTCCTTTCTTGGGCTTTTTTCGAGAATACGCGCCAGATAGTTTCTTTTTTTTTTCGACGTATTTTCGTCAGTTCGTTTCGTTAGTATGAACACAGTTAAAATGCAGAATAGCTTCACGCCAGTACTGAACAGGGGGACACAGAACAATGCTCTAGAACAGAACAATAGCACTCTACAACACCAACTGAACATTGCGGTCTGGAATGCAGTGTTGCTATACTGTGTTCATCATAAGAATAAACCTAATGCAAACAAACACAAACGCGATGATAGGTCAAAAGTCGTAGCACACGTACACTGGTGTTGTTACGCTCTTGGAAGTAGGTCCTACTTATGTATTAGATATGTTAATACTAAGTTACGTTAAATGTAACTTTAAGATTACTCTAATGTATTAACAGCCACGAATGTTTTTCTTTATCGCGCCTTAGCTATGTAGCTTTTATTTCAAAAATCGTGTACCGTCACAATCTCTGTACTGTCTGTACTGTTGTGCTCTGATTGTCACGCTGTTAATACGGAGTATAAAAATGGTTGATGCTGTTTCCTGTTCCATGGTGCAACAAGAGTGTGGAACACGGTTAAGAAGTGCCGAGAAATAGGTTGTTCTTAATGTTTCTCATAAATGTACAGAAAAAATCGGCTTTGATGTTTTCCGAGAGACTGTATTTGATTCATTTGAGATAAAAACCCACGATGGATGTATAGCGGAAACGGTAGCGTAGTAGACTCACAAACTAATGTAGCTGATGGATCGTTGGTTTAAATCTTGCCTTAGACCTTTTTTTCGTTCAATTTGAAATACGTACATCTCGTAATTGTAAAATTCATCATAATTTTTGTGTATAATGCATGAAGTCTTGTTTCTAATTACATGCTGCATGTGAAATTCCTGTTTTAATTTCAAAAATAAATTTTTAGGGCAAAAATGAAAAACCAAATACTCTAATTTGGAGTATTCATTGTTTTGTACCACAGATGTAGTCTCACACGAACCAGAACGATAAGTGTCGTAGAAACATGAAAAGCAATCACTTTCAAAGCACCGAGCACACCAGAGAAATACTGCATTTTTACATTTGCCATTGTACCATAACAATATCAACCTAACAGAAATGATCTGGAGCCAAGTTGAGGGATTTGGCCCGAGAAATATCAAGACCAGTGGCTCCGACTTAGGGGGGGGCAAAGTACTTTGTGCCCCCCTACTAGTTAAAAGTAGGGGCCTGCCCCCCCCCCCCCCCCTCAATATTCAAACATGCATTTCTCACCGCTCTCTCCCCGTTTCTCATCCTTTACTGGGAAATTTGTTAAATCTTGCACATACGTTTTTGCATAATAGTATGTAATGATTATGGAGGAAAAAAAATACCGATTTTACGAGCTATTGCGTATTCCTTTCTGCTACTCCTCCAACCACTGCATATGACGAACTGTCGCGACAGGGTTTGTCCCCTGCATCTGTACTATTCGCAGACTTTTACTGTACGGAGGTATACAGGGAACGAAAGCTCACCATGAGCTCGCAGCGATGTTGGCTGCTAGGACGAGCTCAACTTCCTCCCACAGCAGCCTGCTGGCAGTTTGTAAAAGAAACTAATGAGCAATAGTGACACCGAATTTGATGGCGATCGCTAGAAGGACTAGGTAACGTTAAAGATTCTTCATTCATTTTTGTAAATTCTATTGACAATCACTAAGTACAACACCACACAAATCAGCACCGGCTACAGGGATTTTGCTGCCCCGTGCGAACATGTCAAGCGCCCTCCCCCACAGCCCCCCTTTTTCGACTTTACCACAATATATTTCATACATGACGCCTATTTTCACATACCACAATCATTCGTCTCTTTGTTATGAATATGTCTTTAAGATCAAAGCAGCAGTCAGTGATACTTTTACAGTGCAATAAATTTTAAGCCATTTTTGTAGGAGGAAATGTTTCTTTCGTAAATCGGAGCACACTGTTTCTATACCATAGATAATTTTCAATAAGACCCTTGATTTTATGAATAATTTGTATTTCCAATTTATTCTTACATCCCTTCATTTACGCAAGATGGATTTGCCCCCCCCAAAAATCTGCCACCCTGGGCGATGGCACGGTTCGCCCCCCTCGAGCCGGCCCTGACAATAATCAACACTATTGCTACATGGCTACTTCTTGTTAGACGCACAGTACTTTTACGCAGGCCGCAGCTAATGTTGGCAGCGAACGTAAATATTCCTGAGCTGGGCATCGTCAGTGGTCAGTTAGTCTTACGCTGACTCGGTTCAGTTGTTATAATTAGGAAGAAATGTGACAATGTGGCAAGTGTTAGCGATGGTTAAGCTAGACACAGTGTTAGTGGTGCTGTGTGTGGCAACAAAGACACAGATAGTGACGGAACTGTGGCGGTGACAAAAAACACTGTTCCCGGAAAGAAACAACGCTGTTATCAGCCCTCTTGGAAACAGCAATTTGCATGGATCGATTACAATAAGGTAAAATATGTTATTTCCTGCAAAATTTGGAGACAAATGTTTGAAGAAAATCGTTTTCGATTTTCTCACAAAATGGAAAATTTTTTATTGAAACTGGTTTTTCGAACTGGAAGAAAGGGGAAGAAAAGTTGAAAGCGCATGAAGCATCGGGCTGCCACAGAGAAGCTCTAGTGAAATTCAAATCCTTAAAATCGAATGTCTATTTATTTAGCCAGATTTCCAAAGAAAAACTGACACAAATGAAAGAAAACCGAGCTTGTTTACTAAAAATCATATCTTACCTCCGTTATTTAGCAGTGCAGGCAGGGGCTTGCAATACGTGGGCATACTGATGAAACAGGTAACTTTGACAATTTATTACGCCGTCGATGTGAAGATAACCAGCTACTTTTAATATGGCTACAGCGCGAAACTTACAAATGGACATCCCATGATGTGCAAAACGAAATTTTGGCCAATTTACGTCATACACTTCTTAGAAAATTATTGGAGGATATCTAGAGTGCAGAGTATTTTGCAATAATAGCAGACGAAACAACACGTAGCCACCAAAGAGCAATTTAGTATCTGTATAAGATTTGTTGATGCTTGGCTAGAGATAGAAGAATATTTTTAGGACTATACTCAATGCAAAGTACCACAGCTAAGGCTCTGTTTGATATTATTATCGACATTTTAAGACGATTTGATTTGCCTACATCTAATTGTAGGGGCCAATGCTTTGACGGTTCAGCTAACATGGCCGGATTATACAGTGGTGTCCAGGCAAAGTTTATGGAAATGGAGAAGAGAGCTATGTTTGTGCACTGCCTTGCACACTGTTTAAATCTAACACTACAAGAAACTTTGAAAGCAGTTCCAGAATGTCGAAATGCGTTGAATGTTATGAAGGACTTAATACATTTTGTGATAGATTCACCTGAAAGATTAGATCTTTTTGCTCAACTGAAGGCAGATGCCTTTACAAATTTGAAACCACTCTGTCCTACAAGGTGGGCCGTAAGATACTTGGCAATGTCTTCAGTTTTGTCCAACTATGCAGAACTTCAGGAATCTTTTCTAAATGTTTCAAGAAATGACAGTTCAGACACTGGGGCCAAAGTAAACGGCTTTTTGATTAATATGCAGACATATGATTTCTTTTTCATGTTACCACTTCTGGTAAAACTGTTTGATCACATTGATATCGTAAACATAGCACTACAGAGGAAATCCCTACACTTAGAGGAGGCCAATAAGATGATTTCCACTCTTGTAACTTCTATTAAGTTAATGAGAAACAATTTTGAATCATTCTGGGGTGAAGTAACTTCAAAATGTCAAGGTATGGATGTTGATTCCCCAAAATTACCCCTTAGAAGAAAAGTCCCTAAGAAATACGATGACTCCATCAATTCATCTGTAGAAACATTCACTGAAGTATGAGACAAATATAGAAGATTGTATTATGAAACAATGGATACATCCATCAGTTTCTTGGAATCACGGTTCAAAACTCAATCATTCATGTTTGTAAATCAAAATGAACAATTTCTTCTTGGTGATAGCAATCATTCATTCGATATTTTATCTTTCTACGAATCAGACATAGACAAAGAACGCTTTCTTCTTCACCGAAGCATGTTTCATGAGGTTATCCAAAGTAGTGATTCTGCGAATATTATTTCGCTGGATGACATAGTGAAATACCTAAAACAGGAAAACCACCTGTTTGACCTACTGCCTGATCTAGTGAAATTCGTACGCGTAGTGCTGACGATTCCGGTAACGTCCTGCACCGCTGAGCGATCGTTTTCTTGTCTACGGAGGGTGAAAACGTATCTTCGTTCTATAATGAGGCAGGATCGTGTTAATGTCATCGCCCTTCTCAATGCCCATAGAGATGAATCGATGAAACTCGACCTTGATGTCATATGTGACGAGTTCATATGCAGGAATGATCTGAGGAGGAGTACAGTTGCCATCAAAAATTAAGGTATGTTTCTTCAACTTTATTTATGTATTTGTTTTGTACCACTACTGACTTATACTCCCACTGAAATGACATTGTGATTGACGTTTCAGCGAGTCGAGGGGTAGGGGCTAGTCGCCAGCCAACCGTAGATTGCATGTTTTTCAGCTGTTTGCATTTTTCATTATCCTCACAATCTTTTTTTGTTTCTTGAGAGTTGTTATGCTGTGAGGGGAATTTCCCAAGAATATGAAGTCATAACTCAAAAGGGAAAGTATGCGTGCATAATACACCTCTCTCCTTCAGCACTTGTGTTGTTCCATATAATTCTCAATGCATAGGTCATTTTAGATAGCTTAGAATTGAAGAATGTGATGTGGGAATTCCATTTGAGATTGTCTTGTAAGTAAACAAAGCAATTTTGTTTCAGTGACACTTAAGTTTTTGGTTTTCCAAAGAAATATTTGGTTTTAATGGATTTTTAATTTTGCTGTGTGTGGAATTGTATAGTGGCTGTTCTTTTCTTTTTTTTTTTAAAGGTCAATCAGTAGCTTATTCCTCAGAAACAACTTTGAAATCTTTTTATTTGTGACTTCAGCATACAGCCTAAGAGCCTTTCTATTTCCACCTTGAATCAATACACTGGCGTCATCTGCAAATAGGACTGGTTTGGAGTGTCTAACATGTAGATGGAAACGAGAAGTTATCTGTCAAATGTAGTACCTAATAAAATGATTCTTGCCCCCCCCCTCCCCAAAAAAAAATATATATACATTTTTTTTTTTCAAGTCGGCGCCCCTGATAAAGACAGTTAAGCTGCTGCCAGATGTACTGGAACTAATGCACGCACACGCAGCTTTTTTGGATGTCACTGCGGCACGTCATAAGAGAAGAGGAGAAAAAAATGCGTAGATTGTGTTTTTGATGGACTCGTTATCAACGTAGCAGATGACAGTTGCAGAACTGAACTGAAACGTATTTCTCGGATTCGGATAAGGAAGGAGCTAAGAGATTATCAGGCGACTGACTGTAATTAATACCTTCAGTGGCTTCAGTATTCAACAGTACGGTAAAATCCCTACAGAATGCTTTTGCAGCACACATTGCTCGCTGTGTTTAAGTTAGGAATTTTCATCACTCTCATTTGTAATTAGAATACTATGTTAGGTGAGAACGAGAGCATTTTATGCTTTCCGTCTGATCACCTAAGAAGCGTGCGGTTTTGATGAATATTTTTCATTCTCTTTAAAAATTAAATTACATTCTGGGCTATATTGTTTCTTTGCTCGTCCTTTTTACGTCTGAACTGCGACTGCTCACATCATTGTAGGTTAGTTGGACCAGCTGGCTGGCCACTGTTGCCCAAGTTTCATGCGCCGGTAAAGGTGTTGTCCTGCATTATCGCTCAGTCTATGTGCGTGTAACACAGCATAAAACGTATCAATATGATTATACTGGACTATACTAGAGACAGCTTGGCTTCCTCTCTGTGTGAAACGAAATCCAGTGAGATTCAAGCAAACGCAAAAGAATACGTAGCGTAATGTTTACTTCTGGTTTATTCTTATGATGAACTGAGTAAACGACATTATTTTTGGGTGTCATTGTTGGCGAAGCAGTGGGGGAGGAGAGGAAAGAGGCAACACAGCTAGCTAGGGCACGTGTTTCCGTGTCCGTAGAGAGTGTATGCCTCATCACCGAGCATTGGCGAAGCGCTCCGCATTTATATGTGAAAAACGGTTGCGATTTATTATCTGAGCGCTCTGAGAACAGTCATATTCAGTCACAATAATTTTATTTTTGTCATAAATATAGGGCGCAGAAGATACTATACATGATCAAATGTAGGGTGTTTACAAAAGTAAACATCACATTTTTATGTCACGCTAAAAAGTTTTGCACTTGGATGCTTCCGGCGCCGCCATTCAGCTTGGTTGCCCATAGCGGCTGCATGTGTCGCTTACAAAGAAGGGCAACTCGAATGGTTACAAGTTTGTTCGACTCATTGAAGAGTATCACGAAGATGCTGAAACAATTGAACTGGCAAATTCTTGAACACAGACGCAAACTATCCCGTGAGAACCTACTTAGGAAGGTTCGAGAACCAACTGTAAGTGATGGACCTAAGAACAACCCGCCTACGGATCGCTCCCATAGCGATTGGGAAAACTAGTCTAAACTAGGCCTAATTATGGCACGCAAGAGGCGTTTAAACAACCATTCTTTTCTGCGATCTATACGTTAATGGAATGAGAGAAACCCATTAAAACTGTTGAATGAAATGTAAATATTTACTTCAGAGTGGTTCGCAGAGTATGGATGTAGATGTATGAGGTGTGCATGGTTCCCCGAAGATAATCTTGTTGTACAAAATGGGACTATCAGCTTCTAAGTTATCACAGTTCTCTGCTCATTGAACACCGTTTCCTTAACTAAGACATGGAATGTTACTGTGCTGTTACTCATTTCTTCTATTCAGACATTATGGTAATGCTAGACAACAAAATTCTTACATTGACACATTGCCTAATGACACGTGTTGCGGATTAACGCTGTTCCTTCTTGCAATTTTTCTCACCATCGAGTGTGTGCAAAATTTCGCACAGACCATCATTGTCTCACCAGAAATTTGGCTGCAAAGTCCCTGAATTGCCAGTGGGACGTTTATCGATCAGACTGTTCGGGTAGGGAATGAAATGTACGAAAACAAAACCTGGCTTTCGATAACACTCATAAATCAGAGAACCACACAAACAAACACAAACACTCAAGGACACACACACACACACACACACACACACACACACACACACACACACTCAACCAATGTGCATATACAAAAATTTAATTTTAGTCTGGATGGATAAAATTGTCCAGGAAATAAATTAAAATAGTTAAAATCAGCCAGTCTGAACAAATATTTCGGGAAGTTTCTCTTGGTTGTGAGGCAAATGCTAGAAACGGTAATGCCCTCTCATTAATTTTCAATTGGGAATCCCTCTGCCCCACTGCTGGTGATACGCTAAACAGAACTGCCACTCTATAGTGGGCCGGTTCTCAAACAGCCTGTTTGGAGTAGAGAACGTAAATTGTAAAAAGAATTCAGACATTGCTCTGAATAAGCGCGAATAAATACACTGTCGTATACCCAGCCTTCAATTTTTTCTCGAGGATTTTCTGTCGCAGATTGAAATTCAAAATAGTTACCATTCCCCAGTATTTGAGTATAATATCCAACCTGTCACTTTTTTGAATTTTCGATACGATTTGTTTTACGTCCCATTAACTATTTTTCAAGCTACTGCAGGCCCAGCATCAGCATGTGTTACAGGAACATTAACTAGACCACGTACAATTAGGCACCCTGCTGCTGGCTGAAACAACGGAAACTTAGTTATCAGTAACGAAAAGTTTATGGAACGAAAATAGTTTTATGTTTTGTGTACTTTCATTCATGAGATAAAATCTCTTCAAAAAACCCTTAACCATCAAACTGAATAACAGAACTTTTTCTTTCAGAATTTCCGGTACGTCTTGATACCAAAACACCAAACCTCCATAATTCATATTTTATTACTCGCGTAACAACTGTGGTGCTTCGTTTGTTAACGCTCTAAATTATGCCTATTGTCTTTGCCCGACGAAGGAAAGATCCATTGCATATTGTAGTAGTTCATTCACTGTTTGATTATGTATTACATGTTTCACTTTATTCTTTCATCTTTTTAGTAACCTTTTTGATCCATATCATGAACACACCTACAGCTTGCAATGTTCGCTTACATCCACTACCTACGTTTTTAAATGTATGTTCTGTAATACGATGCATTTTAGGTCGAAGATTGCGATGCGGCAAAGCGTTATATCTGTCATATTCACATTGTTTGTACATATACTCAGTTTCTACTTTCTGTGAATAAGTGTGAAACCAGCTTACTCGAAGTGGCATCAAAGTAACGCGTGTGGATCTAGCCTCACATTTAGAGTAATCGTTTTGCATCAACATTACGGAGCTAACTGACGTCCAACTTTGGATGAATATTTATCTACTAAAAAATGATATGTCAGATTTCCATGTGATTACATAATCAAAGGAAATGTTCCCATCTATTGTATCTATTGCGTAAAAGAAATTTACGCCTAGTTTCGCTACGGAGATGAAATTATAAAGTTATAAAAAATTTAGAAGAGGAAAATGACAGCAGGAAGAAGTAGACGTCCCATATCTTTGTCGACGGAGAGCTTGACGGAGCGCTTACATAATCTTAGATAACTGCCAACGCTGAAGAAACAGAATACCAAAAGAAATATCTGAAGAATTTTATCCGTAAGTGGAACGTCATTTCACTTGTTTATAATAAACAATCAAGATCGCAGTTACGTTGCGTAACATTCCCAGATAACTAGTTTCAACCAGTGACTACCGTCATATTAAACCTGATGTTATCTGGCGAAGCAAAATATCTCTCATCATGTGTACAAGTACCACACTCAAGTGCTAAAGCCATGTTCAGCATTTCATTTGTGTTTATCAGTAAGGCATTTCTCGCAGTTCTTTGACATCCGGCGTAGCGTGTGACAAGAGATTAAGTTAATCTATGCTGTGAACGTGCCCGTGGAGACTGCGGTATAGAAAGTGACGTGGCCCGTCTCACACACCTAGTCACACTGAGAAGGCTCACACAAATCTGCTGGTACAGCAGAATAAACGTAGTCTTCCGCCATGTCCATGCCCAAATGGATAACCCCGGTTTTTTGTTTGTGAAAAGACGAGGAAAATATGCGAGATATTGAATTTCCCAACATATCACCCCAGATGGTGTGTGGAATGGCAAATTGCCTTAAAAATCTGTTTATTTACCTTCATATCAAACAAATATTCGATGTGAGTAAACTTCATTAGCTATTTTCAGATAAAAAAAATTAAAAATATATGCAAATAAATAAAAATGAATTCAAAGTATCTGAATCGAAGGACGAAACGTGTAAACTTAACTAACAATACACGGAGCAGGAAAAGTAACAATTTTGATGACAGTTTCATTGAAATTTCGTGTGATTGTGCCATCATTTTTTACGACTAAGACAGTCAGCTATAAACTGGTCTCCATTATGACAGAATTAGTATATTTATCGAGGCATTTCTGTCATCACTAGCGCTCTCAAACTGTTCCCAGAATAAGGGTCAACTCTCAGCGCTCCTGAAAAGATTTAGGTCTGCAGGGCAGTAACGAACTGTGGTAGCCGTTGTGTTCACAAAGGAGTCAGATCATTCAGACGTAGGTTGCCGCTAGTTCAGAGTTCGTTCACGATTTCGGCTGATGCTTGTAGAAAGACGATCTTCGCCCTACTAGTGAATTCATCACAGGGAATGACATTAGCGTTTTACTTCTGTCGGACAGATGACTGTGACTCAAGTCATCAAGCCTTATCAAAGCGTCAACGGTGTTTTAAACCACACGGCGATCATTGTATTGACCTAGTAGAGCCCGTTTTCTTCTGAATTGTATTACGTGTTTTGACATTGCTGCTCGACAGATTCAAACCATGGATTCCATAAATATATGCAACTTAATGAAATTACATTTTATATTTTATTATTGACAATAACATACGCTACAATACACTTATGATTGTCACTTGTGATAAAGCACGGTACGTTTTTTACGCTTCTACTGTTAGATGCCACCACCTACGCCGACCAGTAAATACTGCGAATTTTGATATGAAATGGTTTCAAAACCGCCAAACAGACAGGCAGTATACGCTCTGTAATATGCTAGACGTAAGTTGTGAAATTGAAGTTGTAATTAAGCTATAAGCATAAATATCTTTGGGTTTTATAACAGGGGCCACAAGTTGAAACAACAAGTCACATTTACTGTGTAAATTAATATACATGTACTGTAATATTTGGCTTTTGGACTGCTTCTCAGTCGAGAGTTAACTGAAATAAAATTGATGTTCATCTACTTTAAGGCTAAGCGTCTTTGTTGAAAATAGTTGTAAAGGCGACGGACGGTTGGGATACTTTGCTGGAATTTTGTATTTAAAGTCTACTTTGTTGTGGTACCGTAATAAAGGTAGGTAAGGTATTTTATACTTTGCATGGTCGTTGTGAGAACACATTTTTTAGTAATTTTAGTCAAGCCTGATTTAAAATTTTAAATATAGTAAAATTATTGAAGAGTGGTTCCTCTTAACAGGTCAGGGGTCCACTTTGTGGAATGGACTGGGCGTTTTTTTTAGGTTAGAGCGTCTTGGAATAGAACAGAAAGGGCATCCGTCTCCAAGGGAGCAGGGTTAACACGAACGAGGGTAGGCAGAGAAATAATCAGTACTGTAGTTGTTAATTGTTGAATCTGTGTTGGGAACCAGAGATCCAACTGCTAACAGAAAGCACTGAAGATCAAATCGCTATGGGTACCGAAAACTGACTAAAGTTGGAGATACGTTCAGCTGAAATTTTTACAAAGGACCTAATGTTGTTCAGAAAGGATAAATGCAGTTGGTGGTGGGCTCGTTTTCTTTCTGTTGGAAGTAGATCGATTACTTTTAAAGCACGTTTAAAGAATGAAACTGTAGGCGTGGACGTGGTGGTAAGTTCCTATGGGATCAAACTACTGAGGTCATCGGTCCCTAGACTTACACACTACTTAATCTAACTTAAACTAACTTACTCTAGGGACAAAACACACACACACACACACACACACACACACACACACACACATGCGCCCAAGGGAGGACTGGAACCTCCGACGGGCGAGCTGCGCGAACCGTGCAAGCTGGCTTAGACCACGCGGCGAATTTGTAGAGAAAAGTCTGGAGGTGGATTGAAGAACCCTCTACCAGGCACTTAAACGTAAAATGAGTAGGTCTTTCAGTTACGAAAGTTAATTAATTTATGCTTAAAGAAGTAACTATTTTCCATATTTGTCAAATTTTTTCTGTAATGCGTTTCGGACTGTTCAGAACCTTATTTCAACGCAGGATATGATTGCAGTCTTTTGCTGACAATATTTTACGGCATGATTCTCACGGCACTATTTTTTATCACAAGAAACACGAATGAACAGACGTCAAACATCTACTTTTGGTAAACATTTGAAAAACAGCTGGGGTACATCTTAATTTCAGTTAGCTATTTCAAAATTGGGAATGCCTGTCATAAGTGTTTTGGGTTCGTTGACATAACATACCAAGAATTGTGTTGTATCTGAACCTTGTGCTGCATCAGAGGACAAGAAATGATAAAAGTGAACTATCGGCTACAAAGAAATTCTCTGTAGGATGCTAAGCTTTCACTGTGGTGAACACCGTTCATGTGGCACATTTTATGGGTCTACAACAGTCTGTGGAATCAATAGCCAGGGGTACAAAGTCACATACAATCAGATATCGAGTATAAGGATCAGTTATTCATTCCCAATAGTCCTAAATCTTCCATTATACGAACTGAATTATTCATGGTCATTCGCCAACAAATGCAAAAAGGAATGTGAACAAAGCACCCTAGTACTCAGCATGCACATACTTTCACAAACATAACAACAAATCAGAACGTCACGGCGGTGAAAGTCACAAACGGAAATTCTAGATGCGTGATACCGCATCTCTGATCGAGCGTTTATTTCACAAACTGCGTAGCTCTTCGGTTGACATTGCTTCTATCTCGCTCTCAAACAATTAGGCGGCTCTTCAAGAATACGCCCGTACACAGAAAATGTTTCGCTGTTGCCAAATGTTCTGTTTCACTGCTGACAAATTGCTCTTACACCAGTAATAAATTGGTAACAACGTGGAGTAATAACCGATGGTGACAAAAGCGAAGCGAAAAACAATAATATCAACAAACATTCGTGATATAACGTAATCGTGGTGTGTTCTGAAGGCGATCTGTTAACATCTGAGATAGGTACAAAAAGCACATGAAACCTATTAACATGCAAAGGCAGTGCAACGTATCAGACGGTACCAGTAAATCAAATGTTATTCATTAAAAATAAATGTTATTCACTTAAGTCGTCTTCTACAAGGATGTAGCGTATAGTGTGTATTGTGCAGCTTACCTTTTAACGGTCTTATTTCCCATAGAGCAAGAAGACAAAATGTATCGTAAAGAACCTGTTAGAGCCAAACCCAAATTGCAGATGATTCAGAATTTTGGACGAAGTGTTGCGAAAAACTTTACAAGGCATACCAACTTACTCCACGAAAGTCTTTTAATCTCCACTGTTAATAAACAAGTTGCAAACACGAAGATATTTCACTTCTTAGACAAAGATGCAGGCCCTTCTCCACATACCAGATCACAAGGAACAAACAACACAACAGCTCACGCAGCGTGTGAAATGTGATCTGATATCATTAGAAATATTTAATTGAGTTAAAAGTAACAGGTTCTATCGGAGAACAGAAACGCGAGCCTAGTACGCCTAACCACGTGTTGCAGAGGTGCGCACACGATTTGCATTTGCTACCTATTATTAATTTGAATTATTGCAAAGTGATTTCATACCGAAACACAGCGAGAATGAACGGACCATGTATGTTAGTGACACAGCCGTACTGCTTCATGTTTCCTTAATACTGCAGTGGATTTAGATGCCGCAGTCACTAATAACTGAAACCCAACTCCCAACAAGGGGAATGTACGGTTAAATGGGGAAATGAGTGTACCGCAGGCAGGGAGCCTGTTTAAAGCTGTAAATAGTTTATCTTGTGCTGTCAGGTTTGTGCAGTTTAAAGACTGCGCAACTACTGCCGCTGCTGTAATGCGACGTTTTGGTCCTCTCTTGTCCCACAGGTCTGTGATGTCTCTTTCTCAATTCAAATGAGTGCGCTGTGCTTGCTTTAGTTGCAGAGACACAGTCGGACAATTAGCTTCAGAATCTTTAAATCAGCAGTGACGACCGGCAAAAACTTCTTCATTCCAAAAAGTAACGTACAATGCGTGCCACTACGTGATAGAATATGTCGACGTGATGGACTACACTGAAGCTTTTCTCATCCATCTGACTACAATAGGCCGGTCGTTCACCTCATACATTAATAAATATTTTACATGCAAAAATCATAATTTTCGGTTTGTTTGGTACAGACATTTGAAACATATGAATTATAAATGAGATACAAACGCAAACTATCGTCAGTAGGGATGTTTCTAAACAGTACAGAGGAAGAGAGGCTTCGGTCACAAAGGGTGCAGTCGGAACACAGGAATAACGTAGATACAGGAACCATTGCTATAACAGTAGTTGTAAATTGTCGTAGCTCCAAGCGCTAATAGAAAGCACTGTTGCTCAAATCGTTATAGGCACTGAAAGCTGGCTAAAGACGGAGATAAACTCAGCCGAAATTCTTGCGAAAAACCTAACGGTGTTCCGAAAGGTTGGGGGGTGGCGTGTTTGTTGCTGATAGAAATAGTTTATCTTGTTTCGAAATTGAAGTAGATAGTTCCTGTGAGTTAGTATGGCCAGAGGTCACTGTCGGCAACCGGAATAATATAATAATGGGATCCTTTTACCGACCTTCCAATTCAGATGATGCAGTTGCTAAAAGGTTCAAAGAAAACTTGAGTTTGATTTCAAGCACGTACCCGACTAATACGATTATAGTTGGTGGTGACTTTAATTTACTCTCGATATGTTGCTGAAAATGCATGTTTAATTCCGGAGGTATGCATAAAACCGCAATTGTGCTAAACGCATTCTCTGAAAATTATTTCGAACAGTTAGTTCATGAGCCCACGTGAATAGTAAACGGATGTGAAAACACACTCGACCTCTGAGCAACAAATAATCGTGAGTATTCATCGTATACAGGGATTAGTTAACACAGGTTTATCGTAGCGAGACTGAATATCGTAACCCCTCAATACTCCAAAAATAAACGAAAAATATGTAAGTATATAAAGCAGATAAAAATTCACATGACACCTTCCTGAGAGACAATTTCCATTCCTTCCAAATTAATAATATAAGTGTAGACCATATGTTGATTGTATTCAAAGAAATAGTATCGGCATCAGTTGAGAGATTTATACAAAATAAATTAACAAACGCCGGAGCTGATCCTCCTTGGCACACAAAACGGGTCAAAACAGTGTTGCAGAAACAACGAAGCAAACGTGCCAAATTTAAGCAGACGCAAAATCTCCAAGATTGGCGATATTTTACAGACGCTCGAAATTTAGCGCGGACTTCAATGCGAGATGGTTATAACAGTTTCCACAACGAAACTTTGTCTCGAAACTTGGCAGAAAATCCAAAGAAATTCTGGTCGTATGTGAAGTATGTTAGCGTCAAGAAACAATCAATGCCTTCTCTGCGCGATAACAATGGAGATACTATCGAAGACAGTGCTGCCAAAGTATAGTTACTAAACACAGCCTTCCGAAATGCCTTCACAAAAGAAGACAAAGTAAATATTCCAGAATTCGAATCAAGAACAGCTGACATCATGAGTAACGTTGAAGTAAATGTCCTCGGAGTAGTGAAGCAACTTAAATCACTTAATAAAAGCAAGACTTCTTATATGGACTCTGTACCAGTTAGGTTCCTTTCAGAGTACGCTGATGCATTAGCTCCATGCTTAACAAACATATACAACTGTTCGCTCGACGGAAGATCCGTACCCAAAGACTGGAAAGTTGCAGAGGTCACAGCAATATTCAAGAAAGGTAGTAGGAGTAATTCACTAAATTACCGGCCCATATCGTTAACGTCGATATGCAGCAGGATTTTGGAACATATATTGTGTTCGAACATTATAAATTACCTCGCAGAAAACTGTCTATTGACACACAGTCAACATGGGTTTACAAAACATCGTTCCTGTGAAACACAACTAGCTCTTTATTCAGATGAAGTGTTGAGTGCTATTGACAAGGGATTTCAGATCGATTCCGTATTTCTGGATTTCAGGATGGCTTTTGACACTGTACCACACAAACGTCTTGGAGTGAAATTGCGTGCTTACGGAATACGTCTCAGTTATGTGCCTGGATCTGCGACTTCCTGTCAGAGAGATCACAGTTCGTAGTAATTGACGGAAAGCCATCGAGTAAAACAGAAGTGATTCCTGGCGTCCCCAAACGTCGTGTAATAGGTCCCGTGTTGTTTTTTATCTAGTGTATCAATCTTTACAGAGGATCCGCGTAGTATTAGAATAAGTTAAAGGTAGCAATGAGTAGAACCGGAAGAGCATTAGCTGTTGCTCACCGCACCGTGTCTTACTGACTCCTGAAGGAGTAACTCTCTTACTGACGTGATTTGCAGTGCTCACCTTTTAGCATAAAGCAGTTACTGGAGGAGAAGGTGTAAATATGGGCAAAGTGGTATGGGAGGTGCTGTGGGCTGGTAACAAGGACTGTCGCTTGTCGATAGAAGCTGGAAACAGCTGGAAACTAGCTTTCACGTAATGTGGATGCAATGTCGGTTATTATGCTACTTGGTATTTTTCATAGGCTGCAAACCTTTGGTAGGTATATGAAAACTTTTTTTTCTTCAAAGTAATTTCACAATGTTACCCGTAAAGCAGAATCCTGAGTTACTTTTAGAAACACATCTTTAATCACCCACGTCGTCTTTAGGTTATGCGTGATAGAGGCCCACATTTACTCCTTTTCGTCCATTCGCTGAAATTTTCCCAGTATCCTCAAGAAAACCTGTCCTATTAAATGTCTATGAGGGAGTGTGAATATTAATTCTGCAATTAAGGAAATAGATCTCCTTTTGGATATCCGAACGGGGACAACTCAGGAGGAGCTTTTCATATCAGGTAAACAAATATTACGTTCTATTGGTCGGATCGTGAAATGAGAGATCCCATAATTTCTTACATATGTTAAGAGAACCTGAAAACAGAAATGAACGTGATGATGTTAGGTGATGTTGTTGTGGCTTTGCTATATAATTCTCTCGAGCTCTTCGCCCTCTTCATAAATCAAAGATCGCTGTATCTATTCCTTGCCGACAGTATCAGAAGAGGCCGGCTGGGGTGGCCGAGCGGTTCTAGGCGCTATAGTCTGGAACCGCGTGATCGCTACGGTCGCAGGTTCGAATCCTGCCTCGGGCATGGATGTGTGTGATGTCCTTAGGTTAGTTAGGTTTAATTATTTCTAAATTCTAGGGGACTGATGACCTCAGAAATTAAGCCCCATAGTGCCCAGAGCCATTTTTGAAGTATCAGAAGGAAGGTCCTTTGTTCATCATAGTATACATTTCCTTGTAATAAAAATTGTCTAATACATAACATTCCTTTAAATTTTTCATCTCTTTCCATGCATATCTTTTACTTGTATTCACTTTACCAGTCTCCTTTAAGTGATTAAAATTTTTGTTTGGTTTCTCTTTCAGAAATCATCCCCAACATTATTGACATTTACGGCAAGTGAGAAGCATTTTTTATTCATTGGAACATTACAGGTTTTGTGAGCTAATCCCGCAAATCGTGGTATGAGCGAACTGCTCCATTTACTTTTCGACAGTATCTCTGAAAAGCGTACTGACGTGATACGAGCATCGCAGTAGATGAATATAGACCAAACACCTCAACAAACGTAATTGTTTCATCTAAACGACTATTTTATAGTTAAAATTAACTAATTAGAGCAGTTATACAATCCACTGATCACTTACGAGGTACTTTGCCATGGAAAATTCCAAGTCCGGCTATATAAGATACGATTAAAATGCAATTTTTTTAACCACAATCCGTTTGAATTCCATTTTGAAATTTTTGTAATTATTTTTGTTCGTTAATCCGTCTATCCCCGTGCCACTCGGTTCAGTCAATATACTGTATTGTAATCAAATTGCGTTGTTATGGAATATCGTCTCAGTCATGAGACTGGATTCGTGATTTCCTATCAGAGAGGTCACTGTTCAAAGCAACTGACGGACAGCCATCGAGTAAAACAGAAGTGATTTCTGGCTTTCCACAAGGCAGCGTTATAGGCCTTCTGTTGTTTCTTATCTATATAAACGATTTAGGAGAAAATCTGAACAGCCGTCTTTGGTTGTTTGCAGATGATGCTGTAGTTATCGTCTAGTATAGTCATCAGAAGATCAAAACCAATTGCGAAACGCATTAGATAAGAGATCTGAATGGTGCGAAAATTGGCAACTGACCTTAAATAATGAAAAGTGAGATCATCCGTATGAGGGCTAAAAGGAATCTGTTAAACTTCGGTTACACGATAAATCAATCAAATCTAAATACCTAGGAATAATAATTACGAACAACTTAAATTAGAAAGAACACATAGAAAATGTTGTGGGGAAGGCGAATCAAAGTCTGCCTTTTATTAGAAGAACACTTAAAAGATGCAACATATGTACTAAAGAGACTGCCTACATTACGCTTGTCCGTCCCCTTTTGGACTACTGCTGCGCAGTGTGGGAACCTTAACAGATAGGATTTCAACCGTCTAACATGCCCTCGAACATTATGTAAAGCTGTGGACCTGTAAGCTCGGACAAACCAAAGACAAAACAAATCCACGGGAAGTGTGGATTTTAGAATCTACTGGCGTCTCGACTTCTATGTGCAAACCAACAAATTATAGGTAGATCTCAGACTTCAGTCAAAAGACTGCTCTGATGCAGCTCTCTATACTATTGTGCAAGCACTTCATCACTGTATAACTCATGCAACCTTCATTCTTTTGAAGCTGCTTGCTGTGATCACGCCTTCGTCTCCCTTTACAGTTTTCTCTCCAATACTTCATTCCATTACCAAACTGACGACTTCTTCATGCCCCGGAATATGTCCTTAAACCGATCCCTTCATTTAGTCATATTTTGCCGTAACTTTCTTTTCAGTGCTCAGTCAAATTCCTTTCGCAGTGTCATATCTTCCATCTCACCTTCATCTACTTACGCATCCCATTCCATAATATTTTCTTGAAGTTCTTTTCATTTGAATGTTCATCCGTATATTCCTTGCAACTCTCAGTTTTCTCTTCTTTGTTTAGTACTGCCTTGTCATGTGAACTCTTGAGACTGTATAGTTGTTTCTCTTTCCTCCAAAACTTTTTAAAATTTTCCTGTAGGCAGCATGTACCTTTCTCATAGGAATGCATTCTTACATAACTTTGAGCCTCTCTGCTGCCATTCTCTTGTTGTCATTTTGCACTTCCTGTCGTCGTCTGGCATATACAAAATAATATGTAGTATATGCCTAGCTCAACTTCCATACGAGATTCAAAGAATAAATCAGTGCCTTCCGACACAACTCACCACACAAATTTGCAGCAGGCGTTGAGCAGGGAGTGAGACAGGATTGCAGGCAGTCCCTGATGTTGTTCAGTTTGTACATCAAGCAAGCAGTAAACGAAACTATGGAGAAATTTGGGAAGTCAGTTCAAGATCAGCGCGAAAAAGAAAAAAAAACTTTTGAGCTTTGCTGACGACAATATAATTCTGTCAGAGACAGCGGACTTGGAAGAACAACCGTGTGGAATGGCCAGTGTCTTCAAAAGAGGTTGTACGATGTACATCAATAACAGTAAAACAAGGGTAATGAAATGTAGCCGAATTAAGTCAAGTGACGCTGAGGGAATTAGATTAGGAAACGAGATACTAAAAGGAATTGATGAGTGTTGGTATTTGGGCAGAAAAATAGGTGGCTGGAGTAGGGAGGATTTAAAATGCAGAGAGGTTATAGCAAGAAAAGCATTTACGAAAAAGCGCAATTTGTAAACATCTAATACACACCTAAGTGACAGGAAGTCGTTTATGAAGGTATTTGTCTGCAGTGTGTAACAGGATTGACTGGAAAAAGCTCCGAGGTGACTTGCATTGGCCTGAGCAGACGGCCGCTCACCTGCGCCCCACACTGAAATCTGATGGGAGTCTGGAGAGCGTGACCGTGAGACAGGCTTCGTCTGCTTCAGTCATTTACGCCAGCGCACGGGTGTGACGTCACGAAGTCTGTTAGCAGCTTTTTAGAAATTTTTGATTACTGATCACATTGTTGAGTGATATTATTTATACACTGTACTTATTAGATCCAATCCAACAGTGGGAGTTAATTTAATTGTTTCTTGAGGGGGGCAGAGAGTGACCAGTGTGACCACGACCCCTACGATGTAGACGAGCCAAAGACATTATTTATTCATTGTTCACATTAAAAATTGTACCGTAGTCGTTACATTAGTGGCTTCGACTTGAGACTGGGGTTTAGTATGGGCAGCAACCAGACACGAAAGTTAGGTTGGCGTAGCTGCATGTCACGAGTGAAATTCAAACGAAGAGAGCCACGAGTTTTTGTTTTTCTTCGCCACGAATACGTGGATCAGCAAGGCGCAGTGGGACAAGGCAGCAACCTTCTCGGCAGTCCGCACACACACGCGGACGTTCGGTGCTCCATATCGTCGCAGCAACTGTCACGCAGTGTTCACTGTCACTACCTACACATCAGCAGCAGATGACGGCTGCAGAAATAAGATGAGTGCAAGCAGCATTTGCGATTGTTTTTGTGTTACTCTTGCAGACTGCTAGCCATGGACAACGGCATTAACAAGTCGTTCAATGAATGTGGTTCTCTTCGGGTAGAATGGGAGCCGGAGTATATCTGCGAGGGGAAGACAATGTCAAAATGGCTTGTACATACTTAATGCAGAGACAGGTAGAATTAAATTGTCGAAATGAGAGGTTAAACATTGAACTTGATGCGTTAAAAAGCCAGAGGGTTTGGTTAAAAAGTCAAAATGACGAGATTAAGAGAAATTTCGGAGATGATGTCTCGACAACTCAGGCTTTGCTAGAGGGAATTAGTACTCAAGTAAGTAAGTCTGACAACGAAATGACTGATCGGATAACTACAGCAGAGTCAGATTTGGGAGAAATAGTCATGCAAGTGGAAGGTGCAGAGACAGAACCAAGGAGACAGAATCTACGCTTGGTAAAATTTCTATTAGTATATGGTACGTGTGTACAGTGTCAGACAAAGACTGAGACACAACTGCACACTGTAAGGTTGGAAACACAAAGACTACATACTAATATAAAAAGAGAGGCAGAGATAAGGGGGAGGAGATAACCCGGTCAAAAGGGATACGAGTGCGGATGCAATTAATGGCAAGCTCAAAACTAAAACACATGGTTCTGCGGAGAGAATAAGCACCATGTGGTAGACTTTAAGTGTCACTTAAAGATTGTTTTGCAGAAGGCATATCCGACGACGCAGAACCTCGGCAACACAGAATGCAGCTTCGTGTTGTGATTATACTACATTCGAAACATTACTATTAAGTACTGGGAATTAGGAAAACTGATGCATTTGCAGAATGCTTTCCTAAATGAGCCCATGATGTCACAGTGGTCGTGGAAGCATGCACAAGTTCTGTCAGGCCAAACTTCAGAAATTAATGCATTTGGATAAGCTACTAAGAACGCTAGCAGAGTCTCTTCGAAGAGGTGTTTACTAAAATTCCTACAGTGGGGTTTAGTTCATAGCCCCACTGAGTCGACAGACGAGTTCCTTGATTACATGGAGCGCGTGTATAATGTGATATGCTTCAGAAATAGAGGAAGCGCTTAGCTAAGGAATAACAGTTATAATCGGGCAGAAAAGTACTGACGACAACTCCAAGATTTTGATAGGGTGCATTTCACACAGGAACTTGAAGGAATATCACAAAATTTCCAAAAGTCCTAGGAATCAGCAGCGAAACAGAAATGTGGACGATGGTAGGAGCAATGACAATGCGCAGCAAAATTATTCCTAATCGAGGCAGCAGGCGGGAAACTAAAATTTCTCCCGACTGAGGTCCTAGAAAGGCGAAGAACGAATTTGGCAATAAATATGACCAGAGATGAAATTGGTAAACCAAGGATCAGTAAGAATGGCAAGCCAGAAAATGAGGCAGAGATACTTGTAATGGAGCCAGTAAAGAGCTATGAGAAATAGTACGAAATTTGGAGACAGCACAGAAGTGATGGCAGTAAAAAGCAGCATAACGAAGAACGTCGATAGCTGCAAATGTGAATTTTTTATTCAATCACGAAGATCGCGGTGAGAATTATTTTGTTGGTTTGACAGCATTGGAGTTAGAAAATCAGGCTGGTGTATCGGTAGCAATAACGGGGGGAGCAGTCAATGAATTCTAAGGCAAGATTCTAATAACGTGGCGTGGACAGAGGTTGTTCTGGAATCGCAAATTTTATTTGCTAGCAAACAGGACATTGAACCTGTGGTTGAAGCTCTGAAAATGGACATACAGTGGAACTTACATGTGCCGACGAAAGAGGAAAGTTTTAACACTAATAGCATGTTGGTGCAGTGAACCTAACCCCATATTCTCTGAGTGGCACGCTGCAATCTGATCGTCACAAGGAAGATGTAAACAATGTGACAGTTGGAATTAAGTTAAAACATTCATTATTGTAGACGAAAAGGGGCTGCTTACTAGTGACAGGAAGCTGTGCAGTCTTGGAGTAAATAAATTCAAGTTTAAAAATGCCATTAATATGATTTTTGATGATGACAGTAAGATTGAGTCTCTTACTTACGTCAGATTAAACACTACATTCTGATAATGTTAAAGAAACTGAAAGTGATCTTCATGTTGAAAGAGGACTTGAAAAGGGACCAGGAAATTAAAATCTAGCCTGTAATGGATGTTACTATTAGCGATGGTGAAGTAGAGTGTTTAGCAGACACTGGTAGTGTTGTGTCTGGTGTGTTAGAATAATTTTTCAGTCGTGTTAAGAAAAGAAGAGGTGATTTTTTTTCCAAGACAAATTTCAAAATTAGAAATGCAACTGGGAGCTACACCTGACCACTAAAGAGGGAGGTTATCCCAGAAATTACAATTGACGAGGTGGTATCTGTACATGGGTTCTTTGTCATACCCTACCTGTGTGCCAATATTTTGATAGATACAGATTTCCTGACGAAACAAGCAGCCTACATCAGCTGCAAGAATTAGTTAATAGAGTTGAACACAGGCGCAAACCGCAAAAGAGTCAGATTTAAAGATGCTCTAACACGAGAGAGAATAGTGGCAAGTCTGTGCATAGATAACAGATGCTAAAGATTTATTTGGGCATAACCACAGGTCTTTTTATACGTTGTGGTGGTGTTGGTTTCTTTATTTGTGTTAGCAGAAATTGTACTTTAGGTTTCTATGTGTATGTATTGACTCATTACAGGCTAGTAACAGCTGATGCGTTAGTTTTTCCAAACTGTTTACGTTTGATGAGCGATGAGTTTCTAATGCAGTCAGTTTCTTTCATGGTGAACGGGAAGGCCACAGCAGAAGAAATCTAAGTACGTGTTTAGTTCTCTGCACAGCGGTTGCAAATGCATCGTTTCGATCATCTCATGATTTCTTCGTTGCGTGATTTTGGCCTGTCAAGTGTGGGTGTGTAAAACGTTGTGTTTGTGGACGCCAAGTGGCCTTTAGTCGAGTAGATGGTCTGGCTGGCATGATGGAATGGTAATGAAGCAATAATGGCTACTGTAAACAGAGCAAAAGGCGGACGTGAATCAGTCGTACATACTTAGAGTGTATCTTGTACTAGGTAGCGTGAGTGAAAAGTAAATTCAATGCATCGTACATTGAACGTATTGAAAGACTCACAATCCAGGTTATTACAAAGTGGTACCCACATCACACACAAAGGTGCACTTAATGCGGATGAATGTTATTGTTTTCGTAAAGTGTTCCATTTGTATATGTTGTCTACTAAGCAAGAGGCACACAACAAATACCGCTAGAGGCCGCCATCCTAAGGGCAGAACCTCTCTCCTGGCGTCTTTAAGCTCGATGCAGCAGCCTCCAGATGGCGCTCGCTATCTCAGACATCTTCCTGCTTCCAACCCACTTCCTCTAGCGCGTCCTGTACGTCCGCCGATACTGTGAACAGCTGCCATAGTGTCAACTGCAGATTGTTTTGCTTCCGTCTTGTGTTGTCGGTAGAGTTGTAAAACTACCATAGGCTACTGTAGACCATCATAGGTAAGTGTAGACTACCGCAGTTTTGCTTCAAATGGCTCTAAGCACTATGGGACTTAACATCTGAGGTCATCAGTCCCCGCCATAGTTTTCGTAGTAGCTTTAGTCAGTTAACGTCGTACCCACGTGATCTGTAAGTTAGATGTGTTGCATATCTAGCGGGCGTTCCTCAAAACGATCGCCTTCTTTATTTATGCGATTAGTGTCTCAGTAATTCCCCTATACTCTGGAAGTGGGGAACCGTCTAGAAGCTGTGAGGATAGGCCAAGTAATCTACGGAACATTGTTGTCGTACATAGTTATCCTGCTGTCTGTTACATAAACATAAAAATTATTTATAGCAAAACTTAAAATGTCAATATTTAATTCATGTTTTATTCGAAAATTGTCGATTTGTCTCGTAAAAGCGCAAAATTACGCAATCAGCTAATTTTTATTACTTAAAAAGTGAAATTTATATTCTGTAAGGTTATAAAACTCACAATGGACTAGAAATGAATGGTGTGCGGTTGTAATTATGTGTAAAGCAAACAAGCAAACAAAAAAACTAACAGAAGTCGTCAAATCTCAGTTTTCTCTCTTACACATTCATTTCTATTTCTAACCCTAACAGTGCTGCCAATACTACAAGTAATCTTACCTCTATTACGTCATGTATGTAGTGTACCAAAATTACCGAGCCGTAGTTTTCGTATAGCGCAAATCTAACTGGCGCCAAAGCACGACGGGCCGCGGACAATAAGACAGTCACGAACTAGCAGTTAGATAGTTGATCTCAGCTCTTGCAGCCAGCTCGGTGCAATACTCTGAAGACTACATTCCGAATTAGCAGTCGCTGTTGACAGAGAACTAGCACAAGTAGCAGAGTGTGCGCGAACATTAGTATCAGAGGTCATTGTTGGCAACCGGAATAAAATAATAATTTGATCCTTTCACCGACCTCCCAATTCAGATGATACAGTTGCTGAAAGGTTCAAAGAAAACTTGAGTTTGATTTCAAACACGTACCCGACTCATACGATAATAGTTGGTGCTGACTTTAATTTACCCTGGATATGTTGGCGAAAATACATGTTTAATTCTAGGTCCGCTGCTCCCGAGCTCCAGGTCTGGGCTTCATCGTTTGTCCGTCGTCTCCTATGTGCTCCTGCTAGATGCAGGTACCCACGATGTTGTCATCCCGACTACCTTATGCACTCACATCCTGGAACTCTTCCATCACGGTCACTCGGGTATGTCTGAGATGAAAGGCATTATCAGGCGACATGTGTACTGACAAGGACTGAACAAGGACGTGGAGGCTATGGTGCGCCGCTGTTCTGCCTGTGCTCAACGTCAGGCTGCTGCACCCCAGTCTTTCGCCCCCTGGCCTACTCCCTGTTGCCCTTGAGATTGCATTTATCTAGATTTCGCTGGCCCCCTTCCTTGGCTCGATGTGGCTTATTGTAACGGACGCTTATTCAGACTACCCCTACTTGGCCAGCGTGGCATCCACGACCACTGCTGCCATGCTCAATGCCCGTCTGCAGATTCTCACCAATGAAGGGCTTCCCCGCATTGTCAGTGACAATGGGCCCCAACTCACTTCTATGATCTTCTAACAGTTCTGCACCGTGAATTGCATCAAAACACCTGTGTAGCCCTCCATTTCACCTCTCCTCCAATGGCAAAGCAAAGTGGATGGTGCGCACATTTAAGAAACAAATGTTGCAGGCCGTCAGTGCATCTGCCCCGACAGGAGCCCCTCACGGTGTTCCAGAGTACCTACAGGTCTACCCTTGTCCGTGGCCACAGCCCCGCAGAACTGCTTCATGGTCGATAACCGTGTACCCTCCTCCATCCTCTGGTACTCTAACTTAAGGAACCCAGACCCAACACACTGGACGATACCCTCCTGGTTCTGCTGTTTGGGGCTAAACTCTCATGGATGCCAAGATGCCAAGTGCGGTGGTGGTCACTCATGAGCGGCGCCTTACGATGGTTGATACCCCGAGTGGTTTGGAGCGTTGGCACATGAACCAATTCTGTCCCTACCTCCAGCCTAACCCTCCAGCTGTGGATCATTCTAAGTTGGCGTCCATGCCCTCACACGTCTGTCCTCCTCACGATTGCGCTCCAGGACACTGTTGGCAGCTCCCATAAGCATGGGTACGGAGGTCGAGACATCACCACTGATTCCGTCTGTTCCGCTGTTATCCACCACACTGCAGTTCCTCAGTGCAGTGCCCGACATGTTCCTTCTTCTAGCTGGGTGCTTCCACTCACGGGACACCACCTGTTTACCTCCGTAAACATCGGCCTCGATGCTTCAGCCCCTAAGCACCCATTTCGGGGGACGGAGGGGTCTGGTGTCCCGGTCCGACAATTTGGACAGCCCGCCAGCAGGCATGGACGTAGATGACATCCGCTAGGCGGCAGCCCTATAACCTGCGTGAACTACCGTCGCCATGACAGTGCTGTGCGCGTGTTACGCCTACACCGCCAGCCTATCGGCACTCACGGGGGCTCGATAATGCCGGTAGTGCAGGGGCTCCGAAGTAGTCGTGTTCCGTGTACGCTCTTGTGTTCTATACCATACACATCTTGTTGGTTCTTGAATCCCACTACGTCTCAGCCCTCGATCTGGTTTACTCTACGGACTCGTCAACTGCCGTATCCGTTGGTGGTTGATGTTGTTGTCATAATTGCCGTAACCGTTCGTAGTTGTTGTCCTCTTTGCTCTTTGTCGTCCATAGCTGTCTTTCTGTGGATTTGGGCGATTCATCGTCGACGCCCTCGGTCGGTTGGCCTGCGGCTTCCGGTCTGATTCCGGTTACTAGACACGACGACTGTATTTGCGCAAGCTGCTAAAGACATTCGTGACGTTATGTCCAGATGCTGACGTATCTGACAGAACGCTTGGGCCGTGCATGCCATCCAGACTGCCATCAGACTGCGGAGCAGCCCACAACCAAAGTAATCCCACCTCGGAGCTCGAAAACTCAGTCGTGCCACAATACTTCCACTTGCCTTAGCTTTAACACGTAGTGATTATGATATGGGAAGTAGCACCAACCCCCAAGATACCACCAAAGAGAGCCACTGACAGCATGTGTGTCACGTTACTGATACCTTGGTATCTAGCCATGTGTAAAATCTGCAAGTGACAGTCTTAAATCAATTCAGCATAACATGTTTTCATACCAAACACAGACAAAAACTATTAATCTCGTGTGTAGCTGAATATATGTCAGTATAACAACTTGTGAGTAAAAGAAACATTTGGTTATAGACACACAGCTCTATTGTTCCAGTCCTTTCAGGCCCACACTCAACAACCGTGAAGACGCATCTGATGACATAAATTGTTTTTGTTGGAGCAATTGAATGCTCCTGTTAGTTCAGCCCAATCATCCACAGTACCAGAAAGCTTCTATACGAGTAGTTCATTGCATGCTTGCTAAGTAACACTTGTTTGACAGGGCATAAAAAACTGAAAAATGGCAACATAATAAGAAACAACAAACAGCATTAATTAAGAGTACACTGTGACAGAAGTGATGGGATACCCCCAGGTATCGTGTCGGACCTCCTTTTGTCAGGTATAGAGAACCAGCTCAACATGGCATGAACTCAACAACCATTGGAAGTCTCCTGCAGAAATATTGAGCCATGCTGTCTCTCTAACCATCAATAATTAGGAAAGTGTTACTGGTGCAGTATGTTGTGTACAAATTGACCTCTAGATCATGTTCCATAAATCTTCGATGGGATTCTTGCCGGGCGATCTGGGTGGCCAAATCAACCGCTCGAATTGTCCAGAATATTCTTCAAACCAATGGCGAACAACTGTGGCCTGGTGACAAGGCGCATTGTCGTTTATAACATGAAGTCCATGAATGGCTGCAAATGGGTTCCTAGTAGTCGAACATAACCATGTCCAGTCAGTGATCGGTTTAGTTGGAACAGAGGAGCCAATCCATTCCACGTAAACACAGCCACCACCATTTTACAGCCACCACCAGCTTGCACAGTGCCTTGTTGATAAGTTGGGCCCTTGTCTTCGTCGGCTCTGCGCCACGCTTGAATCGTGTCATCAACTCTTACCAACTGAAATCGGAACTCATCCGCCCAGGACAAGGTTTCCAGTTGTATAGGGTCCAACTGATAAGGTCATGATGCCAGTAAAAGCGCTGCAGGCGAAGTCGCAATAACGTCAAATTCCGCCGCATTGTCCAAACGGATATGTCCGTGGTACATCCGACATTGATTTCTGCCGTTATTTCACGCAGTTTCCCTTGCCTGTTAGCATTGACAACTCTACGCAAACGCGGCTGCTATCGGTCGTTAAGTAAAGGTCGTTATCCACTGTGTTATCCTTGGTTAGAGATAATGTCTGATATTTGGTATTCTCGACACTCTCTTCACATCTCGGAATACTGAACTCCCTAACAATTTCGGGAACGGAATGTCCAATGCTTCTAGCTCCAACTACATATCGCTATCAAAGTCTGTGAATTCCCGTCGTGAGGGCAAAATTACGACGGAGACTTTTTCACATGAATTACCTGAGTACAAATGAGAGCTCCACCAATTCACTGCCCATTTATACATTCTATACGCGATACTAGCGCCGTCTGTGTATGCGCATATTGCTGTTCCATAATTCTTGCTATCTCAATGTATGTTACAAATGGTAATTAATTTTGTTAGAGTTTGATGCGTGGCTTTTGATGTCCCTTAGCAGTCTGTGATGTACATCTACATCTACATGGATACTCTGCAAATCACACTTAAGTGCCTAGCACAGGGTTTATCGAACCACCTTCACAAGTCTCTATTATTCCAATATCGTATAGCGTGCGGAAAGAATGAACACCTATATCTTTCCGTACGAGCTCTGATTTCCCTTATTTTATCGTGGTGATCGTTCCTCCCTATGTAGGTCGGTGTCAACAAAATATTTTCGCATTCGGAGGTGAAAGTTGGTGATTGGAATTTCGTGAGAAGATTCCGTCGCAACGAAAAACGCTTTTCTTTTAGTGATGTCCAGCCCAAATCCTGTATCATTCCTGTATCATTTCAGTGACACTCTCTCCCATATTTCGCGATAATACAAAACCTGCTGCCCTTCTTTGAACTTTTTCGATGTACTCCGTCAGTCCTACCTGGTAAGGATCCCACACTGTGCAGCAGCATTCTAAAAGCGGACGGACAAGCGTAGTGTAGGCAGTCTTCTTGGTAGATCTGTACATTTTGTAAGTGTCCTGCCAATAAAACGCAGTCTTTGGTTAGCCTTCCCCACAACATTTCCTAAGTGTTCCTTCCAATTTAAGTTGTTCGTAATTGTAATTCATAGGTATTTAGCTGAATTTGCGGCCTTTAGGTTTGACTGATTTATCGTGTAAGCGAATTTTAACGAGTTCCTTTTAGCACTCATGTGGATGACCTCACACTTTTCGTTATTTAGGATCAACTGCCAATTGTCGCACTATTCAGTCATCTTTTCTAAATCGTTCTGCAATTTCTTTTGATCTTCTGATGACTTTATTAGTCTATAAACAGCCGTGTCATCTGCAAACAACCAAAGACGGATGCTCAGATTGTCTCGCAAATCGTTTATATAGATAAGGAGCAACAAAGGGCCTATAACACTACCTTGGGGAACGCTTGAAATCACTTCTGTTTTACTCGATGACTTTCCGTCAACTACTACGAACTGTGGCCTCTCCGACAGGAAACCACAAATCCAATCACATAACTCAGACGATATTCCATAAGCAAGCAATTTCACCACGAGCCGCTTGTGTAGTACAGTGTCAAAAGGCTTCCGGAAATCCAGAAATACGGAATCGATCTGAGATCCCTTGTCAATAGCACTCAACACTTCATGTGAATAAAGAGCTAGTTGTGTTTCACAGGATCGATGTTTTGTAAATCCATATTGACTGTGTGTCAATAGAGAGTTTTCTGCGAGGTAATTTATAATGTTCGAACGCAATATATGTTCCAAAATCCTGCTGCATATCGACGTTAACGATATGGGGCGGTAATTTAGTGGATTACTCCTACTACCCTTCTTGAATATTGGTGTGACCTCTGCAACTTTCCAGTCTTTGGGTACGGATCTTTCGTCGAGCGAACGGTTGTATATGATTGTTATGTATGGAGCTAATGCATCAGCATACTCCGGAAGGAACCTAATTAGCATACAGTCTGGACCAGAGGAATTGCTTTTATTAAGTGATTTAAGTTGTTTCACTATTCCGAGGATATTAACTTCTACGTTACTCAAGTAGACAGCTGTTCTTGATTCGAATTCCGAAATATTTACTCCGTCTCCTTTTGTGAAGGTATTTCGGAAGGCTGTGTTAAGTAGCTCTGCTTTGGCAGCACTGTCTTCGATAGTATCTCCATTGCTATCGCACAGAGAAGGCATTTATTGTTTCTTGCCTCTAACATACTTCACATACGACCAGAATCTCTTTGGATCTTCTGCCAGGTTTCGAGACAAAGTTTCGTTGTGGGAACTGTTGTAAGTATCTCGCATTGAAGTCCGCGCTGAATTTCGAGCTTGTGCAAAAGATCGCCAGTCTTAGAGATTTTACGTCTGTTACATTTGGCATGTATGTTTCGTTGTTTCTGCAACAGTGTTCTAACCCGTTTTGTGTACCAAGGAGGATCAGCTCCATCGTTTGTTAATTTATCTCGTATAAATCTCTCAATTGCTGCCGATACTATTTCTTTGAATTCAAGCCACATCTGGTCTACACTTATATTATTAATTTGGAAGGAATGGAAATGGTCTCTCAGGAAGGCGTCAAGTGAATTTTCATCTGCTTTTTTGAATAGGTATATTTTTCGCTTTTTTTTTTTTTTTTTTTTTTTTTTTAGGATTACAGTATTCAATCTCGCCACGACAACCCTGTGTTCACTAATCGCTGAATCGGTTTTGATGCACGTTATTAACTCAGGATTATTTGCTGCTAAGAGGTCAAGTGTGTTTTCACAACCGTTTACTATTCGCGGGGGCTCATGAACTAACTGCTCGAAATAATTTTCAGAGAATGCGTTTAGCAAACGTAAGTCAGCTATCCATGGAGGACAAAGTATGCGACAAGCTGAAAGATAGGGTCGTGATGCGTGTCTGCCGCCACGTGAGTAACGGTAATGGGAAACCCATCCCAGGTGTGTTGTCATTCCACGTCGATGTGAAAACAGATTAGCTCCAGCTGGCCAAACGCTGGTCCTGAGGGCAAGTGGGAGAGGGCATCCGTATTTGAATGTTGGGCAGTAGGCTTGTACTTGGTGTGGTTGTAGGAGCTAAGGAAAAGAGCCCAGCTATGGAGCCTCTAGGCTGCCACTCAGGAAGCCGAGAGTGTGGCGCAAAGAGTGCTATGAACCATTTATGGTCTATAACGAGGGTAAACTGGGACCCACATAGATACACATGGTATTTCTTCACAGCAAAAATGAACGCCAACGACTCTTTCTCTATGTGGGAGTAACTGCGTTGGGCAGGCGTCAGTGTTTTGGATACATGGGCGATGGATTGTTCTGTGTTATCATCATTACAGTGAGCCAGCACTGCACCACTGCCAAAAGGAGAAGCGTCCACAGCCAAAACAAGGGGGGTGTGACAGGGAAAAGGGGGTAAGGCAAGGTGCAGGACGTAACTTATGCTTCATTTTCATATACTCTCGTTCGCTATGTGCCTACTAGTAGTTTTACAGAAAAAATGAGCAGGGCCTTCTTGCCGGAAATTTGATGTAATTAACTTTTCTACTGGGCTGCGTTTTCGCTAGAATAATTCGATTACTTAAAAAAAACATACAAAAGAACCATTCAAAAGCATCTAAACTCCGACACTCAGCCCCCACCGGTCGGGATTTCTAGTATATTGACCATGGCACTCCCTCCTACCACTGTAATAAAATTTGCGTCTGCGCGAATTATTTTCCACATTCGACTTTTTTTGGTCTTCATTGATGGGCTTATTGCGTCACTGGTGTAATCAAGCACTTACAAATTTAAAATGACGATCGTGTAAAATTTACCTAACGATTTTGTGAATTTGAGCAGCGTAAAATAAACAATTACATAATTGTATTCGTCGGGCTTTCTATGCTTGTGATGGTTAAGTTTGGATCGAATTGTCAACGTAATTAGTTTTAGCCTAACGTTTACAAACGTCGTTTTTCTATTATTACGCTCACGGTCACGTTTACATTAATACTGTTAACTAAATAATCAACTATGCTGGTGGCGTAACAGCCCAATCGACAGAGACCGAAAAAGGTCAAATATCGGGAACAGGGTGGTCGGAATTTTTGTACAGTGGTAGAAAAGAGTATCACTAGCAACATACTGGGAATCCTGACTGGTGAGGGATGAGTGTGGGAATGCAGCTGCGTTTGAAGGTTACTGTTCTACAGTTTTCTTGAATAACTCGAAAAATGGTTCCCTTCAACGAAAACGCATCTCAGTAGAAGCATTAACTACATTAAATTTCGTACAGAAACATCCTGTTCATTTTTTCTGTAACACCAATAGTTTGCGCATAGCGAGCAGGAGAATATGAAAATCTTGTTGATGATTTTTGAAGAACAGACTAAACATTGCGAGTTGCTTAAAACGACATAGCTAGGGGCAGCTGAATCATCCTCTGTGTATGCTGCAAATAATCAGGGCGCAAACCACTTAGACTAGTTACAGTTATGGTTAAGTGAAGAATTCCTGTCACTTTGATTATGATTGTCGGCAAACCATTCCTCCAAAAATTTATTATAACGTACCATTTGAGTCAGCTTCCCAACTGCATCTTTTGATGCGTTTAGTTTTAAGATAGCACATAAGGACTTGTGCTTTTTTGTGTTCAGCCGGTCGGCACTTTGAATTCTTTCGTAGTTCATGTCGCTGGGACTCTGCATCAGCTACGAACGATTTCGGACTGAGTAGAACTTACATTTTTCGAGCTTTTAGTTCTGTGATGTTATGAATAGGACAGCGTAACTTTTAAAAATTGCTGCATATAGCTTTTATTTAAATTTGTAGTGATTTTCAAACCAACGTATGGGGGCTCGAGTCATATTTAGGTCCAAATTACGACAGCAGTTGCGGTAGATCGGTCCTCAGCACTGTACTGTTGAATGTGTGGGACAAAAAAACTGTGACAATTTTTGATTATTAATCAAGCTTTTGGTTGACATTTTTTATACACGACTCCTATAGATCCAACCTTCTTTTCTTGATTTTACATATCAGTGAGAGTTAAATTAAATATTTATTGAGACGGACAGACAGCGACCAGATGTAGACGTAGAGGAGCCAAAGAATTTATTTATTCAGTGGTCGCATTAATAATTATACCGTAGCATCGCAAGAGTAGTACAGAGCGCAGAACCTTATGACTTGCGCTACAGAAGACTGCGGGAGATTAGATGGATGGATCCAGTAATTAATGAGGAGGTAGAGAATCGAAATGGTGAAAGGCGGAAGCTATGGCATATCTTGGATAAAAGAAGGATCAATTGGTAGGACACATCCAGAGGAATCGAGGAACCGTCAGTTTCATAATGGATGGATTTCTGGAGCGTAAAAATTATAGGAGGAGAGTTAGGGATAAATACAGTATGCAGACTCAAATAAGTGATTATTCATAGACGAAGAGGCTTACACAGGACAGACTAACATGGAGAACTACATCAAACCAGTCTTCTGGCTGAAGGAAACAGCCTTTGGGAAGGTCACAAGTGTCCTACACATTGTAACTGCTATAAGTGAGTGGGACGTCCTTTGTAAACTTGTGCACAGTTTGACTGAACTCTCTCATTTTGAGAATACTGAAAGAGTCATCTGTTTTACTTTATAAAAGCATTTAAAAAATATTTTTAAGACCTAAAGATGACAGCAAAGTCTGTCGAAACCGGCTGTCTTAAATGAAGAAATATTTTATGCGATCCAGGATGCTGAATGTTTTTAGCTTGTGTACAATCTTGTAATGGAGGCCGACTGACCTGTGTGAAGTTCTGTGCAGTTAGTCGACCATTTATGTTCAGCTACGATGCCCTCATCGCAAACTCCGCTTATTGTCCATTCCGCGTCATGCTGAAGGGGGCTGTACTGCTTGGCAGCCACAGTTGCTGTTGCGATAAACATTAAACTATCACTCACCTATATTTTGATCAGTGTTCAGCCAGACAGGTGATTCACGTGTGCCGCTATTTGAACACTGTTTCTGGAGGAAATCTCTCCTTTTAATTATTTAAAAGGGCCATGTTGTTGCGGCTAGAACTCGACGCTGACAGTGTGGACGGATTGCCTGACCGTACGTAGATCAGGAAAAGGTGTCGCTTCCCCTCTTGGAAATTGGTTGTGGAGGTAGTAGTGCCTTGAACCACAAGAAAAATGGCTCTGAGCACTATGGGACTCAACTGCTGAGGTTATTAGTCCCCTAGAACTTAGAACTAGTTAAATCTAACTAACCTAAGGACATCACAAACATCCATGCCCGAGGCAGGATTCGAACCTGCGACCGTAGCGGTCTTGCGGTTCCAGACTGCAGGGCCTTTAACCGCACGGCCACTTCGGCCGGCTGAACCACAAGACGAGCCGTTAATGATATATCACTGTGTTCACAACAGTCCTGTATTCTAACACAGAGACGGGATTGTTGTAGGCGGGAGATTATTGTTCCTCAGTGACATAGATGGTTTCTGGCATGCTTGCGCCGATGGTAGCAGTTGCTGACCGAGGATGCAGCAAGTGTTAGCATCGGCGTTAGCAAAGCTACAACGGATGTGTGTCCACGAACACAGACCGTATGCCAGCACTAGCCAGTGCTCATCAACGATGAAGGCCCGCAGAACAAGATGACAGCAACAGAGATGCTGAGATGCAGGTTTGAACATATTTTAAGAAGACTGTAAACCGTCACCTGGAGACTTATGTGCCCAGTAGGCGCATAAAGGACGGAAAGGACCCACCATGGTTTAATAACGAAATTCGGAAAATGCTGAGGAAGCAGAGGTTGTTGCACGCTCGGTTCAAAAGAGGACACTCAGGCGAAGGTTAGTGAGATTCGCCTGACTGTGAAGCAGCAAAGCATACAACAACTGAAACCGTCATACCTCACCAAAAGATCTGCCAGAAAACCCGAGAAAATTCTGGTCCTATGTAAAATCGCTAAGCGGGACTAAGGCTTCCATCCAGTCCCTTGCTGACTAGTATGGTGTGGCAGTTGAAGACAGCAAACCGAAAGCCGAAGAAATCGTTCAGTCGTACAAACATACCGTCATTTGACCATCGGACAAACTCTCGTGTGGACGGCGTAGTAATAAGCATCCCTGGTGTAGAGAAACAACTGAAAGGTTTGAAAGCAAATAGGTCAGCAGGTCGGGATGGAATTCCAATTCAGTTCTGCGAAGAATAGTCTATGGCATTGGTCCCTTACCTAGCTTGTATTTATCGCGAATCTCTCGCCAGTCCCAAGCGACTGGAGAAAAGCGCAGGTGACGCCTCTACATAAGAAAGGTAAAAGAACGGACCTGCAAATTTACAGACCGCTAGCCCTAACTTCGGTTCGCTGCAGAATTCTTGAACATATTCTTAATTCAAATACAATAAATTTCTTGAGACCGAGAAGCTCATGTCCACGAATCAGCACGGTGTTAGAAAGTATCGCTCGTGCGTAACTCACATGATGTACTGCGAACTATTTTGAGGAACAACAGGCAGATTACATATTTATATTTGTTCTCTATATACATAAATGAATTGGTGAACAGGGTGGATAGGAGTCTGCGGTTGGCTGCTGACGATGCTGTGGCATATGGCAAGGCGTCGAAAATGAGCGACTGTTGGATGATACAAAATGACTTAGGCAAAATTTCTAGTTGGTGCGATGAACGGCAGCTAGATCTAAATGTGGAAAATATAAGTTAATGCAGATGAGTAGAAAAAGCAAACCCATAATGTTCGGATACAGCATTAGTAGTGTCCTGTCTGACACAGTCACGTCGTTTAAATATCTGGGCGTAACGTTCCAAAGCGACATGAAATGGAACGAGCATGTGAAGACTGCGGTAGGGAAGGCGAATAGTCGACTTCGGTTTATTAGGAGAATTTTAGGAAAGTGTGGTTTATCTATAAAGCAGACCACGTACAGGACTTTGATGTACCCTTTTCTTGAGTACAGCTCAAGTATTTGGGATCCGTACGCGGTCTGATTAAAGGGAGAACATCGAAACAGTTCATAGGCGAGCTGCTAGATTTGTTATCGGTAGGTTCGAACACCACGCAAGTGTTCTAGAGATGCTTCGGGAATGTTGAACTTTTAAGTACAAATAAATGTTCGAAAGAAAGATTGGTTTCACTGAACGTCGTTAAAAATGAATCGCCTTTCCCCACACTGCGCTTTGCTGTTGGGGCTGATTCCCACTATTACTCGTAATCCGCAAGTGACGGCTAAAGTGGCTGCAAACTCAGTAGTTTTATCCGTACCAGCAACTCCTACCTCTCTGTCTGCATCTAATTTCATTCAGCCCGATGACAGCCTTTCATTCCACACAAGCGTAAGTTCTGAAGGATCCTAGATCTGGTGAAGATCTGTTTGAGACGACATCTAGAAGCGAAGCTTCGAAGTGAAGAAGGCTGCCCGAGAAGTAAACATCTGCAGGGCACTTCCGATAAGGAAACTTTGGCGCCGCATAATTTTGATGGGTTGAATACTAATTCTTGTGAGTGTCTTTCCGTAAGATGTTGTCTAACACAATGATGATCTCCCTTCCTTCCTATTTTAGTGGTAACCCATAGTTAAGGCTCACCAGCCATTTGACCATCTTCTTCTGTGCGGATGCACAAACAGTGCCCGAACTCTTACGGGAATCGGCAACAAACCGCGAGTGATGAGTATAATGGGCAGGGGCACTATGAATATAGTGCGGAACAGTAAGTTGGGACTGTGGGTCTCACGGGAGGCGTGCCAGAGAGAAGTCCCTGCAGTCGCACTGTCCTCTGTGTCCTCGGTGGCTCAGTTGGATAGAGCGTCTGCCATGTAAGCAGGAGATCCCGGGTTCGAGTCGCGGTCTGGGCACACATTTTCAACTATTCCCCGTTGACTTATACCAACGCCTGTATGCAACGAGGGGTATTCATTTCATTGTAAAAAGTTGTTTGTCTTGGCGCTCCAAAATTTGTCCAGCTTACTCTCTCTTCTGTGTGTCTCCTTTCGTGTGCTGGCCCGTACGTCGCACTCCTTACTTCAGCTTCTAAATTATTTATGTGAACCAATAATACTAAACGTGTTTTTAAATATTCTGTTTGGCAGCGCATGGACGTGTGTTGGTGTCCCACGCACTCAAAAGGTGCCCCAAACTTTCTCTTCCCATTCTAGTTTCTAAGACGTTATCTTAACAGCCCGTGTTCTTCAGCGAAGCTTGACTTCCCGCTGTTTTCCTCTACAACAGCAATTATTCTGGGACTCTGGCCAGTAAGCAGACACATCCCATGCATGCAGCTCGTGAAAAACAGACTCTGCTGTCCGGCACATCCTGGAGATGTAATCTGCGTTGTTTGACTTCAGGTCCATAGAAGCGTTTTTCTTACTGTCATTTTACAAAACGCAGCTCTGCCCAACATTATAACTGCCTCGCACCGCGAACGGTGATTCTCCGAATAGCCCTAGAGACTGAATGCCTGTGGTTTTATGACCTTCTAGTGCTTCCTTCACCCTCAGCGGAATCCAGCCTTCTTTCGTAGTGACTTCACACTTAGCTGTGCATGTAAATCAACATAGGAAATCATAATCTAAGTAGTTATGTGTTGCATTATCTAGTGGACTTTATTCTGATTTAATTAGACTATCTCATATGGGTTTAGCATAAGTTGCAGTACAGTTTGGTAAAAACGATCACGTAACACCTACGGCTCCTGGAGACAAAGCCCTTGGAAGATGACTGGATGCTCCATCTGCTACTGCAGTGGTTTTCGCCTCAAATTTCACAGCTGATGAAGACAACATGTTTGGCGTCATGTAACCACTCAAATACGATCGTGTAGAAAGAACGACGGTCAGCATCTGAGAGTGAAGGTCTGATTTGGCGGAGTATTTATTATATCCTACTCGCCAGTACTTCTCAAACAGGAGCAGCCCCACCCTGGAAGGAAAAACGGGCCACAGCAGCTGGTTGTCGCCACTGGGTGGCGATGAGTCATTTGTTCTCATTTTCTTCTTTAGTCAGCTCGTGCAGGAGCGTAGCTGGACCTGCAATATTGCCCAGCTTCACATTTCAGCGACTCTGGCTAGTTGCTTTCGCTTCATCAGCTTACTGAATAAGCGCTTTTTCATTCAGGGTACACTTTTATACGATATGGTTTCTTGCCTTTAGACTGACCCTCGCTTCCCACTGTACGACTTATTGGTGAGCTTTGCAGGAGCCGTTTATCGCTCCTGGCGAAGACGTGGTGCAACAAAGTTAAGACAGTATTGAACGAATATGTAACCCTGTGTAACATAACACTATTTGCTACAATTAATGAAGACATTACCTTAGAATAAATATACAAGGAACCCCTTGTAAGGCTCATTTGAAAGTGTTGTGTTAACAGCTATGTCCGGAAAATATTAGCTGCTAATTACTCAGAGGGCGACAGAAGATGAGTGTCCGGGAAGTGCAGAGATGAACCTTCTATGGGATGTATGTATTACACTCCAAAAAATTGACATTGTAGACATAAAAAATGTTCAATACAAACCATTAACTTGCGCCATGAACACCGAATGAGAAATAACGCGCCGAGTGATCACAAAGGTTCACACCATCAAGGTCGAAGACGAACTCCGAGGGAGTTACAAACCCTGCAGGACGTTCAGGTAGATACCCACTCTTAAAGAATGCATATAGAATCGTTTTGATGTAATGGGGTGATGAGAACTAATGGAATGTGATAGCGTGCAACCAAATACTAAACAGCCTGTCGTGGAGCTTATCGTGGAATTGGTATCCTTTAAGTCGCAGCTGGAGATGGTGCGATGATTTGTTTTATAGACACGGAAAAAACAAACATGCAAAGGCTGATTTTTTCAGTGCTTCCAGGTAGTATGAATTGCAATGTCGCACACTTTTCAGGAGTGATTGTTTGCTCTAAAAGTGTATGATTTTTATGCGCAGATCAGGAATCGAGCAAAAGCAAGTTATTTTGACCAGCTATTGGCCAAAAGCGCTGCTCATACAATAGTAGAAGCTCTCTTATGCCCGCTTTCCCACTTCTGCTTTCTATCAAGTAAATATTTCCTACTGGCCTTGTAAGATCGCACACACGAGAAAGAATCGTAGGGGGCAGAGCACCTCCAACTTCTCGCAGCGCAACAAATAACTTTCCAGCCAATTTACCATCCAGATTGACAGTCGGTATAATTGTATATGAATGCGTTAAGGCACAGATATTAGTTGATCTTGATGCAACTCTCTTGGTGCCTCTAATTTCCTGGGTTCCTTTCATATGCATTTCCTCTTCAAGTCCCGGATAGTCGGAGTTGAACGATGAGATAAGTTTCTTTATCTCATCTATGAATTTTCGGGCCGATTTCGCAGTTTGATGTGCACCGTGAAGTTCATGCTTTGCTTGAAATTTCTCTAGCTTACGTCTTCCAAAACTGTAGCACTGTTTGAAGTTATGCAACCATGCCCTGCTTCCCCTGAAGTCACTGTAATTTATGTCGCGCGCTGTGTGATGTACGTAACGTAGTGGGTCACAATCATGCACATTCTGTAAATTCTATCGAGCATCCTTGAAATTCACAAACAACAGTTTTCTAACAAGTGCGCCTTGTCCTCCCTCGAATATCCGTAGTTTTTCTTGTGCACTATACAGTCATGTTACTGCGGATTTATTCGAAATCTATTCACAATTGTTTTTACTATGATGCGGGTGACCTGCCATGTACGTAAGTATACTTATTATCCACTACTTGGACAACGACTGCCCCCTGCTACTCTTCACTGGAGATGAGATTTGTGGCTCCCTGTCGCAGAAGGATGATGAACTACGTGGGTCGACACCTGTTTCAGCATCGCCTTCAGTTGTTAAGCACGTATCGTCGTCATTGTACTCCTGGTGTATATTGGTGTATATTGCCCGCACTGTCTAGTGTATACGACATTACAAATTCCACTGACTCATATTCCAGAAACGTTAATTTTTCACCTGCCATTTCTTTCTCTCTCTACGAAATTTGTGTTTGCTTCGTTTATCGTTGCCATTGCTCTGCTTTTTACGAGCGCCACTAGCACTGTAGCACTGTTGTGAGTTACTCGACGACTAAACAGTTCCACTACATGCTTTGTTCACCATTGGATACCTCCAGTTCCAACACTTGTTGCCATTAGCAGCAAATATTTTTGTTACATGGTAGGCAGTATATGGGCGTCGAATGCCGTCAACATCATTGACCTATTGCGATTTCGTACTCAACGGGTTCCTTGCTAGTGTTCAAACAAACCCATGAAACGGTCTATTGAGAGAGCTAAAACCTGAATATGGGGCACTGGATGCGCAGTGGAATGTTTTCCCCCAAAATATGAATCCTTCTGTGATGTTTATCCTGTGCGATATAAGTTTTCTGGCCGGCCGCGGTGGCCGAGCGGTTCTAGGCGCTCTGTCCGGAACCGCGCGACTGCTACGGTCGCAGGTTCGAATCCTGCCTCGGGCATGGATGTGTGTGAGAGTTAGTTAGGTTTAAGTAGTTCTAACAAGGGAACCTCCCCATCGCACCCCCCTCAGATTTAGTTATAAGTTGACACAGTGGATAGGCCTTGAAACACTGAACACAGATGACTCGAGAAAACAGGAAGAAGTTGTATGGAATTATGAAAAAAATAAGCAAAATATACAAACTGACTAGTCCATCCGTAAGATAGGCAACATAAAGGATAGTGTACGCTCAGGATCGTCGTGGTCCAGTTGTTAGCGTGTGCTGCTGCGGCACAAAAGGTTCTTGGCTCAAGTCTTCCCTCGAGGGAAAATTTTACTTTCATTATTTTCGCAAAGTTATGATCTGTCCGTTCGTTCATTGACGTCTCTGTCCACTGTAATAAGTTTGGTGTCTGTGTTTTGCGACCGCACCGCAAAACCGTGCGATCAGTAGACGAAAGGACGTGCCCCTCCAATGGGAACCGAAAACATTTGATCGCAAGGTCATAGGTCAACCGATTCCTCCACAGGAAAACACGTCTGATATATTCTACACGACACTGGTGACGGCTTGTGCGGCACATGACAGGAATATGTTGTCGACCCACCTAACTTGTACACTTGGTGAATGGGTAAAAAGATTCTTCTACCTTGCCCGATTTAGGTTTTCTTGTGGATGTGATAATCACTCCCAAAAAAGTGATGAAAACATAAGAGTTTGTCACATAAACTGCAACAAATGAATGCAACAGTTTCACAGTCGCTCAGTTTTCCCTGTGCTCTGTCAAAACGTATGTTTTTAACGTTTTCAAATTTTTCCGTCTGTAGACAGTCAAATCCTACATATGTCCAAGCAAATCTGAACATGTCCTGGAATTTTGGAGATCGAAGTTGATTTTGTGTGAGTGCCTGAACTGAAAATAAAAAAATTAAAATTTTCACTCTAGGCAAGTCTTGAACCAAGGACCTCTCGTTTCGCAGCTGCTCACGCTAACCACGAGAGCACGGCGGCCCTGAGCTCACATTATCCGTGGTGATGCCTATGTTGCATATGGACTACTCAGTTTGTATATTATGCCTATTTTTTTCCTAGTTCCACACAACTCCTTCCTGTTTTCTCCATTGATCTGTGTTCAGTTTTTCAAGGCCTATCCACTGAGCCAACTTATAACTAAATCTGAGGGGGGTGCGATGGGGAGGTTCCCTTGTAAGTTCTAGGGGACTGATGACCACAGAAGTTAAGTCCCATAGTGCTCCGAGCCATTTGAACCATTTGATATAAGTTTTCTACATTCAGCTGCCTCTAAAACAGGGGAATGTTCTTAGCAATCCCTTATTCAAACAATTTATCTCGAAAATATTCAGGATGGGCGTAAACTACCTTGCTTTTAGTTTTCTGCAGCTATGCGTTAGTTGCACTGTCATACACTGTCATACGTAGCAGTATTCAACTGCAGAGAAGCTACAACACAAGATACACCAGATGCAGAACGTCTTGTACAAATTGTTATTGCTTTTAATGCTTTGCTTGAGCGTAACACAACAACACAAAATCTGTGTCGTCGGAGAAAACGCTTTACAATTTGCAAGATTTCATGCGTGATTGGGGTGAGCAGAGCTGTTTTTTTTTTTCTCAAAAATTACTTTATAAATTGTTGCAGGTATATAGAAAGGCCTTCCTTTCGTTTCTGATTAAAAACCACATGTCATTAATGTTTCGAAGACCAAGGTGACGTGTTTTGTCTTCGTGTTTAATGACCCACACCGTTGGCTGTGCTGTCATTTGTGACGGCTGCATCAGCTGCCTTTGACGAGACCCAATAAAGGGTTTAGAAGACCGAGGAAAGAGTGAAGCGATGTGGAACAGCCTCTGAATTGTGAACAAGGACGCAGGCCTGGAAGTAGAAAAGGGCTCTAGGTTCTCCATTCGTGTAAAGCAGTCTGGTTACTTCATGTATCAGTTATACGCGACTACATACCGAATAAAAGATTTTGCTGTAAGAATGTGATCATATTTCCAAGCCCTCCATCTCCCAGTGATCACACTAGTCAAGGACCTTGCTTTAATTAAGGAAGAGCGCCATGTTCTGGCTCTGAGCACAATGGGACTCAACTGCTGAGGTCATTAGTCCCCTAGAACTTAGAACTAGTTAAACCTAACTAACCTAAGGACATCACAAACATCCAGCCCGAGGCAGGATTCGAACCTGCGACCGTCTTGCGGTCTTGCGGTTCCAGACTGCAGCGCCTTTAACCGCATGGACACTTCGGCCGGCTAGCGCTATGTTCTTTCCTACTGTTGTGGGTTAGGTATCGTCGAGCAGCTACCATCTTTTTCTTACCGAATGACATTTAAAACAATTAAAACGCTGGTCTGCAGTTTTGTGTCCGTGCCAAAATGTTGTTTTCAAAGCCGGTAGTTCATGTGAGCAGAGATGAACATCAGAAAAGCCAAGTCCGCCGGCTGTATGTTGGGAGATCAAACACTTCCCACCGAAAACGCTGCAGGGGCGTACTCATTGCCCTGAAGTGCGCGGCCAAGAATTATCATGAAGAAAGAAATGCGTCAAATGCGTTACGCGGGGATGCATGGAATCGGGCGCAACCTTGCAGTGGGCTCCCATATTTGGCCACTGTACGCTCAGAACTGAAAAGAGGGGCGGTGACGCTATCGACAGGGATACTGAGGATTCTGCCCAACACATATGTGCAAAGCTTAATCAGATTTTCACTGTCGTTTCCATATCTCAACCAACCGGAATTTACTTTCCCAATAGCTATCGCACATAATCGTAGGATAAAACTTAAAACTGCAGCAACACTGGCGGTGTAAACCGTCTAAAAGAAAGATCAGTATCACGAATGGCCTCCGTTAGCATCTTTAACAGTTTGTGATGAACTGTGTAGAGTGATTTATCGCATTTGATAGATTTTCTACAAGAACTATAACCACTTGATGTAGACTGACAATGAATAGTCGACAGTTGGAGAGATCTGTTACAGCCAGTGAGAATTGTTCTGAGTCAGAGAGAAGATCGAGTTCTCGCGATGAAATCAGAAAGCTGAAAAGTAGTGTGGACTTTAGTAGTCGTGACGGCGTAAGTACGACGCGGCGAGAGGCAGCTGTGTGAACAATTCGGTGCAGTCAGGGGTCACGGGCCGTTACACGGCGTGTTTACGCGGCTCCATTTGTGGCAAAGATTACAGATATTTGTGTGGGGAGGCGCCGACCCCGCCCCGGTATTAGCGGCCGACGGCGTAATGGAGCGGCCGCTGATAGCCGCTCCGCCTTCCCACGGTGCGCCTGCCTAATGTTGACAGCCGGCCACCTCGCCGCGCCTCGCATTACTGTAAATATTAAAACGCCATCAGCACCACGACAAACGCCGATAAACGCGTGGGCGAGTCTCCCGAGGAAACGAGCGCCAGAGTTATATGCCGTACCCTTACAGCGGCCCGCGAGAGCGAACGAACCAAACCAAATGCCGCTAGGTGACTCCGTCCAGCACAGGGCTGATGCCGGGGAAATGGATCATCTCATCACCTAGGGTGAAAGGAAATTACTGTCTGAAGTGACAAGCACAAGGACATACGATATGCCAGTGGCCTCTGTTCCCGAATACACTGTTTCGTAATACACTACAACAGTAGGGTGGACTGCAAATAATGAAAGTTTACTTCATGAATTAGACTTGTAATTATGGTCTCTATGTGCAATTATAGTATTTGTGGTTTTTCAATTAGATCGTTCTAAATGGTGTTAAAAATATCTTGTCGTACTGAGGAAGAACCGTGCCAGATACATGTACGTTGAGTCACACTACCACACTCAGAACAGTTACACTTGTGCTTTGTTGTTTCGTAGGTTTTATAGTTGCTGGGGACTTAATTAATCAAGTGTGTTAACGGAAATTTACCTTCATTCTTTATTGTTATTTTATGCAGTCAGATTGCGTACTAATACTAGTCAGGGCCAACCGGTTGCGAGACTACTAAAATTATTATTATTTTCATTTTATAATTAAGCCCCCTTGCACGTGGCGACCGCTGCTTGGGGTCGTCCCTTGGAATTCTTTTGATAGTAAAAATAGCAGACAGTAGGATTGTTGTAGTAATTTGTAGTTTATTAATTGTAGTCTATATTGCACTTATGTTGTTGTTGTTGTTGTGGTCTTCAGTCCTGAGACTGGTTTGATGCAGCTCTCCATGCTACTCTATCCTGTGCAAGCCTCTTCATCTCCCAGTACCTACTGCAACCTACATCCTTCTGAATCTGCTTAGTGTATTCATCTCTTGGTCTCCCTCTACGATTTTTACCCTCCACGCTGCCCTCCAATACTAAATTGGTGATCCCTTGATGCCTCAGAACATGTCCTACCAACCGATCCCTTCTTCTGGTCAAGTTGTGGCACAAACTCCTCCCCAATCCTATTCAATACTTCCTCATTAGTTATGTGATCTACCCATCTAATCTTCAGCATTCTTCTGTAGCACCACATTTCGAAAGCTTCTATTCTCTTCTTGTCCAAACTATTTATCGTCCATGTTTCACTTCAATACATGGCTACACTCCATACAAATACTTTCAGAAATGACTTCCTGATACTTAAATCTATACTCGATGTTAACAAATTTCTCTTCTTCAGAAACGCTTTCCTTGCCATTGCCAGTCTACATTTTATATCCTCTCTACTTCGACCATCATCAGTTATTTTGCTCCCCAAATAGCAAAACTCCTTTACTACTTTAAGTGTCTCATTTCCTAATCTAATTCCCTCAGCATCACCCGATTTAATTCGACTACATTCCATTATCCTCGTTTTGCTTTTGTTGATGTTCATTTATATCCTCCTTTCAAGACACTGTCCATTCCGTTCAACTGCTCTTCCAAGTCCTTTGCTGTCTCTGACAGAATTACAATGTCATCGGCGAACCGCAAAGTTTTTATTTCTTCTCCATGGATTTTAATACCTACTCCGAATTTTTCTTTTGTTTCCTTTACTGCTTGCTCAATATACAGATTGAATAACATCGAGGATAGGCTACAACCCTGTCTTACTCCCTTCCCAACCACTACTTCCCTTTCATGTCCCTTGACTCTTATAACTGCCATCTGGTTTCTGTAAAAATTGTAAATAGCCTTTCGCTCCCTGTATTTTACCCCTGCCACCTTTAGAATTTGAAAGAGAGTATTCCAGTCAACATTGTCAAAAGCTTTCTCTAAGTCTACAAATGCTAGAAACGTAGGTTTGCCTTTCCTTAGTCTTTCTTCTAAGATAAGTCGTAAGGTCAGTATTGCCTCACGTGTTCCAGTGTTTCTACGGAATCCAAACTGATCTTCCCCGAGGTCGGCTTCTACTAGTTTTTCCATTCGTCTGTAAAGAATTCGTGTTAGTATTTTGCAGCTGTGGCTTATTAAACTGATTGTTCGGTAATTTTCACATCTGTCAGCACCTGCTTTCTTTGGGATTGGAATTATTATATTCTTCTTGAAGTCTGAGGGTATTTCGCCTGTTTCATACATCTTGCTCACCAGATGGTAGAGTTTTGTCAGGATTGGCTCTCCCAAGGCCGTCAGTAGTTCCAATTGAATGTTGTCTACTCCCGGGGCCTTGTTTCGACTCAGGTCTTTCAGTGCTCTGTCAAACTCTTCACGCAGTATCGTATCTCCCATTTCATCTTCATCTACATCCTCTTCCATTTCCATTATATTGTCCTCAAGTGCATCGCCCTTGTATAGACCCTCTATATTCTCCTTCCACCTTTCTGCTTTCCCTTCTTTGCTTATAACTGGTTTTGCATCTGAGCTCTTGATATTCATACAAGTGGTTCTCTTATCTCCAAAGGTCTCTTTAATTTTCCTGTAGGCAGTATCTATCTTACCCCTAGTGAGATAAGCCTCTACATCCTTACATTTGTCCTCTAGCCATCCCTGCTTAGCCATTTTGCACTTCCTGTCGATATCATTTTTGAGACGTTTGTATTCCTTTTTGCCTGCTTCATTTACTGCATTTTTATATTTTCTCCCTTCATCAATTAAATTCAATATTTCTTCTGTTACCCAAGGATTTCTACTAGCCATCGTCTTTTTACCTACTTGATCCTCTGCTGCCTTCACTACTTCATCCCTCAAAGCTACCCATTCCTTCTTCTACTGTATTTCTTTCCCCCATTCCTGTCAATTGTTCCCTTATGCTCTCCCTGAAACTCTGTACAACCTCTGGTTCTTTCAGTTTATCCAGGTCCCATCTCCTTAAATTCCCACCTTTTTGCAGTATCTTCAGTTTTAATCTACAGGTCATAACCAATAGATTGTGGTCAGAGTCCACATCTGCCCCTGGAAATGTCTTACAATTTAAATCCTGGTTCCTAAATCTCTGTCTTACCATTATATAATCTATCTGATACCTTTTAGTATGTCCAGGGTTCTTCCATATATACAACCTTCTTTCATGATTCTTAAACCAAGTGTTAGTTATGATTATGTTGTGCTCTGTGCAAAATTCTACCAGGCGGCTTCCTCTTTCATTTCTTAGCCCCAATCCACGTATAGATCCAATGCACGTATAGATTTTGTAATTGAACTTTTGTAGTTGTCTTGCCATTCTTCTAATGGTATTTTTGCAGAATTTAATTTTTGATGTCTCGTATACGGGTTTGACAATTTTGTGCAGTTATGAAGATTTCAATTGTTCGTTAATCGTGTTTGTCGGGAAGCATTTCGTGTGAATGGTATTGTTGGAGATAAAGTGTTATATTATGTGTAATTTTCGTATAGTGACGAGTTTTGTATGTTTTGTAAATGATTACGCGATCGATGAAAAAGGTAAACGTGATAGATAGTGAGAATAACGAAATTGTTAGCATGGCGAACTCGCCAACACAGGAGAACAGTAGGATGAATAATGAAGTAGAAAACAATTTAATAAGCCGGGAAAATAGTCTGGAACTAGTTCAAAATTTTTCACAATCAAAAAATTTTCAGAATACGAGATTAACGATAGCAGATTCTGGAATAGAGTCAAACACAGATAGTTTTACAGCTATGACGAAGGAAGTTAGTTTTACGGGAGATGTTAGGGGCGAAAAGAATTTCGAACCAGTTAATATGGAGCAGTTGATGAGTGCAATATTAAATTTGGGATCACAGTTAGGATCTGAATTAAAAACAGTGGCAATATGGTTAGAAACTGATATGGGAACAATGGAAACACGGTTAGACTCACGAATAGGGACATGTTTTAAAAACATGAAAGATGAATTAAAGAAAGAAATTAGAGAAGAAATACAACCGATTTTGAATGCTCACAATAACAGATTGATTTCAATAGAAATTAGACAAAAGGAACAGGATAGAGAACAGGAAGAAAGAGATCGCGCGATAGTACAAGAAGTTTCAGAGTTAAATCTTCAACGTGCACACGACAAGGAAGAAATATTTGAAAGAATCGAGGAATCCGTACCAAATGACAGAATAAATAACCTAACACAACAATATGAACAGTTAACTACTAAATGCGTCAATATTGAAACCCGAGTCGCGACACTTGACTTATCGGAAAGAGTTGAGGAGATTTCAGATAAATTGATAAGCCTTAGTTTAAATGGGGACAGAGATTCAGATGATACAGCTCCACTGCCATTTGCAGAAACCGAAGAGTACCAGTACATAAATAAACTTGTTGAGAATCAGGGAAAATTTAATGAACGCGTTAAAAGGGAATTTGAGGGGTTACGAAAACAAGTTAAACAAATTGAAAGCGAAACCGTAGGAAAAGACAGTAGAAGAAATTTAGAATCACAGGTAGCAGCGGGTTTTGAAGAAAATAATTTGTTTCATTTACGAGATGCAACAAGAGAGCGCCAGCCGCGCGAACTTGACAATAATCGACATTCGGACTGGGACAGACGTGGTAGGTCTTTGTCGCCACGAGGCGAAAACTTTGACTATAAACACTTTTTAACTGTTCGGAAATTTAAGATCTTTTGCAATTCTAAGAATGACATACATCCATGTTCATGGTTAGATCAATTTATGTACGCACTTCCACTAAATTGGCCACTAAGTCACAAACTGGAATTTATGTGTGGCTATTTAAGTCCTCAGGGGATTCACTACACTAAGTGAATATGAGCCGTAGCGTGCACAGGGCCCCGAGCTGTAGTGGTGCTATTTCTATTTAGTTTTCTGCACTGCTGCCTACTCTTTTACTATTCTTTGTATCTATCAAAACAATCCTTCAACTAGCAATCTATCTAGAAAAGGAGTCGGTAAATAATAACCGGATATGACTATTTTACCCAAAAGTGATTTCGGAAATTACCGTTTGGACTTAAATGTATCTTCAGCAGCATTGATTCGTAGTTTAATCGAAATTTTACCTGTTTATCTTCGTGACAATATTACTTCATATGTTGACGATATTCTTATTGCTAAACGTTCTTGGAGTGAGCATAACAAAATTTTGGATTCATTATTACGTATTTTTGCAAGAGTTGGTATTACAGTGAACTTGGAAAAATCTGAATTTGGTCGTTCTCAGGTGAAATTTCTTGGTCATATTATTTCTACAGAAGGTATTCTTCCTGATCCAGAGAAACTAGAGGCTATTCGTAATTATGCTGTTCCTACCACAAAACGTGATGTTCGTAGATTAGATTAAATTAATACTAGTTCCATAGATCATGAATACGATATTTCGTAATGATGTGGGACGAGTCAAATTTTCCAATACATGACATAATTAAGTTAATTTAACAACATAATTTAGTTAATATAACAAGTTTTTTATTTATGCTTGGTGTCTGTAATTTTCTTAGACGCTTTGTTAGATTGGACAATTTGGCCACACCTTGTTTATGTGAACCATCTGGAAAGAATTCTAATTGGTGTTGGGATGAGGAAGCTCAATCAGAATTTGAACAACTTCGTGATGCTTTAGTTGCTGCTCCACTTCTTTCCCATCCGGATTTATCTAAAGATTTTTGTTTGGCGACGGACTCATCATACAAAGGCCTAGGTGCACACTTATTTCAAGAGATAGAAGAAAACGGCGTTGTAGTACAGAAAACTATTGCATTTGGAAGTCGTGTTCTCTCTAAATGAGAAAAGGATTATTCGATTACGGAACTTGAAGCTTTGGCTGTTATATGGGCTTTCACAAAATTTCGCATATTTTTGTATGGCAGACATACTAAGGTTTACACCGATCATCGAGCTCTGGAATTTCTTATGTCAACAAAATTAACACATGGAAGATAGTCACGATGGGCACTGTATCTACAGGAATTTGATTTTAGTATTGTTTACATACAGGGTTCTTCAAATATTATTGCTGATGCTTTATCACGTCCACCTATGCGTTTAGTGCTGAGGAGGAATGCAAAGAAAACAATTATTGTTTGATGTATATTCAAGGCGTTGCGTTTGAAAATTTTGTCTTCGCTCCAGGACATCGCTAAGGAGCAAAACAAGGATCCAATCTGGAAGGACATTAAGGAGAAGTGGAGGAGAAAGGAAAGCGTCGCGATTAGACAGTATTATTTAGTTCGCAATGATATTCTTTTTAAACGAAAATCGGTTGACAACTCTGTTTGGTTAGTTTGCATTCCTGATGAGTGGGTAAATAAATTGATTTGGTATACACATTTCAGTTATGCACACTTTGGTCCCAGAAAATGCTTTCATAAATTACGAGGAAATTGCTACTTCAGTAATATGGAAAAACGTATTCGATTTGTTCTTGCCAAATGAAAATTATGTCAAAAGGCTAAGCCGCCAAATATTTCTCACAGAGCACCGTTGTTTCCTATCATTCCAGCGAAATTAAAGGAGATGGCTGCAGTCGATTTGTTCGGTCCAGTGGTTCGTTCTACTAATGGTTTTTCGTACATTTTGGTAGCAGTAGAATTGACATCAAAATATTTATGTTTTACACCTTTACGCAAAGCAACAGCTCGTTCAGCATCTAATGCTTTCATCAAACATTTTCTTAAAGAAGTGGGTCATGTTGATAAGGTTATATCAGATAATGGATCACAGTTTCGCTCTAAAATTTGGCTTCGTACTCTACGGCATCGTAAGATTAAACCAATTTTCATTTCACTTTTTCACCCTCAATCTAACGCTTCAGAGAGATGATTGAAGGAAATCAATAAATTGTGTCGTCTTTATTGTCATCAGACTCACAGAACGTGGGATCAGTATCTCCATATTTTTCAAAATAGTCTGAATGAACTCCCTAATGAGTCAACTTCTTTACTGCCTATATTGATATTAGAAAATAAAGCACCGACAAATCGCATTTCTGAAATCGTTCCTTTTCCGCCTACACGGAAACTGCGGCATTCTGAAGTTGTCAACCTGCTAGAAGAGAGAAATCAGCTAGACGTCATGGTCGTTTAAAAACCTTGTCAGTTGGTCAAAAGGTGTTGATTAAGTCTCATCGTTTGTCTCACAAAGGAAAAGGTTTGTGTCGCAAATTTTTTCTGCTTTATAACGGTCCATTTAGAGTTCGCAAAATTACTCATGATAACACTGTCGAAGTTCGAACTCTTAAATCACGGCGCTCTAAGGGAATACATCATACATCAAACGTTTAAAGTTTTGTGGAATGACATACTTTTGAGAAACTAACAGTTACATGTAAACACGCAGAGAATATAAGGATACCGCGCCGTGTTCTGGCGGCGGCACATACTCAAAGCAACAGTGAAGTCTGCGCGCCGCACAAGGCAGTCGTTGACCGCAAACGATTACTTCCTACGTCACGCGTACCTACAGCTGATCGAGCGCTCAGTGCGAATGCACTGACAGCCGTAAGCAAATACACAGTCTAATTTCTCCGAATAAATTCAGTATAAAGCTGTGGTGACTTGATAAATTATGTTATGAACGTTCAGTTTTTTCAGGATACAGTTGTATAAAATATTTAAAAACTTCAGGTAACTTCTTTGTGTGTCCGACGTTAAGAGGACCTGCTATCGAAATAATTTCAGGAAGAATGTAATTTCGAAGAAGAAAGTAATAAACTAAAAAGGTAACTATTAATTGAGTTTATTTTTCAGGTAATATATTTCCACTTAGGTACGTACTTTAGATGTAATGTGCTGCTCGCGATTACGTGATTTACACTTTGTGTTAACTGATTTTGACAATGATTGATTAATGAACAGGGTTGTTACTTATGTATATTATGCATCGCTTGGCTGCGCTGCTTTTTCACTGTTGTCATATTTTTTTATTATGTGTCTGCTGTGCTTATTTATTTAAATTATAATTGTCACCTGATTAGTCGTGCTGATATGGTTATGTATGTAAGTTATACTTTGTGATTTATCTGCTTGCGCCTTCATGTCTACTTATTAAGATTACATATGAACATTTATTTGCTTATGCTGATATGATGCTAATGGCCTGTTTATTATGTAAGATATATATTTGCTGCTTTGCGTATGGATTGCATATTTACACATTTTTGTTTTGTTGTCATAACTACTCTTTAATTTGGTATATAGAAATTCTGATATATGGTGTACGAACATGGAGTTTAGGTCACACTATGGTATTAATTATAGATTGTTCGCTTGGCAGAGCCTCGTTGTAAGGACTGTGCTACATCCATTTGTTGACATTCTGTTCTCTACTGGTATATTTACTCGCTATTGCATGTTTTGCTTACGCTCAGTGCTTTATATTTTAAGATAAGAAAATGAACTGCTATAATTCTACGAACGACATTGGTACAAGAAACTTCATTGAAGTCACATGAGCTGGAGGTTTTAATGGAAGCTAACGACATGAAATACCAACACTCGGTTTAGACCATTGACAGTTATTACACTGCATTCTTCGTGAGCAATTGAAATAGCAAGTGACACGTGACACAAGAAATGCTCCACATGTTTCCTTCTGTTTTGCCATGCTTCTTGAAGTGGTGCACACACTGTGAAATATTACGATCATTCACACTCCGTACTCGTACTTACTTACTGAAAGTTATTCAAACTAAAGGCTGTTAGAGGTCATGTATGCATTTCTCTTATTTAATGATGGACAAGGTAACCAAAATGTATTTTATAATTCATAATGAGTAGAACATTTGGGTCAGGTGGATTACACAGAGGTTGTGTGTGGACATTGTGTCTTCGGATTGTATGGGATGATGAATTGAAGTTTGCACTAGGATTTTATCTGTACTTGTTCGAGGAGACTGTCTAGAGGAAAGAGTTGTTATGGGAGTGAAATGATATTGGAGATAAGGTTTATATGAATCGACGTATTGAAGAGGTATTGATATTGTGTGAAGTTGATGATTATTGGAGTTTTCGTGGACAAGAGGTAAGGTAAATGATATTGATGATAAGGTTTATATGTATCGACGTAAGAGGTATTATTGAAGTATTAAGATTATGTGATGCTGATGATTATTGGAGTTTTGGTGGATAAGAGGTAAAGTAAGTGAGGAGCATTTTTTTTTGTTTGTTTGTATGGAACAAGGAAGATGAAGATGGCAGACTAGAACACCCAAGCAGAAGGAAGAAAGGAAGATTGTCTACACACGCACACACTTTGTTAAATCAATAAGCAGTGTATACTTTTTTTTTTGAGAGAGGAAGTATTTGCATATCTTGGCACACTGACAGTTGTTCAGCAACCGTACAACATTGGTGTTGACATGATGACATGATGACTATGACGTTGACTAACTATTATTGACTGTTATACACTGTTACCACTACTACTTGATACACATGTTGAACATCAAATTTTGACAGAATTGCATTTACACAGTTAACACTATTCAATTACACAGTAGTATTTAATATGTGGATGAAAGATGAGTGAGTGTGTTTTGTGTGTTTTCCTTTCCTAATCGCAAATAATTGGTACCGCCCTATATCCTAAATATTATTTTACTTGTTTGTTGTGGCTTGCACTGACACCCATAAATATTATAGGTTTACTGATATTTGTGTATTTGTAATAGTTAATATGACAATTATCTGATAGCATTTGTGTGTTTATTATAATTTGTATGTTTAGTGTAAGAGCATTGATAATAATTTTGTAAAAGCAATTGTGTATGCATTTAAACTGTTGTTCATGCTTGCACCTATCATCATTGATGGGTGCCACTTGGAAATGTTTAATTCCTGCTGATGAACTCTGATGAACTGTTTAATTAGTGATAGTGAATATTATGGACTGTTACCTGCACTTGTTCAACATTGATAGGTGCCACTTGGAAATGATTAATTTCTGCTGATGAACTGTCTAATTAGTGATAGTTACCTGCACTTTTTCAACATTGGTGGGTGCCACTTGGAAATGCTTGATTTCCGCTGATGAACTCTGATGAACTGTTTAATTACTGGTAGTTAATATTATGGACTGTTACCTGCACCTGTTCAACAATGCTGGGTGCCACTGATGGAACTGCTTCGACTGAGATAATGTCACTTGTTGCTGTCTGCACCTGTTCAACATTACTGGGGCCACTGATGGAACTGCTTCTACTGAAATGATGTCACTTGTTGGTGTCTGCACCTGTCAACATTACTGGGTGCCACTGATGGAACTGCTTCTATTGAAATGATGTCACTTGTTGCTGTCTGCACCTGTCAATATTGCTGGGTGCCACAGATGGAACTGTTTCTACTGAAATGGTGTCACTTATTGGTGTCTACACCTGTTCCACATTACTGGGTGCCACTGATGGAACTGCGTCTACTGAAATGATGTCACTTGTTGGTGTCTGCGCCTGCTCGCCATTGCTGGGTGCCACTGTTGGAGCTGTTTAAATACCGCTGATGAAATGGTATGAGACTGCTATTTGCACCTGTTGACCATTGCTGGGTGCTACTGTTGGAACTGTCAACTACTATGAGGAGTGCTACCTGTTTATTGAACTACTGAAAAGATTTTATGTGAATATTTGTATAAACAGATTTTTTGTGTATTTACTTTTATGAAATGTTATGAGACTCTTACCTGCACCTATTCGTCATTGCTGACGCTATTGATTGAATTATTTAACCACATTGTTTAACAAATGATACTTGTGTAAACTATTAGGTAAAATCACATGTATCCAAGCATTTGTATTCCTTACTGTATTTTATATATTAGGTTATTGAAGGGTCAGTGCAAAGCCAAATTTTATTTAGTTACGTGATATTTACTTATTAATATCATCTTTTATTTTTGTCTGTATTTTTTTGGACGAATTTGGTGGTATTTTCACCACCAATGGTGGCAAAAATACCATCAAATTCTAGCCCGTGGAGGAGGGGCGTTTGAAAGGTGGCTACACTGAGTCACAGCGCCAGAGATTGGGCCAAAGAGTATTATTCCGCCGCCTCCACTGGTGCAGTTGTAGTTCAGAGGTTGCTGTGGGCAGTGCTTGTTGAGAGGATGTCGAGAGCAGTACTAGTTGAGAGCATGTCGTGTGGAGTTATTGTTCCGTTGGGCGAGAGAATAGATGCTGTTCGGTTGGTGTAATGTATACATGGAAGATGTTTCAATGATCATAGTGTATTTTTCGTCAATATATATGGAGGTAACAAAATTTTTTTTGTTTCAAATCTCCTTAATAATAATGCCTCTTGGTCACAGGCTCAGTCAACAAAGCATCTGGCTTGTGTTCATGTATTAGACTTGAAATTATGGTTTCTATGTGCAATTATAGTATTTGTGGTTTTTCAATTAGTTAATTGTAAATGGTGTTAAAAATATCTTGTCGTATTGAGGAAGAACCATGCCAGATACATGTACGTTGAGTCACACTACCACACACAGAACAGTTACACTTGTGCTTTGTTGTTTCGTAGGTTTTATAGTTGCTGGGGACTTGATTAATCAAGTGTGTTAATGGAAATTTACCTTCATTCTTTATTGTTATTTTATGCAGTCAGATTGCGTACTAATACTAGTCAGGGCCAACCGGTTGCGAGACTTCGTAACCGGATACATAGCTACTAAAATTATTATTATTTTCATTTTATTATTAAGCCCCAATGCACAGTGTCATACGGAAGGTAAGTAAAAGAAACACGCTATGAGACGAACAGAAATGTCACTTTAATTGAAAGACGGTAATTTCACTAAAGTGAGCGCGATTTCTGATGGTCCCCTGGACATTAGAAACGGCGACAAATGGTTGTTAATAGTGTGTTTACCACGGACGGCAATGCATGCTCTGCAACGTGTTCCCATGCTGACAACAAGTTTGGTATGGAGTTTTTGTCGTAGGGCGTTCGACTACTCCCCAACGCAGTTGACGAGTTTTGGATAGTCGTTGGTGCATGTGGACGTGGTACAATACGTCTCGTCAACATATCCCACACGGAATCGATGGGATGTAAGTCGAGATAACGGAGAGGTCACTACATTCAGCGAGTATCCTTTCTTTCCTGGATATCTGGTGGTAAGTTCCTATGGGACCAAACTGCTGAGGTCATCGGTCACTAGGCTTACACACTACTTGATCTAACTTAAACCAACTTACGTTAAGGACAACACATACATGCATGGCCGAGGGAGGACTCGAACCTCCGGCGGGGGCAGCCGCGCGAACCGTGGCAAGTCGCCTTGGACCGCACGGCTACCCCGCGCGGCCATCCTTTGTTTCCAAGAGATCCCCCACCTGTGCAGTTCGGTGCGGTTGCGCATTGTCATCCGTAAGAGTGAAGTTGAACCGAAAGCACTATCGAAAACGAGTACAGTGTCACAATAACGTTGACCGGTGAATGTACCGTGTCCAAAGATATGGAGGCCAGTACGCCCTTGCAACATTCGGCCCTGACTTTATTTTTATGTATGGCAATGTGACCGTCTCGAGCTGCTCAGGTGGGCGAGGGAATATTCGGCGAATGGACAGGTCTGCCCGTTCGCCCGACATAAATCCCATCGAGCGAGTGTGGGATGCGTTGGGGAGACGCATTGCAGCATCTCCACGTGAGCCAACGACCGGCCAGCTGTTGTCAACGTGATGCCGTACCACAAGAACTCCTTAGCAACCTTGTGGCCGGCCTGTGGGAGGCTGCAGAGCACGCAATGCCGTCCGTGGTGACCACACACTCTGTTAAAAACCTTATTCCGCCTTATATAATGTCCAGGGGACCGTCACGAATAGCGGAAACTTCAGTGTTATTATTCTCTTCGAATAAATGCATCATTTCCGTTCGTATTTCTTTCAAATACCTATTGCACTATACCGTAGGAGGTCTTCTATGTACGGCCCAAGTTTCATCGAGTAATGTTACTTGACAGTGAGGGCACATGTGAAACTAGCTATCGGCCTTAACTTTTGCAAACCAGTGCAGTTACGCCAACTTGAATCTCTGAATGTTTACGCACTTAAACTTCGCTGTCTTCACTGCCCATAAACAGGCGAACGAGCCACAAGCCTGTGAATGGTATGGCGGTTCCAGTTTACCGTGACTGTTCCGCCAGTGTGCTGCTAATGTATTTTCCTTGCTGAGTTGTTTGCACCCTCTCGGTCTGAGTACGCTCACAAACACTGGAGCCCGGTGTTCTTGAGCATCAATTGCGGTGCTACAGCGGGCCCGGAAAAACAGCCGTATCTTTATTTAGCCCAACGAACTAAATCCTGGGATTCCGTGTGTCGTAAAGAGCGGTTCCGTTTCTTTAGGTGCAGTAGTTCTGTGTCCTGAGTCCACGCAACATCATTCCAGCAAATGAGTACGACACAAAAAAATTTTATACTATTTATGCAGTTCTACATGCTTGAAAGCTAAAAAAAAAAAACATAGCAAAAAGCTTTTAAGCTTCAGAACGCCTGCTCTGATAAACGTGTACGAAATTGGAATGTGATCAGAATTTGTCTAAGCTATGCACAAGAAAACGATCAAATGCACAGAACGACAAAAATGTTTTAGAAGCTCAGAATTAGTACGAGTATACTGCATGTCTAAGAGCGCTGCCACTCTCTTCAGGAGTGGTAAACTATTACCTCCACATCTAAATTAGGTTACTAAGAAATTAACAAGCTTCTGAGAATTGTAATGATATTCCCGTATGAATCAATTTTAACTGTAATTTGATTCATGATTTATTGTGTCTTCGAGGGCGGACGAGAGGTAACAAACAGACAGTAATGACGCACTGATAAAGAGGTATTGTCCATAATTTTTTCTGGTGTTAATATAATTTCATTCAGAAGTTAGTAATTTTAACCAAGGTGGCGTTTTTCCGGTGTAAGGGCGCCCCTAATGCTAAGTCTGAACGGCCCTTCGCGCATTAATGCACCAGAAAGGGGCCAGGGAAGAGGAGCCACCTCTTACAGGAAGCAAGTGTCTGACAATCTAAGCCGGCGTGGCCGAGCGGTTCTAGGCGCTACAGTCTGGAGTCGCGCGACCACTACGGCCGCAGGTTCGAATCCTGCCTCGAACATGGATGTGTGTGATGTCCTTAGGTTAGTTAGGTTTAAGTAGTTCTAAGTTCTAGGGGACTGATGACTTCAGAAGTTAAATCCCATAGTGCTCAGAGTAATTTTTTTTTGACAATCTAACGTCACAGAACAACGTGTCCGAAATTTTACAAATGAGCACAGTTAGGTTGATTATGAAAACCACAGCCTTCCAAGCAGTCAGTCGTATTCTTCCAAACCCCAGCTTTTAAAAATCGTCAAGCGAGGCCTCTGTGCCACCAGTAACCCAAATTTTTTTGTCGTCAAGACGCGTTTCTGTGGCCAGTACAGTCTCCTAACTACATGGTCCTAATGTTTACGCGCCTTGTTAAAACTCTGTAACTAAGTACTACAGAATCCAGATGGTCGATGAAATATTGTCGTTCAGTCGGGGGAACAGTTAATGATGTTGTTGCTCGCTAGGCGCGTGTATCTCCCGATCCGAAATCACGACGGCGACTCGTACTTACGTCGCATCCGAGCCATTGCCGCCTGCAGGTCGCCGCGAGGTAATCTGCCACTTTCTGCTACCATGTGCCGTCATTGGATGGTATCTCCCTGAGTCGCACTCAATTAGATTTTTGTTTTTTCATTTTGTCCTCTGATTACTTAACTATGTAGGTTTCTTGATCAAACCAACGTTGCCCCCCCGTCCGGTAATAACTATCTCTTATTCAAGTATGTTGCCAGCTATTTCAATACCTTTTTACTGTATAGGCTAGTGCGACGTTCACTATTAATGAATTTGTTGGCGTTTTATCAAAACATACGTATTTAATTGAGTCTATAGTCATATCTTATTTAAGTAGATCTGTGCTATGCTGTTCCATCCTTAATCTGTCATTACGCTTGATAAGATCTACTGAAGTTGTGAAGATAAAGTCCATTCACGCCTATAGTAGCAGATCATTTGAAAACTTTGGGCTTAGTCAGGGCAGTGAGTAGGTTGCTCGTTTCCAAACCAGATAGCTGCTGACGCGGCTTTTGATTTTCACGTTATCTGCCAAATGTTTTGTAGCGGGATTGCACAGGACATCTTTTGTATGTGTCTGTCATTTGGCTTTCGCTCCTCCTTCAAATGACTTGAGACCTTCTTAGCCGTCAGACTACGGTATTTTACAGAACGTCGCACCCTACCTGGCGTTGGTGGAGATGAAGCCCCGCATGTAGTAAAACTCCTCACCGAGATTCTGAGTTTAGTGCCATCGATTCAGGAGTTGACCACCAGGTGGGACGTTTGTCGTATTGTACGAGTAACAGACTGTTCCGTGGAATTTCGTCCCAGCAGGTCTCTCCAGAGGTGAGAAACCGAGATAAGTCTGTTTCTTACAACTTACATCTAGCCCTCCTGATGTTTTACTTAAACATTGTATAATGCAGGGTTTGAAAAGAAGTATCAACTAAATACTCGTGGACACAATTGCATTTAAGTTTCACTTCCGAGTGGAAATAGTTATTCCAGTTGGTTGGGCAGAAAATGGCGAATCGGGGCAAATCTTTGCAGGTGTTTTGGGGTAAATCTCCCAAATTCCAGCAATCTGATGACAATTCTTCAATGATAACCCCCGCAAAAGATGACATTGAGCAGACACTGCGTGAGATTATCTCACCTGAATATACAGTTCTAATGTCTAAAATAAAGATTTAGGGGAAACTTTCTGGCAAAGTATTGAACTCTTTGCTTCTAACGTCGACACCCACTGAATAACGAATGGAAGAAGAATGCATGTGTAAAGAAAAGCTTGCTAGTGACAAGGAGAGACGTTCCAAACAAAGGAATAAGCGTGCTATAGAAACTAAACGACGTAAGATAGATTTCATTAATCAATGCCAAAAAAAGGAAGAAAACAGTCCAAATAGCAGGCTGATTATTCTTAAGAGTCAGATTCAGGCTTCTCGCATCATGTCAGTAGCTCAGATATAGACATGGACTTACTCCTTGGCGAAGAAGTATCCGAAGAAAAAGAAGAACAAGAGCCTGGAACTTAAAAGTTAGAATCAGAGAATCTAACAAAGCACATAATGTACTGTGTACCTGGGTAGCTTAGTCTCAGTAGACGAACTATTTCTGGATACCCCACTAAGCCTCCTTTCCTGTGTTCGAATGTATTATTTTTGACAAGTATTTTTAAGCTTTGTGTTGAAATTTCAGAGGCATCTCGGTTCAATATTGAATAGGGTAATTTGTCTACAATACAACAATGTTGCAAAGGGTTATTTCAATTGTTTTAATATGCAGTAATCTATTTTTATCCATGTTTATCTAAAATTATGCAAAGACTCACTGCAGGGCTTTACCCCATTTGTGGGATACAACTCCACAATTTTTGTTTTGGCTGAATTTGTAAATTTCTCTGTAATTAATAAACTGACAGAGCTGGAATTTGAAAGGGTTATGGTTAACAACCCAACCTACGACTTCAGTTTGAAGTTACTGGAGAAACTACCCCCAATTGACAACAATATTAGAAAAACCTGAAAATTCCTGGGCTTTCCCCGCACCTTCTGTACTCGTAAGAAGAAAGATTTGGGTACAACTTTCGTCAACGAGTATTTCACAAGAGAGGGAGCACCAGCTCGGAAGGGGAACGGCTGGGATAACAAACTCATCGTCTCCGTTTCAGAGGAGTCATATCAGCATTCGTTGTCATCGACTTACGGGACCACAGAAACCGTAAACTGAGATGGCTGCGCTGGAATTAAAAACCCACTGTTTCTGAACCCGAGAACAGTGCCATAACCACTGCGCTACTTCGCGCGATCGTCATGAAGAGTCTCTGGGGGTGGCTCTGAACATCAGCTCTCCACGCAGCTTCTCTTGAAGTCTAAACTTCCGTTCTGCTAGCCAGATTTGAGCAACAAGCGAGTTGTTGAAGAGTGGTTCAAAATGGTTCAAATGGCTCTGAGCACTATGGGACTGCCGGCCGGAGTCGCCGAGCGGTTCTAGACGCTACAGTCCCCTAGAACTTAGAACTACTTAATCCTAACTAACCTAAGGACATCACGCACATCCATGCCCGAGGCAGGATTCGAACCTGCGACCGTAGCGGTCGCGCGGTTGCAGACTGAAGCGCCTAGAACGGCTCGGCCTCCTCGGCCGGCTTGACGAGTGGAATCCCAGACATACTCAACAGGCGACATTTCAGTAAAGAGCAAACTAAGGAAGATAATGTACCTGTTGCGCAGAGAAAACTGGCATAGGTGCTCTTTGCCGAAATCTTGAATTCTGTCTCCCAGAATTGCTTCACAAAGGAAAAGTCTAGACATATCGACACGTAGGCTCCGTCGTCGGTAAGGCAAATGGTAGGCTGCCATTCATTTGTTGGATAATGTGGAACTGCAGTCAATCTATAACGTTGCTACACTCTTTGGTATATGATTTAATGACCCCTGTCACCCAATGTTCCGTATTTCACAGAAAAAGGTACCGACTCTGAAGAATAACGCTAACTGAAAGAATACAAGCAAGCGTATAACTTGATCATTATCGCTCATTTACTTATTATGTACGACAATGATCGGAAAGAAATTTCGTATGGAATTAAATAATGTACCGTAACCATCTACAAGTCTTAACATGTAACTGAAAGTGTATGGAATTTGGTTACAGAATAATAAATTACGGTCGCCAGCTCAAAAGTGAGCAAAAGATGATAACTGTTCACTACTGGAATGATATTGAAATTATGAAAAACTCACGAGCGTGTAGATAGAAGTTGAGCAAGTTCCCGTGTTCCCTAGTATCGAATGCTAATTGGTTTAAGTGTCCATTATGTTACCCACAATACCGTAAACACATTTCCATACGCCTTCATGTTTTTCTTCATGTACTTTGAGCATGTCTGGTGTTATAGTGCGAAATGCATTCTCAGCAGTATTGCGCAATTCTTCGTTTGTAGCATAACGACGTGCAGATACAAGCACCTTAATGTCTCCCCGTAACAAGTTATCAGGTGTGGTGAGGTCAGAACTCCTTGGTGACCATTTCAATGGAGCTGGTGTTGCTGATAAACCACGACGTGTCCACAGCCCTTGAAAGTGTTCATTTAGTAACTCGCGCACTGCAGGAGCGTAGTGAGGAGGTGCTGCAAGCATATGCGCTCTGTGAGGCCCCTTTCCTTAAGCTGACGTATTAATCATGTTTGTAACATGTGTAAATCATTTCCACCATTCCCAAACCCTTATAAAAAAGAACGGTGCAAGCAGATGTTGTGGGGTCATCGCTGTTCATATCATTACGTGAGGCGGGTTCCTCTCTAGCTAAGTTGGTGTGCAGGATTTTTTTTGACTGGAACGAAAATATTTCTAGCATATGAGCTGCGGTGAATGGCATACTCATCTGAGAACATAACCTTGGTACGGTTAACTGTATTTGGAAGTTGGGGTAACAAAGCACAGAATGCTAAAACGCGCTCATTCCGGTCTGTATCCGATGACTCATTTACGACCGCCCGTCGAAAAGGTCTGAATTTAAGGTCCTTTTTCATGTGATCTGTCATTGGTGTCCTCGGCACACCGATTTTCGAAGCACGTTTACGTGTCGACTTCATAGGAGGTTGTTCAGTCGAAACAGAGTCTCCGTCACATGTTTCTTCTCGTGTCTTCTTCCCTGCACTCAGCGGCCTGCCTATAACACTGCCAAAAGCAAAAGGACGGTTTTCCCAGTCTAGAAGTGTTTCCTTCCGCGGTGGAGCCTTATTAAATCATCCGGGAATGGTCCCACAAACTGTCTCATTGTCTGTACTGTTTGTGTGTGTTGTCGATAATGCACCCACCCACCCACACACACACACACACACACACACACACACACACTTGCCACTAACCGCTCCTCAATAGCGTACCTATGATCGCCCACATCAGCCATGGCTGCAAATTAAAACTCGATTGCGACTACGAAAACCTGTAAATGTGAATTTCAACAATTTTTCTTCCAACTGATAAGAAGTAACATAGCTACCAGCCTGCATAACAACTTTTGACACCAAGCAGGATTTTCAGCGATACGGTACTTCTCGTCACCCTGTACATGCACAAGCTTGAATTAAAAAGCCACGTACAATAAAATGCATTTAAGTTAATTTCTAATGCTTTGTAACTAGTGGGACTCGTTAATGATTACTCAAAGCGAGAGATGTACTGAGTAACATCACTCACTGTAAGGCTTTGTGAAGCAAATACCCATGACTAATTCTGTTTTATAGTAAATATTACATCAGAAAGGCTTGTTTTAGGCAACAAGAAGCATTGTGACAACACTAACGTTTTAGAAATCGAACTACTGAAATATTTTCGAACACTCAAAAATCAGAATAAACACTTTCGTCAAACACGAATGTTCACTTTAGTTTACTAGCAATTTCAGATTACTTCTCGTGTGTACTGTTTTTACTTAGTTGGTAGTATAAGCATTAGAATACACAATCAAACTTACTTCGTTATTACTGCATGTAGTTTCATGAACTGATTCAAATTAACTTGCTTAGTAAGAACAATTAAATTGCTCTCAGTTGAAATGATATTATCTCTTTCACTTAAGATTCACTCGGCAATAATGGTGAAAAGTTAGGATCCTACTGATGGTTAGTGAAGAGGGATAATCAGCACCACTCAAGTCAATAATAGTCCAACTAAAAACACCGTAATGTTCAGAATACAGTATTCCGTCCAAGAGGTTGGCAAGCCGTTGGCAGTGAAATGGCACAACCTTACTCTGAGGTTAGTTGCAAGTGTTGCGCCGTTGTTGTTGTGGCCTTCAGTCCAAAGACTGGTTTTACGTAGCTCTCCACGCCACTCACTCCTGTGAAAGCCTCTTCATCTCCGTGTAACTAAATCCTTCCGAATCTGCTTAGTGCATTCATCTCTTGGTCTCGCTCTACGATTTTTAGCCTGCAAGTTTCCCTCAAATACTAAATTCGTGATCCCTTGATGCCTCAGAAGGTGTACCAGAAACTGATTCCTTCTTCTAGTCAGGTTGTGCCACAAATATCACTCCTCCACAATTCTATCAGTACCTCCCCATTAGTTATGTAATCTACCCATCTAATCTTCGCCGGCCGGGGTGGCCGAGCGGTTCTAGGCGCTACAGTCTGGAACCGTGCCACCGCTACGGTCGGAGGTTCAAATCCTGCCTCGGCTATGGATGTGTGTGATGTCCTTAGGTTAGTTAGGTTTAAGTAGTTCTAAGTTCTAGGGGACTGATGGCCTTAGAAGTTAAGGTCCATAGTACTCAGAGACATTTGAACCATCTAATCTTCAGCATTCTGTTGGAGCACCACATTTCAAAAGTTTCTATACTCTTCTTGTTTAAAATGTTTATTGTCCACGTTTCGCTTTCATACATGCCTCCACTCCATACAAATACTTTCACGAAAGACTTCCTGACACTTAAATGTATACTCGATGTTAACTAACGTTTCTTCTTCAGTAACGCTTTCCTTACCATCGCCAGTATAAATTTTATATCCTCTCTACTTCGACCATCATCAGCAATATTGCTGCCCAAATGGCATAACTCATCTACTACTTTAAGTATCTCATTTCCTAATCTAATTCCCGCAGCATCACCTCATTTAATTCGACTAAATTCCATTATTCTAGTTTTCCTTTCGTTGATGTTCATCTTACATCCTCCTTTCACAAGTGTCCATTCTGTTTAATCTCTCTTCCAAGTCCTTTGCTGACTGTGTTAGAATTACAATGTCATAGGCAAACAATAAGGTTTGTGTTTCTTCTCCATGGACTTTAATTCCTACTCCATATTTTCTTTTGTTTCTTTTACTGCTTGCTGAGTGTACGGATTGAATAATGTCGGGGACAGGTTACAACCCTGTCTCACTCCCATCTCAACCACTGCTGCCCTTTAGTGTCCCTGGCTCTTATAACTGCCATCTGGTTTCTGTCCAAATTGTAAATAGCATTCCGCTCCCTGTATTTTATCCCTGCCACCTTTAGGATTCGAAAGAGAGTATTCCAGTCAACATTGTCAAAAGCTTTTTCTCTATAAATTCTGTAAACATAGGTTTGCCTTTCCTTAAATTATCTTCTACGATAAGTCGTAGGGTCAGTATTGCCTCGCGTGTTCCTTCATTTCTACGGAATCCAAACTGATCTTCCCCGAGGTCGGCTTCTACCAGTTTTTCCATTGGTCTGTAAAGAATTCGTGTGAGCATTTTGCAACAGTGGCTTATTAAACTGATAGTTCGGTAATTTTCACACCTGTCAGCACCTGCTTTCTTTGGAATTGGAATTATTATATTCTTTTTGAAGTTCGAGGGTATTTCGCCTGTCTCATAGATCTTGCTCACCGACGCAAGGGTTTTGTCATGGCTAGCACTCCAAAGGCTGTCAGCGGTTCTAATGGAATGTAGTTTAGTCGTGGGGCCTTGTCTCGACTTAGGTCTTTCGGCGCTCTGTCAAATTCTTCACACAGTATCATATCTCTCATCTCATCTTCATCTACGTCCTCTTCCATTTCCATTATACTGCCCTCAAGTACATTGCCGTTATACTCCTTTCACCTTTCAGCTTTCTTTTCTTTGCTTGGGACTGGTTTTGCATCTGAGCTCTTGATATTCATACAGGTGATTCTCTTTCCTCCGAAGGTCTCTCTAATTTTCCTGTAGGCGGCATCTATCTTACTCCTAGTGATATATGTATCCTCTAGCCATTCCTACCTAGCCAAGTAGCACTTCCTATCGATCTCATTTTTGAGATGTTTGTATTCCTTTTACCTACTTCATTTTCTGCATTTTTATATTTTCTCCTTTCATCAGCTAAATATAAATTTCTTGTGTTGCCCTATGATTTCTACTAGCCCTCGTCTTTTCAGATACTTGATCCTCTGCTGTCCTCGCTATTTCATCTCTCAAACCTGCCCTTTCTTCTTCTTCTACTGTATTCCTTTCACTTGTTCTTATTAATCGTCCCATAATGCTCCCTCTGAAACTCTCTACAAACTGTGGTCCTTTCAGTTGATCGATGTCCCATCTCCTAAAATTCCTCCCTTTTTGCAGTATCTTTAGTTTTAAGCTGCTATTCATAACCAATAAATTGTGTTTCCGCCTACGGTGCGGCTATCTGCATCGCTGAGGCACGCAAGCCTCCCCACCAACGGCAAGGTCTATGGTTGCAAGTCAATAATAATTAATGGTAACAGGCTGTTCCTCAACAGGTAGCAACTATTACTGTTTTATTTTACCTATTCTTCTTGCAAGGTTTGTACCGTGAACAGATATGTGCTCGCTCATCCATTTACAGTGCCGTGACATCCTTGAAAAACTATTTCGACAATACACACTCTGTTACGCCCTTGAGCGCCGTCACACTCCGTCCATGCTTCAACACCGATGACTTGCAACTACTTTGTTCCTTTCTACTTTCTTTCTGCGAGCTGTCGCACCCACCGGTATTATTATCAACCTTGAAACATTTTCTTTGGACTTCCCACAGTAAAAATTTCCCTGACTTTGCCAGCATTTCTACCACCAAGTTTTACAATATTATTCTCCAATGGTTTTTCATAAATGTATTACGGTTTTTTAAGTAGGAACATTGACAGAATTAACCAAGTACATACGTATCCTAGAAATTACAGGGTGATTGTAATTAAACTTTCGAAACGCTGTAGAAATAACGCCACTGGTCAGAATGACGTCAAATTGCCACAGAAAATTATCAGAGAGGGGGGAAACGTATGTCACAAGAAAAAAATAGTGTGAAAATTGATCAGTAGATGAAAACACCTGTCATGTGCACGATTCATTGAAGCTGGTGTAAACACGCCGACTACAGGGCTTTTCCTCCTTTCGCGTCTGCGACGTTCGCCATGACTGCCTCAATGCAGGATCGCGCTCTGCTTGTAAAGCTATACTACAAGAATGATGAGTGTGCAAACGTCGCTCTGCAGAAGTTCCGGACACTGAAGGGTTCGAAACAAGGCTTGGTTCGATGACTGTCGTGGGTCTGGAGAAAATTATTCATAAAGTCGAAAAGACGGGTTGTTTTGGTGTGCAACCTGGTAGAGGGAGGAAAGGAATTAATTCGATGTCAGTAGAAACAGTAACCACAGCAGTGCAGGAGGAGACGAATGGTGGTGTGCAAACGTGTAGTGCACGGAGGATTGGCCGAACATTGGACATACCCGTGAGCACGGTGCATAAAATCCTACAAAACATCCTTCTTTGCTATCCATTCAAAATTACCCATGCGCACGAGTTGCTTCCTGTTGACCTGCCAGCAAGAGAGACCTTTGCTTTAGAATTTCTAGCTCGCATGGAAGTGGACAGTCATTGGCCGTGGAAGATTTAGTGGACAGAGAAGCCCACTTTCACTTGACGGGATATATCAATACAAAGAATTGTCGACTATGGACAACGGAAAATCCACACGCAAGTCAACCAGTACCACTTCATCCTGAAAAGGTCACTTAGTGGTGCCGGTTTACGGCATTATTTATCATAGGGCCATATGTTATCGAAGAGACAGGTGCTTCTGATCCTGTTACCTGCACCGTCACTGGTAAGCACTGAGTGTCTTTTGCAACAGAACGTCATTCTAGCTCTCCAGCAGCGTGGATGTGTGGATGGAATGATTTTTATGCAAGATGGCGCACCTCCGCACATTGCGAAGCCAGTTAAACAGCTGCTGAAGTGACATTTCTTAAATGCTAGAATTATCAGCCGTCATTTCCCTACAGCCTGGCCGTCCCGATCACCTAATCTTAATCCGTGTGACTTCTGACTGTGGGGGCTATCTAAAAGATGTTGTGTTCAGCATTCCGATTTAAACTTAGCTGCATTGAAGGCACGCATTGCGTAACACATTCTGAACGTGACCCCGGAAACAGTTAGATCAGCTTTGAAACATGCTGTTTGTCGATTTCAACTTGTTGCAGAAAACGGTGGACATCACATTGAAAATGTTTTGCGCCATTCACATGGAAATTAATAATCCGATTTGATTCTGATTCATGCTTTTTATGCGGTTTTTGGCCCCAGGACCATTAAAAACCGATTTTTCTCATCCGATGTGATATGACCTTGCCGTGGTGGATGGGCTTACGTAACTAACAGTATCACACCTGTACACCCATGCACACTGAGTAGTACAGTTTGTTTAACGTCAAACGTACACCTTAGGCATTGTTGTATGATTCATTTGTCACTTGTAATCGACTACTATTAAATTATGATGCATACAGTGCCAACAATTGCTGCATATTGTAACTATTTATTTTTCTTCTGCCATACGTTTTCCCCCTTCTCCGATAATATTCCGTTGCAATTTGACGTCACTCTGACCAATGGTGTTACTTCTACAGCGGTTTGAAAGTTTAACTTTAATTATAATCACCCTGTATATCCAAATTACATAATTAATTAACTGGCGAGTGTGAGATACTGTGTTGTTGTTTTGTAATTCTACAAAAGAGATTACTTACAAATACATCTGTGCGGCGTATGTTTCAGTATGGCTCCTAATATGCGACCCAAATCACGCCAGACTGACAGGGTACGTCGAACAATCACAAAGAAGCGCAGTGCGAATGATCACAGGGCTGCCGAGAGAAATTAATATAAGAATGACATTGTACGTCTCGTAATAATCTACTTGTAAAACTCTAATAAATGTTTTTCAATTCAAAAACTACAAATATTCTGCAGTTGTCAAAGTGCCTATCCAGCAAATATAGTACGCATAATTTTCAAGGAATAAATACGTTATAGTCGTCACAGCGTTTCACATAGTGTATATGTAGGTGTACTCAGACAAGGTCAGTAATGTAGGAATAAACCTTTAACAGTGTCTTGAAGGGAGAACACAGCGCCACTCGGGGTTTCACAGTTTCCTCGTTGTCTCGCCGGCGGTTGGTTCTACCAGCATTCTGGAACACTTCTGAATAGCTGGTGGTAGCTGCTGGCACCCTTGATCATCACATCGCCATGACGTTAGATAATGTGCGTTGGAGTGGTTCTCACCTCCACAAAGCCTTCACCGCACTCAGCTATCGGTCGAATTAAGATACCAGCCGTTAGGAAAAACAAATTTTTCTCAGTCCGCACCCCACAAACCTCTGTATGTACTAAGGAACCTGTTACAGTAGGAGGATCTGTCGCGTAAAGGAATACATGCAGCAGTACTCTGTGAACTGAAGTGCAAGATCAAACAATGTTACACCTACAGTAATGCGCCATTGTCGTTTCGACACATGGTCCACGCTTTCATGGTTCATTGCTGGGGTACATCCGTTTGCTTCTCTTTGTTCTATGTCTTACATATGCGATTATGTATCAGTTTACTAGTATTACGCTAACGAAAAAAAATATCACAAAATCAAAAATAATTAGTGCAGAGCAACGAAATTTCGGGAATACATTTGTCTAGGTAACACATTTAAATGATTAATATTGCATGATCACAGGGTAATGTAAGAGCGAGGTAAGCCATAGCAAATGTGAAATATTTGTAAATTAATAACGGGCGTAACTGAAGGAATGTTGAATGCATGCACGCAAATGTGCATGCAGTGTGTTTTACAGGTGCCGGATGTCATATTGTGGGATGCAGTTCCATGCCTGTTGCACTTGGTCGGTCAATATAGGGACGGTTGCGCTGTTTGTTGATGACACTGATCATCGTCGGATGATGTCCCATAGTCGCTCGATTGGAGAGAAATCTGGTGATCGAGCAGGCCGACGCTACATGTTGACACTCTGTAGAGCACGTTGGGTTACAACGGCGGTATCTGGGCGAACATTATCCTGTTGGAAAACACTCCCCAGAAAGCTGTTCATGAATGGCAGCACAGACAGGGTGCGCGGGATAACCAAGAGATTGCCCCTGCTGTCATACGAAGTCCACCCGAGACCATAACTCCAGATGTAGGTCCAGTGGGTCAAGCACGCAGCTTGGTTGCAGGCCCTCAATAAGACTCCTCCTAACCAACACAGGGTCATAACTGGTACCGAGGTAGAACCAGCTTGCATCAGAAAACACAACAGATATCCACTCCGTCCTCCAGTGAGCTCTAACTTGACGCCACTGATGTCGCAAATGGCGGTGGTTTGGGGTCAACGGAATCCTGACTAGAGGGCGTCTGGATCGGAGTTGTCCTGGAAGTAAACGATTTGTAGGCGTTCGTTGTGTCACTGTGGTGCCAACTGCTGCTCAGATTGCTGCACCAGATGTACGATGCTCGAGAGCCATACTCCTAACACGACGGTCTTCCCTCACGGTATTGCCACGTGGCCGTCCAGAGCCCGGACTTTTTGCGATCGTACATTCTCGTGACCACCGCTGTCAGCAGTCACGCACAATGCCTACATTGCTGAGAGTCTTTCGGCAGTATTGCAGAAGGAACATCCAGCGTCTCGTAGCTCTATTATACTACTTTGTTGAAACTAAGTGAAGTGTTGATAATGGCGTCTTTGTCGACTTAAAGCACTCTTGAGTGACATCAATTCACTACGCCAACTCTCAAAGGTAACTAACGCTCGCGACTATTGCACCGGATATTTAAAGCGTAGCCGATATGCATCCTCATAGTGGTGCTACCAGCGCTACTCGTAGCCGACCAGCACCAAATCTGAGAACACGTCATCTTCCAGATGTATAAACGCGCGCTACCAACTTTCGGGTATGTCACACAACTCCTTCTTGGTGCTGCAATTTTTTTCCGTCTGTGTATTGTCTGTATGTGCTGCTGTTTCGTCGTACAATAAGCTATATTCACAAAGTGTGAGCATTCGAAAGTCTTCAAGCTCTGAAATATAAACAAATACACAATTTTTGGATCATCAAAATTTGTAATCCACTCATATCCTGCATACGAACAGAGAAGATGTCAAATGAAATTCGTGTGGACTTAAACACAATTACTCAGCTGTGACAGTAACTGGCATAAATAGATAATGATGAGCCTCAAAATTAGTGCCATGCTCATCTCTACAACCAAATTCACGCAGTCACTGCGTAGAATAAGAAGAATATAAATAAATACTTTCTAAGAAGAAATGAACTTAATAAATAGTTACGAAATACGTTGTACTTGAGCATTTGTTATGGTCAGAAAACGGCCTACATAAGATGCCAATCACTAGGAAAAACGAGTTGTTCTGAATCGGCACGCCACAAAGCCCCTATATTGCTGAGGAGCCAGCTGCTGTCGGAGGGTCTTCTTTTTACATTACTGACGTTAAGACAACTCAGTTGCATTTGCTTTGTGGATCTAACTGTCGAATAGAAAACTAGTTGTTCTCTCTACAGTGGTATACTGTTAGCGTAAGGGATTTATAGCTTCTAGAGTTTCACAATGGAACGACCAGCTGAAGAACTGGCATTCGAAACGTGGAAAGCAACAGCTCACAGAACCAGCCAGTCCCCCAGGAAACAGATCCAGAGAGCAAGTGTTCGTTCTTTACTAGGGCTTGTGGGGCGGCATGTGGAAATGATTGTTTTGTAAATGTTTTGTATTTATGCTGCTTTGTTGTTTGCCGTTCTCAACACTGGCTCTCTAACTACAATATTGGTAACCAGAAAGTGATTAGCAAAACGTGAAGCCTGTAATTAGAATTCCTAGTGCCCACTTCATCTGAGAAATACATTTATAGCTACAGCTTATAGCTCTGAGGAATTAGGAGATTGTCTGGGATTCATAATCAAAAACTATTCTGTCTAAAATGTTCACTATATTCTGAAAGTCACAGACCAAAAAAGAATCCACACAATCCAACTACCAGAGCAGTTCAGAGTCTAATGCGCTGATGCAACTATAAGTGTTCAAATTAAATGTTTAAGTGAATGCACGCCATAATTTGATGATACGAGGTGCATTCAAGTTCTAAGGCCTCCAATTTTTTTTATCCGGACTGGAAAGAGATAGAAACATGCGCATCGTTTTAAAATGAGGCCGCGTTCATTGTCAATACGTCCCAGAGATGGCAGCAAAGTACGGCAGATGGAATTTTACCGCCAGCGGCGAGAATGAGAACTGTTTTAAATACTTAAAATGGCGACGTTTTCCTTACTTGAAGAGTGTGCAATCATTCGTTTTCTGAATTTGCGTGGTGTGAAACCAATTGAAATTCATCGACAGTTGAAGGAGACATGTGGTGATGGAGTTATGGATGTGTCGAAAGTGCGTTCGTGGGTGCGTCAGTTTAATGAAGGCACAACATCTTGTGACAACAAACCGAAACAACCTCGGGCTCGCACAAGCCAGTCTAACAACATGATCGAGAAAGTGGAGAGAATTGTTTTGGGGGATCGCCGAATGACTGTTGAACAGATCGCCTCCAGAGTTGGCATTTCTGTGGGTTCTGTGCACACAATCCTGCATGACGACCTGAAAATGCGAAAAGTGTCATCCAGGTGGGTGCCACGAATGCTGACGAACGACCACACGGCTGCCTGTGTGGCATGTTGCCAAGCAATGTTGATGCGCAACAACAGCATGAATGGGACTTTCTTTTCGTCGGTTGTGACAATGGATGAGACGTGGATGCCATTTTTCAATCCAGAAACAAAGCGCCAATCAGCTCAATGGAAGCACACAGATTCACCGCCACCAAAAAAATTTCGGGTAACTGCCAGTGCTGAAAAAATGATGGTGTCCATGTTCTGGGACAGCGAGGGCTTAATCCTTACCCATTGCGTTCCAAAGGGCACTACGGTAACAGGTGCATCCTACGAAAATGTTTTGAAGAACAAATTCCTTCCCGCACTGCAACAAAACCGTCCGGGAAGGGCTGAGTGTGTGCTGTTTCACCAAGACAACGTACCCGTACATCGAGCTAACGTTACGCAACTGTTTCTTCGTGATAACAACTTTGAAGTGATTCCTCATGCTCCCTACTCACCTGACCTGGCTCCTAGTGACTTTTGGCTTTTTCCAACAATGAAAGACACTCTCCGTGGCCGCACATTCACCAGCCGTGCTGCTATTGCCTCAGCGATTTTCCAGTGGTCAAAACAGACTCCTAAAGAAGCCTTCGCCGCTGCCATGGAATCATGGCGTCAGCATTGTGAAAAAGGTGTACGTCTGCAGGGCGATTACGTCGAGAAGTAACGCCAGTTTCATCGATTTCGGGTGAGTAGTCAATTAGAAAAAAAATCGGAGGACTTAGAACTTGAATGCACCTCGTAATGTTCGTCAAACGCCACGCTAAATAATGGTAGAATGTCTGTCCCGCGGCGGCACGTGATAATACGACATACGCAAACTGAAGATAGATCATTAAAGTCATCCCAGTATTAACACTTCACTCGAAAACGATTTCATGTTTACGCATATCCCGAGTAACTCATTACGGCATCTGAGGCTGTTTATAGCAATGATACCGACGCGACGCCACTCCCGGCACAGGTGGTGCGCTAATCAGCGTCTGGAGAGAACTGGGGCCTTCTTCTCTCACGCAGTGTTCTTATATATAAAGCCGCGGTGCGGACGGCTAAGGGAACGCCTGAACAAATTCGCTCTCCCAACTAGCCGCTGGGCTAGTAATGCACCACTTTAAGTTATTGAATAAATCGTTGCTTCCGTTGCTGATGGCCGATGAAGCTCTCAATTTAAATGTGCAATCAGCACACAGGTAAGTAATCATAATAAATGTCTGACGTGGCTAAGTCAAATATTTTGGGCGAGAGAATTAATTTAATTACACTACACGCAGTAGACGAGCTCTGAACTTGCTCTTTGGAGATACGCTATCGCTATAGTTTTATAGTTATTAAGTTGAAACTTCTCACATCTTTATGATTACAGCGGATCTCCCTTCTACTTAAATTTAAACATCCTAGCTTTATTTATTCGCCTGCTTAATCTATCTTGCTTCCTTAATTTTTAAGACAAAAACCAGAAAATCATGAACTTCAACTAAAATTTTAATTTGTGAGATCCAGAATATTGTTTCTACTAAATTATTATGAAAAAGGAATCTAAATATAAATTTTTAAGTTTCTAGCTCTTTTCTGTTGCGCCAATGATTTTTTACAGAAAAACATCCAAATTTCGAAAATGGTTAAAGTTATTGAACTGATATTCAACACATATTGATTTAGTATTACTCCTGACATGCTAGGAATGTTTCAGGTTATTTACTTGATTTTTAAGGTATTGCGCAACATTTATGACGTCAGAGCTAGTTACAGCAGACTGGCTGGCACACAATTGAAAGACTGATGTGAATTTTATACCGCATGAGTAGGCTGCTTCCCTACATCACCCTCTACTTAATTTTTTTTAATGGAAATGGAAAAAAAGTAATTACAAAAAGGAAAGCAAGAGTACAGCTTAACTCCCTATGAAAATTAAAATTGAAATGTAAACATATAGAAATATTAAAAGAAAACTTATTACCCACTTCAATTATTTAAATTGCTGGCATATTCACTGCCTCTTAATAAGCAACATTATCACTCAAAATTTAAGCGAAATCAATGAAACACTTTGGCATACATGTTGCCTTAGACAGACAAACACATAAAATATGTAAAATTATGAAAATCTTAAATCCATTAAATACATTTTTACATACACAAATTCAAATAAAACACAGTTATTCATGATACATAAACAGATAAATATATCTTAGCAGTCTTTTCTAAACCTGAAAGAAAATTTCACAAATCATGACAATGACATTTTTACACACGTTCTTGTAGCCGCTTTGGCTGGCGTTCTACACTTCCATTCACTGGGTAGAGGAGGGGAAGTTGCTATGGTGTGCGTCCTTCATGTTCACTCTAAATTACATGGGGAAAGGGGAGGGGACACTGTGAGTTGTGTCCAAGTCACTCCACGCTTTCACGCAGCTACCAGGCTGCCATTATCTGGTTTGTCCTGTAGAACAAACAAAAAAAGTGCCTCAGACCCTGTTCACTTAATATCTAAGGGTGGGTCACAATGAAATGGGGATATATACATTTTACCTTTCAATATGTTACTGGAACAAAGGTAACAGAACTTTTTCAATTTTACTCTCGCGGTTACTTAATTGTCATAAAATCGGTAAACAAATGGCTCAAGACGCCGTTAGTCACGTACTAGAGAAAATTTATGCTCGAGGCATACAATCATAAATCCTATTTAATCTCAATTTATTATTTCTGGGCCGGAACACTGAACCAATGCTCGGTACATTCCTGACAAATCTGTATTTTATTTACTTAACTGACTCATCTTCGATTACCTTATTCTTAGAGATAGTATGAGTATATTTGATTAGTAGTTGTCTTCTCAGCTTCTTTGTACATGTGATAACTTGTGGTAATAGTACAGTTCTGAGTGTTGAAAACACACTACGTTTAGTTGACTACTAAATCCACTTATTGGTCTTCTGCTGCTGTGTCAGTTCCACATCTGCAATTATGTACTTAATTCATCGAAGTGTATTTATGCTGAGCTATAAATAATGTTTCACGTCTGCCATTATGTTACTCAATTATGTTGCTAGTGTATGTACTTATTTAACACTCACTCTATTAACATTTAAATCATAGGATAGCACCTTTATTTCATATCTAGTGTATTGCAGCTGATCAGTTTGCTCACGTGGCAGTCCATTTCCACTCGGACGCTGAAACCACAGGTAGTCTCTCTCGACCTACCACTAAAGTGCATTAAGTAATTATGGCCGAGCGTAATGCTAAATTCCTTAAAGCTATAGGAAACCATGAGCTGCTCTGTCTCATCTAACATAAGGGTACCTAAGGTCGCATTCACGCCTCCAACTCATAACCTCAATACGTGTATGTGTGTCCTGTCACACACTACACCAAATAACGGCCAGCTCCAACCATATAAATATCTCAACCACAAACACTGTTCAATTCTATTACACTGCCATTCCTTGCTACACAAGGTGAGTTCATTCTTGCAACTTATCTGCATATTTTTCATAACACTCATCAATCTCTTTTACTATTAATTAGTTAGCTCTACAGCATACAATAGGTTTCACTGCCACTTCAGATCCTGCTTGTACACGAATTTGTATATCTTTTTAAATTACTGTTGGTGGACCATTTCCAATAAAACAACAACTTTGTACTGATAATATTACCAGGGTTCTATACATACTTGTTACTCAAATACATTTGTATCTTAGTTACATCATACTTCTCTGTTGTTTATGTCACTGTTAGGTTTGTCACATTAGGTATCTTCTTCACTAATCGGCGGATAGAATGGGTTACAGAACTCATGGCTTGATAGCCATGAAAATACGCTCTGTAAATTCGTAAATAAACCAACAGAAAATAGTGAATTCATGCATCGACATACAACATTCATTTCAAATTAATGTTAATACTTCTCACGAAATACATAGCTGGAAAATGTGGATCACTATTCAACATAATAGCGCTATATAAAGTACAATCAAGCAGTTATTCATCGCTATTTTGTTTCAATTCACACCTAATTATTACATAATAGAGAAAGTTTCGTGATCATATCAGTGCTGGAGAAATTGAACGTTTCGAAAGTCTCGCTGGACATTCACTACAGTTAATACGTCAAGGAGAAACTTGGATTGATTAAGCCACAGGTAGGATGGAAGTGCTAGCCTGTGATTCAGGATGCTTCCAGTTTAATTAGGTCTACAACCGATTTTGAAGCAACTGACGTGGTGATACTGAGTCTTTTGAATGTCAAAATGAACTCAAGTACCAAACTATGATCCTTCGAGCAATATCCCAAATCCCTTACTAATCTGTTGCCCCAAACAAACCTTCTTGGTAATCTTAGTGCGCATAACTTTCTTGGTTCTCACGAAACACATTTCAGAGATATTTTTCTGTAGAATACAGAGTCAGCGACGTGTTTCAGCACATCAATAGAGCGGTATATTGTACTTCCTGTTTCTGTGTTAGTAATATGAGACATTTCTCGCCCAGTCTCATCCAGATAGTGCAGTCCTACGACACTAGAAAGAACACTAAAAGTACCAGCAACAGACTGTGTTTGAATTTAGAGAAAGCGACCTCGTGTGTCCACTTTTGGGGACCTGACGACAGCGGCTGTGGAGCACCTCACTTGCAGGCCACATGCACAGAAATCGACACGGTGTTGGTCTGTGGGAGCGGTATTGCGGTGGATTACTGAAGAGGCAGAGAGATTATCATGGCTGTAGTTACTGAATGCTGTAAATAGTTATGTTTATAATTATACTTTCCCTATTTAACACGTTCTAACCCGTTATACACGAGTACCAAATTTGGTTCCAATATGTCAAGAATATGGGGTGCATCATTTTCACGTGTCACGTGTCTGTATCTACGTGATTACTCTGCTATTCAAAATATATTTCCTTGCGGAGGGTTCAATGAACCACCTTCAAGCTGCCTCTCTATCTTTCCACTCTCGAACGACACGCGGGAAAAACGAGCACTCAAATTTTTCTGTGCGAGCCCTGGTTTCTCTTATTTTATCTTGATGATCATTTGTCCCTGTGTGGGTGGGTGCCAGCAGAATGTTTTCGCAATAGGGGGAGAAAACTGGTGACTGAAATATCATGAGAAGATCCCGTCGCAACGAAAATCGCCTTTGTTTTAATGATTATCACTCCAATTCACGTATCCTGTCTGTCGCGTTATCTCCCCTATTTCGCAATAATACATAACGAGCTGCCCTTCTTTGTACTTTTTTGATGTCATCCATCAGTCCCACCTGATGCAGATACAACACCGCACAGCAATACTCCAGAATAGGGCAGGCAAGCGTGTTGTAAGCAGTCTCGTTAGTAGACCTGTTCCACCTTCTAAGTGTTCTGCCAATGAATCGCAGTCTTTGGTTTGCTCTACTCACGACATTATCTATGTGATCGTTCCAATTTAGGTTATTTGTAATTGTAATTCGTAAGTATTTAGTTGAATTTACAACTTTCAGATTTGTGTGACTTATCGCGTAATCGAAATTTAACGGATTACTTTTAGTACTCATGTGAATAATTTCACACTTTTCTTTATTCGGGGTCAGCTGCCACTTTTCGCACCATACAGATACCTTATCTAAATCATTTTGCAATTCGTTTTCGTGATCTGATGACTTTAGAAGACGGTAAATGACAACATCATCTGCAAACAATCTAAGTCGGCTACTCAGATTGTCTCCTATGTTGTTAATACAGATCAGGAACAACAGGGGGCCTACAAGATGTCCTTGGGGAACGCCGGACATTACTTCTGTTTTACTCAATGACTTTCCTTATATTACTACTAACTGTGACCTTTCTGACAGGAAATCACGAATCCAGTCGCACAACTGAGGCGATATTCCATAGGTACGCTGTTTGGACAGAATATGCTTGTGAGCAACTGTGTCGAAATCCTTCTGAAAGTCCAAAACTATGGAAGCAATTTGACATTCCCTTTCGTTAGCACACCAGTTCGTGAGTATAAGGAGCCAGTTTTGTTTCGCAAGAATGATATTTTCTGAATTCGTGCTAATTATGTGTCAATAAGTCGTTTTCTTTGACGTACTTCATAATGTTCGAAACCCTACTGCAAATCGACGTTAGTGATATGGGCCTGTAATTCAGCGGATTACTCCTACTTCCCTTTTTTGGTATTGGTGGACTTGAGCAATTTTCCAGTGTTTAAGTACGGATCTTTCTGTGAGAGAGCGGTTGTATATAATTGCGAAATATGAGAGGAGCCTGACTGGTATACAATCTGGACCGGAGACCTTGGCTTTATTAAGTGACTTACGCTGCTTTGTTACACCGAGGATAGCTACTTCCATGTTTCTCATCTTGGCAGTTGTTCTTGATTGGAATTCAGGAATATTTACTTCGTCTTCTTTGATGAAGGAGTTTCGGAAAACCTTGTTTAATAACTGTTTTAGGGCTTCACCGTTGTTATCGCGCAGTGAAGATATTGATTGCGTCTTGCCACTGGTGTGCTTTATGTATGACCAGAATCTCTTTGGGTTTTCTGTCAGATTTCGAGACAGAATTTCGTTGTGGAAATTATTAAAAGCATCTCGCATTGAAGTGCGCGCTATATTTCGAACAGCTGCAAAACTTTGCCAGTCTTGGGGATTTTGCGTTCTTTTAAATTCGGCATGCTTTTTTTCGCTGCTTCTGCAACAGCGACTTGACCCATTTTGTCTACCATGGGGGATCAGTACCATCACTTATTAATTTATGTGATATGTATCTCTCAATTGCTGTCGATACTATCTCTTTGAAAACATTCCGCACCTTTTCTACGCTTCCAATGTCAAATCGAAAGGAGTGAAGACTATCTCTTAAAAAGGCGTTAAGAGCATTTTTATCAGCTTTTTTTAAAAAATAGATATACTTTGCGCTTCTGTTTGATTGTTGTAGGTGGTACGATATTCAGCCTGGCAGCAACTGCCTTCTGGTCGCTAATCCGTGTATTAGTCACAATACTCACTATTTCTCCAGGATTATTTGTTGCTAAGAGGTCAAGTATGCTTTCACAACCATTTACGCTTCAAAAAAATGGGCTCATGAACCAATGTTCAAAATAATTTTCTGAGAAAGCATTCAGTACAACTTCTGATGAGGTTTTTTTGCCTGCTTCCGGCTTTAAACGTATAATTTTTCCAGCATATCAAGGGTAGATTGAAGCCACCACCGACTATAATTGTATGAGTGGGCTACCTATTCGAAATGAGACTCAAGTTTTCTTTGAACTGTTCAGCATCCATGTCTTCTGAATCCGGGGGTCGGTAAAACGATCCACTTAATAGTTTAGTCCGATTGTCAGGTATAATATCTACCCATACTATTTCGCAGAAACTATCTACTTCAATTTCACTACAAGGCAAACTACTTCTGACAGCAATAAATATTCCACCACCAACTGTATTTAATCTATCCTTTCTGAACACTGTTAGATCGTTTGAAAAATCTCGGCTGAAATTATTTCCGGCTTTGGTCAGCTTTCTGTACCTATAACTATTTGAGCTTACGTGCTTTCTATTAGGGTTTGGTGCTCTGGGTCTTTCCCGTTACAGCTACGACTATTTACAACTACAATACCGACCGTTTCTACAACTACCTTACTTTGCCTTACCTGCCCCCTTTTAGACAGACGTTCTTTCTGTGGTTCCCTGAGAACCTCTAACCTAAAAAACCGCCCAGTCCCTTCCACACAGCCCCCCATACCCGTGTAGCTGCCTCCTGTGCTTAGTGGACTCCTGCCCCAATAAGCGGAACCCGAAACCCACCACCCGATGGCGCAAGTCAAGGAATCTGCCGCCTACACGGTCACAGAACCGCCTGAGCCTCTGATTCAGACCCTCCACTCGACTCTGCACTAAAGGACCACAGTCGGTTCTATCGACGATGCTACAGATGGTGAACTCCGCCTTAATCTCGGTAGCCTTTACCATTTCCGCTAGCCGCCCGAAACCAGAGAGAATCTCCTCCGATCCAAAGCGACACACGTCATTGGTACCGACATGAGTCACCACCTGCAGTTGGCTACACCCTGTACTCTTCATGGCATGCAAAAGCACCCTTTGTACATCCGGAATGACTCTCCCTGGTATGCATACGGAGTGCACACTGGCTTCCTTCCCCTCATTGGCAGCCGCATTCCTAAGGGGCCCCATTATGATCCTAACGTTGGAGCTAGCAACTACCAGCAAACCCACCCTGTGTGAATGCCCAGACCTTGGCGGCCGAGAAGCTTCCTCTGGGAGCTTCTCACCGTCCAGTTCCTACAATGGCCACCAGCTGCCTTGCTCAATCATCGTGATTCATAGCCTCACATAACTGACCAGTCGCAGTACATTTGTTGATGTGTGAATATGAGCTTGGACAAAAGGAGCAGGGCGTTACTGGTGCAGCTCTTATGTCAAAACAATAGTAATGCTGCAGCTGCAGTTTGAGAATTTTGTGCGGAGCATGATGAAGAAGTTCGAATCAACTGGAAAATTGGGCCGACTTTCGGTTGCACCACAGGTGGTTGATGAAATCGCTGTTCTATGGAATCCAACGCTGCACGCAATTCCCGATCGGTTGGCAGCGTCAGGCGTTTGCAGTGTATGACAGCTGAACATTCCACGGTCCATTGAATGGCAGGTGCTTCGAACCTTTCTCAAATGATATGTGTCAAGATCCATATCGTACAGGAGCTTGCACCACAGGACGCACAACGACCTGTTAACGTCGCTATCCACTATCTCGCAAGCATTGAAGGTCACGAGGCCTGGCCCTGGACTGTCCTATGGACAGACGAAGCACATTTGTCTCTGACGGGTGAGGTGAACACACAGAACTACCGAGTGCGGGTCTCTTCACCTCCAGTCACGGTGCATGAAGTTCCTCTGTATGGTGAACGTGTCACCGTATGGTGTGGCTTCACGGCTACGTTTGTCTTTGGCCCATTCTTTTTTTGAACAGCTTGGCCCTCAAGGACCAAAGAAGTGCAGTGTGATCGGCCAGCGTTACTGCGATATGCTTCGCCAGCGTCTCATACCCGCCCTACAGGAGAGAGACGCATTGAACTGAAAAGTTTTCATGCAAGATGGGGCCTCATTGCACAATGCTCGTGAAGTTCACCTGCTTCTCCGAAACACATTTAGAAACGATCGAATTATCAGCCGATAGTTTCCAAATGTTTGGCCGGCACGATCACGTGATCTGACTCCTGTGATTTCTGACTGTGAGGCTACCGTAAGGACATGGTTTACCGGGGGAACATTGACACATGTACTAACCTGAGGCGCAGCGTATCAAGAGAGGTAGCCAGCATACCTAAGGACATGCTCTGTTCTGCTGTGCAGAATGCAATCCTGCGCTTTCAGTCTCTTCTGGACCCCCTATTGTACCGGTATGTAATTATTTGATGATGTACCGTAGCAGCACTTTAAAACTATTTAAACTGAATAATTCTGCATTATTTCTCTTCCCCATGTCCTTGAAATTAAAGCTACCATGTTTGGTCCTCTAAGATAACTAGTTTCCGTGTTATAACGTGTTAAATAGGGGAAGTTTAATAATAGCCGCCCGGTACATTGGATGGATTGTCGCATACGACGAAGACCGCCAGCTGCTGGTGCTGCTGCTGCTCCAGTGAGGAATAAATCTCTTAATTCCATAAGGATTCTTCCCAGAGTGTAGCAACAAGTAATCAACTTTAATGCATTTAACACAGTCGTCCAGAAAATCGTAGTTTCCACTATCTGACCCATGAAGTCCAGAAATGTCAACCTTCTTTCCCCTTCCAAATGGGAACTGAACTTCACGTTATTTGAGATTGCAGGTATCTTATTCGGTTTTAGGATGGTTACAAGAGACTGTCAATATTCTCTTGACGGTCTAGGCTCTTCTACTAACGGTCTAGGTTGAGTGAAAGTGGCTATGCTTGCGTAGCACTCGTCTGATTTACAACTTTTCCGATTGTAGAACGCATGCGGTACCATATGAATTATGAATTCCTCGATCAACTTAATGGGTGGGATACTGAGAAATCGTTATGCATGGGACAGCATGCGTACCTGCGTTCCAAAACACCGCGTATAAAACCGGGATTTTATGATACTCATACCTCGGTTCTCTTGGTGACAAAAAGACGACGTCAAGTGTTTTGGATAGCCCTTGGGCTACGGACCATTTGCATATCCAACAGAAGCATCCTCTTAGTGTCACTATTGCACTACACAGAGTCAAAGTAAGAATATTACACATTTAGGGAAACGGAACAAATCGGTTGGTTCTTTTTGCATTTGATGTGTCCTACGATGGGCTTGATGGGACTTATGTGGGCACCATTAATTCATGGGCGGACCCTCGGAAAACCCCATAAAAAAGGTTTTCCCTATATTTTCGCCGTCACCAGCGGACCAAACCCCAGTCGATGATTCCAAGACGGCTACGAACAGGATATGGCTGAAATTTGTACGTTACATTCCTAAGATCCCGATCTCGAACAACCTGGAAAACTTTCTTGAAGCTGTAGTGTACTTGATAGCTTCGTGGGCTCTGGCGTTGTGAAGGAAAAAGTAGCAAATTCGCGTCCATCAAAAATGGCTCTGAGAACTATGCGACTTAACTTCGGAGGTCATTAGTCGCTTAGAACTTAGAACTAATTAAACCTAACTAACCTAAGGACATCACACACATCCATGCGCGAGGCAGGATTCGAACCTGCGACCGTAGCGGTCGCCCGGTTCCAAACTGTAGCGCCTAGAACCGCACGGCCACTCCGGCCGGCCCACCTCCTTCCAAACGTTTTTGTCGAACTTTGTTTTCTACAAGATTCTAGGACTTTCTTATACGTTTGATACAAATATTATCTCAAAAGTCTATTTTATACATTAAAAATAATGTAGTTGCTGGATTTCGTGTTGCAAAGGCCAACGATTGAAATATTTCCTCAGTGGCTAGAAATCTTAACGTGGCTACTAGTCTACGTCTGAAAGTAAAGGCAAGGTACATATGGTGATTAGCTTCGAAGAAATGTCCTCTTACATTCAAATGAAAGTACTGAACGAATCTCGATCTTGAAACCGATGTGTTGAAATACGTTATTTCAAAGTGTTGACAGTCAATACAACATCGAGGATATGGATATTATGCCTGCGAAAACTGACGTTAGTCACCGCCCCTGAACTATATTCAATTTAAAAACGGAAATGGGATGAAAATTCTGTTGAGTTATGGAAAAACTTCTACTCGTATGTATCTCAGCTCGTTGTACAACATTATGCAGTGTTACTGTACCAGCAATTCGATGGTCAAACCACCGTCGAATCCAGAATTTTCTTCGCGGTTTCCTCCGCTCTTCTTTGACAATAGCTAACAACTGTACCAGCAATTCGATGGTGAAGCCACCGTCGAATCCAGAATTTTCTTCGCGATTTCCTCCGCTCTTCTTTGACAAAAGCTAACCGAGTATGTATAGCTATTACACGTACGTTCATTTTCGTAAAGCAATTGTGTAGTTTGCGACTCAAATAAAGCCGACAACGGCCGCTGGAGAGCGCGAAATCACGTTAAGCAGCTCATCCCGTGTGCCGCCGGCGCTGTCTCCCGTGAGGTCGGCTGTCCCGTCAGCGTCCACGTCCCGTGTGAGAATGGCTTCAGCGAGCCTACGCTTTTACGTATCTTCGCGATCAGGACTAGTGCTGTGCTTCGGCGAGCTTAAACACGCGTCGAGGAAAACTAGGATGTCGTGCAGAGGCGGCATATTTCAGTGAGCGAGCATCTGGCCCGGCGCGTCGCATAGCCCAGGCGGCTGCATTAGCGGCGCTTTTGAGCTGTGATTACCGCGTGACTTACTGCCCGGCACGGCGCGCCGCGCTCTCAGTAATGGGCCTTGTTTAAGTGGCCGCATCTCCACAAACGCGTGTAAGCTCCTATGGACAAGCTGTTCTACTGCTCCGACCGGCTTACCGGTGTTACTGGTATTAAGACCCGCTCTCTTGTGACACGAACTAACTGCCGGGCGTGAAACAGATTATTCTCCTAACAATGTAGAGGACACTGTCCACATTTTCAAATAAAGTAAATCAGTTAAATCGGGGGTAGCAACAAAGCATTCCGTCGAATAAAACCATTATTTTACTTTCGTAAGCTATCTCACTGAGTCAAGTGCAATCTGCCTGCAACCGCTGCGTTTCAGGGCAAGCGACTTGTGTGGCAATATCGTCATTAACATGACCACCAATCTCGAAAACGGAATAAGGCTATTATTTTTCCCATACCCGCAGTTATCTATTTCTGCCATACGCGCAGTTATGTCCAATGGAAACTACGGGTAGTGGTTTCATTAAATATAGTCGTGAACAAAACTCAAGGACGGAAGTAAGCATCGCATAATGTGCCATTGCCAAGTAACAGCTCCATGAAACGTGGACCATACGTAGAAAGAACTGCTATAGTATAGTACAATACAGTACAAAGGTACCTGAAAGAAATACGCAGTGAGACGAACAGAAATGACACTTTTTATGAAATGACGATAACTGCACTGAAGTGACTGTGTTCCATGATGGTCCTCTGGACATTACAGACGGCAAGATTTGGCTCTTGAGAAAGTGAGTGATCATCGTAGGGGACGCTGTATGCTCTGAAACGTGAACCCGTGTTGGCCATAAGGTTCCTAATGAGCTCTTGTAATAGGACGTTCCATTCCTCGACTAGCGCGGTTCATAACTGCTGGATGGTCGTTAACATATGTTGACTTGCTGCAATGCGTCTCCCCGACGCATTCCACACGTTCTTGACGCGATTTAAGCTGGGGGAACGGGCGGGCCAGCTCATTCGCCGAATATCTTTTCGTTCCAAGAGTTCCTACAACTGCGCATTTCGATGTGGTCGTGGCATCATCATCCACACAAATGAAGTCAGGGCCGAATGAACCCCTGAACACATGCGCAATAACGCTGTATACACGTATCGAGGGCAGGAAGAATGCCTCCGTGCGTGCAGTAATTATTCTAATTTTATCTTCACGATACCTATGTGAACAATACGTAGGGGGCTGTAGTATGGTCCTTAAACATTTAACATTTAAAGCCAGTTCTTGAAACTTCGTTAATGGACTTTCTCGGGTTAGTTTACGTCTATCTTCAAGAGTCTTCCAGTCCAATTCGTTCAGTATCTCTGTGACACTCTCCCATGTATTAAACAAATCTATGACCATTCATGCTGCCCTTCTCTGTATACGTTCAACAATGGTTCAGGTGGTTCTAAGCAATATGGGACTTAACATTTGAGGTCATCAGTCTCCTAGATTTAGAACTACTTAAACCTAACTAACCCAAGGACATCACACACATCCGTTCCCGAGGCAGGATTCGAACCTGCGACCGCAGCAGCCGCGTGATTCCAGACTGAAACGCCTAGAACCGCTCGGCCATCGCGGCTGGCTCTGTATACGTTCAATATCTCCTGTTAGGCCTATCTGGTACGGGTCCCACACACTTGAGAAGTAGTCTAGAACCGGTCGCACTTGCCCAGTATTCTACCAATAACCCAAGTCTACCACCTGTCTTACCCACGACTGAACCTATGTGATCATTCCATTTCATATCCCTACATATTGCTACACCGAGGTATTTGTATGAGTTGGCCGATTCCAGCAATGACTCATTGATATTATAGTCAAAAGATACCACGTTTTTTCGTTTTGTGAAGTGTAAAATTCTACATTTCTGACCATTTAAAGCAAATTGTCAATCTCTGCACCACTTTGAAATCTTATCGAGATCTGACTGAATATTTATGCAGCTTCTTACATATTACTTCATTATAGGTAACTGCATGATCTGCAAAAAGCCTGATTTTACTATTAATATTTCTGCAAGGTCATTAATATATAACATGAACAACAACTGTCCCAACGTTTCCCTGGGGCACAACCGAAGTTGCTTTTACACCTGACGATGACTCTCCGTCCAACATTACACGTTACTTCCTCCCTACCTAAATGTCCTCGATCCAGTCACAAATTTCACTTGGTACCCCATATGATTGAACTTTTGACAGTAAACGTTGGTATGGTACGGAGTCAAATGCTTTTTGGAAATCAAGAAACACAGCATCTACTTAACTGCCTTGATCCAAAGATTTCAGTATGTCATGTGAGAAAATGCGAGTTGGATTTCACATGATCGATGTTTTCTAAATCAATGCTGGTTAGCACTGAGGAGGTCATTCTGTTCAAGATATCTCATTATGTTTGAGCTCAGAATACGTTCTGAGATTCTACAACAAATTGATGTGAAGGATATTGGACGGTAGTTTTGTGGACCACTTCTACTATTCTTCTTCTAGGTGGCTGTGACCTGTGTCCTTTTCCAAGAACCGGGTACGAATTTTTTGTTCGAGGGACCTACGATAGATTATAGTTAGAAGAGAGGCTAACTCAGCCGCAAATTCATATAGAATCTGACGTGGATTCCATCTGGCCCTGGAGCTTGGTTCAATTTTAAAGAGTTCACCTGTTTCTCACAACTGACGCTCATACTTATTTCATTCATCTTTTCAGTGGTACGAGGATTACATTGGGGCAATTTTCTAGGATTTTCCTTGGTAAAGGAACATTGAAAATGGAGTTAAGCATTTCAGCTTTTGCTTTACTACTCTCAATTTCAGTTCCTGTGTCATCCAGTAGGGACTGGACGCTAACTTTTGGTGCCACTAACAACCAAATTAGAAATTATGTTGAAACTCCTGGAAGGAGACAGCACTTTCCAAAGAAGTACTATCAACAAGAAAATGGAATAACCAATGAGAAGACTCGTATTCATCCCCTGATATGTGACTGGCTGAAAGACCTCAACAAGTTCGCGAGTTGCTTCGAGTCACATAGACGCAGCCAAATCATAATGACTCTGTGCTCTGTCAAAGAAACTACGAAGAGGTAAAAGTCTCACATGATTGATCATATACCAAGCAAATTACTAAAACCTGGCCTTTACGTATATTTTACGTTTTCAGTCAATATTGAGTGAATCGCTATCACAGTGTATATTTCCACACCGACTGTAATATGCTATTAGCGCGGTCCCCTTTACAAGAAAGGAAGCAACACAGTAATTAATAATTACCGACCAGTCTCTCTGCTTGCCTCCTAGGATGTAGTAGAAAAGAGAATGCAAACAAAAACATATCTATCTCAAAATAAGATCCGTGGTCTCAATTTGAATTTCAAAAATGTCTTTTCACGTAACATGCAATATTTAATGCTCATACCACATTACATCAAAGTTAAATGACAAAAAAAGCTAATTGATATTTTTTATGACTTGTCGAAAAAATTTCCTTTTGCATTTCACAATATTCTCTTAGAGAAGCTCAGATATTATAACATCATTGATCCCAAAGATAACTAGTTTTCATAGTGCCTAAATAAAAGAATGCGGAATGTCACACTAAGAAGCTTAGGGAATGTATACAACGAAACAGCACCTTAGGATAACCAAGGTAGGTGCTGTCTGCAACACAGCAACCAATCATACAGTCGTGTACCGCAGGTTGCTGAAACAGCAGCCCACTAACGACACTACCTCTGGAGATCAAGTGAACACAACCGGAAATCAACCAAACCTCCAGCAGCTGCCACGATCCAGTGTGGTGCCACGCTTACTGCCGGAGGCGTAAGCCTCACCATAGCATCACTACCTCATTTCTATAGTCACGTGTCCTTCGAATGCAAAGCCAGTATCCTCCTGCTGGGCGGGTATGTAGGTCGCAGCCTGATCTCTCTGTCCCCACAACACACTCTGGGCTTGCACCAGCCACGACTAGCAGCCCACAAATAGGGGTCCTGCTCATTGGAAATTCACACCCTGGGCTTACACCAGCTGCACATAGCAGCTCATCAATTGGAATTCACATTGCTGAACCAATGAGGCGTGTCTCACTGTGGCAGCCATGCATTACATTCACTCCTGAGCACCCTTCACTCATCGCAGCCTAAGGCCTCACGGACTTCGTCCATACTTCAGCGCCTTACTCTCACCACCACCTTCAGCCTCATGGACTTTAGTTAATTCTCAAACAACCCATGTTTACCGCCAGCCATTGTCTCATGGACAGTCAGCCGGAACCAAGTAGTGCAACTGACATCTTAGGAAATCGCGCTATTTAATTTGTTCATTAGACTTAAGTGATAACCACTGTTCCTTACAACCTGGATATACCATTCTGTAGCGTGTATGCTCCCCTCAGTAACAAGTAGTACAGTAGCAACAAGGATGATAGCTTACAGTCTGCAGCATCAGTTCCAGCTACAATGGTTACGAGGATAACTGGCGTAGGGATTACGTCCCAACAGTGACTGGCATCCAGAGTGTCAGTCTTTATGGGCTTTCGTGCTTGTCCAGAATAGGCTTCCATACTCTGGCCCTGCTTCAGACTACTGCTAGTGTTTCGCTATGTACGTGTGCTCTCAGTGCCCACTCCCTCTCTACAGATGGGCACCAAAGTCCTTAGGCGTCTTGGTGCTGCTCTTTCTTTCCTTACTGTCCCTACAATAGGGGCGACTAAGAGCTTCTCTCACAGAGATTAACATACCTGGACGCCGGTCCCAACCAAGCATCGAAAACACAGCTGTTACACCCTCAGGAAGTCAGTGAAGAATCAGCGCCATGTTCCGATTTCTTCACTTGGCTGGAATGGTTCATTAGGGTCTCTGCAATTCACAATGCCACTCAACGATGAGCTTTTCTCCTCGCTTATTATGATGCTCCTACATATTACATGTTCAGTTCATTACTCTCGGTGCAGACTTTGTTATCCTATGCTGTGTCTACTCTTGTGACAAAACTCAATGCCCATTACGACAAACTCTTTTCATACTTATCTTTCTGTACCATTCACATTCTTCTCTACAAAATTATCAACATATTAAACTGATTGTGCTAACTTTTGATTCTTGCAATCTGAAAATCAAACAACATTAGTTACTTTTCATTTACAGTTGTATAAGAAATCAAATTTTCCTCATAGATTACATGGGACAGACACTCTCTTCATTGATGAGACTATCCGCATACTTTTCTGGCCTGGCTTAAACTATTGTAATGCCCTTTGCATCAGCAAATACACAAAAACGTCAATATTGTGTTTGGTCGTGTTCTTTCAGGGCTACAAATTATTCTTCCACCTCGCATTGCTCATATAATCACAGTCCTCTCACTAGTCACTGGCAATATTCATCATTTCAACCTACAATAACTACTACTTTCCTAATTACTGCCCATCCGCTGTCGCTAACGATACTTTGAAATATAGTTCCACGTGGCCTCTGCCTGAAGAAAACTAGGAAATCAACTCACTCACGCTCTACCTTTTGATGGAATCCATTAACCCAAAGCATTTCAGTTAACATCTCTAGTCACACTTAATAAAAGCACAAAATCACAATATCATCCTCACGTAGACGGAATCAACAAAACATGTACTAAATTGACTTTTAACAACCACCAAGCAAATATTCAGTCATAGTATCATCATAATTTGCCTGGAACTACTCATGACACAAAAGAACAACCTCACTGGAGGTGAGTTTGTATCATCAGATCTGTCTCCTACGTCACAAAATCACACAACATGCACCTTGAAACCAAACTGTCACTTCAAAACTTTCAATCATAAACCTCATTTAACAATAAACAAAATTCCTTACACACTCTGAACACTCACACAGATACACTTATTGACAGATGACTCATTTCACATAATGTATTTCCACATCAACCATAGTGACAGATGAAGATACCAATTGATTGCAATACAGGATAGAACAATAGCAGGAAACACCACAATAAAAGATCAAGTTTACACTGTTTTAGCTAAAGTTCCTCATGCTAGTCAAGCATGTGATATATTCAGAACGTATGCCCCTTGACTCAGCATACAGTCAGACAATGCTTAACATTCATGTGCAGTAGGCCAGTCTCACTATACTGGTATAGACAACTATTCCTGAGAAAATACCTGACGTGGATTACATCTCGGTGAACACTTATCAAAGTCAAAGAAATACAAAGCAAAATAAATCACCTGGCACCAACTCAATTCTTCACACAATACTTAATCACCGTATCAAAAACTTTCATCAACAAACAAACACCTGTGGCAAATTTATCAAAACATAAGATAGCAATACGAAAATTCACATAGATGGACAGAATGAAATCTGTTTTAGCCCACAGCAATTCGCCTCATTAAAGAAGAAGGCATTAAAGCAAAGAACACAAAAAAGTACATGAGTACCTATCTACCTCAAGTTGCTAGGCCTAATCATCATCCAAAAATTACACTTGCCCTTTATATGTGTCATCCTCATAGACAAGTTCAACGGAAAACACATAATACCCACTTCAACATCCCATAAATATGCTGCACATGGTAAAAAGTTCTTGGTGGGCCAAAAACTATAAATTAAAAACATTTCGAGAAGATAAAGATACGAACTAAAACGTGGTTTTCCCAGCCATTATTGTTTAGGCTGATGACAGGCATATTGTGTGGAAATAGTATCAGCCTGTCAAATCAGCTCGCTTTGCAGGGGAGCCTTCATATCAGGACCAAGAAGCTCTTTTCCAAGCCGCAACATGTAGGGTGTCCTGCAAGACAGGTATGTTGTATTGGAGTAGTATCAGCCTCCTTTATCGACCTGCTTTGTGTGGCACCCTGTACATCAGGGGCAAATAAATTATTTTGAAGACCCTGATGTGTAGCCTGCTCTGTATGATAGGTGTGTTGTGGAATTGGTATTGGCCTGCTTTATTGCTGGGGCTACATGAGCTGAGAGGCATGGCTGGGGACAGGCTGAGGTGGAAGAGGAGGGTAGTGATGGAGTGAGGGGGAGGAGGACAGAAAGATGGGAGAGAGGAGGATATGCATGAGGCAAGGGGAAAGTGTAGGGGGTAGTGCGAAGGTGGAAAAGGAAGAGGTAGAGGCAGAGATGGAAAGAGAGGGGGAGAGGGGGATATGGTCAGATGGAGGAAGAGTAAGATATGGTCAGAACGAGGAGGTGTAGGAAATGGGTAAGGAGAGGGGGAGGAGGTGATGAAGAGGCAGAGAATGGACAGAAGGAGACAAATAGAGATGGAAGAATGAAGTGGACAGATAGAATATGGAAGAGGCAGACACAGAGAAGGGGAAGGAAGATATGTGTCAATATATGTGTCTATCACATACGTGGGCTAAGCTGCAGGGAAAAGGCGAGTACACAAATAAGAGATACTGACTACTTCCTGCAGAGCACTTTGAGTTAACACAGTAGTGCTCCTAAACACTCCCACACCGAATTCTTACGTTTCTTCAGTTTAAAGAACCTGAGCTATGTATCCTACTTTCTGTCAGTTTGGTTCCAAATCATCCAAGTTGAAGGCTCTCAGAGATGAAACATCAAGCATGCATGAGAAATCGTCTTCCAGCAACTCATCAAAATCCTATGCACTGGAACACTACTGTTTGTTGTATTTTCAACACAAGCAATTTGTTCACATCTCCACAACCATCTAACAGAAAAACACAAATATTGTATTTAATCAATTACATGGCGTCTCTGGACACTTCAACCCTTTTGGCATTATACTAATATAATTACACTATTATCTACAGGTAAGTAAACTGTAGTACTTTCAAATTCACCCATTTTATGTGACATCCCACACAAATCATCTTTACTTACCATCAGTTCATTTTCAATATCATATCACCATGTTTCATATATTGATTAAAATGTTCCTATTCTTGTACTAACAATCAGTTTAACTCTGCAACAGGCGCAATCTGGTTTATATCACGATCCACTCATTTTTGCGACAGTAACACTTTCTAGGTATGATCCATCAGTTAGGAATTCATGTTCAGCTTCTTTTCCAAAGTTTTCTTCAGTTTTATAAACCCTCTCGTTTAATTCCTGGCTTAATTCCCTGCTTCTCCTAGAAATCTCCAACAGACTTTCCTTAAACCTTGACAATAACTTCACTTCTGATTCACCAACACCCTCACGTATTGTGCCACTGTAACCCTTGTTCTGCGTTAACAATCAACTATGCAACAGAAGTTTCCGAGTTGTTGCCCTTATTATTTGTTTATTGGGATTCTTCTTTATTTTCTGATGCTTCTCTCTGCATACTATGCTTCAATTTCTCAAAATTCTTTCCTAGACCGTGTTGTATGATTCAAAGTTGATTCTTACATCTGAGTAATAACATCCTGTTTAGGCACTCTGAAGAATCAGTCTTACTCTTCTCACATTCCACCTTTAAAGTCTGAAAATCATTTTGTAACTGTTTATTCACTAACAGCTTTCTCAAATTTCTCAAATTTAATATGATCTCCATCAACAGTGGTAAGATCATTTTAGCAGTCGAAATCCTCTTGTCAAAGTATGTTTTCATTTATTTGTGTGCCAAGCCCATCAAAGTTCTCTGCGGCATCCAAACAGTGGATTCAAATTTTTGCTGTAAACCATGTATCTGCCCTTGTAAACTAATAACATTAACTTGCTGTTGTCTTCCTTTTGCCTCTAATATTTCCTAACACTGGCTTCTTTCCTCTCTTCTAAGTCCAATTTCTGTTCAAATTTCTTCATACTAGTCTGTCTCTAAAGTTTTAGTAAATCCAGTCACATTAACCCGATGTTTCCCATTTTCTTTTACATTTTCCTCTAAATTTTCATTTAGCACTTTTACCCCACTTTCTCCCATCTATGAGTAGATTTAAGTGGCTGAACCACACAAAATTCTATTGAACCTTCATTCATAACAACACCAGTGGGTTCCTGAGATAAAACATTAACATTAAATTCTCTACCTGACTAACTGACATAGTAATTATACAACGTGTTGCGCCCATTCATTATGCTGAGTAGCAGCACTGCACCAGATACCAGATTGTCCCATTTTGTTAAATTTTTCACTTTTCTCCTGACTCAACCTAAATCATGCCCTTCTTGTCTCCCTCCGACCATCTGTTAGCTTCTCAGTCGTATACAGATTAACATACTGACCAAATACTACACAGCTTTAACGGTAAACTTAGCAAGTAACATAAATTTCACATATTCAAAAAATGAAAAATCCTCCACTAGATCTCCATCAACTCTCTATAAAGTACATAATTATCTACACAACGAGTACCACTGTTCAAACTTTCCTCTCAGTTCTGTAGAACAGCTCCAAAATCAGAAATTCAGTCTGCTGTAGAAACAAAAAATTAAAATAACACTGCAAATTATTCACCCAAAATACTACCTGAATGGCCTCGAAGCCCAAAAACCCATTTTTCCTGAATATGCTCAAAAAATGTCCAACTCCATCACGAATTTCTCTAGGCCCCAATTAAAATCTTATACCAAAATAAATAAATAAATAAATAAATTAGATTAACTACAGGTTGCAAATGTCTTTACCATCCTTTAATCAGCTCAAAGTGCCTTTCCAGTCAGTTCAATGACAATTACTTTATCTGAAAATACATGCAGGGGGTGGGGGGTTCTCAAAACTATACCTGTGTTACAAAAATTGATTCTCCAGGAAAGATTACACTATTGACTGGCTCGTAGCATTATGGACTTCTGCAGCAGACCAATCGAATTCGACAGGTGGCTTCATTTACTACTGTCTGATTCATAAAACTGAACAAAATAAACAGCAGTTCCATTTTTTCATCAGTCAACGAAATACAGTTACAATGAACGCATATCCATATTTAAATATACATTTCCCTGTTGCAAAGTACATTATTGAAAAATAAAAATCATATGTATTTTATCCATAATGGATGCAGCTGAACTCCGTGATGTTGCTGTATAGGGTGTAGAATAATAACATCTACCAGTCACATTAGAAGGTGATTTTATTTAACATACTACTGATTTCAGACTTGTGATCATGTTAGAGCAGTTTACTTTCTTATACGTGTCTCCATACTCAGTGTTACACATCACCATTTAAATCAAAAGTGAATAATATGATGATAACTAAATAGACAAAAATGAAACATATGGAAGTCGCTAGGCGACATGGGTCGTAAAATACTGTAGTACTTATGTATAGGTGGTGTATAAATATCGTTTTCACATTACGTTTATCACTTCTTGCGCAAAAATAATCTGTTTTTTACATATTAACTGTATATTAATCATCATGCTAATTATTGTTGCTTTCATATAATGTTACTGATAAAGTAGTGGCACTTTGCATGTTATTAACTTCAGAAGCACATGCACTCATAACACCCAACCTTTAACATTGGAAAACAGGCGTTACAGCCAAGGAATTTAGTTGAAAGAAGTACAGAGGTGTTACACATAAAGATACATAACAGATATAGCAAATTATGAGAATGAAATTGTTATATGATTGTGGGATCACAGTGTCATTTATAATATACAGAGTGGTTGCTGGTAAATGACATGAGGTTAAACAGACATTATCTTTCTTTTTTCAAAAATTGCTAGTTGTGAGGAACCAATGGGTTACGGTTTTTGATTTTTAAAATATGTCATTATCGATGTGTAGAAAAGAGTTGTTTGCAAGGTTTACTTGTTCGTTGAGAAATAAGTGTGGTGTCTTGGAGCTACGAATGTGAATTAAGAGCTCTTAAAAAGATTGATTTTCTTTCCCTTGCTGTCAGTGCATAGTTTGTGCAGGTTATCTTCAATGACTGTGGCTGTGTGTTCATGTTCTCTAAGATTTGTCTCCAGTGGCAATCTCTGCTCGTGTGGAGACTCTACAATGATGGAAGAATCAAATGAGATAATTTCAGTTATTTGCCAGAGAGAAGCTTAGGTGAAGTGGTTTGGTTATTTCAACACTGCTTGTGTGTGTGTTAGAATTCCCAAGGGACCAAATGGCTGAGGTCATCGGTCCCTAGACTTACACATTACTTAAACTAACGTATGCTAAGAACAACACACACAAACACACACACACACGCGCGCGCGCGCGCGCGCGCGCGTATGCCCGAGGGATGAATCGAACCTCCGGCAGGAGGGGCAGCCCAACTCGTGACATAGCGCCTCTAACCGCGCGGCCACTCTACGCGGCAGCACAGCTTGCTCACCAATACTTCACTCTCAGTGGCGTGGCAGTATCCATCCATATGATAAAATGGAAACTCGTAGATTTCTCAAATTTGATTGAATGGATGCTCATTAGTGTGAAGTATATTATCTTTTCAATCTGTCATGCTATAGATTCAAAGTTGTCAGCCTGCCCTTAGTTATGAAAGAATTATTGTCCTGGATAAAGTCGTGTGCTGAGAGCCTAATACTTCGATCACTCATTGTGACACTGAATTTTATACTCATTACATTGAGAAACCGCGTGGGCTTGTAAATAAATCCTTTCTTGAAAATGTTTACTAACGAATTTCTTTTGAATTATTTCCACCCAAACCAAATCATCCCTTTGTCCCTTATGCCTGATACTGTGCCACGCTGCATGGCCACCATCTCTTTGTAACTGGTGGATTCAGTTCGTGGATTGTGAATATTCAGATGTATCAGAGGCCTCATATTGAACTGCAGTCACAAAACGTTAATAGTAAGAAGTTTCTCTTTGCAAGCTACCATGTTACAGGTGCAAACAAGCTATATCGACAAGTGCTGTTTTGACGATCACAGCTGGATTTCCCCCATTATGTAGTGATTTTTATAGGACAGTACTTCATGTTTAAGTAAATGACTACAAAACTGAGCAGACATTCTCATTATCAGCACTGGACGCTCTAAACAGAGGGGCACATACTTATTTAGTTCTTGATCACTTTATTGATGAATCGTTACTTGCTGATTAATATTCAAATAATACCTGTAATAGCTATCCCAAGCCCATTTTCAGAAGCACTAGATTATATAAGCGTGTGTATGTGCTTCTCAGTGTGTGTGTGTGTGTGTGTGTGTGTGTGTGTGTGTGTGTGTGTGAGTGAGTGTGTGTGTGTGTGTGTGTGTGTGTGTGTGTGTGTGTGTGTGACAATTTCTACCATACATTATGGGTCAGGTTGCATTTCCAAATTGTTTTGTGGGACATAAAATATTTGTACTTATTGCATAGCATAAAGATTCAGGGCTCATCTATCACTACATATGGGAGCAGTTCACACCCTTTTACACTACATACAACTTACAATTGTGGTCACCTCGCTAGGATTTTCGTCTCCATGAATTTTGTGAGCAGTAATTAACTACAATTTCTTTCAGTTTTATTTTTCATGTTAGGTAAGCCAACCTTACAGTTTTGGATTACCTGTGTTTGTGATTGTCCATGTGCAGGAGCAATATAAATTCTGTAACTAATTCTTATTTTATTCCTTCATAAATGTGTTATGAGACATTCTCTGAAATCTCCTGATGGTAAATAGCTCTACTGGACACTATGACTGTTTTATTTTCAATCCTATTGCTGTAATCTAATTTTGGTTTACCCTCATAGAACCTTTCTTTCCGTGACTTCTGATTGCCTTTCGCTGCAACTGTTTCATACAAATGCAATGTTTATCAGAGTTTAATTAAATTTTTCATTTAATTGTATTGCTATTTGTGATGAGAATAAATAAGTCTATATTTACACTCATTACATTAAATTAGTGGTAGATTACTTTCAGACTGTAAAAAGGTTAAATTATGCCACTTTCATATCGAATTTCTTCATATTGTGTGACAGATATTTTGTAGTGTTTTGAAATAGTAATTTTAAGATCTGCAAGTTGTTTTTTGTAGCGATAATTTTTATTGGATGCAGAATAATTACGCAACCGGTCACAATAGAAGAAGACTTTATTTAAAAGATGACTGGTTTTGGTTTGTGCTCATGTTCAGGTGGTTTTATTCAAGAACATGTTTCCATACTCAATGTTGGAGATCACTGTTTAACTAAAAATTCAAGTAATGTGACGATGACTAAATAGACAAAAATGAAGCATATGGAAGTGGGTCATTGACATGTGTTGAAAATACGTGTTTGGAGGCAACCCGGTCAGACTGAACGCCTTGGACACACTGTCCAGCGAGTGCAGCAAGGTGGAGGTTCACTGCTGTTTTGGGGTGGCATTATGTGGGGCCGACGTACGCCGCTGGTGCTCATGGAAGGCGCCGTAAAAGCTGTACGATACGTGAATGCCATCCTCTGACCGATAGTTCAACCATATGGGCAGCATATTGGCGAGGCATTCGTCTTCATGGACGACAATTCGCGCCCCAATCGTACACATATTGTGAATGACTTCCTCCAGGATAACGACATCGCTCGAGTAGAGTGACCAGCATGTTCTCTAGACATGAACCCTATCGTACATGCCTGGATTAGATTGGAAAGGGCTGTTTATAGACGACGTGACCCATCAACCGCTCTGAGGGATCTACGCCGAATCTCCGTTGGGGAGTGGAACGATCTGGACCAACAGTGCCTTGATGAACTTGTGGATAGTATGCCACTTTGAATACAGATATGCATCAATGCAAGAGGACATGCTACTGGGTATTAGAGGTACCGGTCTGTACAGCAATCTGGACTACCACCTCTGAAGGTCTCGCTGTATGGTGGTACAATATGCAATGTACGGTTTTCATGAGAAATTAAATGGCCGAAATGATGTTTAAGTTGATTTCTATTCCAATTTTCTGCACGGGATCCGGAACCCTCGGAACCGAAGTGATGCAAAACTTTTTTTGATGTTTGTATAATACTACTTGCATATCGTTTTCGCATTACATTTATCAAATTTTTTACAAAAATAATGCGTTTTTTGTGTTAACTGTATATTAATCACCATACTAGTTATTGGTGCTTTCACATCATGTCTGTGATAAAATACATATTCGTAACTTCTCTAGCACAGGCCCTCACAACACCCAACGTGTTTACACTGGAAAACAGGCGTTATTACCAAAGAGCTTTGCGTGAAAGAAGTACAGAGATGTTACATATACAGATATACAACAGGTACTATAAATTATGAAAATGAAATTGCCATGATTATTAGCTCATACTGTCATTTATAATATACAGAATGTTGCTATAAGATTAAATCGACAATCTGTTTTTTTTTCTCAAAAATCTGGTAGTAGCAACAAAGAGATAACTGCGATAACAGATTGCCATTATATAAATGCCTGTCTTTCTCTCAAGTCAGAACACATCTCCGCATCAACGCACAGTACAGAACTAGAACAGGGACCAGAATACTCAATGTAAGATCAAAGAGTGATGAATGCTGCTTCAAACAAAGACTGCCTCATGGTTCTAATCTGTGAAGGCTTCCCATTCTTTAAAAGACAAAAGTGACACCTCAAAGATGCGAAATCGCTACAGTGGTCATGCAGAGTTTGCTCGAAAAACTTATATCGATCACTGAAGCTGAGTATAGCGGAAACGCACAAAGTATTGCAAAGATGTCTGTCGTAGTTTACTAAAAGCAAAATATAGCAAGACGAAATGACACTGTGGACTAAACAGGACACTTTTAGCTGGACCAAATGTTTGTAACACCCTTGAAAGACTACACTAGTCGCTTTTTCTGTGACCAGATGCAAACCTTTCTTTTACATTTTCATGGAGAGAGCGCTGTAGTCAATCTCATCTTCCGAGGTAACTACAGTCTTTGTTACAGGACTGCAGGTATGCTTTCCTGGAGTGCTGAAAGACTACACTAGTCGCTTTTTCTGTGACCAGATGCAAACCTTTCTTTTACATTTTCATGGAGAGAGCGCTGTAGTCAATCTCATCTTCCGAGGTAACTACAGTATTTGTTACAGGACTGCAGGTATGCTTTCCTGGAGTGCCGAGAATACAGGGAAGCTATATAGTACCTTGATTGGCCCGTTAAATCACCCAATCGTAAACACATACAAAATTTTTGTGACTACTTGAAAGAGTGGGTGACGCATAGGAGTCATCATACCTGCAACTTGGTGTTTTGGTTGCTCGATGAGATTTGACATAAATGAAGAAGTTTTTGGACTCCCATCTTCGCCGACGTGAGGAGATTGTCAAGGCTAAAGAGGCGGTGTCACGCGGTATTGGCGAGGTGTTTCCTGGAGATGATTAATGTTTTTCCGGTGTGTGAAACTGACATTATTACGACCAATTGTATGATACAGTGCTGTTCCAGAAACTGGAGTACTTATCAAGCAGGTTTGCTAGCAAAATTTGAACAAAATCAGAGACGCATTGCTAGAGTCGTAACAGAGCGGCACAACCCGTACAGAAACGCTCGAGGAACTTCAAATGGAATCTTTGGAAGAAAGGTGAAGCCGCTTTCTCGACACTCTGTAGTGTACTTGGAAGGAACAGCTGTTCCAAAAATACCGCAACAGTTTCGCTGTCACTATCGTATAACTTCAGTAGGACTACCGAGAGCAAAATAGTAGAGATTTAGTCGTTTAACTCTGTTCACAAATGGAAAGGACAGAAATTCGTAAAAGTATTACGAAGCATCTTCCGCTACATACTGAACAGCGGCTTGTGGAATTTATACACTGAGGTGACAATACATGGGATGGTGATGCGCACATATACGTAGTATCGCGTACACGAGGTATAAAAGAGCAGTTCATTGGCCGAGGTGTCATTTGTACTCATGTGATTCAAGTGAAATCTGCCCAACCTGACTGTGGCCGCAAGACGGGAATTAACAGACCTTCAACGCAGAATGGTAGTTGGTGGTAGATGCATGAAACACTGCATTTCGGAAGTCGTTAGGGAATTCAATATTCCGAGTTCCACAGTGGCAAGAGAGTGCCGAGAATACCAAACTTCAGACATTACCTCTCACCACAGACAACGCCGCGGCCGACGGCCTTCACTTAACGACTGAGAGCAGAGGCGTTTGCATAGATTTGTCAGCGGTCACAGGCAAGCAACATTGTGTGAAATAACCGCAGAAATCAATGTGGAACCTGCGACAAAAGCATCCGTTAAGACAGTGCGGCGAAATGTGACGTTAATGGGTTATGGCAAGAGGCGATCGACGCGAGTGCCTTTGCTAACAACACGTCGGCTGCTGCGCCTCTCCTGTGTTCGTGGCCATATCGGTTATATCCTAGACGAATGGAAAACCATGGCCTGATGAGATGAGCGCCTATTTCTATGGTGAGAGCTAGTGGTAGGGTTCGAGTGTGTCGCAGACCTCACCAAGCCCTGGATCTGGATTATTAACAAGGCACCGTGCAAGCTAATGGTGGCTCCATAATGGTGTATGGTGTGTTTACATGGAATGGACTGGGTCCTATCCTCAAACTGAACGGATCATTGACTGCAAATGGTTGTTTCCGCCTCCTCGGAGACCATTTGTAGCTATTCGTGATGCTCCTACACAACGATGGAATTTTTATGAATGACAATGTGTCATCTCAACAAGCCACAATTGTTTGTAATTGGTTTGAAGAACATTCTGGACAATTCGAGCGAATGATTGGCCACCTAGATCGGCAGACAACAATCCCATCCAACATTTATGAGACATAATCGAGAGATCAGTTCGTGCACCAAATTCTACACCGCCAGTATTTTTTGCAATTGGGGACAGCTATAGAGGGAGCATGGACCAATATTTCTGCAGGGAACTTCCCTAAACTTGTTAGTGCATGCGTCGAGCTGCTGCACTAAGCCTGGCAAAAGCTGGTCCGCCACGATATTACGAGGCATCTCAAGACATGTCACCTCAGTGTATGTAGGCAGAGGAGATCCTTCTCATTTATGTATGAACAACGGGCCACACATTACTTCGACAATAAACTCTACCTCTGTCAAGCGGAATATGTGTGCATGTATGTGTGTGTGTGTGTGTGTGTGTGTGTGTGTGTGTGTGTGTGTGTGTGTGTGTGTGTGTGTACATATATGTGTGTGTGAAACGATGAGGCAGCGTCCTGCGGTATAATAATCTGGAGGGCGAGAGATGCCTCAGTTTAATTATGACATGTGCATTGTGGGGAAAATGGAAAGTGGAGCTCAGAGTCCATAAACGTTGACAGTCCTCTTACCCGTGGAGAAGAAAACAGACAGTTAAGAACCGAGATGTAATGGAGTCACTCAAAAGTCGTCCCAGATAATTTGAATTACCTTATTGTTGATTTCGTTACACGATTTTCCAGGTAGGTTGGTAGCGTGACATAATAGCTAAAGAGCCATCTTCTTTGCCTTAGTCACCATCTTCTTTCTCAATTTATTATTGCCATTACATTATTAACACAGAGTAAAATAAATTTAAAAATTCGCTTGTAGTATGCCCTTGAAATGTTGCAGTGTTCTATGATCAGTATTACAAAAGCGCTGAGACGGTATACTTTCTCAGTTGCAAGCTGCCTATCTAGCAGTTTCCAGTGGCAATAAGATTGCAATTAAATAAAATCTTCAATTATTATTTTTAACGACTTTAAATGATGAATACAATAGTAGAAGTACTTTTGAGGATGTGGTATATTTCTGCAAAACACTTACTGGTGCCGATGGTCCAGCAATTAAATAAAATATAAGTTGAATAACAGGGAAACAATAGATTCCTACTTCACGTAATTAGTTATGAGCAACAACATGGCTCGCGATATATTCACTTCTAAACGCATGTTACGTCTTCACTGCAGAAGCCACGGAAATCTCGCAAGTGTACAAGTCGGCACTAAGAAATATTTCTATCTCCCGCGACCACGCACAAACTGCTCCACTGTCCAAGTCTTTGCCGCGAATGTCTGTCGCTCCTTCGAGTCCAGCACTGTCTGTGTTCTGTGCGACTGTCCCTCGCGCCGCACTCTTCAGAACTCCCCCTCTATTCACTTCGGTAGTCGCCTCCCTTAGTAACGAGTGCTGTGATTGGCGATAGCGGTTGCTTACATTTCAGTAACTTGAAATTAAATAAATATTCCTACGGCTGGCCATAAACACACTCTAACACACATTATTAAATACATAAAGAAATTAAATAAGCATATATCAAAGGGATAGAACAAAAGGTAGGCCAGATAGCCTAATGCTTTCTAAAACACAGTAAATATTTAATCAATTTCTTCATGAATAGTATATATCGGATATAAACAAAGACATAGATGAATAGTTATATTTATAAGCAAGCTACTACTGTTTTTTCGTGTAACTGTGGAGTACTTATGGTCTGACGCGATCGGTAGTAATCGGCCACTTTGACCTCCAATAACTCATGTACTATTAAAGTTACATGCCTGTAATTTATACAAATTTACAGGGTGCCCGAAAAGTCTTTCCCTGATTACATAAATTGATAACTCAGGCTAGAAGTAAGATACAAATATGAAACTGTTGTCTAATTGTTTACATAATATCAAAGTTTTTTTTCACACGTCAGAAAACTGCCACATGAGCACCCTTGGTAGTACGTGGCACATCTAGGCGATATTCAATTTCCGTCCACACATTAGCCAACATCACTGAAGGGATCGATTCAACGACTGTGGTTATCCGTTTCCGCAGGGTTCAATACCTGGTATACGTGTTCGGTAGACCTCGTCCTTGACATAACCCCATAAAAAGAAGTCTAATGGTGTTATGTCAGGAGAGCGTGGAGGCCAAACCGTTGGCCCATCACGACCAATCCATCGCCCAGGAAAGGTCATATCGAGATAGGCACGGAAGTCCAAACCCCAATGAGGCGGTGCACCGTCTTGCTGAAACAAGACATTGGAGTGATACCGAAGCAGCTGAGGAACAGCATACAGTTGCATGTCCAGATACACTGCAGATGTGATGGTAGCGTCAGCGAAGAAGAATGGCCCAATAATTCGATCGTGCAATAGCACGCACCAAACATTCACCTTTGCACTCCATGACCTCACCAGGGGGTTGTGAACCCCAAATGCGCACATTATGGCGATTCACTACTCCACTGACAAAAAGGTCGCTTCGTCGGAAAAGACAATTAGTCTGAGATAACCATCATCGTCCTCAATACTTGATAGCATTTCGACCGCAAAGTCATATCGACATGTACTGTCATTGGGCAATAAGGCCTGAACGATTTGCACTTTGTATGCACGAAACAATAAACGTTTGTGTAAAATGTCATGGAGAGAGCTTTTTGGCATCTGTAATTTACGTGAGGCCCTGCGCACCGATTTCTTCGGACCTCGCAGAAAAGACTGCCTTACAGCCTCCACCCTGTCCGCTGAGGTTCTTGGTCGACCAGACCTCGGAAGGTCAGCAACCGATCCTGTGGTCTTGAACTTCTCATACCAGGCTCTAATGCTCTTGACATCAGGTGGATTCGTTCCAAATGTTGTCTGGAAGTGTCTCTGCACTGTGGTTGGTGATCGTGTCTCATGGTACCACAGGACACACTGTGCCTTCTCCTGATTGGTTAACATGGCTTCTTCGGCACTGCACCTCATCCACTACTTACGTACTGCGAACCTAAAACAGAAAAAAAACTTTGATAGTTGTAAACAATTCGACACAAGTTTCATATTTGTATCTTACTTCTAGCCTGAGTTATCAATTTATGTAATCAGGGAAAGTCTTTTCGGACACCCTGTAGATTTACACTAATAGCTTTCTAAAGATATGTTGATCGACGAAATCGGATGAACCGTTTAGATTTTGGAAATTCGTTGCTGGGTGTGACTTAAACTAATAAAGATATTGAAAATATGATTACACCATCAGAATCTTCGTGCAAATAATGGTAATGTACGTGTTTCTGTTTGAGGTATCATGATTCATCTGGCTACTATTAATTTCTATACGAACGGTGAAATGTCTGCCATGATGGTTTCACAAAGTCCGCCGTCTTCCGTACTCTCGGCATATAAGTCTCTTTCATCGAAACAGCGTCGCCAAGGAATTCCCAGCCACGTGCTCGGCCTGGACCATGCGCTGGGGCTACCCCTCTTATCCGGCTAACGTTCGGCACCACATGTTTGCTGGCGGGCCCTGGCTAGCCGAGCGGCCCGCGCGGCCACGCCAACTCCGAACTTAGAATATTTCCAGGGCGCCACAACTCGCCCGTTACCTCACAAATAAAAGTTTGATTTTCAGTATTTCGCATGATTATTGAGCGAATTTAAAAATTTAAAATATTCTCATTTTGAATCATTAAAAGGGGTAACCAAAAGAATGCAGAAAGTTGTACTTAGTAATTCAACCAATATATTCAGGGCAAATTTTTCCGATGGGGCCGGCCGGGGTGGCCGAGCGGTTCTAGGCACTGCAGTCTGGAACCGCGCGACCGCTGCGGTCGCAGGTTCGAATCCTGCCTCGGGCATGGATGTGTGTGATGTCCTTAGGTTAGTTAGATTTAAGTAGTTCTAAGTTCTAGGCGACAGATGACCCCAGAAGTTAAGTCGCATAGTGCTCAGAGCCATTTTTCCGATGGGGAGAATTCACATATGGGATTCCCCAAGGCTCAGTCTTAAGCCCGCTGTTGTTCCTTATATTTGTAAACAATTTGCCTTCTAATATACGATAAGCAGAATAGCTTCTTTTGATGGATGACACTAGTATTGTCCTCAATCCAAGCATATACACACCAACAGTTGAAAAAGTAAACGATGTTCTCAAAATATCATTGATTGGTTTTCTGCGAATGGTCTCATTTCCATTTTTAAAAAGACAAAATATATTCAGTTCTGGACATCTAGGGATATTCTATCAATGATAAATGTAACACGTGGCGAGGAAGTAATAAATAGGGTGGTAACTCCAAAATTTTTAGATATCCACATAGATGAGAATTTAAACTGGAAAAGCATATTTAGGGACTTCTGAAACCACTTAGTTCAGCCACATTTGCACTTAGAACCATTGAAAATCTTGGAGAGAGACAAATAAGTGAGTTGACATATTTTGCACATTTTCATTCGATGATGTCATGCAGAGTAATGTTCTGGGGTAAATCGTCTTCAATAAAGAAAGTCTTCAGTGCTCAAAAACGTGCTACAAGAATATTATGTGGTGCTCAGCCATTATCACCTTGTAGAGATCTGTTTAAGTAGTTAAGCATATTGACTGCCGCTTCACAGCATATTTATGCTTCCATGACATTTGCTGTGAATAATACACTGCAGTTCAAAAGGAACAGTGATGTACATAATTACAATACCAGAAGGAAAAATGAAGTTCATTACGCCACAATAAGGTTGTCTTTAGCACAAAAAGGGGTGCACAATGCTCGAACCAAAAGTTTTGATCACTTGCACAATAATATGTGTGACAGATAGCAAAGTAAAACTCAAGGTGCAGAAATTACCCAAATTATGTCATTCAGTATTTGAGAATAGGGGAACTTAACGACTTTCAAACAATTTTGCTCACATTTTCAAATCTTATCGAAACTTTTTTATGACACCAACCTCAAAATAACGAAAGGGGAAAAGTTTATCTCTTACTACATTTTCGTTGTTCACGCAGCATAACTTTAGCATCAGTCACGACGTTTTAAAATACTACTTCTGTGTTACCAACTCAGTTCGCAACATCTTTTGCAGAGAATGTTCACATATACAGCTGAATGTACCTGCAAAATTATATGATTGTACGACACATAGTTCAAGAGATAGTTAATTATTCAGTTAGACGTTTTATACACGCGATCGGTGGTGGGAGCTTTAATGGCATGATCGATTTGCTATTCAAATTATGACATACGGTTTCTGGAACTCCACCGTGTAACAGTTGTGTAAAACGTTCCATGTAACTTTGGCTATAACCAGTTATCAGGCTAACTATTCAGGCTTTCCCAGTGAGGCGTTGTCATGTTGAACAATTATTCATATTCAACTGCGTGACTCGCAGTTGAAATGCCGTTCAAGAAGGACGCAAATAAAAGGTAGAATCCCCTTTGTTCAACATGACGGTTATCAAGCTAATCGCTATCATATCGACCACGAAATTCTGGTGCGTTTTGAAACCGTAAGTTTTCAATAACGCGAACATGAACACTTCAACCAGTGATTGAGCTTATTTAAAGCTTTTAACAATCATTCGACCTTTACTGAAGCAAAAGATGATTTGCGGAAGTGTCCACCTCAGTTGCTTCTACTGCTTGTTGGTAAATGCAATGTTTTCAAATTAATATTCGCGACGTATTTGTTACAGTCGATGAGCAAGGGTTTTGTTTATAAATCACATGTTCTGGAACTTCGTATTTGGTTTTGTTTTCCAAAACTCTCTAATCGCCTTATGTGATTCTGTTGCTTTAAGCCAGGAATTCACAGACCGCGGACCGTCATTCATCTGATGGCGGTCCGCCCCCCATCTTTCGTGCTTGTATATATTTTTTTACTCATCTTTAATTCCCTATCGAAAAGAAAAGGGTGGGCACTTGCAGAATCGGGTTTATTTAGCAATTCTTTTTTCATTTGCCCTGGAATTCCACCCGAAACGGCGCAGCTGGATGTAATTGACAGGCAGATCGATGAGACAATGCCAATTAAATTCGATGAAGCAAATTTGTTGAGTTTCTATGATTGTCTCAATATAAACAATTAGATGTTACTGATAGATAATGCATTAAAATTCACTAGTCTCTCTCGCTCTCTCTCTCTCTCTCTCTCTCTCTCTCTCTCTCTCTCTCTCTGTGTGTGTGTGTGTGTGAGCCAACTTCCATTAATAAATAAGTAAATAAAAAAAAACAGGAGCCGCTTGACTAATGATAATTTGGAGTCAATTTTGAGCTTGGCTATGATAAAAATTGAGCCTGATGTCAACTGTGAAATCAATGAAGTGTCACGTTTCAAAGTAAAGCGTGTAAATTATCTTTCTATAAAACTAGACTGCTGTAATTATATTCGTTAAATTAAATGAATATTTGTGTATAAATGACGTGAAATACGTTTGCAGCCCTTGCGTAGGCACAGTGAGAAGTTTGCAGCCCGCAGTAGTAACAAGTTTGTACACCCCTGCTTTAAACTAAAAACAGGTATAAAGAAACGGAAGCTCGATTACTGGCTGCACTGAACAGTGAGAGTGACGTCGCATTGGTAGAGTTGGGTAATTGTTGTCATTACCCCGGGTAGGATGATGATAGAGGGAAGAAATACTGAACTAGAGTGAATTAGTAGAGGTCACAGGCGGAAGACAAACGAGCAGCATACTGTTATCGACGTACGGCTGACCTCAATACCACTACCAGAGGAAATGAACGTGCGAATGAGATTCTCCGCTCATTAGCAGGACAGAGGTATCTATTAGAGAACGGCGTGGACTGTGTGTGACATGTTAAGCTATTACCAGGCGCGTGGTCGTATTTTATAGTCTGATGTCTCTCTTTCCTCGCAGCTACGCCAAGGCTACGCACAAGTAAGATGGGGCATTTCGATATAACACTGCGACACCTCGCGTCTCAAAGTAATTTTCGGTCCGAGTTTGTAGTGGTCGCTGTAGTGCCTGTACCTGTTTGGGCAGCCCGCAGCAAGCCACTCGTCCCAAATAAACTACGACGGAATACTCGACTTCCTTAATGAGTGCAATGCATCTGAGGCACTTCGTGCTATTAAACACGCAGTACCTCAATTTGTTACTCTGTCGCTGGGCGGCACACATGTTATCTAGTTCTAGAGAGAAGTTCTGCACATTAACTACTGAACTAGCGTGTATCAGCACTACTGTGTAATTAATTGTATCTGATTCTGCAGACAAAGCACATCGCTCCTCTAGAAGCTAAGCTTCTTCTAGCCATAATTTGTACATAAAATGGAAATAAGTGTTTACGAACTATTTAGTAAAGAAATGGTTCAAATGGCTCTGAGCACTATGGGACTTAACATCTGAGGTCATCAGTCCCCTAGAACTTAGAACTACTTAAACCTAACTAACCTAAGGACATCACACATCCATGCCCGAGGCAGGATTCGAACCTGCGACCGCAGCGGTTGCGCGGTTCCAGACTGCAGCGCCTAGAACCGCCCGGCCACTCCGGCCGGCTATTTAGGAAAGAATAAGCTTCCAGGGGTAGCTTGTTTGATAAGTAATCAAAACATCTTCGGTATGGGGTTCAAACCTCGCCATTGCTATAATTTTGAATAAAAATCATCAGCAGTGATGAAAGAGACTTCCGGCATAGGAAGTCACCCTCATTCTGCCAACGGCCTTGTCAAAGTGGGCGGATTAGTGGACAGAGGGTCAGGGGCCTCTCTTGTCCTAGGGGTGGGAAACTGCCCTAAACGGCGGAAGAATCAGCAATGATGAACGGCATGCGGATGCAGAGGGCAATGGAAACCACTGCATTAAAGACACATAATGTGTATCTACTGGACATGTGGCCTGTAATTAAAAAGTTTCATAATGGTCTCTCTATTGGCAAAAGATTCCGGACTAGTCCCCCAGTCGTATCTCCGGCAGGGAACTGCCAAGCGGGAGGTGACCATGAGGAAATGACTGAAAAACTAAAGAAAGGATAACGTTCTACGAGTCGGGGCGTGGAATGTCAGAAGTTTGAACGTGGTAGGGAAGCTAGAAAATCTGAAAAAGGAAATGCTGAGCTCAATCTAGATATAGCGGGGGAAAGTGAAGTGAAACCGAAAGAGGACGAGGATTTCTGGTCAGATGTGCATAGAGTAATATCATTAGTAGCAGAAGATAATATAACAGAACTAGAATTCGTTTTGAATCGGAAAGTAGTGCAGAGAGTGAGTTACTGTGAACAGTTCAGTGACAGGGTTCCTCTCATCAGAATCGACAGCAAACCAACACCAACAATCATAGTTTAGGTGTACATACCAACGTCGCAAGCACAGTTGAAGAGGTAGACAATGGGTAATGAATGGGTAATTCAGTACGTGAAGGAAATAGAAAATTTTATAGTCATGAGGAACTGGAATGCGGTTGTAGGGGAAGGAGTAGAATAAAGGGTTACGGCAGAATATTAGCTTGGTACTCAGAATGAGAGAGGAGAAACACTAACTGAGTTCTGCAATAAATGTCAGCTAGTACTAGCAAATAGTCTGTTCAAGAACGACATGTGGAGGAAGTAGACTTGCAAAGACCGGAATATACCGAAATATTTCATTTAGATTACATCATGTCAGGTGGAGATTACGAAATCAGATACTGGATTGTAAGGCGTACCCAGGAGCAGATATAGACTCAGATTACAATTTAGTGACGACGGACAGTAGCCTGAAGTTTAAGGGACTAGTAAGGAAGAATCAGTGCGTAGAGAAGTGGAATACAGAGGTACTTAGGAATGAAGAGATACACTTGAAGTTCTCTGAGGCTATGGATACTGCGATAGTTAATAGTTCAATAGCCAGTTCACCTGAGGAAGATTGGGCACTCTAAAATGGGTAAATCGCAGAAGTCGAAAAGAAAAGCATTGGATAAAAGGAAGTAACTGCAAAGAAGCCATAGGAAACAGAATAAATACTTCAGTTGATCGACTGTAGATGGAAGAACAAAAATGTGCAGGTAAATTCGGGAATACAGAAATGCAAGTCACTTGAAATGAAATAAATAGGTAGTGCGGGGAAGCTAAGGTGAAATGGCTGCATGAAAAATCCGAAGAAATCGAAAAGAAAATGATTGTTGGAAGGGCTGACTCAGCATTTAGAAAAGTCAAAATAGCCTTCAAGCAAGGGTGGTAACGTTAAGAGTGCAATGGGAATTCCACTGTTAAAGGCAGAGGAGAGAGCGGATAGGTGGAAATGGTGCACTGAACGCCTTTATGGGAAGAAGATTTCTAAGATGTGATAGAATAAGAAACAGGAGACGGTTTAGAAGAGATAGGGGATGCAGCATTAAAGAATCAGAATTTAAAAGAGCTTTGGAGGACGTAAGATTAAATTAGGCAGAAGTGACAGATGATATTACACCAGAAATTCTAAAATCACTGTGAGGGAAGTGGCAACGAAACGACTATTCACGTTAGTTTGTAGAATGTTTGACAACGGTGATATACAATCAGACCTTCGGAAAAATGTCATCCACTCAATTCCGAAGATAGCAAGGGCAGATAAGTGCGAGAATTATCGCACAGTCAGCTTAACAGTTCATGCATCCAACTTGCTGACAAGAATAGTATACAGAAGAATGGAAAAGAAAATTGCAGATCTATTAGATGAGGATTAGTTCGGCCTTAGGAAAGGTAAAGGCACCAGAGAGGCAGTTCTGACGTTGCAGTTGCTAAGTGAAACAAGACTAACGAAAAATCAGAATATAATCATAGGATTTGTCAGTCTGGAGAGAGCTATCGACACTGTCAAATAGAGCAAAATGTTTGAAATTCTGAGAAAAATAGGGGTAAGGCATAGGGACAGAAGGGCAATATATAATATGTATGAGAGCTAAGAGGGAACAATAAAAGTGGAAGACCAAGAACGAAGCGCTCGGATTAAAATGGGTGTAAGACAGGGATGTAGTCTTTCACCCGTACTGTTCAATTTATATTTGAAAAAACAATGACAGAAATAATAAAAAAGTGCAAGAGCGGAACTGAAATTCAAGGTGGAAGTATATCAATGATAAGACTCGCTGATGACATTGCTATCCTCAGTGAAAGTGAAGAAGAACTGCAGGATCTCTTGAATGGAACGAACAGTCTAATGAGCACAGAACATGGATTGAGAGTAAATCCAAGAAAGACAAAAGAAATGAGAAGTAGAAGAAATGATAACAATCAGAAATAACATTAGGATTGGTGATCGCGAAGTACTGGAATTGTTCTACTTATGCAGGAATATTACACATACCGGAAGGAGCAAGAAGGACATCAAAAGCAGACTAGCACTTGCAATAAAGGGCATTCCTGGCCAATGGAATCCTACCAGTATCTAACACAGACCTTAACCGCAGGAGGAAATTTCTGAGAATGTACGTTTGGGGCTCAGCATTGTATGGTTGTGAAACATGGACTGTGCGAAAATCGGTGCACAAGAGAAGCAAAGGATTTGTGATGTGGTGCTACAGAAGAACGTTGAAAAATAGATGGACTGATAAGGTAACGAATGAGGAGGTTCTCCGCAGAATCGGCGAGGAAAGAAATATATAGGAAAACTGACAAGAAGAAGGGGCAGGATGGTTGTGCATGTGTTAAGGCATCAGGGAATAACTTCCACGGTACTAGATGGATCCGTATAGGGTAAAAACTGTAGAGGAAGACAGAGATGAGAATACATCCAATAAGTAACAGAGAACCTAGTTTGCAAGTGATACTGTGAGATGAAGAGGTTGGCACAGGAGAGGAATTTGTTGCGGGCTGCATCAAACCACTCGGAAGAAAATGCTTCCAAGGTTGAATTCAACAAGAGGAAAAGTTTTATCATGAAATCTGAAGATGTGAGTACAAGCCATTTACTGGTCCCTCTTTCATAACCTTGAGCTAAATTTTCATTACATTCCTGAAACTGTCGTTATATTATGCATTTTTAAACTCTGTCTTTACTTTGTCATAGAACTCTTTCTCTCTCTCTATAGGTGTGTGTGTGTGTGTGTGTGTGTGTGTGTGTGTGTGTGAGGGACAGAGAGAGAGAGAGAGAGAGAGAGAGAGAGAGAGAGAGAGAGAGAGGAGTGTAAGAAATTAAAGACAGAGACAGATAAAGGAAGGGGTTATAATATGAAAACGGAAGGCATTTGACTTGAATAGATGCGTTTTACAAGTACGCATGTGGTATATTTATTGATTGAAGAGATGCACACACATCAGTAGAAATCATTTTCGGTTAAAACGAAATTATAATTACTGCAAATAATAATGCAATTTTTAACATATATTTCGGAGAGTAAAATAGTAGTTTCTTCTCACCGGTGTTGTCTACGGCAGGATATCCAAACTGTGTTAACATGGCCATTTTCTGACTTTTGACGATACTAGACCCTTTTAAAAATGGTATTATGATTTCTGTGTTATTAGTTATGATTTAAAATTGAAGTAACCACAGAATGAAAGAATTATTTCTCATTTTCTAAAATTTTATTAAGTTTCCCAAATAAATACGATGTTCAATCAACGTACCTGGGTTCTCAATGTGTTTCACCACAGGAAAAGTGTGGAAACCCTTAGTCTATGGCGTACGAAATGAAAATGTACGTGCAGTTTGATATTGTTCTCAAGTCAATACGTTTTAGTTTGTGATGGTAAATTACCCCCATATTATAAAAAATAGAAAAACCTAGCCTAAGCGAAATACTTAGAAGATTGACTTCTGCTGAGGTTTATGTTTGTGTGTAACTCCATGTCATAATGATGCATGTGACTCAAAAGCTTTTCTAACTGTATTACACACTTCGTGTGGGGGCATGAAGTCTAACGGGCTACTAAAGAAAATATACAAAAGAAACTGATGAAAGACTTATCTGAGTATGACAAGCGTCAGACGCTAATAAATAAAGCTCTTTGACTAGTGACTGGCTATTATTTATAACTGTAGCGGCGAACCGCCACTGACAGTAGTATCTTCATCTCTTAAGGTGGAGCATAAAAAGACAATGAACGGTAACAGAGCAAAGGGAAACGGAGGGTGACTCATTGACGCTAAGAGCTCTCTTTGAGGAGACGCGTGGTGTTTATGTAAATGCGCCACAGGTGTCAGCGAGCAGCAGCTCCCCACAGCTGTGATGGGGCCATGGATCTCTTTACAGGGCTGCCGCTGCCGCTGGTGCTGCGGCGGAGCGGTCAGCGCGGCCGGCGCCCCGCCCATGGAGGAATGCGGCGGGTCACTGCCCCCACTCCGCCTCAACGCCACCACGCACCACTCCACGGCACACCCACTGCCCGCCACCCCCGCCCACTGCCATTCCCCAGTTTGTTGCTTTGGGTGTTTCACATCAGGCGGTAGCCACAATTCTTTACATGTGCAGGGTGAAACAAACCCACCTCCACCTACAGAATTTAGAAGGGTGTTTAAAGAAACAGAAATTTTCTGAAATGCATTTCGTTTGATTTCTTAAGTTCAAAAAGATCCTTGTATCTCCACTGCTGAAAATATCTGCGCAACAGTGGAAATGTCGGTGGTTTGTGCTGGGGAAGATCAGTCTGGATTACGGAGAAATTTAGCGACACCTGAGGCAATACTGAGCTTACAAATTATCTTCGATGATAGGTTAAGGAAAGGCAAACCTACGTGTATAGCATTCGTAGACATAGAGAAAGCTTTGGTCAATGTTGACTGGAACACACTCTTTGAAGTTCTGAAGGTAGCAGGGTAAAATACTGGGTGCGAAAGGCTATTTACAGCTTTTACAAAAACCAGGCACCAGACAAGATTCGAGGCACATGAAAAGGGAGCAGTAGTTGAGAAGAGAGTCAGACAGGGTTGTAGCTTACCCACGATGTTCTTCAACCTGCACCATGACCAAGCAGTAAGGAAACAACAGATTAATTTGGAGTAGGAATTAAAGTTCAGGGAGAAGAAATAAAATTTTGAGGTTTACCAGTGACGTCATAGTTCTGTCAGAGACACCAGAGGACTTGGAAGAACAATGCAGTGAAATGGATAGTGTCCTGAAAGGAGGATGTAAGACGAATAACAACAAAAGCAAAACGATGCTAATGGAATGTAGCTGAATTAAATCACGCGATGCTGGGGGAATTGCGAGGAGCGTTCAGTAAGCAGTGGAACACATTTTCTTCTGAAAGCTGGTTGGTTTTATTCGGGATCCAAATACACCATATTATTCCCCACTCTTTTGGGTACAAAAACGAATTTTTCACATTGTCTCCGTTCAACGCGACGGCCTTGCGCCACCTTACTGGGAGGGCCGGTATGGCCACATATCACCACTATACTGGTCGACGTCGGAGCCAACGTTTTACTGCACCAGTAAGTTCCCCATCATCCGCGTACTGCTTTCCGCGGAATGGATTCTTCAGAGGGTACACTGCAGGAGTCAGAGCTGAGTGTGGAAGGCTGGCACGTGGGAGATCGCACATATCTGCGTGATCCTTTTACGATGATAACGGAAGTCTCACTCTTGACTCTCCGTGCTTTTGTTCACTGTTAAGTCTTCGTAGACAGTCTGCAAGCGCCTGTGACTATCTGCGATACTCTAGTTGTGCCCAAAACATGCTGCTTGGAACGCATCTCCGTGACAGTCACAATTTTGAACGTTATGTATAGCGCCGTCATCTGTCAGAACGTCATGAAACTATAGGGACTGAAGCGGAAATATTCCACGAAGTCCCTCAGCAAATTCCGCATTTTTAACCGGAATTAGCCGAGAAAAGAAGTGAACGCCGCACGTAGATTGGGAAACAATACACTAAAAGAAGTAGGTAAGTTCTGTTATTTGACCAGTAAAATAACTGATGGTCGAAGTACAGAGGATATAAAATATAGACTGGCAATGGCAAGAAAAGAGTTTGTGAAGTTTATTAATGTCGAATAACAAATGTGTGTGTTAGGAAGTCTTTACTGAAGGTATTTCTCTGGAGGGTAGCCTTATATGGAAATGTAACGCGGACGATAAAGAGTTCAAACAAGAAGAGAACAGAGGCTCTTGAAACGTGGTACCGCAGAAGAATGCTCAAGATTATATGGGTAGGCCATGTAACTAATGAGGAGTTACTGAATAGAAACGGCGAGAAAGGAAATTTGTGGCACAACTTCACTAAAAGAAGGGATCGGTTGATAGGATACGTTCTGAGACATCAAGGGCTCAGCAGTTGAGTATTAGAGGGAAGTGTGGGGGTTAAAATTGTAGAGGAAAACCAGGATATGATACAGTAAGCAGCTTGAAAAGGATGTAGATTGCAACAGATAATTGGAGGTGAGGGAGCTTGCACAGGATAGAGTAGCATGGAGAGCTGCATCAAACCGGTCTGCGAACTGAAGACCACAACAAGAAGGATATGTGCTGTGCATCTTTCTTGTAAATATACACACATCAAAAAAAGTTTTGCTTAACCCTGGTTCCCAGAACTACTGAAGATAGCCGTTGACTGTGGATATTGTATCACAGACACAGTCCCTTTGACTGTACAGAGATGTCACTAAACCCATCCAAAGATGTAAAAAACCATGCATGAGCAGCGCCTATTAGACGGAGGGGGTCCAACAGCCGATCAGTTCCAGTCATTCCACCAGGAAGGAGGTACACGGCTCATGTTGTCTGTAGTTCAACCATGCCTAGACGGCCAATAGCGCTGTTCGATCGCGTCCGCATTGTTACTTTGTTCCAGGAAGAGCTCTCAACCAGGGAAGTGTCCAGGCGTCTCAGAGTGAACCGAAACGATGTTGTTCGGACATGGAGGAGATACACAGAGACACGAAATGTCGATGATATGCCTCGCTCAGGTCGCCCAAGGGATACTACTGCAGTGGATGACCGCTGCCTACGGATTATGGCTCAAAGGAACTCTGACAGCAACGCCGCCATGTTGTATAATGCTTTTCGTGCAGCCACAGGACGTCGTGTTACGACTCAAACTGTGCGCAATAGGCTGCATGACACGCAATTTCACTCCCGACGTCCTTGGCGAGGTCCATCTTTGCAACCACGACACCATGCAGCGTCGTTCAGATGGGCCCAACAACATGCCGAATGGACTGCTCAGGATTGGCATCACGTTCTCTTCACTGATGAGTGTGCATATGTGTCCAACCAGACAATCGTCGGAGACGTGACTGGAGGCAACACCCGGTCAGGCTGAACGCCTTAGACACACTGTCCAGCGCGTGCAGCAAGGTGCCTGCTGTTTTGGGGTGGCATTATGTGGGGCCGATGTGGGGCCGCTGGTGGTCATGGAAGGTGCCATAATGGCTGCACAGTACGTGAATGCCATCCTCCGACCAATAGTACAACCATATCAGCAGCATATTCGCAAGGCATTCGTCTTCATGGACGACAATTCGCACTCCACTCGTACACATCTTGTGACTCACTTCCTTCAGTATAACGACATCACTCTACTAGAGTGGCCAGCATGTACTCCAGACAGGAACCCTATCGGAAACGCCTGGGATATATTGAAAAGGGCTGTTTATGAACGACGTGAGTAGCGTAACAAGAGCGGCGTCATCCCACTCTCCGTTGTTGCTTAATGTATTCAAGATGGCGGAATCAAGATGGCTCTGAGCACTATGGGACTCAACTGCTGTGGTCATAAGTCCCCTAGAACTTAGAACTACTTAAACCTAACTAACCTAAGGACAGCACACAACACCCAGCCATCACGAGGCAGAGAAAATCTCTGACCCCGCCGGGAATCGAACCCGGGAACCCGGGCGTGGGAAGCGAGAACGCTACCGCACGACCACGAGATGCGGGCGCGGAATCAAGATGGTGGCGACAGATATGGCAATGTCGCAGTGACATCATGGCGGGAAGTTAAAATTTTGGCGTGAAGATTGGGCTATGTCCACAAATGTAACCCAGTCCCCTCCTCCACCAGAAAATGGCGGGAAGTTCAAATTACAGCAGAAAAATGCAACACACCATGGCTACCTAAACCAACCTAAGAAAATGGCGGCAAAATGGTCTCTTGGGCTACCTCCACTAACCTAAGTCGTCTGACTGTTACCTCTTCCTAGGAATTGGCGGGAAGAGAACTCAGCCTCTGCTGGTCTGTTGGAGAGAACAAGGAGTGTACTTTATTTATTATGGAACAATTTGTTTAGGGACGGATTTCAGGTAGTTCATTTATTACACTGACACAAAATACTCCACTGGACTCGCATTCGGGAGGACGACGGTTCAATCCCACATCCAGCCATCCTGATTTAGGTTTTCCGTGATTTCCCTAGATCACTCCAGGCAAATGCCGGGATGGTTCCTTTGAAAGGGCACGGCCGACTTCCTTCCCCATCCTTCCCTAATCCGAGCTTGTGCTCCGTCTCTAATGACCTCGTTGTCGACGGGACGTTAAACACCAATATCCTCCTCCACAAATTACTCGCTCTGATGTGCTTGCAGTCACAACACATAGTTTACAGACCTGTAAACTATTTGTAAATCACCGAAATAATGCAGTACACTGATGTGCAGAGACGCTAACAACTCCTAAATTGTTAAAATAATGCATGTAAAAGGCTCTTCAAACACACTTGCTAGTCGTTAACTGTCGAAATCATGCAATGCACAGCCTGCACACCTGTTCACAAAATAATGCAACAGATACGAAAACAACTCGTAAATTGACAAAAAATAATGCATGTGTAACACTATTCCAGCACACTCACAACGCTTAAACACCCGAAAATAATGTAGTGCACAACCACTCAGTGCATGTAAAAAACACAACGTATCAAAAAACTGTTCCAACACCTGCAAGCGCTTTGCAGGGCCAGCCGGACACAAGCCAGCGTCAGAGAGCGGGCCATTACCATCCCGCTGCTGCCGACAGCAGGCAAAAGTCGCGTCTGTTTTCGGGTATATAGTTAGGGTTCTCCGAGTGTTATACTGACGTCACATGTCTACGTTAATAAGCACCACGTCACCCTCCAGACTGTGCGCCAGTGTTAAACATTGATGGCGCGATCCCTCTCTCTACCTGCGGTCCATTGAAAACCTAATTGAAGAGCGACTCACCCTCGCAGACGCTGCAGAAATCCGTTCCATTGCTTCCCAGAATAGCAGAGACAGCATTGTTCATAGCGTTACTAATGGGACATATGAGCCATGTACGTGTTTACCAGCACAGCATAGCTAATGCATCACCACCAATTGATCACATAGCTACACACCATCGCAAGTGCATCTAAAAGGTTCTCAGTGTTATACTGATGTGACATGACTATGCAAAATGAGAGCCACATCTACCTCTCGGAAATTGTATAGTGTCCCAGAAATAGCTAAAGGTCCCTTTATAGGAGCTTTCATGTGTCAGCTCGTCTACATGGAAAGTCTTGCTCTAACAGAACCTGTTTAAGAAAATAGCACAGAATAACACCGAATGCATTCCTCCTGATGGTCCTAACATGGCATCCCGTCCATTACATGTTACCCTTCCTGGAAATCCACAAGTCCTGCTTTCAACAAACATCTCCAAAATACAAACATTCTCACCACTATGTAGAGGCTCCTACATCCAGGCACAAAGGATGTCTTGTGAATGAATGGAGCATTATGATTGGCACTTATTGAATGTACCAGCTGAATTACTAATGCTGCTGGTGTGTAAGCACTGTCCGCGTTTTTTTTCTTTCTGCAGACGAGATTTTCAATGGCAAAAACTATTTTTTTTCAGATCAGCGTATTGCACTGACAAGTAAACCCTGCAAAGTGACTTACAGATCGTCAAATACAGTAACACTCTAACTCAGTTCAACCGCTCTGCCACAGAGGATGGGAACTTGAAGATTAGAGTATGAAACTGATCTCGGCAATATACCACCACATACCATGTCGATGTAGTAAACATACAATTCATATTGTACACTGTACAAAATGGCCCCTTTTACATCATTCATATACTATCGACCGCCAGACACTCATTAATATACTGCAAAAACTGCCAGCATAAGCACATGCAACTTAGGTATACTCCTTGCTGCACTAGATATTTCCCGTAAGGTCGGGCAGTCATCCACCCTCAACTCATGACCAGAGCGCCCTCAGTGGACCGATGTCACTCTCAGAACTGGCCTACAAATTGTTGGCTCACCTCGTCACAAAAACGTGTTACTTCTGGTCACGACCTGCTTGTTTGCTTGCTTCTTCTTCTGCACCCATCTCCAGACTGTGGGGTTACAAGAACATATGTAATTTCTCATGCTTTGCCAGAATATCACACCATTTTCGTGATACCTCTTGGTATCAAGCACATAGCAATATCGTGTGCATAGCAATATCACTCACACAACATAATTCCAGAGATATAGATCAGAAATTATTTCCCTAGAAACCCGAAACTTTAACAAGGAGGAGCATGCAGTAAACCACTGAGTAACTAGAAACTTATCCTGTCTGCAAAGACCTTTATGCGAAAACTCGAAAAAAATAGAGGAAACTGCTATTTCTACTCACGAATACCGATGTCGGTGATGTAACAGATTCCAAATCATCCGCTTAATTAAGAATGTCAACTAAGATGTTTCTCATGTCTAGAGAACCAGCAAATGTGTCTTCGACCTGTCTTTCACCTGCTAGATGCACAAACCACAATGATGTTCTCTTAACACATCCTAAGTATTAGTTCGCTATTCGGCCGTCTAGAGGACAACAAGGTTAAGTCAGCTACATTCCTGCACCCCAACAAGCCTTTCCATTGGTAGAGCTCCTACAGTCAGCCAGATACGTGAATCCTTCCCGCCACAGGTCACTGGCACTGTGCAGATTTGGAATCTGTTACATCGCCGACATCGGTATTCGCGAGTGGAAATATCAGTTTCCTCTATTTTTTTCGAATTTACGCATAAAGGTCTTCGCAAACAGGAAAAGTTTCTAGTTACTTAGTGGTTTACAGCATGCTCCACCTCACTAAAGTTTTGGGTTTCTAGAGAAATAATTTCCGGTCTATTTCTCCGGAATTACGTTGCGTGAGTGATATTGCTATGCGCGCGATATTGCTATGTATTTGATATCGAGAGGTATCGCGAAAATGTTGTGATATTCTGGCAAACCATGCGAAATTACATATTCTTGTAATCGCAGAGTCTGGAGATGGGTGCAGAAGAAAAAGCAAGCAAGCAAGTAGGTTGTGACCAGGAACAGTAACACGTTTGTGACGAGGTGAGCGTTCCCCTAATTTGTAGGCCGGTTCTGAGAGTGACTTCGGTCCACTGAGGGCGCTCTGGTCATGAGTTGAGGGTGGATGACTGCCCGACCTTACGGGAAATATCTAGTGCAGCAAGGAGTATACCTATGTTGCATGTGCTTATGCTGTCAGTTTTCGCAGTATATGTATGAGTGTCTGGCGGTCGATAGTATATGAATGATGTAAAAGGGGCCATTTTGTACAGTGCACGATACGAATTGTATGTTTACTACATCGACATGGTATGTGGTGGTATATTGCCGAGATCAGTTCCCAAGTTCCCATCCTCTGAGGTAGAGCAGTTTAATTGAGTGAGAGTCTGTCTGTATTTGATGATCTGTAAGTCATTTTGCAGGGTTTACTTGTCAGTGCAATACAGTGATCTGAAAAAAATAGTTTTTGCCATTGGTAGTCTCGTCTGCAAAAAGAAAAAAAATGCGAACAGTGCTTACACACCAGCAGCATTAGTAATTCAGCTGGTACATTCAATAAGTGCCAATCATAATGCTCCATTCATTCACTAGACATCCTTTGTGCCGGGACATAGGAGCCTCTACATAGCGGTGAGAACGTTTGCATTTTGGAGATGTTTGTTGAAAGCAGGACTTGTGGATTTCCAGGAAGGGTAACATGTAATGGACGGGATGCCATGTTAGGACCATCAGGAGGAATGCATTCGGTGTTATTCTGTGCTATTTTCTTAAACAGGTTCTGTTAGAGCAAGACTTTCCATGCAGACGAGCTGAGACATGAAAGATTTTACAAAAGCGACAGTTAATTATTTCTAGGACACTATAAATTTCCGAGAGGTCGATGTGGCTCTTATTTTACATAGCCATGTCATCTCAGGATAACACTGAGAACCTTTTAGATGAACTTGCAATGGTGCGTAGCAATGCTAGCATTTCGTAGTGCTGCATCAGCCACCCTTGGCTGGTAAAGTGCGTGCACGGCTAGACGCAACTCGCATGTCCCATTAGGATCGCTAGGAACAAAGCAGCCTGTGCTATTCTGGGAAGCAATGGAACGGATTTCTGCAGCGTCTGTGAGGGTGAGTCACTCTTCAATTAGGTTTTCATTGGACCGCAGGTAGTGAGAGGGATCGCGCCATCAATGTTTAACATGGGCGCGCAGTCCAGAGGGTGACTTGGTGCTTATTTACATAGACATGTGACGTCAGTATTACACTCGGAGAACCCTAACTATATACTCGAAAACAGACGTGACTTTTGCCTGCTGTTGGCAGCAGCGCGATTGTAATGGCTCGCTCTCCAGCGCTGGCTTGTGTCCGGCTGGACCTGCAAAGCGCTTGCAGGTGTTGGAACAGTTTGCTGATACATTAAGTTTTTTACGTGCACTGAGTGGTTGTGCACTACATTATTTTCGGGTGTTTAAGCGTTGTGAGTGTGTTTGAATAGCGTTACACATCCATTAATTTTTGACAATTTACCAACTGTTTCGTGTCTGTTGCATTATTTTGTGAACAGGTATGCAGGCTGTTCATTGCACGATTTCGACAGTTAACGACTAGCAAGTGTGTTTGGAGAGCCTTTCACATGCATTATTTTAACAATTTAGTAGTTGTTTGCGTGTCTGCGCATCAGTGTACTGCATTATTTCGGTGATTTACAAATGGTTTTCAGGTCTGTAAACTGTGTATTGTGACCCCAAGCACATCAGAGCAAGTGTTTTCTATCAGTGTAATAAATGAACTACATGAAATCCGTCCATAAATAAACTGTTCCATAATAGATACATCCCTTCCTCTCTCCAGCACCGTGCGAGGTGGCGCAGTGGTTAGCACACTGGACTCGTATTCGGGAGGACGATGGTTCAATCCCGTCTCCAGCCATCCTGATTAAGGTTTCTGTGATTTCCCTAAATCGTTTCAGGCAAATGCCGGGATGGTTCCTTTGAAAGGGCACGGCCGATTTCCTTCCCCATCCTTCCCTAACCCGAGCTTGCGCTCCGTCTCTAATGACCTCGTTGTCGACGGGACGTTAAACACTAACCTCCTCCTCCTCCTCCTCTCCAGCAGACCAGTGCAGGATGAGTAGTTTTCCTGCCAATTGTCTCATCATGACTGCCATGTTACATAACATCATAGGAGGGACAACAGTGCCCTCTGGTGGCAGTACTGTGTACTAGGACAGTTATACTGCAGACCTAATGGTGAACACACTGGATAGAGGTAATGCCTCAAACTGTTTAGGCAATGAACATGTGTAAAATGAAGACTAATGTCCATGCTATCCAGCACAGGCTGAGTCCTCTTTCCACAAATTCCTAGGAAGAGGTGACAGTCAGATGTCTTGGGTTAGTGGAGGAAGCCCAAACGACCTTTTTTCCCGCCCTTTTTTAGGTTAGTTTAGGTAGCTGTGGTGTGTTGGATTGTCCTGCTGTAATTTTATCTTCCCGCCATTTTCTGCTGGAAAAGGGGGAGGGGGTTAGGTTTGAAGAGGTAGCCCAATTGACCTATCTTCGCACAAAAATTTTAAATTCCCATCATGACGTCATTGCGACATTGCCGTTTCTGTCACCGCCATCTTGAATCCGCCATCTTGAATACATTTAGCATCAAAGGAGAGTGGGGTTACACCGCCCTTGTTCCACTACTGATATGACCCACCAACGACTCTGAGGGATCTACGCCAAATCGCACTTGAGGAGTGGTATAATCTGTACCAACAGTGCCTAAATGAACTTGTTTGTAGTATGCCATGACGAATACAGGCATCCATCAATGCAAGAGGACGTGCTGCTGGGTATTAGAGGTACCAGTGTTTACAGCAATCTGGACCACCACCCCTGAAGGTCTCGCTGTTTCGTGGTACAACATGCAATGTGTGGTTTTCATGAGCAATAAAAAGGACGGAAATGAAGTTTATGTTGATCTCTGTTCCAATTTTCTGTAGAGGTTCCGGAACTCTCGGAACTGAGGTGATGCAAAACTTTTTTTGGTGTGTGTAGTTGTCCCATTCAGTCACGGTGCTTGAAGTTGACAACATGAATACCTATAGCAATGCTCATTTCTGTGTTGGATTTGTTTTTACGTCAGTGTTGGATGTGCAGCAGTGTGGATAGGTTCAATGATGAAGAACTGACCGATACGCGTCTCGTGTACGACTTTCGCTGATTGCAATGGGAGAGCGGCATGCGACGCCTGGCGGCGCTGTTCCCCTTAGCGAAGGCAACCGTGGCACATCGTCTGAGGCTGCTTGAACTACTCTGTGCTTTGTATTGTATGTTTTAGTGATTGCATATTGCAAGTTTTTTCACTATTTTGAAGGTATTTTTGCAGAAACATAGGTGAATGGTAACAAACCGAATAAATCACAGTTACGTTATTACTTGCCAAAGGAGCCACGGAAGCCTCGAATCCGAATTTTATTTTTCTGTGGTGGAAGGATCTCGTGTGGTGCCCACTTAGCCTCTGAAGGACAAATGTGGAGCTGCCTGAATACAATAAGCAGCTACACTAGCACCCAAGCCGTCGACGTGGCATCAAAGGAAGAAGCTTTCATAAGCCTGACAGCTGCACGATATTATCTTATTGGGTAAGGAGTCACGTATCCTGATCCACAGTACCACTAAAGTCACGAAAAACTCTAATTTTCATTCCCTCGCATAACTATATTCTACCATAAGATGAATTCATGAATCGCTAAATTTATTTCTGGAAGACATCTGTCCCAAAATAACTGGAAACAGAGTGCTTCCTAGTAAATAGTGCGTATCACAAGATTGCAGCTGGACACTTAAAACTCCCTCAACGAGGTAGGAATCTGTACAGGCTTAATGCACACTCACGCCTAATAATTTCAACAAGAACAGGAAGATAATGGTTGACAAGTGTCATGATTTATGATGCTGTTATTGTTCTTGCTAGTGTGCACTTCAGTCAGGTGATGCAGCTATTCTCAAAAAATGGTTCAAATGGCTCTGAGCACTATGGGACTTTTCTTCTGAGGTCATCAGTCCCCTAGAACTTAGAACTACTTGAACCTAACTAGCCTAAGGACATCACACACATCCATGCCCGAGGCAGGATTCGAACCTGCGACCGTAGCGGTCGCGCGGTTCCAGACTGAAGCTCCTAGAAACCTCGGTCACACCGGCCGGCTAGCTATTCTCACTCGTATATCGTGTGCTAGCCTCTTCATCACTGCGTAACTACTGTAATCTACAGCAATTTGAACCTGTATTCATCCCTTGGTCTCTCTCTACAGCTTTTACGTTCATTAACAAATTGACGATTCCTGGATTCTCTGGACCCATCACCCGATCCTCTCTTTTAGGTATAAATTTACTTTCTGCTCGATTCGATTCGGTGCATCCTTATTATTTACCAGACCTGCCGATCTTAAAGATTCTTCTGTAGCACCATATTTCAAAAGCATATACTTTTCCGTCACAACTTTTATCGTCCACGCTTCACTTCCGTATCAGGGTAAATTCTAGATAAATACCTTTACATAAAACTTTCAAACATTTACGTCTATATTCGATGTTAATAAATTTTTGTTTCTTTAATCGAATTTTTTGCTGTTACCAATCTGCATTTTATATCCTCTCTGTTTCTAACTTCATCAGTCATTGCGCTGCCGAAATAGCAAAACTCCTAAACTGTTTTTGGTGTCTCATAGCCTGATCTATTTCCCTCAAAGTTCCCTTATTTAATTCGACTACATTCCATTAACTTTTTCATCTTTATTTATTTATGTTTGTCTTAAAACATCTTTTCAAGAAATTATCCATTCATTCAACTGTTCATCCAAGCCCTAATCCATCTTTGGCAAATTTATATTGTCATTCAGTTTCAGTTTCTGTTCCCTGAACCTTATTTCCTATTTCAAAGGTTTCCTTGCCTTCGTACACTTCGTGCTCCCCACGCCCGGGTTCCCGGGTTCGATTCCCGGCGGGGTCAGGGATTTTTTCTGCCTCGTGATGGTGTTGTGTGATGTCCTTAGGTTAGTTAGGTTTAAGTAGTTCTAAGTTCTAGGGGACTGATGACCATCGATGTTAAGTCCCATAGTGCTCAGAGCCAGCCACTTCGTGCTCAATTCACAAATTGAATAACAACGGGGGTAGGCTACAAACCTGTGTCTTTCCCTCCTCAGATACAGCTTTCTTTTGATATCCTGTCCACAGCTCGTGGTCTAGTTGTTAGCGCTTATTGCCTCTGGATCACGGGGGTCCCGGGTTCGATTCCCTGCCGGCTTGGGGATTTTCTCTGGGTGTTTATGCTATTCTCATCATTTCATCAACATTCGGTAAAGTGGCAAAGACTAGGAATTTGTTAGGCGCTGACAGTCGCGCCGTTGGGCGCCTCACTAACCGAATATCATTACCATCATTATCGTCATCTTTCATATCCTCCTAATTTTATAACGGCAGTACGATTTCCCTACAATTGCAAATAACCCTTTTGCTCCCTGTTTTTATCTCTGCCACCTTCAAAATGTCAGAGTGCAGCACAATCATAATTACCAAAATATTCCCAAAAATGTACAAACGATATAAAATTGGTACGCCTGTCGTCAACCTATCTCCTACGGTAAGCCGCAGGGTGAGTATCGCCTACATTTCTTCGGAACCCGGAATGATAAATCTTCTCCCAGGTCAGCTCCTACTAGTTTTGCGTTCTTCTGTACATAGTTAATGTCAGTAGTGCGCAATCATCGAAGGGCTCTTACTATTTTTTCTTCTTTTCTGTGTCCTATTATTGAATTCCAATACTCATCACAAATTTTCGTCTATGTTAACGATCTAAATTGTTTATTTTAGCTCATAAATTCTTTCAATCTAATCTCAAGTGTCTCTAGTTTTGTCATCATACACTTTTCGCGAGATGAGGAAGGAACACTATACTGCTTGACATCTCCATGAACGCACGCCCTCAGTTTTATAAGGAAACTACACCGTGATGCACAATGTCTCTCTTTGTAGCTTCTGACAAAAATGTTAGTCGTGACGCTTTCGCGTTCACTAAACGAAACTGTCACGAGGAGGCTGCTCTTCTTTGGATTTTCTCTATTTCTTCTACCAATGTTTTCTGGTACGGGTCCCTGAATGACAAGAGTTTGTAAACTGCGTTCTTCGTAAGTGGAAGACTCTTCCTAACGATTCTTCCAATGAATCTCAGTCGCTTGCAGCCTTTCAAACGATTAGTTTTACGTTACAGTTTCAACTTAAATCGTTCCCTATGTACATTACATAAATATTTAATGGTGTGATTGCTTCCAGTGATGGTTCAGCGAGCATATAGTCATACAATATTGGGCAATTGTGCGCAATATGTTCAATTTTTTTTTTGTTCTGAGGATCAACTCTCAATTTCCGCAACGTTGATTTTCAGCAGGTCTTCTTAAATTTCGCTGCTATTTTCTAACGTTGCGACTTTTCTGTATACAACAGCATTACTCGCAAAAAGCCTGACGAATTTTTGACGTTTTCCACTGGGACATTTCGTAATAATATGCACCTTAGTGGTACTATAGCACTCTCTTGGGGTAGGCCAGAAGATACTTCTACGTCTGAGGATTTGGTTGGTTGGTTGACGGAGTTGAAGGGACCAAATTTTGAGATCATCAGTCCCTTCATCCTATACAGGGTGAGTCACCTAACGTTACCGCTGGATATATTTCGTAAACCACATCAAATACTGACGAATCGATTCCACAGACCGAACGTGAGTAGAGGGGCTAGTGTAATTGGTTAATACAAACCATAAAAAAATGCACGGAAGTATGCTTTTTAACACAAACCCACACTTTTTAAAATGGAACCCCGTTAGTTTTGTTAGCACATCTGAACATATAAACAAATACGTAGTCAGTGCCGTTTGTTGCATTGTAAAATGTTAATTACATCCGGAGATATTGTAACCTAAAGTTGACGCTAGAGTACCACTCCTCCGCTGTTCGATCGTGTGTATCGGAGAGCACCGAATTACGTAAGGATCCAAAGGGAACGGTGATGGACCTTAGGTCCAGAAGAGACTGGAACAGCACATTACGTCCACATGCTAACACCTTTTCATTGGTCTTTTTCACTGACGCACATGTACATTACCATGAGGGGTGAGTTACACGTACACACGTGGTTTCCGTTTTCAATTACGGAGTGGAATACATTGTGTCCCGACATGTCAGGCCAATAGAGGTCCAATGTGGTGGCCATCATTTGCTGCACACACTTGCAATCTCTGGCGTAATGAATGTCGTACACACCGCATTACATCTGGTGTAATGTCGCCGCAGGCTGCCACAATACGTTGTTTCAAATCCTCTGGGGTTGTAGGCACATCACGGTACACATTCTTCTTTAACGTACCCCACAGAAAGAAGTCCAGAGGTGTAAGATCAGGAGAACGGGCTGGCCAATTTATGCGTCCTCCACGTCCCATGAAACGCCCGTTGAACGTGTACCTCACCCCTCATGGTAATGTACATGTGCGTCAGTGAAAAAGACCAATAAAAAGGTGTTGTAAGTAGGCAGTTTAAGTTTTTTTATCGGTAACGCCACCTCTGTATGAAAATCACTGGCTGTGCTGTGTGCAGTCTGTGGCTAATTTTGCATTGTTGTCTGCCATTGTAGTGTTGGGCAGCGGCAGCTGGATGTGAACAGCGCGTAGCGTTGTGCAGTTGGAGGTGAGCCGCCAGCAGTGGTGGATGTGGGGAGAGAGATGGCGGAGTTTTGAAATTTGTCATGAACTGCTATATTTATGTATGATGATATCAAGGTAAATACATTGTTTGTTCTCTATTAATATCTTTCATTTGCTAACTATCCCTATCAGTAGTTAGTGCCTTCAGTAGTTTGAATCTTTTATTTAGCTGGCAGTAGTGGCGCTCGCTGTATTGCAGTAGCTTGAGTAGCGAAGATTTTTGTGAGGTAAGTGATTTGTGAAACGTATAGGTTAATGTTAGTCAGGGCCATTCTTTCGTAGGGATTTTTTGAAAGTCAGATTGCGTTGCGCTAAAAAATATTGTGTGTCAGGTTAAGCACAGTCTTGTATAATTGTTCAAAGGCGAAGTTTCATATGGCGACACTTAGCCGAGGATACCTCACTGAAATCTTCTGATTTTTTTTTTGTAGTTTGTGTAATTAGTGTAGATTTTGTTTATTGCTATTGCGTAATTGTAGAGAGAATCTCCTTGGTAGTTGTGGTTTTTCATTGTTGCACAGTAAAACAGTTGTGGCATGCATGTAGATTTGCACCAAGTATTTCGCAGCTGCAATTAACTAGATATTATTTTCAGTTCTATGTTAATGTGTTCTCTTATTTTTGCTCTTAAAATTGTGCTTTTCTGTGTTGTCGTGTGAAATACTGTGACAATAATGGCGTGTGAAGAACGTAATACTAGGCTCCAAAGTAAACTGAGAAATGACAGTGAAAATGAAAGCAGTGTGTTAGCGCCACCGAGTAATGAATTAACTGATGTTCAAAGTAGTAATTTGGTAATTGTACATAGGGAAATGGAGCGGGCTGCAAACAATGGTGTAGACAGTGAAACAATTAGTGAACAGGGAAGCATTATCGATCGATCGGTCGGCAACAGCTCGCCTCAGGAATCCGAAATGACAGGACACAATTTTGCAAATACTGTAGATTCAGGTTTTGCGTCCTCACCGTTTTCTCAAATGAGTCAAGACACATTTTCCGCTTGTCAAAATGTGAATGTTGCCGGTGCAAATTCACTGCCGAAAAGCACTGACGAACATGTTTCAGACACCAGTGCATTGTTATTACAATTAATGCAACAAATGGGACAACTTGAAAAGTTAGACACAATGGAACAAAATCAGAGACAAACACAGCAAAAGTTGGACACAGTGGAACAAAATCTTCAAAAGTTAGACACAATGGAACAACACCAGAGACAAACACAGCAACAGTTAGACGCAATGGAACAAAATCTTCACACCATACTTGAACAAACACGTGAAGATTTAACTACTGAGTTACATAACATTGAATCGAAATGTCAAAAAGTCAGTAATGACGTAAAAACACAAATTTGTGAGCATTTTCAACCTATTTTTTCGCGGCATGAAAATGCATTACAGAATCACGAAGCACCCATAAAAGAACTGCAAACCATTGTTCATGAAAATCATGAGACCTTGTGGGCTAAAGTTGACTCAGTTGCATCTACCGATTCGGTTACGCAACTTGCAAAAACTCAGGAAAACTTAAAGGACACAGTAGATTCGATCTCAACACAAATGGACACTCTGAAACTTGGTTCAGAAAAACACACAGAGGAAATGTGTTCACTATCGGAGAAAGTAGCCAAACTTTCGGATCAGGTCACTAACTTATCTACAAAGGTAGATGATGATCTGAATGACACAAGACCCGTAGCCTTCACTGACACAGAAGAGTATGAACAAATAAGAAAATTCAAACAAAATCAAAATCAAATCAATACACAGTACAAAAGAGAAATCCGGGAAGTACAAGATCAGTTGACGCAGGTGATACAAGAATTACATATTTCAGAGGACACTCGCGCTCCAACACGGGAAGAGGAACTTAGAAATACGGAAAAGCCACAAAATAATAACACAGGGCATTTCGGTAATTATGAAAGGAATTGGCAATGTGCACCGAATTTTGAGATGGAACGGCCGACACGACCTAACAATGACCGATATGCGACTCGCCGACATGATGATTTTGACTATAAGCTGTTCATTACTACACGTAAATTCAAAACATTTAAGAATTCTGCCAACGACATTCATCCACAAGCGTGACTCCATCAATTCTCTCATTGTTTTCCTCCCAACTGGTCGTTAGAACACAGATTAGAATTTATGTGTGGCTACTTGGAGAATGAACCAGCTGTAAGAATGCGATCGGTCATTCACCATTGCCACAGTGAAGGAGAGTTTTACCATGCCTTCCTCTCAGCATATTGGTCTCAAGCCACACAAGACCGAGTAAAACATAGCATCATAATGATGAAACGTTTCGAACAATCTGAATTCTCCAGTCTTGTGAAATATTTTGAAGACATGTTGCATAAGAATCAGTATCTTTCAAACCCATACAGCCCCTCAGAACTCATCCGCATTTGCTTACTCAAGTTGCCTGAACATTTACGACATATTATTTTAGCAGGACGTTGCAAAGACGACATTGAAGCATTTCAGGGACTGTTACAAGAACTGGAAATTGACACAGACCGTCGCGGGAGGCGAAAACAGGAAAACAATCACCACAGGTCACATCCGTCACAATTTCGTGACGACAGAAGCAATAACTGGACACGACAAGCCTATTCTTACAACGCAAATCGTGACCAAAACAGACACCACCCATATGACAACCACTGGCAGAGTAATAATAGTTACAGAGAAAGATCGCATTTCCGTAGTAAAGAATATGACAGAGATTACCTTAGAAACAGACAATATGGGAACCAAAACAATTACTACCAGGGGAGACAGAATAACTTCAGACGCAACAGTTCAGCGCGGAGTTACGATTCAGGGAGAAATTCTCCACCACGTGACTGACAAGGAAGAAACTACGGAATCTACCGACATGACGACAGACGATACGATCGTAGCGACAGACCTGAATTGCATCAGAACTGGCGGGATTTAAACAGGGTAGGGCCCTCTCGTCAGAGTGAATTTGTAGAAGTTAGGTCTCCAAATCCCAATAACGACGCGCGCCAAGAAAGGAACAGACAATGACTCGCACCACAGGCAGCCGCGTGCGCCGGCTGGCTCAGAGAAAAATAACATAGACGCTAACCTTGAGAAAAATTCCAGTATTCTTTACCGACGTATACCGCATGACAATTGCATTCAAGTTCAAACTCTGAGTACTATGAAGAGTAAAGGATTTCACCACACTTCACATATAAAACCGCTTATTGAGAGATAATCTGCTTTTTAACTTTGTCTTTGCCATATAACTTTTCACTTTACATGGCTAGTATGCTTTTTCAGACTTAGAATCTGTTACCATGCAACAATGTTTGAAGTTAAATATCCAGTCAAGAACCAAGAGAACTTATTTAAACAGAAATTACGAATGCATTGTTATTGCGAACAGACGACACAGTGTAATTGTGTGTGTACATTCTTGCTTGTTAGTTGCACGATTAGAACATTTACCAGTACTGCTAATGAGATTTTAGTGCAACATTTTGGTTTACTTGAAAATACATTTGGGATTTAAAGTACTTTCTGTGAGATTAAAGATGACTTAGTATTTGGTTTCTTTGACAGCTACACGGTTATATCATGACACTACTAATGTGTGACATAATTTACATAGTTGCTTTTGCGGTGTATCTGTTTTATATCTGCACAGTTTTTCTGAATTCTTCTGGAAAGTAAATCAGGTTTTAGTAGTAACTTTTGTAGTATAGCTACAATGAGACAGGGTTTTCCGTAGCACAACAATACGTTACAGTACAGTACTTTCATCATCACAACAATAAGCGTAATAACTGCGATATCTATACACAAAGCATTTCACTTTTGTTTATCATGAGGTAAGTACATTGACTTCTGCAGAACTTAGCTTTCGGAGGACGATAACTACGACACTTCCACAGAGATTATGTTGCAACAAGACGCACATTTAGCGCTACAGGACACGTATTTGAGTGATTGATTTTGTACTTAAAATATTTATTTTTAAAGATATTTGGAGTACAATGATACAAAGGTTTTCCGTGATACATTTCACTCCATTGCTGTAATCTGTAACACCTGAGGGTATAATTACATTAATCCTCAGGAGGGTACATGCTTACTTTGTGTACCATGTGTTTGGCAAGCACAAGGAACCCTAGCTAATATGGTATTTGCTTATACAACTTTACACATCGGTACCATATTTCTCTGAAACATAAATTACACAGCTATCTGATCATTTAACTGAGAGATAAACTTTTTTTTTACTACATCAGTGATACATGTTTACTCAATTAAACAGTTGGGTAACTTCACACTTATGAAATTGTATTTGTCTGTACTTTGTGAACTGCTCATATTTTTCGGAACCATTTTGATACTACGAGAGCTTTGAATGATGTATTTGGTATGAGATCATGATTTTTAAAGTACGTTTGAGGCAGATGACACTATTGAAATGAGCAGAGAATATTTTTTTAGGGTTTGAAATTATTGCAGAAAGCTACGACGTTTTTGAGATTTGACAGGTGTTATGATGATATTTTTATGACGACGATGTGTATTATGCTACTGAGGTATGTTTATGATCAATAAGCTGATGCTATATGAGGAATCTGATTATGCTATGTAGTTATTATGATGAAATATTGAAGAAGTGTCTACAAATATGTATACACTCCTGGAAATGGAAAAAAGAACACATTGACACCGGTGTGTCAGACCCACCATACTTGCTCCGGACACTGCGAGAGGGCTGTACAAGCAATGATCACACGCACGGCACAGTGGACACACCAGGAACCGCGGTGTTGGCCATCGAATGGCGCTAGCTGCGCAGCATTCGTGCACCGCCGCCGACAGTGTCAGCCAGTTTGTCGTGGCATACGGAGCTCCATCGCAGTCTTTAACACTGGTAGCATGAAGCGACAGCGTGGACGTGAACCGTATGTGCAGTTGACGGACTTTGGGCGAGGGCGTATAGTGGGCATGCGGGAGGCCGGGTGGACGTACCGCCGAATTGCTCAACACGTGGGGCATGAGGTCTCCACAGTACATCGATGTTGTCGCCAGTGGTCGGCGGAAGGTGCACGTGCCCATCGACCTGGGACCGGACCACAGCGACGCACGGATGCACGCCAAGACCGTAGGATCCCACGCAGTGCCGTAGGGGACCGCACCGCCACTTCCCAGAAAATTAGGGACACTGTTGCTCCTGGGGTATCGGCGAGGACCATTCGCAACCGTCTCCATGAAGCTGGGCTACCGTCCCGCACACCGTTAGGCCGTCTTCCGCTCATGCCCCAACATCGTGCAGCCCGCCTCCAGTGGTGTCGCGACAGGCGTGAATGGAGGGACGACTGGAGACGTGTCGTCTTCAGCGATGAGAGTCGCTTCTGCCTTGGTGCCAATGATGGTCGTATGCGTGTTTGGCGCCGTGCAGGTGAGCGCCACAATCAGGACTGCATACGACCGAGGCACACAGGGCCAACACCCGGCATCATGGTGTGGGGAGCGATCTCCTACACTGGCCGTACACCACTGGTGATCGTCGAGGGGACACTGAATAGTGCACAGTACATCCAAACCGTCATCGAACCCATCGTTCTACCATTCCTAGACCGGCAAGGGAACTTGCTGTTCCAACAGGACAATGCACGTCCGCATGTATCCCGTGCCACCCAACGTGCTCTAGAAGGTGTAAGTCAACTACCCTGGCCAGCAAGATCTCCGGATCTGTCCCCCATTGAGCATGTTTGGGACTGGATGAAGCGTCGTCTCACGCGGTCTGCACGTCCAGCACGAACGCTGGTCCAACTGAGGCGCCAGGTGGAAATGGCATGGCAAGCCGTTCCACAGGACTACATCCAGCATCTCTACGATCGTCTCCATGGGAGAATAGCAGCCTGCATTGCTGCGAAAGGTGGATATACACTGTACTAGTGCCGACATTGTGCATGCTCTGTTGCCTGTGTCTATGTGCCTGTGGTTCTGTCAGTGTGATCATGTGATGTATCTGACCCCAGGAATGTGTCAATAAAGTTTCCCCTTCCTGGGACAATGAATTCACGGTGTTCTTATTTCAATTTCCAGGAGTGTATGTGTAATAAAGCAAGGAATAATGAGTGATGATTAGGGACTCTGATTTATGAAAAGGATGTTGGAAACCAAGAATCGTACTTTAAGAGTTATGAAATGTGTGTAAATGCGTGAATGTATCACAATGCCGGCGAAAATTTTTTTGGACACTGTTATATTCATAGGATTTTGTTTCTACACATTTGCAACGTAAATTCTCGACCTGTGAAATTTTTATATGAGACTGTCACTGTAGCGAAAACTGCTGTCGTAAATATTTCCGTAAGAAAGTTAAGTGACCACCTGCACGTGCGTCGTCGGCACACCGCTGTGTCAGACACCTGGAGAACAAGCCATTAGGGTGTGCCTTTCCGGAAGCACAGGTAGAAAAAAAAGGGGGAGGCCATTATCCTCGCTATTGACATTTCCTTGTTGATAGCATACTATGGAGCTCGTAATTTATGATATTTACTGAAATGCCTAATGAAATGACGAGAAATATTTTTACATCTACACACCTGATTACGACAAGCGTCTTTCTACGAAAGTTGAGAGAATTTCTACTAACTTATGAAATGTGACATGACTAATGAATGATATTTGCATGCTTTGGTTTGCGTAATTGCTTATTTCATTTGATACCTGTTTTCCAGCTGTGTTACAGCATTAGTTTTATAAAATAAACTTAGATGCATTTGCTAATGTGAACACTTTCTGTCAACAGATCCATTAAATGATAATTTTGTAATCCACATTCTTTAAAAAAAGGAGCACTTGGAAAGGAAAGAACAATAAGAAGGGACTAGTAACAGTAACTGGACACATAATTTTCTTTTCAAGTACATGGTAATATTTTTTTTACAATAAGTTGTTGTGGTGCACCACTTTAATTACATAGACATTAAGATGTGAATATACATTTCCCTTATCTGCATTGTTGTTTTTACTGTAATATTTTTTCTGCTTGAGCTATGTCATGTTTAGGTATAAGTTACTGCTGTTTGCCAGGCATAGTGTTACTGAATTTGACTTTGTGTTACTCTGCTAAGCCAGTTTTACTACTCATTTATTTTTCTTGTTGCTGCACATTGGCTCATATTAGTTGTAATGTTGCATTGCTTGGTAATTTAGATTTACTGTAGCTTGCTTTGCAATTTTCATTTTTTGGGTCATTGCTGTTTGTGTTACTTATTTTGTGCTGCTGCATTGCCTCGTCCCTTAGTTTAGCATCTGAGCTCAGTAGATTTAAGTTAGCTTAAGAGGGGGTAGCCTCTAAGAGAATGAGTTGCGATGAATTGGAAGAAATGCATTGAGAAGTTATACAAAAAAAAGTACAGAAAACAGGTTTAGGTAGGATTTTCTTGGAAATAAATGTTGAGGTAAGAAATGTGTGAACATATAAATACAGAAAGCATGCTTAGATAGAATTTTTTTGGTGGAAACAAAGGATGAAATAAGAGGAAAGATATATGAAGTTTTGGGTTGGACTGCAGTACCAAATGTTACACTGAAAACGAACCCTGTCCTTTCCTATTGGTGTTATCCCACTATGTGTTTGTGTACCCTTGTGTATTTGTTTTCTTCCTGTCTCTGTGTAGTTTCATAGAATTTTTTTTCTTTTAATATTAAGCTACATTCACTATGATGAGGAATACTGTTATCCTCGAATATAATTGGCATTAATAATATGTTATTTACTTTGTAACGATGTTAGACATTATTAATTCTGTTCTGTTTAATGCTCATGTGTGAAGTTGATGTTTCATAAGTTATTGTGATCTTTTATGTATGTACTCATGTCATAATTCCACTGATGTATATGTTAGTTCGATTCTTTTGTAAAGCCTGTACTACAAATGTTATCTGTATTGTTATGTTTTTAATGATGATTTTGTACCTTTGTTATTGTATACTTATGTTATAAAATTGTAATTGTCACCAGTTCATGATATTATTAACTTGTCAGTTACATTTCACTGCACACGTTTCTGTTGGTCATAGTATATGGACAACATGTGAGAAGTTGGGACTGTTAGTGTTTGCACGTGTGTTACTAATTCAGCAAGGGACTGGATAACAGCATTGTTGGGTCTAAGGACAATTCCAAAAACTTTGTGAGTGCACAAGTGGTGGTTTATGGACTTGCTATATTCTCCGCAAGACTCTTCGATGGTGAATGTGCACCTGCACAATCGCAACAGATGGCTGCTGGCCATCTCTACAAGGACTACAGTGGGTCTGCACCTCTGGTGGCCCACCAATACCACAATCTCTACCAGGACTCCAGTGGGTCTGCTCTGTGATGACCTACCTACCAATATTCTTCAAAACGTCGAAAGACTCTGCTGTGGGTTTGCTCTGTTGTAGCCCATTACCTGTGTGCATGTCGAGAGTCAGCGCTGTCTTTCCGTTGGAAGGACAACACTACTTCTTCAAGACTGCATGGAAATCCACTACTTCTGTGTGCAATTTCTTTTACTAATGAGACTTTGCAAAAAAAAAAACTGTAATTACTATTATGATGAATGATCAGGACTGTCTTAATGGACTGTGACAAAATTTTAGCTTTTGACCAACATTGTATCAATAAGTGTGTGCATTTGATTTCTTTGTTATTGTAATTATGAAAATTTTTTTCAAATCTGTATTGGCCACTGCCCAAACCAATTTGTAAAATTTTTTGTGGGGAGCATGGGGGCTATGTAAGTAGGCTGTTTAAGTTTTTTTATTGGTAACGCCACCTCTGTATGAAAATCACTGGCTGTGCTGTGTGCAGTCTGTGGCTAGTTTTGCATTGTTGTCTGCCATTGTAGTGTTGGGCAGCGGCAGCTGGATGTGAACAGCGCGTAGCGTTGTGCAGTTGGAGGTGAGCCGCCAGCAGTGGTGGATGTGGGGAGAGAGATGGCGGAGTTTTGAAATTTGTCATGAACTGCTATATTTATGTATGATGATATCAAGGTAAATACATTGTTTGTTCTCTATTAATATCTTTCATTTGCTAACTATCCCTATCAGTAGTTAGTGCCTTCAGTAGTTTGAATCTTTTATTTAGCTGGCAGTAGTGGCGCTCGCTGTATTGCAGTAGCTTGAGTAGCGAAGATTTTTGTGAGGTAAGTGATTTGTGAAACGTATAGGTTAATGTTAGTCAGGGCCATTCTTTAGTAGGGATTTTTTGAAAGTCAGATTGCGTTGCGCTAAAAAATATTGTGTGTCAGGTTAAGCACAGTCTTGTATAATTGTTCAAAGGGGAAGTTTCAGTGTTAGCATGTGGACGTAATGTGCTGTTCCAGTCTCTTCTGTACCTAAGGCCCATCACCGTTCTCTTTGGATCCCTACGTAATTCGGTGCTCTCCGATACACACGATCGAACAGCGGAGGAGTGGTACTCAAGCGTCACCTTTAGGTTACAATACCTCCGGATGTAATTAACATTTTACAATGCAACAAACGGCACTGATTACGTATTTGTTTATATGTTCAGATGTGCTAACAAAACTAAAGGGGTTCCATTTAAAAAAACCTAGGTTTGTGTTAAAAAACATACTTCCGTACATTTTTTTATGGTTTGTATTAACCAATTACACTAGCCCCTCTCCTCACGTTCGGTCTGTGTAATCGATTCGTCAGTATTTGATGTGGCTTACGAAATATATCCAGTGGTAACGTTAGGTGACTCACCCTGTATATATCGAACTAGGAACAATCCTAAGAGGACTGATACGGAAGGCAAATCCTAGGAAGCCTGATTGTAACCAAGATACAACAATACAAAGATAAAATGGAGGAAAGGTAGGATGGGAGTCAGAGGAGGTATGGTGGGAGAGCCGCTCTGCCCAGAATGCAGCCGGAGGTCCCTAAGTCATGGTGTGCGATGGGAGACGCACCCTCTGCATCCAACTAGTACTCCCTCGTCTTCCGTAGCCCCAAGAGAACGAGCAGCACTGACAAGATGATAAAATTTTAGGGAAGACAAAACATTAAAAACAGATAACATAAAAGAATAGGAGAATAAAAAGGCAGGAAAGACAGGGGCCAGGCCAGACCACCGACCAAGGGCCTCTATGGGTCCCGTGGGCCAGAGCAGGTGAGGGGTGCCGCTCCAACAATTCAAGCGGTCAATGAGGCCAAAGTGCCTTATTTCACAGAGGTGAGTGGAAACCACCTTCACAGGTGAAATGTAAAGCCAGGTCAGCCACTCTGGCTTCGTCTACTAGCATCGGAGGCAGTGTGTCTGGAAGCATAAGATATCGTTGCGAAGCAGACATATTTGGCAGTTTAGTGCGCCTGTTGGCTACCATCGGGCGGGCACCACATCGGCAGTATGAAGGGTCGTCACGTACGAGAATGTGGCCATGGGGCAACCAAGTGCAGCCAATAAAGGACAGTGGATTCCCTGCAAGAAGCGTTGACGTGGTCTGCTTTATTGCCTTCCGTTTGTTTGGAGAGTCCATGGGACACACTCCTAGTTGCAGACCTGCAACAATTGACGGCGTATAGTCTACCGAAGGCCCAGTTTAGGGACACCTACTTCCAAAATCGTCGTGTGGTAGCCAACTCTGTCAACTGATCAGAATGTTCCTTCCCTGAGATCCCAACATGTCCAGAGGTCCAGACAAAGACGACCGGCTGTCCAGTTCCATGGACAGTCGTGAGTAATGGGTGACACGAATAGCACTGGTCTATAGCGTGAAGATTGCTCAAAGAGTCGCTGCAGATTAGGAACATCTCGCTGGTGAAAGAACTAGCATAGCTAAGGGTTCGTTTGATGTTTAACAATTCAGCAGCGAAGACACTGCATCCATTCGGCAAGGAGTGCGCTTCACTGCACCTTACATGTGTGTATGCAAATCCGGTTCGTCCGTCGACCGTTGAGCCGTCAGTGTATACCACATCAGAGCTCGGAAATGCATTGAGGACAGCCAGGAATAGGCGGCGAAACACCATCGGTTCAACTGAATGTTTCGGTCATAAGGATAAATTGAGACAGATCCGAGGTCGGGGTACACGCCATGGGGGCGTGCGCGATTGCTCCCTGACAAGAGGCGACAGTGGGGGAAGTAGGAATTCAGAGCAGAGAAGTGCAGTCGAACTGCAATTCCAACCCCAGGTCTGGATCTCTGTTGCGGCAGGTGTACCTCCCTACTAGGAAAAAGACACGATTGTTCGAACACTTACGGGAGCCGCGAACGTGTATAGCATAATTGAGTAGCTGTTGTTGGCGCCTGACTCCTAGTGGAGGGACCCCAGCCTCCGCGAGTAGGTTGACTGAAGATTTCTCTCACAATAAGTTGAGAAAGACAAGTTGGGCTCTATTCGCTAGGGACTCTTCAGTCTAATGACAAACCTTGTCTAATATTACATACACTTTTCTCTTTCATTAAAATGGTTGAAATGGCTCTAAGCACTATGGGACTTAACATCTGAGGTCATCAGTCCCCTAGACTCAGACCTACGTAAACCTAACTAACCTAAAGACGTCACACACATCCATATCCGAGGCAGGATTCGAATCTGCGACCGTAGCAACCGCGTTGTTCCGGACTGAAGCGCCTAGAAGAGCTCGACCACAGCGGCCGGCTGTTCATTAAGCGACACTGCAGAACTATATCGAACACCTTCCGGAAGTGAAGGAACACGTCATCAGCCTGCAATCTGGGAGCCGGTACATACTACCTTTTGGGGCTCGTGGACGAACAGAGCGAGATGGGTTTCACACGATCATTATTTGCGCTATCCAGAAATGTCATAACGCGCGATCTTGAAACTATAGACTGACGTCACTAATATAACACTATAGACGTATATTATATTCGACAATCAATCTTGGAAACGGGAACGACCTATGTATTCTTCCAATCAATTGGTACGCTTTGTCTTGTAGCGACATAGGTAGACTGCTGCTAGAAGAGGCGCAAGTCTCTTCGTGTACCCTAGGTAAAATCATAAAGGTATCTCATAGGGTTCATCGCCTTTCCTCTTTTGAGCGATTCTGGAGGAATATCTGTCCCGTAGTCACTTATTTCGATGTCACTTTAGCGTTGGTGTGACGGTTGAAAGGAGGAATCGCTGTACCATTTTCCTCCGTGAAACAACTTCGGAAATAGGAATTTAGCATTTAGGCATTTCGCGTCGTATTCCGTTTAGATGCCATTATCCTCACTGTTTTAGACATTTGTCTTTCATCCATCTATTGATTTTAGATAAGGTGAGAATTCCTAGGATTTTCTGTCAAATCGATGGACACAATTTTGTCTTTAGAATTCGTTGATCACTTCACGAATGTGTTTTCTTACGCTAATTTTGACATCGTTCAGTTTCTGTCCATCGTCCAATTCTCCGCCATTCAGAAATAACACTGTGCTTTTAATGACTGTGACATCGTTGGGACTGAGAAACTAATAACTAACAAGAAAGGGCTTAAAACATGGAAGACTGATGAATTCCATTGAATCTGGGACACTACCAGTTCAGGAAGAAGAGCATATGAATATGTACCAGACATTACAGTTTCTAAATATGCAGGGCGATTCGTATTAACGTTTAAAATTTTCGAAACGACGTGGATGACGCTGAGACAAGTGATTTAATATAAGACACATTGTAGTCGCAAATGTCAGAAAATCACCCCCTCCCCCAAAAAAGGACTCCGTCTTCAGGCCACAAGTGGCCCATCGGGACAATCCGACCGCCGTGTCATCCTCAGGTGAGGATGCGGAAAGGTGGGGCGTGTGGTCAGCACATCGCTCTCCCGGACGTTATGATGGTTTTCTGTGACCGGAGCCGCTACTATTCGGCCGAGTAGCTCCTCGCTAGGCATCACGAGACTGAGTGCACCCCGAAAAATGGCAACAGCGCATGGCGGCCCGGATGATCATCCATCCAAGTGCCGACCACGCCCGACAGCGCTTAACTTCGGTGATCTGACGGGAACCGGTGTATCCACTGCGGCAAGGCCGTTGCCACGAAAATACCCCAAAAGTGGATGACAAATGTTCAACATGTGACGTCACAGATGACTACCAAGCCACACGTGCAGTAGTTGAGCCTATCGGTCTGTCACACCTGATTATCCAAACCCAAGTCGACTATATAGGTCGATGTGGGATTCAGATTTCGAGTCTTGGGTCTGGCAGGCAGTATTTTTTTCATTGTGTTAGACAATTCTGTACTGACATTGAAGTAAAATTTATTATTTTATTTGCCGGTCTCGCGGTCACCGCTGGTTTATTGCAAAGTACAGTACAACAAAAACCTACAATATTGCGTCACAAGTAGATGAGTTTCAGTTTCCGAATTGCGTCTTACAAGCAAATGACCTAAGTTTTCTTTACTGAATAATATCTCCAAGCAAAAAAAGAAGGGACAAAAGGAAAGAAACACGAAATAAGAAGAGCTTTGATTGGCTTACGAATAGGACAATAATTTCGTAAGTTTTTCGTTTACGACAGAACACGTTTACAAAAGGTCTTCGAAGTTTGCACCGTTTCCGGACGCAAGTATTACATCACTCAGTCCTCCCTTCAAACCCAAACCCAACCGTTGCACGTACGACGATGTACGTGATCTTGTGACGTCACACGTTCAACATGTCTCATTCATTTTGAAATATTTCACGACGTTTACGATCCTATGTGTCTTATATTAAATTACTTTTCTCAGCCTTATTTAAATCACTTCGGGGGTTTTTAAACCTTACTAAGAGTAACGCTGTATAGATGATAAGAGCAAATGAAGCTCGGTAATGTCTAACAGTACCGCTTCACTATAGACCCAGCATCCGAGGAGATAGTGCAAAGAAAAGTTGATTGACGTCATGATTTGGCATGGAATGCACAAAGTTTTCAGGATATAACAGGGGTTTCGATCCGTAGCTCCTGATAAGCACCAACAGTTCCGACCTGGTGCAAACTCCTGCGGAAGAATGGAACAAGTGTTTCATGTCAACAGAGACTGCTATGCCGGACAAAGGTGAAGACCACAGTCAGTGAATGGCGCCACACGTGCCAAAAACATGACGATCCAAGTGAACAGCTGCAAGAATGAAGGTGGGCGCCAAGTTTTGGGAGCGCTGCAGTGCACTGGATACAGAACGATAGACTACGACTCGTGGACTGCCTTCATAAAACAATAACAGCATTATAAGTGATTGCTACCTACGCCTAGTAGTAACTTTCTTGCTTTGTTTTAACACCACTGCTAATATCTTTTCAATATTTGTAACCTTTGTTTGTAGCTAGATAATAACTTGCAGTTAATAAATATTAGGTCGCTGCATAAGTTTGTAGCAATTTTGTTTCTCATGTTGGTATTCCGGTTGCTTTGGATTTATTGATCGATTGTCATTTTTTTTTGTAGTTCACTGTCACATATTGTCATTTAATCATTTGGAGATAGTGAGTGGAGCTGTGGGCGCTAGAAAATGGAATGTTAAGTGGTAGAATCGGAACACTTCGGACACATTCTTCTGTTTGAGTTCAATAGAGGGATGACAGCAGCGGAGGGAGCCGGAAACATTTTCACCGCTTATGGGACAGAGCACGGCAAGGAAATGGTATTCTCTTTTTAAATGGTTCAAATGGCTCTTAGCACTATGGGACTTATCTTCTGAGGTCATCAGTCCCCTAGAACGTATAACTACTTAAACCTAACTAACCTGAGGACATCACACACATCCATGCCCGAGGCAGGATTCGAACCTGCAACCGTAGCGGTAGCGCGCTTCCAGACCACTCCGGCCGGCTCTCTTTTTAAAGAGGGTCGTTTTGACATTAGTGACTCTTCACGTTCAGAGAGACGTTCGGGGCTTGATGAATATCGTTTAAACTCATTAATGCACAACGATCCACGTCAGTGTAATCGAGAACTGAAAATGTGATTAACTGTGATCATTCCACCATCGTGCGACATTTACATGCAGTGGGGAGGGTTCAAAAATCAAGTTCATGGGTATCGTATAGCATAAGCCAAATTCACAAGGATCAGCGAGTGGTCATATGTGCGCCTCCGCTTGCTTGCTCGTCCTCAATTGGCTCGTGATCAACACCGACCGTTTCTGTGCTGTATTGTTACTGGTGACGAGGAAAGGTGTCTTGACGCTAACAGTCGAGCGCAAACAAAGCAACAACTCTCCGTACAAAGAGTTGCGTGCATCCACAAAAGATAATGTACGCATCTGGTGGAAGAATGACGATGTGGTGTACTACAAATTGTCTCCCCGAAGTACAACCATCAGTGCTGACATTTATTGACAAAAGCGTGGACATCTCGAACATGCAATCCAAAAACAACGACCAGGAAGACTGCGTGAAGTGACACTTCTCCACGATAATGCTGGCCCGCATTCAGCTACACGACAAAAAATACGATTTGGGGTTGGGCTGAGAAGTCACTCACCACCTATTTTATTGACCTGATCTTGTGCAATTAGATTTTCACCTTTTCCGCTCTCTATCGAACAACATTTAGGGAACTTTCTTTCCGAACATGGCTCGACTATTTCTTCGCCTCAAAGCCACATGATTTCTACAGTTGCAGAATCGAAAAGTTACCCCAGCGTTGGCAGAATATATTATTGATTACTAAAGCCTTTGTTATGCGTATCTGTTGTGTTTATTAAACTTACCGAAAAATAGTACGAACTTACGCACCACTCTAATAAATCCTAAAGGAAGATTGTCTCCCTCGCAACGTTTACCAGGTCGCCCGCCCAGAGAACCTACGCAGAGACGGTTGCGGCGCCGGCGCGAGCTGCGGCAGGTTCGGCAACCCTCCGTGCGGCGGAGTCCAGCGGGCTGCCTGCCCGTGCCCCTGCCCAGCCAGCCAGCCCAGCAGCGCTAACCGCCCGATCGATTTATTGCCGATACCGGCCGGCCTTCACTATCCTCGTATATCCTCAATGTTTGCCTTATTGACAGGGGAGAAGCTCGTACGGCGACTGAGTTACGATCAAAGTGCCGGGTTGGCATAATGGGGACGCGGTAGTGGCTGGTCACTGGACCCGGGGAAATCCTGTCACCCGTACAAAGACGCCGCGCGGGCTACAAAATTGAAAGGTAGTTAGTTCAGTTTACGTTTTTTATGGCTCCACCTTACACTGTGTCAGTCTTATGCGCTCCAATTACAGCCGTTGAATGTGCATGAGAATTCCGAGCAACAGGCCGCAACACATACGATGTTATGTTAGCTTTAGAATGGTACTGGGTCTTATCTCGGGCCATCTATTCCGACCGAGATTTCTCATACATTTTATAAATCACTCTAGGGAATGTCGAAGTGATTCCTCAATATGAGTCAAGTTCTAAGTTAAAATAAAACACAAAGGGAGACGTCATAGTGTGTATAGTATGTTCAATCGCTTATCTTCTCAGCCCAAACTTAGGCCTCTTAAAAATACTATTCTTGATCAAAACAGATGTCATACTGATCCAACTGCTTCATATGAATAAGTGTGTTTGAATTACACAGTGTGTAGCTGTTAGAGGGGGAAGGAGGTGGGGAGAGAGAGAGAGAGAGAGAGAGAGAGAGAGATAGCTGTCATACCTAACATACTTAGCGATTGTATACTGGCAAATAAGGTGACGTGCGAATGTGCACTCTTGACACGTTGACACGGTGCTGATATTCCTAGAACGTAGATACTTATTTTGAACAGAATGAAAGTCAGCATCTGACGTAATGACATGTCTTTCTTATTGCGTTGCAGATAAAGATTTCAGTTGACAGTGCAGCTATCATCAGTGCGTTACAAGTATCATGTAGACTGAACGTAATTATAACGACACATATTCCAGTCTAACTCACGCATGAACAAACATTGGTCCAACTTACTAATGCTTGTACCTGCCTGAGTCGGACTGGAATATATGTCGCTATAATTACGGTCTGCCTACATGACTACTTACAACGCAGTGATGATAACTGCACTGTCTTTTGAAATATAGATATGCAATGCAATAAAGCAAAAAGATGACATCAAGGTCATGGAGCACAACCATTTCCATGAAATCGAACATAGTGATACTTTTTTATCCTTACTGAGTTGAGGAACCAGTATTTTATTTTATTTATTTATTTACTTTTGTTATAAGGATTTTTTCTGTTTCCATACCAATACATTTTACAGATGCATTAAATTTCAAATATTTTTTACGATAAAAGCTCTCATTTGAACCGTAATTGAAGTGACTTCCACGTGTTCTACGAAGTAACTGAAGCACTATATGCGACTTTGATGCATCGTGAATTAATTAGGGTAGTTTTGTGCGCTGCATAACGATAATGAAAACCAGGACAGAGAAAGTAAAAGTTGTGCTCGTCAATCATATTTCTGATGTGAAGAAATGGTTACTGATTCTTATCTAGCCGTCTGCGGCAGACAGTCACGTGTTTTCTGCGGAGAAACCAACAGTTCAAAAAATGGTTCAAATGGCTCTGAGCACTATGGGACTCAACTGCTGAGGTCATTAGTCCCCTAGAACTTAGAACTAGTTAAACCTAACTAACCTGAGGACATCACAAACATCCATGCCCGGGGCAGGATTCGAACCTGCAAACCAACAGTGATCATGCAAGATAATCTCATAGCTGGATAAACCAGGAGAACCTTTTAAGCAATTAACAAACAAGAAAACAAGGAAACCACCGTTCATCGATATTTCGATGTCTTAATATCTAGCCGACCGTTGTGGCCGAGCGGTTCTAGGCGCTTCAGTCCGAAACCACGAGGCTACTACGGTCGCAAGGTTCGAATCCCGCCTCGGGTATGGATGTGTGTGATGTCCTTAGGTTACTTAGATTTACGTAGTTCTAAGCCTAGGGAACTGATGACCTCATATGTTAAGTCCCATAGTGCTTAGAGCCATTTCAACAATTTTCTTAATAGCTCCACGGATAATGGCACGAAATACACATTGCAGCAAACCTGGAGAATAGCACACCATTACAATTTCAGGCTTCTGAAATGTTTAATTATATTGCGTAGTAATATGAAGAATTCACTTTTCTGATAGTGATCTTCCACTAACTTTCTTCCGTATCTATTCTTTTTACTACTTCTTCATATCGTATTTCCATTGACCTAACATGTAGCATCCTTCGCTAAATCACATTCAAAAATGTTTCCAGTTCCTTCTTCTCCGGATTTCTGCTGCATCTGTGCTCCAGATGTACATTTTCAGGAAAGTGTTATTTTCCTGAAGAAAGCATACTTCGCCTGGCCAAATTCATTTCTGATGTATTTCGTTTTTGATCCAACCTGTGTAGTCCTTTCTAGACGGGAGGAAAGTGTTTCATTTCGTCCACTACTGCGCCGATTCCAAACTGAATGAGCCCAACAACCATAAATGCCTTATTTTTAGTATTTTCTTCACTTTGGACACAGGATGTCTGCAACTGTTATTAGCAGTATGAACAAATCAAAGCTCCATGTCAGGAATATAATTTCCGCCACGACCGGTTTCGTTTGCTAGGCCATACCGAACAGTTCAGGAAGTATTTAACACAACATGTGTCGTCTTGTGTTCCCGAGACAGATGTTGTGTTAAACGCTTCCTGAACTCTTTATAATGGCGTAGTTCTTGAAATTGGTCGTCGCGGAAATTGTATTCCTGAATATGGAGCTGTGGTTCATTCATAAGAACGACTTAATTACTGGAGGTAGGTACTAAAGATTTTTGAAAAACTTACGGACGTTCTGCTGTAGGTTGTCTGAAGTTTTAAGTAAGAAAAACTGGATTCTCAATATCTATGCCACGCATCTAGTGAGGTCCCACGTATGAGTCACGAAGTATGGGTGCATGACTAGTAAACAGGCGGTTAATGCACACTTTTGAGGAAGTTCGTGTTTGGTTATAAGTGCTACCATAAAGTGAACCATAAGGTGAAGCGACTCACACAGGAGAGGAAATCGTGGAATCGTGACAGTCGACAGCTAACCAACCAGAAGATTGATGACAAGAAATGGCTGACCTAGTTTTATTTGAATCAGCAGTGACTATTGATTTTACCATGGGGAGCGTGAAACAATTTTACGAGTCGTTGTGACGAGATACTCGAGTTTTAAGTCGACTTGGCAGTATTTATCACGCCCTCTGATGCTGGCGTTCGTGTTTATGAGTAGTTTACCACAAAGCAAGCGGTATGAGGTACCAAGGCGCGAGGATTTGAAGTTCATTAGAGTCTGTCATTGCTTTTTTTAAACATATATCCTATCATACTGTTCCTTCTTCATGTCAGCGTTTTCTCTGCATTCCTTTCTTCACTGATTCTACCAATGGCTGTTATGAAGTGTCTGTACTGTGAGCACAACTGTGATGACTGCTTCTATAATGTACTATTGTTTTCTTCTGTTGGTGATTAGTAGGAAATGTAAGTTAAGGAGTGGGCAAAATAGTGTCAGGGCATGGTCTCTACGAAGAATGAGGGGCCCAATAATTTGTGTTCCCATTCAATGAACGGATCACGGTCGATACCATTTAAGTTCGGGATTTAACCCAGTGCACTGCTAAGTGTTCTGGCGATAAACGTAATGCAGTCACCTCTCATCACTTCGCTAGAGTAATAGTAATATAAGTAATTCTTTGCATCGATGACTGTCAACGAGCTTAACCGACAGTGGCTGAGGGTGCGATCGACTGAAGTACGATGAAGTCGAGCTCCACTTTAGTAGTTCACAGTACCAATGTCAAAGACGGCGATTCTGTATTAGAAAAAATTCAAATGTGCTCTGAAATGGGGAAGTATAGTTAATAATAGAATAACCAAGTATATTTTTTATTAGTTATGCCAGATTTGAATAGAAAGAATTCTGTTTGCAGGCTAAATGAACCAATCCCCGGTATAATGTGTTAACCACCTATTCTCACAAGTATATGATTCTGGACGTGGCCGCTATAGAATTCGCTCCGTGAGTCGATCAGAAACGTGTATTTGACTGTTGATGAGAGTTGCGTACGAACAGCGTTCACCGTAAATATCGTCAATGTTCGCGAGAGTAATAACACTCAAGGTAGTACTTTCCATGGTCTACATCGCATATCTGGTTGGTGCTTGTTATATTAAACGATATTATTGTGCGGGAACAGTGGATTCGTGCTGGCTGAGCAGTATTACTTTGATTCATTGCAGGCTGGAGACACTGTGCTGTGACCGGACGTCACTTCTCGGACGACGTTGAACTACTGAAACGTTATCTCGAAGAGCATCTAGTCTTGAGATATTCATTCACCTTTCCTTTCGGAATTAGGTCAAGTTATTGATGATATGTGTTTTAACATTAAAGTGAAAATGATAGCTTCAAAGAAATGATATATATAGAGATAGGCACACATCATATCTGAATAACTTCAACTTGTAATACCTTAGATAAAATAAAACGTAATGATGAAAAATGTAGTTCACAATATTTATTTCTGGTGGCAACCGTTTGAAACTGACGTTGGATTTTTAATTAGGGGAACGGCAGTTAGTAAGGGTCGGCTGGAAGTATGGGTCACTTGGCGTTTCTTTGTCATCAGGTAGCGAACAGTGAACGCGTTGAGTGCTTGGTATAAAGCGCTTACATCACTTAGCTTCTTGCGAGAACTTGAGTGATTTAGCTGTTGAGTTTGTGTCGAAGCTGGTGAACGTTGTAATTTTTGTGTCAGTTCATACTGTTAAAGGTAAAAGAGCAATGTCGCCGTACTAGTGCTGTATTTAAGAAGTCTAGTGTAGGTTGGACCGCGATAATGAAATCCCGTTCACTCAAGTGGCTGTCCGTTTCCGCCATGTTTTAATGTGCAGTGTTAGTCGAGCAGTATGGGCCACACCAGAGTCGATTGCTATGGATCACATAAGTAAATCTTTTCTTTCTTTTCAGGGCACGACGCCAAGTTTATAGAAGATGTGTGGTCTAAGACAGCAATAAAGTTAGCGGTTTCAAGTGGGTCTGGAAGATGGAAATAACTGAAAGGGTGCTGTCACCATTTTAATGTTCCTAGAACCACACTGCTTCACAGGACAGTAAAATCAGACGCCGAGAATCACTAGACATCTACGAGACCTCAGGTGAGGTTTTTCTAACCAATATTGTCTGTGGGGAATCGTTGAATAAAACCGGATCTGGTGTGAAAGGTGTGAGGCCTGGGCACATAAACTTTGTACCGACATTGAGGATTCCTTGCATTGAAAAGCCGGCCGGAGTGGCCGTGCGGTTCTAGGCGCTACAGTCTGGAACCCCGTGACCGCTACGGTCGCAGGTTCGAATCCTGCCTCGGGCATGGATGTGTGTGGTGTCCTTAGGTTAGTTAAGTTTAAGTAGTTCTAAGGTCTAGGGGACTGATGACCTCAGAAGTTAAGTCCCATAGTGCTCAGAGCCATTTGAACCATTTTTTTGTATTGATAACAGTTTTCAAATTTGAAAATTAGGCAAGTATTGTTCAACTAACTTGCATCGTGCGAATGAACCAAAATATTATGTTTCATAATAAAATTTAAGTTTGAATTGTAAGTTTCTGCTTTTTTCTTATATTGTGCTTTTGACATGTATAAAGGGTGGCCGAGCGGTTCTAGGCGCTACAGTCTGGAACCGCGCGACCGCTATGCTCGCAGGTTCGAATCATGCATAGGGCATGGATGTGTGTCATGTCCTTAGGCTAGTTAGGTTTAAGCGGTTCTAAGTTCTAGGGGACTGATGACCTCAGACGTTAAGTCCCATAGTGTTCAGACCCATTTGAACCATTTGAAGCATGTAAACAGGTCACATTTGTCTGTGAACCGTAAAACGCCTTTTTTATTTAATAACCTATATTTTGTTTCCAGAATGAAATTTCTGTATTTTGTTGTAAGGCCTGTGGTAACCAATACTTACATTAACATCTACACTCCTGGAAATAGAAATAAGAACACCGTGAATTCATTGTCCCAGAGAGGGGAAACTTTATTGACACATTCCTGGGGTCAGATACATCACATGATCACACTGACAGAACCACAGGCACATAGACACAGTCAACCGAGCATGCACAATGTCGGCACTAGTACAGTGTATATCCACCTTTCGCAGCAATGCAGGCTGCTATTCTCCCATGGAGACGATCGTAGAGATGCTGGATGTAGTCCTGTGGAACGGCTTGCCATGCCATTCCCACCTGGCGCCTCAGTTGGACCAGTGTTCGTGCTGGACGTGCAGACCGCGTGAGACGACGCTTCATCCAGTCCCAAACATGCTCAATGGGGGACAGATCCGGAGATCTTGCTGGCCAGGGTAGTTGACTTACACCTTCTAGAGCACATTGGGTGGCACGGGATACATGCGGACGTGCATTGTCCTGTCGGAACAGCAAGTTCCCTTGCCGGTCTAGGAATGGTAGAACGATGGGTTCGATGACGGTTTGGATGTACCGTGCACTATTCAGTGTCCCCTCGACGATCACCAGTGGTGTACGGCCAGTGTAGGAGATCGCTCCCCACACCATGATGCCGGGTGTTGGCCCTGTGTGCCTCGGTCGTATGCAGTCCTGATTGTGGCGCTCACCTGCACGGCGCCAAACACGCATACGACCATCATTGGCACCAAGGCAGAAGCGACTCTCATCGCTGAAGACGACACGTCTCCATTCGTCCCTCCATTCACGCCTGTCGCGACACCACTGGAGGCGGGCTGCACGATGTTGGGGCGTGAGCGGAAGACGGCCTAACGGTGTGCGGGACGGTAGCCCAGCTTCATGGAGACGGTTGCGAATGGTCCTCGCCGATACCCCAGGAGCAACAGTGTCCCTAATTTGCTGGGAAGTGGCGGTGCGGTCCCCTACGGCACTGCGTAGGATCCTACGGTCTTGGCGTGCATCCGTGCATCGCTGCGGTCCGGTCCCAGGTCGATGGGCACGTGCGCCTTCCGCCGACCACTGGCGACAACTTCGATGTACTGTGGAGACCTCACGCCCCATGTGTTGAGCAATTCGGCGGTACGTCCACCCGGCCTCCCGCATGCCCACTATACGCCCTCGCTCAAAGTCCGTCGACTGCACACACGGTTCACGTCCACGCTGTCGCGGCGTGCTACCAGTGTTAAAGACTGCGATGGAGCTCCGTATGCCACGGCAAACTGGCTGACACTGACGGCGACGGTGCACAAATGCTGCGCAGCTAGCGCCATTCGACGGCCAACACCGCGGTTCCTGGTGTGTCCGCTGTGCCGTGCGTGTGATCATTGCTTGTACAGCCCTCTCGCAGTGTCCGGAGCAAGTATGGTGGGTCTGACACACCGGTGTCAATGTGTTCTTTTTTCCATTTCCAGGAGTGTAGAATTGTAAGTCTTGGAAAAGTTCTTCTTTCTGTGCGTTTTGGTTAAGGATATTTACATAGAAACAAATGTCAAGTAAAGGTTTTATGCAGCTGTACCTCATTTCAAAACAATAACAAACGTTTTATACCAATTTTGGCCTAAGTGACCCATATTAGCTGCCGTTCGCTTACCAAATGTTGTGCCTGCACCCGTTCCAATGGTAAATCAGCAGCGACGCCGCCTTCTCCATGGAAACGGCTGCGGTACTACAGCACCCAGACACCATAAAAAGTATTTCCAGTGTTTCGCAGCAGATTTCGAATTTTCATAACGTAGATGTAAAATCCAGGTGGAATGTACGAGGGACGTTCAACACGTAATGCAGCGGATTTTTTTTTCTGAAAGCATTAGTTTTATTTAGGATTCCAATACACAATATTATTCTCCACTCTTCTTGGTACAAAATCCTATTTTTCAACGTAATCCCCATTCAATGTGACGGCCATACGCCACCTTACTGGAAGCGCCTATATGCCCACAGGGTATCATTCTACTGGTCGACGTAGGAGCCAACGTCTTGCGGCATCAATTACGTCTACTTCATCCACGTACTGCTTTCCGCGGAATGCACCCATCATTGGTCCGAACAGATGGAGTCGGGAGGTGCGAGATGCGGGCTGTACAATCGGTGAGGAAGAACATTACAATGAAGTTTTGTGAGCTTCTTTTTGTTGCACAGACTTTTGTGAGTCCTCACATTGTCACGAAGAAGGAGTAGTTCGCTTCATTATAGTGGCGACGAATGAGAGTGTCCGCACGTTCAAATATTGCAGAATTCATAGTTGTGTGCGGCTGGCCGGCATGCGGGAGATTGGACAGGTTTGCGCGATCTTATTGCGATGATGACAGACACCTCGCCCAACGATTCACTATGCTTTTGTTCACTGACAGGTCTCCGTAGACATTCTACGCCTATGAATTTCTGCAAGGCTCTGGTTTTCCTCCGAAAGAAGCTCAGTCACAGCTCTCTGCTTGGAATGCACCTCCGTTACAGACACTATTTTGGAAGCTACGTGTAGGGGCGCCAACTATCGGAATTTCATGAAACCTTAGGGGCTGATGTAGGAATATCCCACGATGTCCCAGACAAATTCTGTATTTTTTCAGCCGAAATTGGTGGAGGAAAATACGTGTTGCATTACTGATTGAACCCCCTCGTAGTTCAATACTCTGCGAATGATTTAATAGTTCAGTCTAAAGAAATAACCAGTAGTGAAAGTTCGCGGGTTACTTCGGGAGCTCTGCCTTTAAGGGATCTGAAATCATTCGGCTGGGCTGGCGGCGCGCCTTTAAGCAGCGGTGCAGATCCGCAGGCTGCGCTCGCTTCCGAACGGGCGGGCGCGCTGCAGCGGCGCTCTCATTACGGCCGCCTAATTTGTGGCAGCGCCCGTCTGGGCCGGCGCCCCGCCACAAGGCCACTGGGTCATCGTTCGCCGCTCTAATTACCGCCGTGATTTACAAGTGTCTCCCAGCCGGGCAGCGCCCCTCTCCGCTCGATAGCCGCACGGACCGCTGCCACCCGCCGCCGTCGCAATAAGCGCTGCCGACATATTGTGAGTGTGCTCACTGTGCGCGCCCCACACTTCGTATTTCTCTTGACGTATTGGCCGGCCGCGGTGGTCTCGCGGTTCTAGGCGCGCAGTCCGGAACCGCGCGACTGCTATGGCCGCAGGTTCGAATCCTGCCTAGGGCATGGATGTGTGTGATGTCCTTAGGTTAGTTAGGTTTAAGTAGTTCTAAGTTCTAGGGGAATGATGACCACAGATGTTAAGTCCCATAGTGCTCAGAGCCATTTGAACCATTTGAGCCATCTTGACGTATTCACACGAGGAAAACTGACCAAAAAATATACACTACTGGCCATTAAAGTTTCTACACCACGAAGATGACGTGCTACTGACGCGAAATTTGACCGACAGGAAGATGATGCTGTGATATGCAAATGATTAGCTTTTCAGAGCATTCACACAAGGTTGGCACCGGTGGCGACACCTACAACGTGCTGACACGAGGAAAGTTTCCAACCGATTTCTCATACACAAACAGCAGTCGACCGGCGTTCCCTGGTGAAACGTTGTTGTGATGCCTCGTGTAAGGAGGAGAAATGCGTACCATCACGTTTCCCACTTTGATAAAGATCGGATTGTAGCCTATCGCGATTGCGTTTTATCGTATCGCGACATTGCTGCTCGCATTGGTCGAGATCCAATGACTGTTAGCAGAATACGGACTCGGTGGGTTCAGGAGGGTAATACGGAACGCTGTGCTGGATCCCAAATGGCTCTGAGCACTATGGGACTCAACTGCTGTGGTCATCAGTCCCCTAGAACTTAAAACTACTTAAACCTAACTAACCTAAGGACATCACATACACCCATGCCCGAGGCAGGATTCGAACCTGCGACCGTAGCAACAGCGCTGCTCCGGACTGGAGCGCCTAGAACCGCACGGCCACCGCGGCCGGCGCTGGATCCCAACCGGCTCGTATCACTAGCAGTCGAGATGACAGGCATCTTATCCGCATGGCTGTAACGGATCGTGCAGCCACGTCTCGATCCCTGAGTCAACAGAAGAGGACGTTTGCAAGACAACAACCGTCTCCACGAACAGTTCGACGACGTTTGCAGCAGCACGTAGTATCAGCATGGAGACCATGGCTGCGGTTACCCTTGACCCTGCATCACAGGCAGGAGCGCTTGCGATGGTGTAGTCAACGACGAACCTGGGTGCACGAATGGCAAAACGTCATTTTTTCGGATGAATTCAGGTTCTGTTTACAGCCTCATGATGGTCGCATCCGTGTTTGGCGACATCGCGGTGAACGCACACTGGAGGCGTGTATTCGTCATCGCCATACTGGCGTACCACCCGGCGTGATGGTATGGGGTGCCTTTGGTTACACGTCTCGGTCACCTCTTTTTCGCATTGACGGTACCTTGAACAATGGACGTTACGTTTCAGATGTGTTACGATCCGTGGCTCTACCTTTCATTCGATCCCCGCGAAACCCTACATTCAGCAGGATAATGCATGACCGCATGTTGCAGGTCCTGTACGGGCCTTGCTGGATACAAAAAATGTTCAACTGCTGCCCTGGACAGCACATTCTCCAGATCTCTCACCAACTGAACACGTCTGGTCAATGGTGGCCGAGTAACTGGCTCGTCACAATACGCCAGTCACTACTCTCGATGGGCTGTGGTATCGTGTTGAAGCTCATGGGCAGCTGTACCAGCACACGCCATCCAAGCTCTGTTTGACTCAATGCCCAGGCGTATGAAGGCCATTGTTACGGCCAGAGGTGGTTGTTCTGGGTGCTGATTTCTCAGGATCTATGCACCCAAATTGCGTGAGAATGTAATCACATGTCAGTTCTAGTATAATATATTTATCAAATGAATAACCGTTTATCATCTGCATTTCTTCTTGATATAGCAATTTAATGGCCAATAGTGTATGTTTTTTCGAATATACAGGTCGGAGGAAAAACAACCTAGTAGTAAGGTCAGGGAAGGTTAGGAGACATCGAATCGAGCAAGTTTTGGCTACGTCTCTGTTAAGGTTTTGTTCATTCACGCTCTCTCTATATTAACGAAAATTATAAAATGTGGCCTTTCGATTTCATTACTAACAACATCGCACCATACACACAGTTGACAGTCATGGAATACGTAAGTAAAGTCAAGCGCCGGCCCGCCAGGTGGGAATGTTAGTGCAGAGAGGGCTGTAAAGAAGACGTCAGCCAATTGTACGCTGACCGACCCCTCTCTAGGACGACATCGCGACAGCAGCGCCCTCTACGCGAAGTGAACATAAGCGCTGCACCCGACTGGCCGCTGTCCACTTGAAGACTAGCAGTTCTGCGAGTTCTGCAGCAGCGAATTCAGGAATAGCTTCAAGAGTAGTCATTTCGCTTCTGCTATATAGCATTGTCTATACTGAAGAGATTTCTTATTTTGTCCGTCGCCCTTTGCCTGCGACACTTCTGTTTAACACAAAGGTATGTACTGTAATCATTTCCTTTTTTAATACGATGTGCTTGAATGTTGACTAGCGATCTGAGAAAGAAGGTTTCCTAGGCACTACATATTTGACGAGTAGACAGGATACAAGATGGCTGCAAATGGTCTCCAATGTAGTACAGTACTTCTGGAATGATTCAATAGTTCAACCTAAAGAAATAACCACTAGTGAAACTTTGCGGGTCGCCCATTCCACGTAAACACAGCCCACACCATTATGGAGCCCCTACCAGCTTGCACAGTGCCTCGCCGACAACTTGGGTCCATGGCGTCTTGGGGTCTGCACCACATTCTAACCATACAATCAGATCTTACCAACTGAAAGCGAAACTCATATGACCAAGCCACGTTTTTTCAGTCGTCTAGGGTCCAACCCGCACGGTCATGAGTCAGAAGAGGAGCTGTAGGCGATGTCGTTCTGTTAGCAGAGGCACCCGCGTCGGTCGTCTGTTGTCATAGCCCATTAACGCCAAATTTCGCCGCACTTTTCTACGGACACTTTCATCGCACGTCCCACATTAATTTCTGCCGTTATTTCACGCAGTGTTACTTGTCTGTTAACAGTGACAACTCTGCGCAAACGGCGTTGCTCTGGGTCATTAAATGAAGTCCGTGGGCCACTGCGTTGTCCGTGGTGAGAGGTAATATCTGAAACTTGGTATTTTAGGCACACTCTTGACACTGTGAATCTATAATATCGAATTCCCTTTCAGCCGCTCGCTGCTGCAGAGGACGGACGCTCGTGTACTTGCCTCCGTCTTTGTTCACTCGCCGCGGGAATTCCCGACCGGCTTCACTGCTCTGACCTCTGCTAGCCAGCAAAATTGTCGTATTGTCGTAACCACCACCAGTACATCACACTGCAGAGCTCCCACTCTGCTTCCTCCGAGGATAGGGACTTATCCAAGTCAGGGCCCGTGGCGCTTCCCGGTGTCCCGCGCTTGTGTAGAATAGGGTCAGCGCTGCCACAGATACCCAGCGGTGTTAACCAAAAGGAGCATCTGACAACCTTAGCGTGTGGACTAGTGGACTTCCCAAACTGTCCGACGTCTGAGCTAACTGCCCCTGGGCAGAACCCAAACCCAGTCCGCTGTGGCACCGTTGTCCGTGGTGAGAGGTAATATGTGAAATTTGGTATTCTCGGCACACTCTTGACACTGTGAATCTAGAATATTGAATTCCCTAACAATTTTAGAAATGGAATGTCCCACGCATTTAGCTATAGCTACTATCCAGCTTTCAAAGTCTGTTTTTTCCAGGGGTGGGGCCATAATCACGACGGAAACTTTTTCACATGAATCAAGTACAAATGACAGCTCTGCAAATGCACTCCCCTTTTATATATTGTGCACGCGATACTACAAGTATCTGTAGATGTGCGTATCGTTATCCCATGGTTTTTGTCATCTCAGTGTACAGTACCACATGTCGACCACCATACATCAGTATAGGTTGTTGTTTTAAGAAATTAATGACATACGTCTAGCCTAGGTCTTGTGATAGCAAAGCATTACCCAGTGGACAGTACAGAAAATTCTCGTCTAACGTAACCAACCACGCACAGGAATGTAAAGTTTCCCTAGCTTTGACTATCTGGTTAAAACCGTTACCGTCGGTTAATTTAACTACTTTGTGCTATGGTCATCAGTCCGAATACTGGTTTCATGCAGCTCTTCACGCTAGTCTGTCCTTTGAAAGCCTCTTCATCTCAGAATAACTACTGACACCTACATCCATTTGGTCCAGCCTACTGTATTCATGCCTAGATCCCAGTCCAATCCCCTCAGCTCCGCCTCGTACAATTCGATTACATTCCATTGCACTTGTTTTACTTTTGTTGACGTTCATGTTATAATCTCTTTTCAAGATGGGTTATCTCGAATGCCGCAGATACACAGAGAAGCGAATAGCAGGCGCAACAACTACGGACGGGTACAAATGGAGAGGCCAGACCAACCCATGGTTCCTGAAGAGAGGCATCGGTATTTTCAGCTATTGCAGGAGTAACCAACCGTGTGGATGTTTGATTGATCTGGCCTTGAAACAATAGTTCTTGCTATGCTCGTACTACGAACGACAGAAATTAAGGAGAAACTACAGCCCTTAATCTTCCCGACGGTATGCAGCTTGCAGTTTAATTAGTAATTGCAATTTTCAGCACAACAGGTATTAACTGAAGAAATTTACTTTACACTCACAAACTTTTGCACGCTTGCACGTGATCGGCTGTCCTTCCATGCCAGCCGCTCAACAACGTTGCATATTCGACCTAGGGCGCCACTATGCTTAATGTGCTTGTGCATCAACGTAGTGCCCCTAAAGCTGGTGAAGGACATGAAAGTAGCATTATGAGTGGTCCTGATCGAGAGAAACTGAACTTTATCGGTAGGTTCCAGCTGTCATTAATTTACACTTTTGAGACTGAAATGGTGATATGTTTTTGCAAGATTATTTTTTTCTTCCAGGTGTAGTCCTAAATACCTGCACCCTACCACCGAGTTTTCATTTGTGGAAATTTTACCGTTTAACAGCATTTGTGTTGTCTTGTTAAATGCTGCTGACATTCTACTTTTCCTCCACTACTGCCGCATTCGACCAAAGACTGTACTTGATTTGGTCTGAGCTGCACCGTTGACTAAAAGGGAGCGTCATCAAAATAGTGCTGACGTGATAGAAGACAAACGAAGTTTCGTTAGCTGACAGATTCGTGCCGAACTGTCATTCATTGATATGAAACAGAACAGGTAATGTAACAGAGAATCAATGAATACGAAATATTACATGAAGTGCTGTATTATTGTAACAAAAGGAGGAAAACAACGATTTTCTAGAGGAAATTCTTTCTGTCATTTAGCAGAAAGCTGAAATTATCCCATCGTTTACAGATTCCAGAACGGAGCTGCTGCGGTGAAGTAGTCCACATCAACGCAGACTACGCAATGTGTTTGAATACTATTTCAAGATGCGTTGGTTCGGAGCTTAAGAGTCACAGTTCTCACAATGTGAGCATCCACATTTGTCTGCCAAACTACTTAGTGAGTAACATTTCACTGTTTACCCGTTCACCCATTCAACAATTTGCTTGTTCGTGCTTGTGAGTTGTGGTACAAAGATGTGGAAAATAGCAATGTAAAACTTGACATCAGAATGTATTTTTTTTTTTTTGTTAGGATTCAGACGTATTTTTGAGGCCTTTCACGTGTGGAAAGAACACTGTGTCACTTGACAAGTATCAGAGAATAATTGTGGGATGGAAATTTAATCTGAGGAGCTGTTGTGCCATATACCAAACATGGTTCATAGAAAAAAGCATGAATGTCTGAAGTTGCTACCATCTATTGGCGATGACAAGCAACAGAAAGCAGTAGTGGATTTTATTTCGTATTTTGTAGTTGTGCGGAGTAGTAGGGAAAGTAAGACTCATCTGCAACAACTATGTATTTCTAAGTATTTATGGAGAGTTTAGACATATCACAAATTGCATTATATGCTTGTGATGGCAATTGAAATTCATCGCGATACATATACGCTTTCAAGCAATGAAATAGTTTTCCTCATCTATCTTGTTTGATTGATAGCCCATGAAGCACGAATTTGAGGTTCAAGAGACTTAGTTAAGTCTAAAAACTAAATATAACCCTCTCCAGACCACTGTTCTCTGGATGTATCTGGAACAAAATCGAGGTTTCAAGACTCAGCGACTTGATCCATGTGTTCCCAGACCTTTCTGTGCTGAATTCTAGTGCACAGTTTATTAATATCAATTCCAGACCAAGCCTTTTGATTTTTTTAAAATTTGGTATAGTTGAACCTATGTTTTTAGAGCTCATTTTTTTCTCAAAAATGCTTCTGAGTAGGATTTCATATATCTAATGCCTGATAGGTAAATAAAAGTTATATTTTTCCAAAATGTTTTCAGCCGAAACAGAAGCACCTTTAATAGTACGTGTATTCAGAGCGTTTCGATATTCTTTAACACCCTGTGAAGTATTTATAAATACTGCTTGTTAGACCCTTTATGTAATTTTTGGAAAAGTACTTCTTAATATAGGGCAAAAAATCAGAGTATTCGGATACTTTCGAGCACGATGAACAGTGATTGACTCTTTCATTTTAATTGTGTGTGTGTGTGTGTGTGTGTGTGTGTGTGTGTGTGTGTGTGTGTGTGTGTGTGTGTGTGTGTGTGTGTGAGAGAGAGAGAGAGAGAGAGAGAGAGAGAGAGAGAGAGTGTATGCGCGATTACGTAATTTTCATAAACAGTGTTGTGGATGCTTTTGAACATAGTGGTGTTGGGCAAAAAATGCTTACTGCACTGTGGTTGGTTGAAACCTTTTCACGTCAGCGCCACCTTTCGCTGTGATAGGCTGAAAAACTCCCCCACCCCCCCATATGCCATCTTTAATTTTTAAATTAGCCACTACTATGAATTTTTAAATTTCCTGCCATCCGCAATCTTGGATTTTAAATTTCCCTACCACTCTTTTTATTTTTAAATATTCTTCCATCTTAAATTTTCCACAGTCTGCCACCTTGAATTTTTCAATTTCCCACTATTCATCATCTATAACATTTAAATTTTCCACCATTTGTCCTCTTTAATTTCTTAAATTTACCGCCATCCGCCATCTTGATGGCGTCATTGGAATAGGCTTGGCTTGTGACATCACAGTTATTCTGTCATACATTAGGGGGCACGGCTTGTGATGTCACATATGTGACTAGGTGAGCCGAAGTTGCCATAGCATTTGTACTCTTGAGAGTGAGATTCGTGATATCACGCAGTAGTTCATAGAGGCACATGTCAGTGTGGTCAAGCTTCGTCCTGTAGAAAAATGGCGCCTCAGTGGAATCTCATGAGTGGCAATACACGAGGACAACGCATGCCTGTGATGTACCATTGTGCTGTCACAGTTCCCTCACTTACTACCAGTTGTAACCTGAATTCATGCTCTGTGCACCTCACACAGTGAAGCCAGGAGATACACTTCTGCCCTCTTCCAGAGCATTGGAAGAATGGAAGCATTCCCCAGGTCACTGCCAAGCTCTGCGATGATGCTTATGAGGGTTAGTGCAGAACCATAATTCATCACTGAGCCGATGCAAAACCATTCATCAACAGTCCATGTATCTCAGTCATAGCTCCACCTCAATCACAGCTGTTCGTTTTGTGTTCTTAACGACAATCTATCTATGCATAGATCAGTAATTCACTTGTCCATCTGCTGCTGGTCTCTGACAGCTGCATGACACAAAGTTGCAGGGAGTCCGTTTCTTGTTCTCGAATTACAGCCACAGATGTGAAGGTGTCGCACTGTGCTCGTTGCACAATATGGCGATTCTCCCTTGAGGCGAACAGATGTGATCGACCAGAATCATGATGGTGAATAAGTATGCCTGTGCTCACTCATCCAAGTAGTTTAGTATCAGACCACCGTCATATCTGAATCCACCACATTGCACCATTCGTCCAGCTGGCCAAAGAGAGACCCTCAATGAGGCCTCTTTCAAACTCTGCAAGATGTCGATAATGCTTTGCTGTCTCATACGACCATGCGGCATCTTAGTGTTCTTCACGGTGTTCACTCAACATCCGACACTGTTTACACCTCTTATATATCCTGCCAGCATGGTAACAAAGTAAAGACCAACAACAATAGTGCATTCGAATGGTCGTCTGCCTGTTGCAGAGAATTGCAACAGTAATAATTTACATACCCACCGATTGTGTGTACATGTACGAAGTTCCATTGAAATATGACCATGTGTTCTAAGCACTTGACTTTTTTTGTCAGGCACTGTATATTTAATGTGAAACATGCAACGTTATTTTATGTTATAATTTTAAGCACTGCCCTAGTTTTTATTTCACTAATTATTTTGTGAGCCATGCACAGCTCGTATTCATGCCTTTTATTGTTTGTCACCTTCTATTATGGTACTGTTGCCTCGTTTTCTTATTCCATTTACTGGCCTCTCTAACTTCCTGCCTTACCTACCCATGAGTGGCAGCAGCAGCAGCGCATAACGATAAGTACACTGTTGTACCATCTCTGGAGCGACTGATAGTATTTCTGGTTTGTCGTGTGTCTGGAGTTCAGTTGGAAGATCAGTCGGGACGTAGCAGCAGTGAAGTCGGGGACGAAGAGCCGGTGAGGCGTGGACAGCCAGTACTCGCCCGACTGCTGGCTACACACATGCATTGTCCAACGGAAAGAGATTTGAGCGGGGAGGACCATTGATAGGTCGTTTGCTCGGTTGTCTCATTGTACGACATGTAACTGGCTTTCTGACAGCTTGTGGGCCTCTTCAATTGGTCATCTCGGCGGACATGGGTCCATTCTTTGCCTGTGCAGAGATATTGGAGTGTTCCCTCTGCATGGTTGGGTCGAAGCCGGTGTCTCCGCTTCGTCATGTGTCTGAGTTGCGAATGAACCTCAAGGAAGTTGGGCACAGAGCAGTCATGGTAAGGACCAGCAGGGCAGTCGGAGGCAGTCTGTCAGTCGGAGAAGGACCAGCAGTCGGTCGGTTGGGGCAGAGGAGCGAGGAAGTCTCCGTGGCGCGTAGTCAGGCCTGAGCCGCTGGTCGGCGTGCATGCGCCGTTCGAGCTGTGAGGCGCTTCTTGCGAGGGTTATGTAGTTCGTTGCCACCGATCCTGGACACTAAAGTTGAGTGCTAACTTAACCTACCATCAAGCCTCAACTGCTATCACATCTCTTCATTTGATCCTGGTTGTTGCTTTCTGGGAGAGTCCCACCAGCAACAACGTTTGTGCATTGCAGTCGGCTAGAATTGCAGCCGTCTTTCTGTGTGGTGTTTAACTTAATTTAATTCATTCCTTCATTAATGAAGTGCACCAGCGGTATCTTCTGCCTTGTGGCCATTGACGTTCCTGTGACCTGCCCTGGTTGTTGTAATTTTCAGCAGTGCATTTTCCTCATTATGTTGATGCTGTCCAGTATGGCATGTAGTTCGACAGCTGAGGTGTTGTTGGTAGTTTTTGGCGTTTATTCTGACGTGGCTGGATTGGGCTCCAGTATCCAAAACGTTGTGCTATTGACAACTTGTTATTGTTTTGCTGGTTGGGTGGAGCAGAACTGGTATTTCTATTGTTGGTTGGTTCGTCGGCTGGCTTTCAGTTGGGTTGCCTTCTGATTAAGAGGTTGTCGGTGGGGCTGCCTGTATCACCTAAATGTGTGTTAGTGTTACCTTCCCAGGCCGATCCTTGGAACCTTCTGAGCGCCGCTCCTTGTGTTTTAGATAGTGTTTTCCCTTTTAGTCTTAAATACTCTTTGTGGCCTTCAGCCGAGTTTCAGCCTTTCAGAATTAAAACTGACAGTTCTCTGTGCCTAGGCCATAAGCTGTAAGTTGGTATGTGGCCTTCAGCCGAGTTTTCAGCCTTTACAAATCAAAGGTTGAAAAGTTTTATCTAGGTCTTAAGCCCTAAGAAATATTTTCTAGTTAGTATGTGGCCTTCAGCCGAGTTTTCAGCTTAAATTAAAAATTGGAAATTTTCTTTGTCTGGATTTTAAGCCGTGAGATTGTTTGGATTTCGTATGTGGCCTCCAGCCGAGTTTTCATCCCTCTTAAGATGCCATCTCAGCATCTTCAGGCGATGGTCGTATAGTGGTTTTTCTGACGTTTCCCAGCATATATGGTTGGTACTGTCAAAGATTCACTCTCATTTGCTGGTGGCAAACTGGAGAAGAGCCCACAGCTGAAGATCAGCCACAGCAGGGAGGAGCAGGGACATTTAACTGATAAACAGCAGAAACTAATATTTGAAACAAACAGCTTACAGATTAGCTCTGATGTTTATTTATTTACCAAAGTGCCACTTAAAGATGAAGCATTCTGCTGTGGGATATCACCAAGCACTTCCATGCATGTCTCGCTATGCAGTAAGGCGATTTCTACGAGCAGTTAAATGTCGTCGCCAATCGGGGAAGGGGGGGGGGGGGAGGGAGGGGCAGGGTTTCTATGCCACTTTGTTAGTGCATGTTGTATACATTCAGGGGCAAACTTGACTGATTTATGACCTTCTCCCCCTCCCCTTAACCTATTATTCTGCCAAGTGGTTTATGATCCCTCTGGAGGTTGATATACGACCCCCTGGAGATCTGTCCTTAAGAGAAACTCCCCACCCACCACTCCCCTCGTCCCCTCCTTCTCCCCCACCTTTCTGGGAACTCACCTCGCTAATACAAGCATACTTTTGATATCAAACTAATTGATTAATTAATTTGTCCTCCACTCCCACCCTTTTCCCCTTCCCCATCTGGAAATTGGTAGGAAAAGGATTCAGTCCATGCTGAAGAGGAAGGATCACACAGCAGAAAATTCAGATCAACGTCAATTACATAGCAAAGGATATGCTGTTTATTTATAAATTCAGTTTGCTGGGGTTGGATCTCTCCTGCTCATCATGCTCTGCTGTATTGTAAGATGCAGGCCTTTTAAATTACATCAAAAAGAAGTAATTTAATAGATCACTTTATTTCCAATCACACAAGGAATACTACTACGAAGTCAATGGCAACAGAACTCACTGCACGTAATTATACTGTTAAAAACCTTTCACATTGACCGCAGGGCAGTGTGCACACACACACCAACTGCTTTGCTGGGCTGCACTACATGTCAGTGTCCAAGAGACCGCACTATGTCCGTTTGCGCCCTGCAAATGCTGTTGGCTGTGGCACTGCCAGCCGGCTCACGCTATTTGCAGACTGGAAGACGCAATAATTTCCGAGCAAAGTGTTAGCTGGCAGCAACCATTTGCAACTGATATGTAAGAAATTCCTGTCGAAACACACGCTCTTCCTCTCTCTCTCTCTCTCTCTCTCTCTCTCTCTCTCTCTCTCACACACACACACACACACAAGTGGCTACATCCAATCGTGTGCGATTGCTTGGAAGAATTCCGACCAACCTGTCCAAACCAGTAGACCAAGTGTCTCAGAATACTGCGCTAATTTTTTTTGACTGTTTGGTAGCCAGGTCACACGTACAACCGCGTTCCTCTTTGTTCATGGCGGTTTCCTTTGCCACCTCAAGTGGCTACTTCTGCTTGCAGCACTTGTACAAACTGCTCCCAAAGACACACCTTCCATACTAGGCCAGGGGAAGTAGCTGCTCTATGTGCTTGTCCCACTGTGCAGATACTGAGTGAGTTTGTTCACGATACCACTGGCAGAGGATGCTGGGAGAAGCTACCCCCCATCCCTTTTCCCTCCATTACCCTCACCTCCTATCCGTCACACCACCGGTTACTTCCAGTTGAAAAAAGCATCAGGTGGCGGCAGCTCTTTGATACTGGTGGCGGCAAGCCTTTGATATTGATACCGAGGAAATTCTCTCTCTCTCTCTCTCTCTCTCTCTCTCTCTTGCAGGTGGCTACTTCCTGCCCAGCGAGCGTCTGTCATGTGCCACACTAGCTACTCCTTTGTCCTGAAAAAAGTAGTGGATACCTGGTAAATCCCTGCTGTGGATGTCTTGGAAATATCCCCCACTTTATCAGATTGATTGACTGATTAATTAATTAAATCAATACCCTTTGTGCGCAGGCAGCTTTTCCCTGCATCCAATTGGTGTATGGTGAGACTGGTATATGTGACAGGATTTGATCCCGCAACTGCCCAGTTACCAAACCCTTCCAGATATTTTCCCTTTGCCTCCTGTTGGCGGATAATGACACAGTTAGGTCATTTGGCAGGAGGCCCAGTACGTTGGAGGTGGCTGAGAATTTCAAATTTCAGCTTAGTTGTATGCTAAGCAATCTGTGGAGGGGCTGAACTGATGTGTACGCTCTCAGTACCACTATTGGGAACAATAAATTGACCAAATGGAGAGTTGATGTCTCGATTGGAAATGTTGCTGTATAAAAAGATTGTTGGAATTTCAAATTTCGGCGTGAATTTATACCGTCACGGTTGTGGAATTCCCGACCACTACAGTTATGCTAAGAGTATTTTATAAAGCACTATAGAATTCCTAATTTTGTTCTCTCAGCTACACCAGGATGAAGGAGGAGGAAAGGGTCTACCACATGATAGAATGGTAACAACAACAAATACCAGACAGAGTGCACCTTAATGTATTGAGAAGAACTAAACCACAATCCTAGTAATTGTCATGTCTAGATGCCTGAGATAACCGAAAACACTCATACATACAGTACACTCACCCTTCCAGATGTCCACAAGCAGCACGACCATCCCCTCGTACACTACCACAGCCAATCCTCAGAGGTCGTAGGAAACTGACGCTGTGACCGTAGCTACAGCCGTGGAACTGCATGTATGCTAGAGTGCATCACCCTGACCATGATGGGCACCCAGGCATGATTGGAGTGGTAGGAATGGATGTTATCAATACATCCAGCGCCAACACTTGCCAAGGATCAGTATTGAATTGCTCAGTTTTCCACTGAGAATAGTTGCAACACACACACGAAGGCTGCCCAACACATACTGAGTATTAGTTCGATATTCACCCAGCCACAGGGCGTCATGAAGACCACTGCCATCAAGAATCAACTGCCAAGAATCGACTAGCCGACTGACCAGAACTTTTCTTTGTACCCACCTTAAGCCAGTAATGTCAATTCATTCCGGGCACTAGCTACCTCCACCACATGTTGCAGGTCAAGTGGTGTCGTCCTAGCAAACTAGTCACATATTTATCACTGTAATTACAATTAAATATTGCGATTACAGTCCCAATATGGGGACATTCGACAATGAGCGAAGTATCAGAAATACCTCCTCCTGACGTCTGTGGCTCTCTAAATATCAATATCTATCTTCTTAGGACTGTAAATTATTTTCCCTGTGAAATATTTCATTCCCCTTACGGCTATTTAAGTCGGAACTGAGCGGAAGTCAGAGAGTTCTACTTCTACCACCTCCTGCATCCCATGGAGAAACAGGGCGGTGTGAGTTAATGCGACAAGACCATGTTTTGACCGCTGGGTGGAAATGGGAATATGTTGTCGTAGCTCTGCCAACCCTGTACAGTGTGTTAGTCCAGTGCCAAACAAAGCTTTCTCAAGCAAAGGAAAAGACAGTATGAGCAGCTACAGTGGTGTTTCTTATTGGGAAAATTGGAAAGATTTCTCATCATATGGGAACTGGAAGAAGAAAAAGGATTTTGCTACCGTATTGAGATGCATTTCTAAACTAAATACAGTTACTAAAATCTGAAGGACATATGTGTCTCTGAGGGTGCATTAATGTCTGTCACATAGACATTCTCTGCCTCCTTGTTACCTTAAACCAGCCAACAGAGAAAAACTACAAACTATAAAAACTTTGCAAACGTCACCCAGTAGAGAACCCAGTAAGATATTACGGCATCCCTCTCTTCTGATATATCGAGAACAAATGCTTCCACTGGAGCAGGTGGCCAGTAAGTTGCCTGCACAGACCAGTGTAAGGTTTCGTCATCCATACTGCTTTGCTGGGCTGCTATAAATCACGAGAGAGGTCCCTGTGCTGTTCTTTCATAAGCAGTTTGGTACATTGTATTTCTGTTCTAACACATCTAAACATTGTATGAAAACAGCTTTGTACAGTGCCATACATTTTGTTTTTCCACCACGACTTCGAAGTCTGTTTCGGGTGCTAAATTGACATTAACACGTTTTGCTCCACTGATTCTCACAGAAAGCTGGACATCGTACTGTGTAAACTATCCTGCTTCCACAACACACAGGATGGTTGAAATAAAAGACAGAGGTGGTGTTCCTTATTGACAAAAATGTGGAGGACATCGCAACAGGAGGAAACTGGAACAGTTTGTGGCATTCTGGAGTGTTTTCAAACAGCAGTCTGTGTCTCTTCTTCCATAGTGACAGTGTAGGAAATGTCTAGATGTTCCATTTTGAAGAGACCAAGAGCACTGATTCCTCATACTGCAGCCATGTATGTGATCACTGTTTCGGAGCTGGACATTCCTGGAAAAATAGCGCAGGTATGCTACATGTTGAAGACTGTACTACATTTACAAACAATTTTAAAATAAGTGGCGAGAAGTGATGTCATGATCGCATCGGTAGAAGTGACATAAAAGCGATAAAATTAGAAAAATTGAGAAATTACGTACAAATTGGGGGAAAATACACCAAAATGCATGGAAATTGAGGGAAAATGAGGTAGTACTTGCATGTCTTCTGCCTGGTTGAGGAAAATTCTTGTCGTGGGAACGAGTATGTGACACCAAGAGGAATATGAGAAAAAGTTGGCCTGGAAGCACCAGGAACCAGGGAAACAGTTATTTTTCATGGACAGCGATAGGGCGAATGGAATAGATTGTTTAAAGTGGATGACCACCAAATGTAAATAATAAATTGTTGTATGTCACACCACAAACCAAGGTATGACCAAAAGTTATCAGCAACCATGTTATAGATCTTCATAGTGTGTCCTTAGTTAAAGAGCTTTGTGTTACCAGCTGGTGACAGCAATATACAACTACAGAATGGAACGCACTCTGAAAGATTGTTTAGGTGTTTTAGGCCTTAACAAACAGTTTTTAAAATTTGCTTCTCCACCTCTCTACCAATTACAACCATGCGGAGTCAGCTAACAAACACCTTACAGAACATGTCCGAAGGCTTGTCAGGTGTCCAGCCGGATATGATCGAGGAATACCGATGACATTTCGGTGAATAACCATTCCGCCATCATTAGATACTGCTGATGCATTAGTCTGTTTACTCTCGGTACCACTATATTGCTAATTATCAGTCGCTTCCCATCTTTGTGGATAGGGGCACTGACATATCCTCTGGAAAAGCATCTGGTAGGACGGCTACGACCTTCGTAGGCAGATGTGTGCACCAGATCTGGAATATGACGGATTTAATTCTACATCTACATTTATACTCCGCAGGCCACCCAACGGTATGTGGCGGAGGGCACTTTATGTGCCACTGTCATTACCTCCCTTTCCTGTTCCAGTCGCGTATGGTTCGCGGGAAGAACGACTGTCTGAAAGCCTCCATGCGCGCTCTAATCTCTCTAATTTTACATTCGTGATCTCCTCGGGAGGTATAAGTAGGGGGAAGCAATATATTCGATACCTTATCCAGAAACGCACCCTCTCGAAACCTGGACAAGAAGCTACACCGCGATGCAGAGCGCCTCTCTTGCAGAGTCTGCCACTTGAGTTTGTTAAACATCTCCGTAACGCTATCACGCTTACCAAATAACCCTGTGACGAAACGCGCCGCTCTTCTTTGGATCTTCTCTATCTCCTCCGTCAACCCGATCTGGTACGGATCCCACACTGATGAGCAATACTCAAGTATAGGTCGAACGAGTGTTTTGTAAGCCACCTCCTTTGTTGATGGACTACATTTTCTAAGGACTCTCCTAATGAATCTCAACCCGGTACCCGCCTTAACAACAATTAATTTTATATGATCATTCCACTTCAAATTGTTCCGCATGCATACTCCCAGATATTTTACAGAAGTAACTGCTACTAGTGTTTGTTCCGCTATCATATAATCATACAGTAAAGGATCCTTCTTTCTATGTATTCGCAATACATTACATTTGTCTATGTTAAGGGTCAGTTGCCACTCCCTGCACCAAGTGCCTATCTGCTGCAGATCTTCCTGCATTTCGCTACAATTTTCTAATGCTACAACTTCTCTGTATACTACAGCATCATCCGCGAAAAGCCGCATGGAACTTCCAACACTATCTACTAGGTCATTTATATATATTGTGAAAATCAATGGTCCCATAACACACCCCTGTGGCACGCCAGAGGTTACTTTAACGTCTGTAGACGTCTCTCCATTGATAACAACATGCTGTGTTCTGTTTGCTGAAAACTCTTCAATCCAGCCACACAGCTGGTCTGATATTCCGTAGGCTCTTACTTTGTTTATCAGGCGACAGTGCGGAACTGTATCGAACGCCTTCCGGAAGTCAAGAAAAATAGCATCTACCTGGGAGCCTGTATCTAACATTTTCTTGGTATCATGAACAAATAAAGCGAGTTGGGTCTCACACGATCGCTGTTTCCGGAATCTATGTTGATTCCTACATACTAGATTCTGGGTTTCGAAAAACGACATGATACTCGAGCAAAAAACATGTTCTAAAATTCTACAACAATTGACGTCAGAGATATAGGTCTATAGTTTTCGCATCTGCTCGACGACCCTTCTTGAAGACTGGGACTACCTGTGCTCTTTTCCAATCATTTGGAACATTCCGTTCCTCTAGAGACTTGCGGTACACGGCAAGTTCTTTCGCGTACTCTGTGTAGAATCGAACTGGTATCCCGTCAGGTCCAGTGGACTTTCCTCTGTTGAGCGATTCCAGTTGGACACTTATTTCGATGTCAGCCATTTTTTCGTTTGTGCGAGGATTTAGAGAAGGAACTGCAGTGCGGTCTTCCTCTGTGAAACAGCTTTGGAAGAAGGTGTTTAGTATTTCACCTTTACGCGTGTCATCCTCTGTTTCAATGCCATCATCATCCCGGAGTGTCTGGATATGCTGTATCGAGCCACTTACTGATTTAACGCAAGACTAGAACTTCCTAGGATTTTCTGTCAAGTCGGTAAATAGAATTTTACTTTCGAATTCACTGAACGCTTCACGCATAGCCCTCCTTACGCTAACTTTGACATCGTTTAGCTTCTGTTTGTCTGAGAGGTTTTGGCTGCGTTTAAACTTGGAGTGAAGCTCTCTTTGCTTTCGCAGTAGTTTCCTAACTTTGTTGTTGTACCACGGTGGGATTTTCCCGTCCCTCACAGTTTTACTCGGCACGTACCTGTCTAAAACGCATTTTACGATTGCCTTGAACTTTTTCCATACACACTCAACATTGTCAGCGTCGGAACAGAAATTTTCGTTTTCATCTGTTAGGTAGTCTGAAATCTGCCTTCTATTACTCTTGCTAAACAGATAAACCTTCTTCCCTTTTTTTATATTCCTATTAACTTCCATATCCAGGGATGCTGCAACGGCCTTATGATCACTGATTCCCTGTTCTGCACATACAGAGTCGAAAAGTTCGGGTCTGTTTGTTATCAGTAGGTCCAAGATGTTATCTCCACGAGGCGGTTCTCTGTTTAATTGCTCGAGGTAATTTTCGGATAGTGCACTCAGTATAATGTCACTCGATGCTCTGTCCCTACCACCCACCCTAAACATCTGAGTGTCCCAGTCTATATCTGGTAAACTGAAATCTCCACCTCAGACTATAACATGCTGAGAAAATTTATGTGAAATGTATTCCAAATTTTCTCTCAGTTGTTCTGCCACTAAATTTTCTCTCAGTTGTTCTGCCACTAATGCTGCCGAGTCGGGAGGTCGGTAAAAGGAGCCAATTATTAACCTAGCTCGGTTGTTGAGGGTAACCTTCACCCATAATAATTCACAGGAACTATCCACTTCTACTTCACTACAGGATAAACTACTACTAACAGCGACGAACACTCCACCACCGGTTGCATGCAATCTGTCCTTTCTAAACACCGTCTGTACCTTTGTAAAAATTTCGGCAGAATTTATCTTTGGCTTCAGCCAGCTTTCTGTACCTATAACGATTTCAGCTTCGGTGCTTTCTATCAGCGCTTGAAGTTCCGGTACTTTACCAACGCAGCTTCGACAGTTTACAATTACAATACCGATTGCTGCTTGGTCCCCGCATGTCCTGATTTTGCCCCGCACTCAGTACAATGTCACTCGATGCTCTGTCCCTACCACCCGTCCTAAACATCTGAGTGTCCCAGTCTATATCTGGTAAACTGAAATCTCCACCTCAGACTATAACATGCTGAGAAAATTTATGTGAAATGTATTCCAAATTTTCTCTCAGTTGTTCTGCCACTAAATTTTCTCTCAGTTGTTCTGTCACTAATGCTGCCGAGTCGGGAGGTCGGTAAAAGGAGCCAATTATTAACCTAGCTCGGTTGTTGAGTGTAACCTCCACCCATAATAATTCACAGGAACTATCCACTTCTACTTCACTACAGGATAAACTACTACTAACAGCGACGAACACTCCACCACCGGTTGCATGCAATCTATCCTTTCTAAACACCGTCTGTACCTTTGTAAAAATTTCGGCAGAATTTATCTTTGGCTTCAGCCAGCTTTCTGTACCTATAACGATTTCAGCTTCGGTGCTTTCTATCAGCGCTTGAAGTTCCGGTACTTTACCAACGCAGCTTCGACAGTTTACAATTACAATACCGATTGCTGCTTGGTCCCCGCATGTCCTGATTTTGCCCCGCACTCAGTACAATGTCACTCGATGCTCTGTCCCTACCACCCGTCCTAAACATCTGAGTGTCCCAGTCTATATCTGGTAAACTGAAATCTCCACCTCAGACTATAACATGCTGAGAAAATTTATGTGAAATGTATTCCAAATTTTCTCTCAGTTGTTCTGCCACTAAATTTTCTCTCAGTTGTTCTGCCACTAATGCTGCCGAGTCGGGAGGTCGGTAAAAGGAGCCAATTATTAACCTAGCTCGGTTGTTGAGTGTAACCTCCACCCATAATAATTCACAGGAACTATCCACTTCTACTTCACTACAGGATAAACTACTACTAACAGCGACGAACACTCCACCACCGGTTGCATGCAATCTGTCCTTTCTAAACACCGTCTGTACCTTTGTAAAAATTTCGGCAGAATTTATCTTTGGCTTCAGCCAGCTTTCTGTACCTATAACGATTTCAGCTTCGGTGCTTTCTATCAGCGCTTGAAGTTCCGGTACTTTACCAACGCAGCTTCGACAGTTTACAATTACAATACCGATTGCTGCTTGGTCCCCGCACGTCCTGATTTTGCCCCGCACTCAGTACAATGTCACTCGATGCTCTGTCCCTACCACCCGTCCTAAACATCTGAGTGTCCCAGTCTATATCTGGTAAATTGAAATCTCCACCTAAGACTATAACATGCTGAGAAAATTTATGTGAAATGTATTCCAAATTTTCTCTTAGTTGATCTGTTTCCTTAAATAACTGAACTATCCGGCGAACGGTCCAGAGACTTGGATGATGTCGTCCAGGATACCGAGCAGCATACATAGCACACACCCGTTGGGCATTTTGATCACAATAGCCATATATCAGTTGTACTTGCCCAAGGCCATCTAACCTAAAAGACCGCCCAGCCCACGCCACACAACCCCTGCTACCCGTGTAGCCGCTTTTGCGTGTAGTGGACTCCTGACCTATCCAGCGGAGCCCAAAACCCCACCACCCTATGGCACCTAAAAGAGCTACCTATACGAGAATCCGACATTATGGTGAGATTTGATGTTATGTCACTATACAGGGTGGTCCATTGATCGTGACCGGGCCAAATATCTCACGAAATAAGCGTCAAACGAAAAAACTACAAAGAACGAAACTTGCCTAGCTTGAAGGGGGAAATCAGATGGCGCTATGGTTGGCCCGCTAGATGGCGCTGCCATAGGGCAAACGGATATCAACTGCGTTTTTTTAAATAGGAACCCCCATTTTTATTACATATTCGTGTAGTACGTAAAGAAATATGAATGTTTTAGTTGGACCACGTGCGGGCCATGGTATGGTGCTTCGACGACCAATCCACCTGTCATGGAATATGCTATTCAATACCGCTTCAACCGCACGCGAGCTATGTGCCGGACATCCATCATGTTGGAAGTACATCGCCATTCTGTCATGCAGTGAAACATCTTGTAGTAACATCGGTAGAACTTTATGTAGGAAATCAGCATACATTGCACCATTTAGATTGCCATCAATAAAATGGGGGCCAATTATCCTTCCTCCCATATTGCCGCACCATGCATTAACCCGCCAAGGCATGCATCAACCCGCCAAGGTCGCTGATGTTCCACTTGTCGCAGCCATCGTGGATTTTCCGTTGCCGAAAATAGTGCATGTTATGCCGGTTTACGTTACCGCTGTTGGTGAATGACGCTTCATTAAATAGAACGCGTTGCAAAAAATCTATCATCGTCCCGTAATTGCACTTGTGCCCAGTGACGGAACTGTACACGACGTTCAAAGTCGTTGCCTTCTCAACATCGACGTTTTTGAGATTCCCGATTCTCGCGCAGTTTGTCTGCTACTGACGGATTAGCCGCGACAACAGCTAAAACACCTACTTGGGCATCATCATTTGTTGCAGGTCGTGGTTCAAGTTTCACATGTGGTTGCACACTTCCTGTTTCCTTAAATAACTGAACTATCCGGCGAACGGTCCAGAGACTTGGATGATGTCGTCCAGGATACCGAGCAGCTTACATAGCACACGCCCGTTGGGCATTTTGATCACAATAGCCATACATCAGCACGATATCGACCTTTTCTGCAATTGGTAAACGGTCCATTTTAACACGGGTAATGTATCACGAAGCAAATACCGTGATACCACGTACTTATACGTGTGTGACTATTACAGCGCTATCTATCACAAAACGAAAAAAGTGGTCCAAGTAAAACATTTATATTTCCTTACGTACTACACGAATACGTAATAAAAAAATGGGGGTTCCTATTTTTTAAAAACGCAGTTGATATCCGTTTGACCTAGGGCAGCGCCATCTAGCAGGCCAACCTTAGCGCCATCTGGTTTCCCCCTTCAAGCTAGACGAGTTTCATGCTGTTTAGTTTTTTCGTTTGATGCTTATTTCGTCAGATATTTGGCCCAGTCACTATCAATGGACCACCCTGTATACATGAGTCCCCTTGCAAGATTCTATCAATTTAATGAGTGAGAAACACGAGGCAGAACAGAAACAGCTTTTCAGGAATGTGACCTTCTTTGTCTTAAATGGTCAATACTATGAGCAGACCGATGGGATGGCCATGGGGAGCCCTCCCTTTCTGATGGCAGTCAACCTATTCATGGAGAGTTTCGAAGAAGTAGCCCTGGAAGCGACTGAACTGAAGCCTGTAAGTTTCTTCAGATATGTGGGCGACACATTGGTAATCTGGACACGTGGAAAGGACCAACTACAAATATTTCTGCAACATCTAAATTCCATCCATAATAAGATACAGTTTACTGTGGAAATGGAGAAAGATGGACAACTATCCATTCTTGATGTCCCAGTGTAGCACAGGTGAGATCGCTCACTAGGTCACAGTGTGAACTACGAGACCATAAAAACACTGACCTGTACCTTTAAGATACCAGCTGCCACCACCCAGCTCAAATAAACGGAGTTCTTAATACCTTGGCACACAGAGCACATACGATCTCAGACAAACAAAACCTATCAATGGAGTTCAAACATCTGGAGGCTGTGTTCCGCGGAATGGAAACGGCAACCGCCAAATCCAAAGGGCCTTCTGGCAACAGAAGCGCAGTAGGGACCAAGAGCAAAAATAAATGAAAGAAGATAAAAAAGGCCTGGCATTTCTACCTTTGAAGGCAAGGTATCGTCGAGAACAGGGAGACTGTTGAGGCAACGCAATATCGACGCAGTCTTCCAACCACTGGCTAAGATGCGAGCCGTACTAGGAATGGTGAAAGATGATATCAGCTCAAGAATGAGGGGATATACAAAATTCCGTGCGTCTGTGGCAGCCAAACAGTTCGCACGGTGGAAGATCAATGCAAAGAACACCAACGTTAGACACAGCTATGCCAACAAAGCCAGTCTGCCCTAGCGAAACATTGCATAAACACTGAACACGCAGTGAATTAGGACAGGATAAAAGTAATAGCCTTCACAAGTAACTACTAGGCCTGCATCTTCAAAGATGCCATAAAAATTCGTGTAATCAACCACCTCATCAACATGGACATTGGTTACCAGCTCAGTAAGGCCTGGGAACCAGTACTAAACTCTGACACGGAGCAATGATGCAGTCGGACAGGAGGTCATTCCGCTACGGCCGCCGAAGAGATACTGCGCCCATCCCCTCTCTTCCTCCACCACCTACTGCAGCCTCTGTTTCTCCCACCACAAGGCACAAGGAATCGCACCTGTCAGAGAATGGACAGATCTCTGCATCAGCACCATCTGATGATGGCGAAATAGTTATTCGCCGAAATGTCATGGGCATTCGACGACCGTAGGCCGAAGAGATACTGCGGATCCCCCCCCCCCCCCCCCCCACACCTTAAGGCAGACTACGCGCTGCCCGCCGTCGGCGCATGGAAACTGCGGGCTTTCAAAAATAAATATGAAATGAAATGATATCGGTGGCCCTCAACTATGTACCCCCAGACTCAACATTGAAATATTAAAAGTTTTGACTGGTTTCGTTGTCTAGGGGCTGGGATATGTAGTTGCCGCATTACAGGCCAAATGCTGCTGAGTCTAGAGTATACGATAAGAATACACACATGAATCGAATGGTCGAAGATTTCTGTCACTCGGCAATAGCGAATTATGAAAGTAACAAGTAAATTTATCAATGAAAGATAGCAATTAAATAAAATCTGCAGGTACTATCTTAACCACTTTAAATGATGAGTACGATAGCAGGAGTACTTTTGAGAATGCGGTATATTTCTGCAAAACACTTACTTGTGTCGATAGTCCAGCAATTATATAAAATATAAGTTAAATAACAGGGAAACAATAGATTCCTACTTCACGAATTAGTTATGAACAACAATATAGCTCGCGAGATATTCACTTCCAAACGCGTACTACGTCTTTTCTGTAGAAACCACGGAAATCTCACAAGTTCACAAGTCGGCACTCCGAAGTATTTCTATCTCTTACGACCACGCACAAACCGCTCCACTCTCCAAGTCCTTCCGCCGACTCCGCGTCCGTCGCACCGTCGCGCCGAACAGCTCCCGTGTCGTGTGCCGTACTCCCCCGAACTCTCTCTCGAACTAGCTTCCATCCAGTCTCCCCATTCACGAGCGCCGTGACTGGCTAGAGCGCTCGTGCCATATCTTCAATCCAACGCACCCACACAAACATAATGAAACGCATACGAAATACTGGAGTTACGTTTAAATAACTTGAAATTAAATAAATATTCCTGCGGCTGAACCATAAACATGCTCTAACACACATTATTAGATACATAAACAAATTAAATAAACATACATCAAAGGAATAGAACAAAAGGTAGGCCATTAGCCTAATGTTTCTGTGCTTTCTAAAATACAATAAATATTTAACCAATTTCTTCACGAATAGTATATATCGGATATAAACAAAGACATAGATGAATAAATATATTTATAAGCATGCTGCTACCGTTTTCTCGTGTAACTGTGGAGTACTTATGGCCTGACACGATCGATAGTAATCGGCCACTTTGACCTCCAGTAACTCATGTACTATTCAAGTTACAAGCCTGTAATTCATACCAACTTAGGTTTACACTAATAGCTTTCTAAAGACATGCAGATCGAAGAACTCAGATGAACCTTTCAGATTTTGGAAATTCGTTGCGCGTGTTACTTGTATAATTTACAGCCAAATACTTAACTTTAAACTAATAAAGATATTGAAAATATGATAACACCATCAGAATCGTCGTGCAAATAATGGTAATGTACATGTTTCTTTTTGAGGTATCATGATTCATCTGGCTACTATTAATTTCTACACGAACTGTGAAATGTCTGCCATTAAGGTTTCACAAAGTCCTCTATCTTTGGCACTCCCGGCGTGTCTCCTTCATTGACACAGCGTCACAATGGGATTCCCAGCCGCGCGGCTGGACCATGCGCTGGGGCTAACCCTCTCGTTCGGTTAACGTTCGCCACCACGTGTTTGCTGCCGGGCCGCGGCTGGCCGAGCGGCCTGTGCGACCACGCCAACTTAGAATATTTTCAGGGCGCCGCAATTCACCCATTACCTCACAAATTGCACTCGGATCTGCGAAAGATAAATACTAAAGAGCGGGCAGATGTTTGCATTAGCACCACCTGATGATGTCAGAATCGTTATGCGCCAATATATCGTGGACATTCGGCGATTGTATCTGACCGGACGCACGAGAACTCTTCAATCAGTATATACGCTGGGAAAGCCTCACATCACATATTACCAACCTCTACAGGACAGATATGTACCATCTGTTGAAGAAACTAGATAAGCTTCGAAAGCAGAAAGGACGTCTGCTAAGTTCTCTCGCATTCCTGTTAAGGTGCAGGGACAGTCACACTATATCTATTTTTGCCAAAGCCGTGCATCATATATGCACATCTTCAGTGAATCGTATCGAACGAAGAGTCAGCCTGTCCCTGGTCAGGGAACGGATTTGCTACACCTGACAATGATTCGACAGGTAGCCCAAGAAACTGCTGCTCTTTCACCTATGATTATCCTTCGTGCCTCAAGAATACACCTGGGATTCGGCGCAGGGCGTCTCCTGGACCCAACTCGACTGGATGCACTCGAAAGCCATGGTGGGGCAAATCACTAATTTTGCACGTCTACCTGGCAAACCACAAGAAGAGACAGAGACCACCCGATGCACCATGATTCGTCTCATAGGGAAACCACTGAGGACACAGCTATAGCCATACTTGAAAACGGGTTCGACTTTGCGCCAACACCTCAACTCTCCAATTCACTGAAATAATATCTTCAGTAGAACAGACTACCAGACGACAAGGCTCAAGAAATCAAGAGGGAAACATGCCGGAGTCTTTCGAGAGCAACACCGGCCAGAAGCAACATCTCCAGAGCGGAAAGAACAACACTAGGCAATCTCACAGAAGATGTAGAGATTGTCGTTCTCCTCACGGACGAGGGGAACGCTAGTGTCATTCGTGAAAGACGTGGCTATGAACGGAAGATGCTGCAATTACTAGAGGATCCAGCATATCGGAAAATTAAAACAGACCCTAGTAAAGAGATACAACAAAGCACCTCCAACTTACTGAAAAACGGCGCGTTCGAGAATAGGGACATCGAGAGACTTCACCAGTGCGCGGAGGTAGCACCTAGGATATATGACCTTCCAAAGACGCTCAAAGATGGGATGCGACCGATAGTTGGCAACATAGGGGTACTGACGTACCCTCTGGCACAGTGTCTGGCGAGCCTGCTACGCATTTTCGCAGGAAAATGTGTGCACCACATCCTGAATTCGACAGACTTTATTGGCCGCCCAAAGGAGATAACTTCACAAAAATCTGACAGCATGGTCAACTTTGTTATTGTGTCACTATTTACACTAGGCCCTCTGGAAGATTCTGTCAACTTAATCAGTGAGAAATATGGAGCAGAACAGAAACAACTTTTCAGCCATGTGTTACCAACCACATAGTTTTTCTTCAAAGGTCAATACTATGAGCACACCGATGCTGTGGTAGCCAACTTATTCATAGACTGTTTCGAAGAAGTAGCCCTGGAAATGGCCGAACTGAAGCCTATATGTATCTTGCAATATTTGGACGACACATTGGTAATCTGGACACATGGAAAGGACCAACTAAAAATATTTCTACAACATCTAATTTCCATCCATAATAACATACAGTTCAATATGGAAATTGAGAAGGATGGACAACTGCCCTTTCTTGATGTCTTAGTGCAGCGCAGGTCAGATGGCTCTCTACGTCACTGTGTGTACCGGAAGGCCACACATACTGACCTGTGCCTGCACTATATGATCAAAAGTCTCCGGACACCTGGCCGAAAATGTCTTACAAGTTCGTGGCGCCGTCCAATGGTAATGTTGAATTCAGTAAGGTGTTAGCCCACCCTTAGCCTTGATGATGACTTCCAATCTCGCAGGCATACATTCAATCAGGTACTGGAACATTCCTTGGGGAATGGCAGCCCAATTTTCACGAAGTGCTGCACTGAGGAGAGGTATCGATGTCGGTGGATGAGGCCTGAGACGAAGCCGCCGTTCCAAAACGTCCCAAAGGTGTTCTATGGGATTCAGGTCAGGACTCTGTGCAAGCCAGTCCATTACAGGGATGTTATTTTCGCCTAACCACTCTGCAACAGGGCGTGTGTTATGAACAGGTACTAGATCATGTCGAAAGATGCAGTCGCCATCCCCGATATGCTCTTCAGCAGTGGGAAGTAAGAAGGTGCTTCAAACATCAATGTAGGCCTGTGCTGTGATAGTGCCACGCAAGAAAAACAAGGGGCCCATGAAAAACACGACTACACCGTAACACCACCACCTCCGAATTTTTCTGTTGGCACTAAACACGCTGGCAGATGACGTTTATCGGGCATTCGACGTACCCACCCCCTGCCATCGGATCCCCACATTGTGTACCATTATTAGTCATTCCACACAACGTTTTTCCACTGTTCAATCGTGGAATATATACGCTCCTTACACAAAGCGAGGCGTCGTTTGGCATTTACCGGCGTGATATGTGCCTTATGAGCAGCTGGTCGACCATGAAATTGAAGTTTTCTTACCTCCTGCCTAACTTTCATAGTACTTGCGGTGGATCCTGGTGCAGTTTGGAATACCTGTGTGATGAAACTTCCTGACAGATTAAAGCTGTGTGCCGGACCGATACTCAAACTCGGGACCTTTGCCTTTTGCAGGCAAGTGCTCTACCAACTGAGCTACCAAAGCACGGCTCACGACCCACCCTCACAGCTTTAGTTCTGCCATTACCTCATCTCCTACCTTCCAAACTTCACAGAAGCTCTTCTGCGAAACTTGCAGAACAAGCACTTCTGGAAGGAATTCTGCAAGTTTCGCAGGACAGCTTCTGTGAAGTTTGGAAGGAAGGAGACGAGGTACTGGCAGAACTGAAGCTGTGGGGGTGGGTCGTGAGTCATGCTTGGGTAGCCTCAGATGCTAGAGCACTTGCCCGCAAAAGGCAAAGGTCCCGAGTTCGAGTCTCGGTCTGACTCACAGTTTTAATCTGCCAGGAAGTTTCACATCAGCGCACACTCCGTTGCAGAGTGAAAATCTCATTCTTGAACCTGTGTGATGGTCTGAATAGATGTCTGCTAATTACATATTACGACCATCTTCAACTGTTGGCGTATCTGTCAGTCAATAGACGAGGTCAACCTGGATGCTTTTGTGCTGTACGTGTCCCTTCACGTTTCCACTTCACTATCTCATCGGAAACAGTGGACCTAGGGATGCGTAGGAGTGTGGTAATCTCGTGTACAGACGTATGACACAAGTGACACCTAATTACCTGACCATGTTCAAAGTCCCTGAGTTCCGCGGAGCGCCCCATTCTGCTCTCTCACGATGCCTAATGACTACTGAGGTCTCTGTTATGGAGTGCCTGGCTGTAGGTGGCAGCACAATGCACCTAACATGAAAAACGTATGTTTTTGGGGGTGCCTGGATACTTTTGATCACATAGTGTATAAGATTCCAGCTTCCATCATCCAGCTCAAGTAAACGAAGTTCTTAATACCTTGGACACACCGAGCACATATGATCTCAGACGAACAAAACCTATCAACACAACTCAAACACGTGGAGACTGTGTTCCGCAAGAATGGATATGGGAACTGCCAAATTCAAAGGGCCTTCTGACAACAGAAGTACATTAGGGACCAAGATGAAGAACGAATGGAAGAGAGAAAAGGCATGGTGTTTCTACCTTTTACAGGCAACTTGTCATCCAAAATACGGAGACTGTTGAGGCAACACAAGATCTACATAGTCTTCCGATCACCGGCTAAGACGCGCGCCTTACTACGAACGGTAAAAGACAATGTCGGCCTCAAGAAAGAGAAACGTATAAAAAATTCCGTGGAACTGTGGCAAATCCTATATCGGCCAAATAGTTCGAAGGGTGGAAGATCAATGCAAAGAACACCATCGCTATACACTCCTATGCCAACCAAGCCATTCTGACGGCCAGTGTGCCCGTGCGGTTCTAGGCGCTTCAGTCTGGAACCGCGCGACCGCTACGGTCGCAAGTTCGAATCCTGCCTCGGGCATGGATGTGTGTGATGTCCTTAGGTTGGTTAGGTTTAAGTAGTTCTAAGTTCTAGGGGTCTGATGACCTCAGATGCTAAGTCCCATAGTGCTCAGAGCCATTTGAACCATTCAAGCCATTCTCCCGTAGGAGAACATTGCATAAACACTGGACACAGAGCGAATTATGACGAGACAAAATTATTAGCCTCCACAAGTAACTACTGGGTCTGCATCTTCAAAGAGGCCTTAGAAATTCACGTAACAGCCAACCTCGTGAACAGGAACTCTGGTTACCAACCCCGTTAAGAGCTGGGGACCAATGCTAACCTCTATCAAGTAGCAACGGTGCAAACGAACATGAGACTATTCCGTCACGGCCGCCGAAGTGATACTGCACCCCCCCCCCCCCCCACCACCTACTGCAGCCTGTGCTTCCCCCACCACCTAACGCGCCGCGTGCCGTCGGTGTATGGAATCGCACCTGGACCCCAGAGAGAGAAATTCTAGCCTCAGAGAGCGCACATATTATTGCATCAGTATCACCAGATACACAGTTACTCGCCGAAATGTCAGGGGCATTCGACAGTCGTATGTGGCTGGACAGCCGAAACCCTTCAAACAGCATATACTCTGGGAAAGCCTCAGATCACATGTTACCTTAAAAAAAGTTGCTGCATAGTTTTTGACAACACTCAGCTGTATATCTGTTCAGGTAATAGGGGTACATGCAAGTTGACTGCCGTCTTTGATGCTTTCCTGCAGAAGGGATCTTCCTGTAAATTGACATGAATCTGTGTGAAAGGATGATAAAAAGCATCTGGATGAATCTGTTGAGAGGGGCTGTAGCGAGGTATGAGTTAATTATGGACTTAAGAGAGATGCATTCAAGAGAGAGGGAAGTTTACAGCAGGTCATTTATCACACATTCAACCATTTTTTTCCCTTTTTCTCTAAGGGTGTATCAGTTGTGTGGTATAACCTGCATTCGACTCATATACAACTGTATGTTCAGTATTTGACGTAAAGCACTATCTACCTGTGATCGTTAACAGCAAACCTGTCTATACCACAGTCAGCAGAGGACGTCGAACGCATGTGTGCTGAATGATGTCCACCAAACCGATGGAGGCCCTCCTCTAGATGAACGAAGATTTATGTTATGTACTCCATTCCTCTCCTGCATCTTGGACATAAATAGACCTAGTAAAAGGTGCCCCCACCAAATCAGACCTCTGCTAATTCTCTCGAAGTCCCTTCACATCCCGACAGCACTGCTCCATTAGTTAGAAGGATGTCTAGTTTTCCACCTGCCAGTGCTTAGGTAGAAATGACCATTGTGATTCTCAGTTAGTGACAGGGATATGTGAGGCGCTGTAGTCCCTGTGTATACTACATTAGCTTTACAGATGTTGTATGTTCCCTACATTTTTGTCTATAAGAAACACAATTTCTGTCTTTTATTCAACCATTCTGTGGGAGCGCCATAGTTTACAGCATGCAATGTTCAGCTTTATGTGAGAGCCAGTGGATCAAAACATGTTAATGTCGAAGTCATGGTGGAAAAGCAAAATGTATAGCGGTCTGCAAAGTGGTAGTCATACACTAATTGGATGTGTTACAGCAGAAAAACAATGTATCGAACTGCTTGTGAAAGAACAACACAGGAACCCTCTCTTGTGATTGATGTGTGTGAGATAAGGTCGTCCTACAGTACATGCAACAAAACTTTACTCTGGTCTGTGCAAAGCGATTTCGATCACTGGACACCTGCTCCATTGTGCCAACACCTGTATATTTAATAGAATCAGCACATATGCTTGATGTGAGCACACAGACAGTATTTGTTTTTGATGTTTTGGAAGAGAGGGACATGGTAATATCTTATCGAGTTCTCTACTGGGTAACATTAGCGAAGTTTTTATAGTTTATATTTTTTCTGTGTAGAATGGTACAATGTAAAGTAGAGGGAGAGTGAGACATTGTGCAGTCAAGGAATTCTCTGTCACCATTACGCTGTCGTATTTCAAATATAGTGATCATAGGGATACATAAAGGCATTCGATACTTATGAATTATGGGTGTTATGCTTCTGAATTTCTTTGTGCAGTACGCATATGCTCAGCGTTCCTCCTGTAAGTTAGTGCACTCGTTGTTATAGCATTCTACCTAGGCACTGGCAGGTGGAAAACTAGACATCCTTCTAACTAATGGAGCAGTGCTGTCGGGATGTGAAGGGACTTCGAGAGAATTAGCAGAGGTCTGATTTGGAAACGATGTCGATTCAAGTGCTATATATCTAAAACTGGAAGATTCGTGGGAATACGATAGAAGCGACATTCTGACGAAAGGGGAGTAGAGAGTTGATTTTTATACCGCTTCTTCTAACTGTTGCGGGCAGCCTCTCAGATTCGTCTCACAAAGTGACTGCAGTGAGAAAATTAAGGGCTAATAATAAGATTTTTACCAACAGACAGTCAGCAGCACAAGTTCTGTCTTTTGTTACCTCTATAAACAACAGACATCATTCTTTCATGAGTTTTGTGTTTCTATTCATGCATGGAGTGACATCTTAATAGGTACGCTAAATTTATATTTACATCTGTATGCTTACTTCGCAAGCCATTGTACTGTGTATACTAGTCATTCCCTTTCCTACTCCAATCACACTCCTTCTGGGTGCTAATGTCTGTTATCCTGTCTTTGAGGTACTTACGCGAAATGTATGTAAACGGCGGGAGAATCCCTCTGCAGTCAGCTTCAAATGTCTGTTCTCAATAATGTTCATCAAAAAGAACATCGTCTTGCCTCGAGGGATTCACATTTATGCTACCTGGCGACTGTAAAACGACAGCCGAAGAAAAAAAATAAATACTCGCCATACAAAGTAACTCTCATGATCAATTTAATTAATTAGCCTATCAGGTTGATATCATTGGCATGCAACCTGGCAGGTGGACCCGAGGGCAAGGGTACCATGGACACGATTCGAGAGTCGGGTTGGTAATCAGACATTTTTCGATGTGGCGGTATCTTCTATTGAAATTTCAGTCTCCCACCTTCACAGTGAGAGATGACCACTGTAAAAAAAATAAAAAAAATAAAAAAATAAAAATAAAAAATAAAATAAAATAAAATCACCTGTATTACCTAATTTATAAAGTGATATGTAGTATAAACCTGATATTTACAACTTCTCTGTGCTGTTACCTTTAGAGACTTCATATGTGGTGAAGCATTTGGTTACTTTAAGGAGTTAGAAAGTGAGGAGGCATCCTGTGACAAACATAGATCCTAGGACTCTCTCATGAGCCAAAAATGAGTTTAGTATTCTAGTCCTGTGACGCAGGATATAACAGATATTAAGCTGATTAGAACAGTCCTTTTACGGGATGAGAGATTATTTAGAAGAAATACAGATTATGCCAAACTTTTACAGGATTTTGACGGCAAGTAATGATACTTTAGCTTCATGAAAACATGTGTATGCCCTGATTTCATCTGTCTTCGAAAAGAATTCCTATAAAAGGGAGACATCTACATTTCACATGAGAACTTTGAGATGTATGGTCAACAACATTCCTGTCTCGGATTGGGTAAAGTGAATTTCTTTAAACGGGGTCGGAGGGGGTCTATGTCAAGGTGGAACTGGTTTTAACTACTGTACACATCCAAGCTACAGTTGTTCATCTCGCAGTGCGCAGCAGCTGGCGACATGAGCAGTCACGAGTCTTCAGTGACTGGAAGTAACAGATTAGTTTGGCCTTGCCATGCGGTTAGGTGCAAAGAATGAGCTGATCTGTCTGCTTGCCCACAGCAGCGGGGGCTAGCGAAGTGACCATTGTGCTGGATGAGCGGCGGCAGAAGCGGAAGTATGCGTTGCGTGAGAAGATTCAATATGACAGATGTTTGCACTGCGTGATTTTTCGACACCATGTAAATTGGTCGCCTGACTGCTTGGTGGCTGTCTCTCCAACCTCTGAGCGTTTGGTAGGACCGGTATGTCGATGATGGAGGCTGGGTGTGCAGCTGTCGGCATGGCCGATACGTGTGCAGATCTCTCCTGACCAGTGCCGGCAGACAATGTGATGTAACTGCCAGAGGCGGACAGTGAGACCGCGTCTCCCGGCAGTCAGTGGATGGTGCACTCATCGCAATTGAGAGTGTATGGGATTGGTTGGATTTTTTCACCAGGTATGTTTAGTGGACACGATGTGGTGGAGGAGGTTCTTTGTGTTCTGAAATTTTGGTGCATACAAGACGTTAGATATATTTGAAATTACAATGAAATCCAGACTACTAGCTGCTTACAGGCGATGATAAATATCAACGGAGAGAGTTGAAAATGTGTGCCCCAATCGGGACTCGGACAAGGGATCTCCTGCTTACATGGCAGATGCTCTATCCAACTGAGCCATTGAGGGCGCAGAGGACTTATCTCTGGCACTCTCCCCGTGAGATCCACATTTCGAATTTAGTGTCCACACACTACATTTGTAGTGCCTCTGCCCATATACTCATTTCTCGCGGCAATCAATCTGCCAATTCCCGTAAGAGTTTGAGCAATGAGAGTGCATCGGCACTGAGGAAGATTATTGGCCAGTAAGTATTATTTATAAGAAGATGGTATATGTTCATTCGGATGTGTCCGAAGGAACAGATACCATCTTCATTTAGATATATTTAGTGCTATGGTGTATTTACGGTAGAAATTTAATTACTTGATTTTCATAATGTTTGCGAGTGATACTCAAATGTTTAAATATGTTCTTATTATGAAGAAGGATCATCGTAAGCTGGAGGTGAGTGCTTTAAGTGATGTATTTGACACCTGTAAATTGTTAATTAATTTGATATCGTAGTGCAAATGGAATATTTCTCTCTATTTTTGATATCGAAATTGCGTTAGCTATCCCTTTTTCCCTAGTATTAGCCATTATAAATACAATATTCTGGGGAGAGATGAAAACCGCCGTCTGCATGTTTTGTGATGTTGGTTCACAGAAACTCAAGTTACTTAATGAGGTAACATGGTCGCTAGCTCACGTTGGAGCAAAAGTAATAAAGTTGACTGTGCAGAATGAAAGTATGAATTTACGTAATAATTAATTATTGAACATTCTGTAAGCAGTAACGCTCAGTGTAATGTGAGAGTTTGGCTGAAAATGCAAAACGTTATAAAACGTCTGGAAGTTAATTAACATGACACTGAACACTTTGTAATAATTCAGAAAAAAAGTTATTTGCTAATTGTGACACGTATCGCGGTAATAATCAAGAAACGTTACTTCACTGTAATGCTTCCCGTTTTCAAGTATTACTGATTATTTCTTTTCAATATGCAGAACTCTTTACCAGAAAGTTAATAAATGGACACTGAAAACGTCAAAATCAACACCAATGGAAACGGGCAATGCTGGAAATTCGAAAGCCAAGAATCACATACACACACACACACACACACACACAGATGAATTCATAAAATTACGTAACACTTTTGAAATAAAATAAATAGTATAGTCTTGTCAGAAAAATTGATTTAAATGATTAATAAGTCTTTTTTTTCAAAAAAGTAATGAGAGTAGTTAAATTTGCAAAGGTTAATTAACACTGCTATCATATAGTTTTACTTAATTTCATAAAATTTAAGCTATTCTGTGTGGCTCTTTCACATTTTTAAAACGCAAGTCTTTTCATTTATGTGACTTCAATGATGAGATACGACCCTAATATTGATGGTGATTATTTGGGATAATTAGTGACACTGACAAATATTCAAGTTAAAAAAAAGTCTGTAATGTTCAGTTGCTGCTTGTAATATGTTGGTAAATAAATTCCTGAAATAGTACAGTATTGCTTTGATGTAGAGTTGCTGCAGGTGTGGCATGGTTATTTGATGACGATAATTGTTGGAGAATATTTAGGTGTCACTGGCAATGTTACAAAATGGTTTGAGTCTTATCTAATTAACAGGAAACAAAGGATGTCGTTGCGAGATCCCTTTGCAGTAAGCAATCAGCCTTCATATGATTGGGAATGGGGTACATGTTGTGTTCCTCAAGGTTTGGTCTTGGGTCCATTGCTTTTTCTTGTGTACACTAATGACTTCTCGTGTGTTACATTGCCAGATGCTACGTTTGTTTTGTTTGCAGAGGATACAAACATTTCTATAAGTAACAAATCAAGTTCAGATTTAGAAATAGCTGCTAATCTAATTTTCACTTATATTAATAAAATGGTTTGAAGCTAATTCATTGTCATTAACTTTGAAAAGGCCCACTATATGTAGTTCAGAACCTGTGAGAGATTTTATTCCAGAATTTGTACAACATATGAAGACAAACAAGTCGAAGGGATTGACAGTGTTAAATTTCTGGGATTTTAACTCGGTAATAAATTCAGTCGGGAAGGGCATACCACCGAATGGCTTAAGTGCCTAAACAAGTAGGTATTTGCAGTGAGAATGATGTCAGATGTAGGAGGTATAAACATAAAAAAATTGCATGCTTTGCTTACTTTTATTCTGTTATGTCATACGGGATCATATTCTGAGGTACCTCATAGAACTGAGCAAAAGTTCTTAGTGCGCAAGAGCGTGTAATAAGAACCATTTGTGGTGTAAATTCAAGGACATCATGTAGAAACCTGTTCAAAGAATTTTGTATTCTGAGCACTGCTTCTCAGTATTCCTTAATAAAATTTGTTGCAAGTAATATATCTCCATTTCCAATCATTATCTCAATATATGGTATCAATAATAGGAATATGAGCAATCTATAATGACTTAAAATCACTTAATTTGGTCCAAAAAGGGGTCCAATATTCAGGAACACACATTTTCAATAAATTGCTAGCAACCATTAAAAACTTGGTTTCATGCACGGTTTAAACAGAGTTTGAAAGATATTTTGATAGGCAAGTCCTACTCTATAGATGAATATCTTAACAGGGACTGTTAGACACTGTGGCCCATACTATTGCTCATCATCTTCACAATGATTTGTCCATATTTTACCACCACGAAGTTCACACACTAAGTTTTAAGCGAGCTTTCGGCATTGCTAATGTGCGGTCTCTCTCACTGTTAACTTGCAACGTCTCACTTACCAAAGATGTTAGTGCCACGCCGAGATTAACTTTGGTTAGAGATTACTATTATACATAGACAAAACTCTGACTTTGCCAACGTGTCTGCTACAGCATTTTTAAACGATTTGTAGTAAATTTACATTACAATATTCCAAACAATTATTACTGACTATGAAATGACAAATTATACACATTTATAATCTGAAATTACTAAAAAAATAGGAAAATAAAAGAAGTGAAAAGTGTAAGGCATTGTGCTGTAGTGTTATAAGACCAGTATGGTACTTTTACCAGTGTAGATTTTTGTCACCTAAATGGCGAACGAATGATACCTGAAAATGGCCCATGCCCGAAACTGTGAAGTCGTGTGAAAACGAGCTACAAATTAACATTTGATGGCGACATGAAGTCATTTACGAATAAATGCACGTAGCCAGTCAAGCCAAAACCGGCGTCAATAGACACTGACACCAACAACAGAGATGAACGGTTGTTTGCTCAGCTGAATGCAAGCACTTTCGGTAATTTATAGTACACGGTTTGAATAATATTTAATTTTCGTAGGATTCGCGGCTTTCCAGGATGGTGTGACTGTTTTCTCAAGTATTATGCAATCACAGTACATGATCATCTAGTTCCGGGGATGTCAACAAGTGCTGCTGCTGGAACGTGACGATAACCGATCAGGTTTTGTTGATTGTCATGGCAGTGTGAATATTTTGATTCAAAGTTAGATTCGTATGTATTTTATAACGGCTTCTGTTTACTATATATGAGCAGGGTTGTAGTTGGCATCGAGTGACCGTTCCCACATATAGAAGAGCGTTAGTACCACATGCTGCGACGCGTATTCCTGCAGGATGAGTCAACTGGGATGAGTACAGGCCGAGTTCGTGGGAAAAGTTCCTGGTGTTAGTTAATATATGATAGGAACTGCTCGTCTTTTAGGCGACAAACTTTGACAGTTTAGTAACAAACAGCAAATACGACAGGCAGCGGCTCTATACAAAGACCGAAGAATGAGTCTTTTCACACTTTTCCTACAGTTTTAGTAGCAATAATATAGATTTTTAAAACAATTGGCGGCGTTTTGCCGATATTGAAAAATGCGAACATGTCACGAAGACTTCCGAATGTATAGTACTTGAATTGTGCGGGCCGTAAAGTCAGTACTGCGTGTCTGGTTGGAGCCATACCGCATGTGATTTTGTATGTTTAGAATATCAGTATTATGAACGGTTTGAATATGAGAATGAACAGTCTTCACAGTGGGATATTTCGGAATCTAGCCATCACTCGGTTACTGCAGACGAGACAGCAGTGTTCATCTAAAGGTGGTAACACGCTAAGCTGACAAAACGTCTTGAATAATCAACGACGTCGTCTGGTTCTATCACGAAGAAGAATATACAGTTCGTGAAACAGTATACAGAAACCGGAACTAGTTAGTCATTCCTGTGCTCAGTGATGTCGCTGGGCCCACACAGTCGGCGCACGTCCATATGCTGCCGCGTCTGCGGAAGTGACAACAAAGCTCATAATGCTAACAGTGCTGTGTCTTCCAGACGTCGTCACGCTGTCCCTGTAGACACCTGCTTACTGCAGACAATTCCATTTCCTGTCTCAGGGTACGGGGTGGTTATAATTAAACTTCTCCATTTGTGGAAGTATATGTAAGGACATGCGAAAGAGAAGTAACGAATAAACCATTCAAAGAAACTCATTTTAATTTCCACACGAGCGTGTAAAATTTGTTAGTTGCTTACCGTGTTTTCTTTCCAGGTTACAAACGATGCTCAGTGTTACGTCTGTCTCCATTCACCACAGCCTGAAACCGCACTAGAGGCCGCTCTACTGCTGCCTGAAGCATCTCAGGTGGGATGTTCGACCGTGGAATGTTCAGCTGTCCTGACATAGCTCGTAACCTGCTGGCAGACCGTACATCGCGTCCGACCTGGTCAGCTATGGCAACAGTAACTTCTGCAAGAACTTGAGGTGCAATTGGCCGTCGGTCTCTTCTAAGAGCAATTCCCAAGTCACCAGTTAATTCTCTGCCGAAACAAGTTCCTCAGGCCTAGTGCAAGAAAAAGGACACCTCCATTTTATTCCAATAATGTGTCGATAATCGCGAAGAGCGGCAGCACTCTTGCTGTTGTTTAGGGAAAACAGCTTTATGAGGAAAGCCCTGCTCACCTTGTCCAGACCCATGTCTACTGTCTGCAACTGTAATGCACGCGTGGCTTGTGTTTCAACCCCACGTTGCTGTACCATTACCGGCGTTAGTGGCAACTCATGACACTAATACCGCTAACAACGCAAATTCTGCAGCGCGCAGTCTGAACGTCATTCATATAAAGTTAAGTACCCATATTGCAAATAGTTTCACATCTTCACTGGCTCAAGTAGCGAAAGTTTAATTATAACCTCCCTGTACTTAACGTAGGCAACGGCCTTGCCGCAGTGGATGCACCGGTTCCCGTGAGATTACCGATGTTAAGCGCTGTCGGGCGTGGCCGGCACTTGGATGGGTGACCATCCAGCCGCCATGCGTTGTTGCCATTTTTCGGGGTGCACTCAGCCTCGTGATGCCAATTGACAAGGTACTCGACTGAATAGTAGCGGCTCCGGTCAAAGAAAACCATCATAACGACCGGGAGAGCGGTGTGCTGACCACACGCCCCTCCTATACGCATCCTCCACTGAAGCTGACACGGCGGTCGGATAGTCCCGATGCGCCACTTGTGGCCTGAAGAGGGAGTGCTGTACTTAACGTGGGATACTGCACGCCTTAGCGAGCAGTATGTCCATCCTCTACAGCGATAGTCACAACAGTCACTGAGATCTTGCAATACGCCTCTGCTGATCCAGTGGATTCCATATTCACTTGACAGCCATGGGAGTCGACCAAAGTAAGCAGCAGTATCGCAGAATGATAAAACATAGTCTCAAAAAGTCATGCTGGTACTGCTGCTGAATTTTGGTATGTGTTGGTAGACGATTCTCCTTTTGGACAATGAGAAACCCATTGCAGAATCTTCCTTTATACTGGATGTAACGAGTATAAGTGCAGGTATTTCTGTCAATGAAGGAGGACGGTGTACTGAACAACATTACATCGGTATTTACTTCCATTTTCAGACTGGTATTTTTAGGTTGGTTAGTACCTCCAAGTACATTTGGCAAGAGCAAGCCATTAATGCTAATTTTTCTTGAGCAGCAGACCCAATGTTGAAGTGTGAACACACGTATGGAAAACGTTTAGTCTATATAAACAGGTGTAGTCCACTTAGAGGCGCTGTCATAGCCGTGCAGAAAACGTGAGGTCGTAAAATTTGTGATTTTCTTGTGGGAAGACTGTCTGTCGGGTAGACCGTTCACCGGATGCAAGTCTTTCGATTTGACGCCACTTCGGCGACTTGCGTGTCGATGGGGATGAAATGATGATGATTAGAGCAACACAACACCCAGTCCCTGAACGGAGAAAATCTCCGAGCCAGCCGGGAATCGAACCCGGGCCCTTAGGATTGACATTCAGTCGCGTTGACCATTCAGCTACCGGGGGCGGACTTCGATACAGTGAAAAGACAACAAACACATCGATGTGCTTACATATCAAGGTAAAACATGTAAAAATGTCTGCATTTATATCCATTACACCATGTATACATCTACACCAACATCTACAGATATACTCCGCAAGGCACTGTATAGTAAGTGGCGGAGGGTACCTCTTACCACTACGACTCATTTCCTCTGCTGTTCCACTCACAGAGAACGAGGGGAAAACGATTGTGTATAAGCCTCCGTATGAATTTCTCTCATCTTATGTTCATGGATCTTATGTGAAATGTACGTTGCTGGCAGTAGAATCGTTCACCGTCAGCTTCAGTTTTCATATTAGTGTTCCACAGAAGGCCGTCTTCTCCCCACCAGAGATTCTCATTAGAGTTCACGCAGCATCTCCGCGACACTCGCGTGTTGATCAAACATACCAGTAACTACCGCTAACAGATCTAGCAGCCCGTCCCCGAACTGCTTCGATATCTTCCTACAATCCGACCTGGTCGGTTCCCAGACCCTCGACCACTACTGAAGAATGAGTCGCACTAATGTTCTGTACGCGGTCTCCTTTACAGACGAACCACACTTTCCCAAAATGCTCCCGATAAACAGAAGTAGATCGTCACTTTCCCTACTACCATCCTTGCGTGGTCGTTCTGTCTAGCATTGCTTTGCAGCGATTCGCCTAGATATTTAATCGAAATGGCAGTCTCAAGCGGTACACTACTAAAGCTGTGTTCGAGTACTAGGGGATTGTTTTTGCTACTCATCTGCATTAACTTCCACCTTATGGAAAGGATAAATTGCTACTCATAATATAGAACAGACGTTGAGTTGCAGACACGCATAATGAAAAGACTGCTATACCTTCAAGCTTTCTGCCAAAAGACGCACACCACTTGACCATTGTCTTTGGCCGCTATGGTGAGTAGCAGTCTATACTTCTCATAAATTCTTATTGATCCATCCTGGACTTTCCAGCGTTTGATTTTAACTTACATTTTATTTACTTTCATTACGAGCTGGCATTCAGAACAAAAAATGTATATGGCGTTACCTCAACCAGCTAGTTATAATTGCTCTGAAACACCAATGATTTGCTCATGTACACTCCATGAAAATTTGACGCTGTTGCATGCAGCCTTAAAGGTGTTGCAGTTTGAATGGCCATTATTGTATCGGGTGATTCAAAGAGAAATAACAGATTTCACTTGTTTACCTGGACACGCTGCAAAATCGGTTGCTTCCCCGACTTCATAAAGATGCCAGTGATGCATGACAGTCTCACTTTTACCTTATTTTAACACCACCATGCCACAACATTGGTTTGGAAAAAGTGGACAACAAGATCTTGTTCATAGCTTTTGCCTTCCCATGCCACCAGATCTCACACCTTACGATTTTTTTCCGAAGGGTGAATAAAATACAGAGTCTTTGTCCCAGATGTGGCAGCTACTCTTCAAGAGATAAGAACTCCAAGTGTTGAAGCTGTCGATTCAATAAACAGGGAACTGTTGATTCGTGTGTGGAATGTAATGGCCTACCGTTTCGATGTTTCTCGAGCAACGTATAGTGCTCATGTTGAGTGTATGGTACAATGTCTGTACGAACATAAAGCATTGAATCTTCCTCTGTTCAGGGACATGTGCAATGTGTTTCAATCGTTCATAGATTCTCTGAAATAAACAACTGAAATCTATTCTTTCTTTTTGAATCACCATGTGCATGAATTATCCACAATATTTCGGATTGTAACCAGCTTTGGGTGACTATTGACGAGTGACCAATATTTAACTGATAATGGTGATAACTTGAGTAGACGGAATGTCGGTGACAACCAGTAAAGTCGCCTCGATGTACCATGTGGTGGAACAGCGTTATTAAGCTTCTCGCTGCTGTGGGGGTGTATATAAGTCCCGATACGCCATTCCCCAGGCGTTGTAGACGTGTGTGTATAAGATCGCCACTTGGATTTTTCTACAGTTCCATGGACCTTTGAATGCATCCCGATGTGTCGACCTCTCTCCGCTTCGAGGATTTATCATACAACGTATGTGTCCAATAGAATCTGCAATGATCAACGGCATGAGGATGCAGAAGACAATTGAAACCACTGCATTAAAGACACGTAACGCGTATCCACAGGACATGTGGCCTGAAACTGAGGAAGTGTCATGATGATCTCTCCACTGGCAAAAGATTCCGTAATATGAGACCTGAGTTCCCCCTGGCGTGTACAACTTTCAAATAACTTCCGAGAATTCAGCCAGGTACACTTTTAGCGACCGCTGATATTTCGGCGGTAGAACACCCCGCCATTTTCAAGGCAAACTGCAACTGACAGGCGATGTGCATGCAAATTTAAAACCTCGGTACTCGGACTGAAGCAGGAAACATAACACACACACTGAACACTAGTGCCACCAAAGATGACCAAAGTCAGAGCTATCGATATTGAGACTACTAATTCACAGGTGAGGTAGCATTAACTCTGTCCCTCTGTCTTCTGACAAGGGAGAGAGCCGGATGCCAAATAGAGTTTAAACAAAAACCTCCATCCCTGTTAACGAGGTTGCTCGCTAATGTAATCCCAACTGCCTCCTTAATAACACTGTCCCAATAGCTGGACGTGCTTGCCAATATCACAGCAGCCAAGTAGATCTGCTATTGCCGAACATTGCTTGGATACTGGTCACCCCATGTTATATAATAACACCGAGATATTGGCGTGCATGTCAAGTTATTGGGACGGTGTTATTAAAGAGGCAGTTGAGATTAAATGAGCGAACAACCTCGTTAAAAGGGATAGAGGCTTTTTTAAACTCTGTTTGGAAGTCTACTAATATCAAATATCAGCCTTAATTTGAGGAAGAAATTTGTTAGATTACAGCGTTGTATGGTAGTGAAACATGGACTGTGGGGAAACCGGAACAGAAGAGAATCGAAGTATTTGAGATGTGGTGCTACAGACGAATGTTGAAAATTAGGTTGACTGATAAGGTAAGGAATGAGGAGGTCCTGCGCAGAATCGAAGAGGAAAGGAATATCTGGAAAACCCTGATAAGGAGAAGGGACAGGATGATAGGATATCTGTTAAGATATGAGGGAATCACTTCCATGGTACTAGAGGGTGCTGTAGAGGGCAAAAACTGTAGAGGAAGGTAGACATCCAGCAAATAACTGAGGACATAGCTTGCAAGTGCTATTCTGAGATGAAGTGGTTAGCATGGGAGAGGAAAACTGACGACAAAAAGAAAAAGTGTCTCATTGCGAGCTATCATTTGGTATAACTCTCGTTTATCTTAAATCGATTATGAGATAGGATGGCTGTCGTGACCACATGATTCGCTATGGGCGAGGGCACGAATGGGCACCTCGGCGCAACCAGCCTTCGGATATAAAACCAAATACTCGAGAAGGAACTGAGATATCCTTATGCTCCAAGTGTTAAATAAAATTTCGATATCTTAATTTCGTTAAAAGTATGGCATATATCGTAAAGAAATTCTGTCCTTTATCAACGAAGATACCAGACTGTAAAATGTCCAAAAATCACATATATTCACCTAATACTTTTCTTATAAACGGATGATAAGTATTTCATTGCAGCCGTCAAGTCCGCATGGATGGAAGAGGGTGCGTCGTGTCCGACCGTCCGTCGGATATAAAATCTAATAACTCGGGAAAGAAATGATATAATTATCGTACTGCTCTCAATTTTAAATAAAATGTCGATATCTTACCTACATGTGTAAGCTAAAATGTAAGTTTACGCATTGCATGAATACCTCTGCAAACACTTTAAAATTTCGTGCAATGTCTTACTTAATTTGTTGCAGCATAGTAAGTATGTCTGATAACGAAAATAAAGTCAGTTCTTTATCGAGTGAAGATATGCTAATAGTTTTTGAAATCGGGTGATAAGTATTTCAGAGCGCGCGGAACGCCGTCTCTCAGCACAGGCACCAGCATTTGACGAGCAGTACAGCCATAGCAGAAGCAGCATCGGTGTGGAATGCAAAATGCACATCTGTAGCAGCGAAAGGCTTCAAGAAAAAGTGGAAATTCGCAGCTCGACTAGTCTGCTTTTCAGGGACGCAGGATACCAACTCAATACGGCATGGGGTCCAGCGCTGGCCATGTTAAACTCACAGCGACCACTAAGGTGAACTGTTGGTCGAACAACAGATGACACTGTGCTGGCGATATTCGGTAGACAACGGCGAGACTGGGCACACGCCAGTGCGGACACTTGCTTCGGCAGGCGGTCCCCGACAGAGGACACTGGAGAGGCGGGCGGCAGCGCACAGTTTAACCACTAATACATACAGTGCCGCTGGACGGCTGGAGCGACACTAATGCCTCAAGCGGTGAGAAAGCGGATTGTCACACGTGTTGTAATAATAATGATTATTTTTAATTATTTTCTGCTTCATTAACGTAACAGTCGTTATCTACATCTACATCTACATCTATACTCCGCGAGCCACCTTACGGTGTGTGGCGGAGGGTACTTATTGTACCACTATCTGATCCCCCCTTCCCTGTTCCATTCACGAATTGTGCGTGGGAAGAACGACTGCTTGTAAGTCTCCGTATTTGCTCTAATTTCTCGGATCTTTTCGTTGTGATCATTACGCGAGATATATGTGGGCGGTAGTAATATGTTGCCCATCTCTTCCCGGAATGTGCTCTCTCGTAATTTCGATAATAAACCTCTCCGTATTGCGTGACGCCTTTCTTGAAGTGTCCGCCACTGGAGCTTGTTCAGCATCTCCGTAACGCTCTCGCGCTGACTAAATGTCCCCATGACGAATCGCGCTGCTTTTCGCTGGATCATGTCTATCTCTTCTATTAATCCAACCTGGTAAGGGTCCCATACTGGAGCAATACTCAAGAATCGGACGAACAAGCGTTTTGTAAGCTACTTCTTTCGTCGATGAGTCACATTTTCTTAGAATTCTTCCTATGAATCTCAACCTGGCGCCTGCTTTTCCCACTATTTGTTTTATGTGATCATTCCACTTCAGATCGCTCCGGATAGTAACTCCTAAGTATTTTACGGTCGTTACCGCTTCCAATGATTTACCACCTATGGCATAATCGTACTGGAATGGATTTCTGCCCCTATGTATGCGCATTATATTACATTTATCTACGTTTAGGGAAAGCTGCCAGCTGTCGCACCATGCATTAATCCTCTGCAGGTCCTCCTGGAGTACGTACGAGTCTTCTGATGTTGCTACTTTCTTGTAGACAACCGTGTCATCTGCAAATAGCCTCACGGAGCTACCGATGTTGTCAACTAAGTCATTTATGTATATTGTAAACAATAAAGGTCCTATCACGCTTCCCTGCGGTACTCCCGAAATTACCTCTACATCTGCAGATTTTGAACCGTTAAGAATGACATGTTGTGTTCTTTCTTCTAGGAAATCCTGAATCCAATCACAAACCTGGTCCGATATTCCGTAAGCTCGTATTTTTTTCACTAAACGTAAGTGCGGAACCGTATCAAATGCCTTCCTGAAGTCCAGGAATACGGCATCAATCTGCTCGCCAGTGTCTACGGCACTGTGAATTTCTTGGGCAAATAGGGCGAGCTGAGTTTCACATGATCTCTGTTTGCGGAATCCATGTTGGTTATGATGAAGGAGATTTGTATTATCTAAGAACGTCATAATACGAGAACACAAAACATGTTCCATTATTCTACAACAGATTGACGTAAGCGAAATAGGCCTATAATTATTCGCATCTGATTTATGACCCTTCTTGAAAATGGGAACGACCTGCGCTTTCTTCCAGTCGCTAGGTACTTTACGTTCTTCCAGCGATCTACGATAAATTGCTGATAGAAAGGGGGCACGTTCTTTAGCATAATCACTGTAGAATCTTAAGGGTATCTCGTCTGGTCCGGATGCTTTTCCGCTACTAAGTGATAGCAGTTGTTTTTCAATTCCGATATCGTTTATTTCAATATTTTCCATTTTGGCGTCCGTGCGACGGCTGAAGTCAGGGACCGTGTTACGTTTTCCGCAGTTTCCATGCGTTACTAAATTACCAAAAGACATGAATTACCGTGAAATACGTGTGAAAACAGCCGAATCAGATTCATTCAGTGACTTAAGCTACAACTTATTCGTGAAGAAATACTTTCGAATATGTGTATATTTGCAACTTACTCCGCTGAAAGCAAGAGAATGTAAACCCATATTTGATGCAAGACAGTCATACGAGGGTAATTCCAGAAGTAAGGTCTCCTATTTTTTTACAAGTACAGGTTTGTTTGTGTGGCAGTTGGTTACACTGTTACCAAGAGTGCTTCACGCGCTGTGTGTAAACATGCGCACGCCGCGCTGAGGCGCTCAGTCTTCGCTTGGCAGCCGTTGAGAATGGAGCTCCCGTTGGATGTTACCGCCAAGTGAGAATTACGCGCAGTTATTCGGTTTTTGAACGAAAGGGCAGTGCGCCGATTGAAATCCATCGCCAATTGACGAAAGTGTATGGTGAGTCGTGCATGGATGTCAAAAATGTTCCTAAGTGGTGTAGCTAGTCGGGCCGAAATTTACGACGAACAAAGGAGAGCGAGACCGTCAGTTTCTGAGGAGACAGTGCTGAAGGTTGAGCACAGCATCCGTGAAGATCGGCGGATCAGCCTGGATGATCTCGGCACGTTGGTTCCTGAGGTTTCCCGAAGCACCGCTTACAGAATTTTAACTGAAAGATTGAACTACCGGAAGGTGTGCGCAAGATGGGTACCACGCATGCTGACTGAGGACAACATACGGCAACGAGTTGATGCTTCCCGCGCATTTCTTCAGCGCCTTGCAGCCAAACAGGACAACTTTATGGACTCAATTGTGACGGGTGACGAAACCTGGGCATACCACTTTACACCTGAGACCAAGCAACAATCATGCCAGTTCATAACTTTATGAACAGCATAGCGGCGAGCTGGTATGACATGGGCATACAAAAACTGCCACTGCGTCTACAAAAATTGATCGACAGAAATGGTGATTATATCGAAAAATAGCTAAATGTTCAAGCTGTAAACTGATGTAAACCACTGTAGAAATAAACAGGTCTATGTACTTATAAAAAAATAGGAGACCTTACTTTTGGGGTTACCCTCGTGTATGTCCGTCGTTGTCTGTTGTTATTGTGAAAGGCACTTTCCTTGACACTTAAAATTTTATATGGAGTCCGATGATTCACCCATTTTTATAGTTGACTCGACTTTCTAATAAACGAATATTTTTGAAAATTTTATTACGATTGCTTCAAACGTAAATGTGTTAACGTTTCTTGCCGTTTGTGGCTCAGATTTAGTGACAACTGTGGAATTGTTTCTTCCATGTTGGGAAACAGTTACATTGTTTTTGACGTTTTGTTATCACGTCCGCGTGGTTTTACCTGAAGCTGCAGATGTGTTAGCTTACTGAATACGTTAAATAATGCAGACATTGCATTTCCTAAAGGTTTCCTACGTTCCTCATTCGCCGATTTGGCTGAAGGAGTAACGAACAAAGCTGTGCTTTCTTGGGTAGATATACGTCTTTCTGTAAAAGGTCAGGTGTTCTGGCGTTTATGATCCAAATGGTTCTGAGCTCTGTGGGACTTAACTTCTGAGGTCATCAGTCCCCTAGAACTTAGAACTACTTAAACGTAAGGAACCTAAGGACATCACACACATTCATGCCCGAGGCAGGATTCGAACCTGCGGCCGCAGCGGTCGCGCGGCTCGAGACTGTAGCGCCTAGAACCGCTTGGCCACTCCGGCCGGCTCTGGCGTTTACTAGCAATTTTTTGTTATCAGAGAAAAATGATATTATTCAGTAATTATCTGTGATTAGAAGAGAATCGTAAATAAAGTGTGCTGTAATGATCTGCGTCGTACATCCCAGGTTCCTTAGCAAACTAAATAGCGACAAACGTCGTGTCATTTTTTAGTTATTGCCGACTGATACTGTGGCACTATTGACACTATATTATAAATCAGTATTCTCACTCATCCGCTATCATATTCAGAAGTGTCGCTTGCTGGCCGCTAGGGGTATTGCTATCGCTGTGATAACAAAAACGAGTCGTATTGTCGGAACTGTTACGACTGCCTCCGCGCGTGCGTTCGTCGTCAGACAGATGGCGTAGCTGTCTCTCTCCCTACCGATCAGGATACCTGCGCTACTGGTCACCGAAATTAGTGCGTTCACGTCTGCGCAGTTGTTGTCAGGCTGTCACAAGTAGGAGGCTTCTGTCACAGCCTCAGCAGTGTGTTCGCCACACCTGAAGACGTCGGTCACTTGCAGCGACGAACTATTGTGGACATTTCACAACGACATGCGACGTCTCGCGCGACAGCAATATGTAGAAGAATAACCTAATCTGCAGATTCGCTAGGAAGATCTGCATCTGCACTGAGCAACAAGGGAACTTTTCTTTTTGTTAGTGCTCGCTGCCGGACAGCGGGCAGGGAGACAGGTGCCGGGCTGCCGGGAGAGCCGGGCAGGCAGGCGCGGTGATTCAGTGTCCGGTAGTCGGGCGGCCGCCGCCCAGCGGTGGCGCCGAGTGAGCGGCCGCTCGTTAATTGTAATCACGGCCGGGGCAGCGGCTGTGGCACGGGCTGGGCCCGGCCGGCGCGGCGCGGCGCGGAGGCGCATCCATCACGGCGCGTCGCTGCCCGGCCGCCGCCGCCGCCGGGTGACGGGATGCCTCCACCTCTCCTTCTGTTACGTACTTGTTAGGCGGCGACTCCCTCGCCAGCGACATTTATGAAACGGGTCTCGGACGCTAAGGAACCATTACTCCGCACCTGAAAGACTACCTCTACTTGCCCCGCGGCGTGGTTTCACATTACAGTCAATGGAAAGGGAAAAGTGGAACGCTTCATATGAATGTTCCACTGCTCGGGCTGTCGGAACATCAGACGCATCTCTGAGTGGACGAAAATGGCGTAGTTACGCTGCTTGGAACGGTAATAACGACATTCCACGTTGGGTACGTTCACATTTTCATTATGGTCAGTAACCCCGTCTGCCCGTTTATCACTCTAAAGAGAAATCGACATTGTAAATACTAGGTGTGACGCGACAACTCTTATTGTTCCTTTTAATTTTACCCTTAAACACTTTGACAGCGAAACAGACGAACCGTACTACACGTCACTGTTCTGCCGACGTCATTTTTCTTCCAGTTAGAGATAACCTCGCACTGTATGGATGAACTAACACTAAACAGGTCGTGCGATGTTTGCAGGCCGGCCGAAGTGGCCGTGCGGTTAAAGGCGCTGCAGTCTGGAACCGCAAGACCGCTACGGTCGCAGGTTCGAATCCTGCCTCGGGCATGGATGTTTGTGATGTCCTTAGGTTAGTTAGGTTTAACTAGTTCTAAGTTCTAGGGGACTAATGACCTCAGCAGTTGAGTCCCATAGTGCTCAGAGCCATTTGAACCATTTGATGTTTGCAGCTGGTAAAAGCCGCGATCAGAATAGTTTTTGGCCGGCCGCTGTGGGTGAGCGGTTCTAGGCGCTTCAGTCCGGAATCGCGTTGCTGCTGCGGTCGCAGGTTCGAATCCTGCCTCGGGCATGGATGTGTGTGAGTCCTTAGGTTAGTTAGGTTTAAAAAAATGGCTCTGAGCACTATGGGACTTAACATCTATGGTCATCAGTCCCCTAGAACTTAGAACTACTTAAACCTAACTAACCTAAGGACATCACACAACACCCAGCCATCACGAGGCAGAGAAAATCCCTGACCCCGCCGGGAATCGAACCCGGGAACCCGGGCGTGGGAAGCGAGAACGCTACCGCACGACCACGAGATGCGGGCCGTTAGGTTTAAGTAGTTCCAAGTCTAAAGGACTAATGACCTCAGATGTTAGGTGCCATATTGCTTAGAGCCATTTGAACCATTTGAACACGGGGTGGCCGAACGGTTCTAGGCACTACAGTCTGGAACCGCGCGACCGCTACGCTCGCAGGTTCGAATCCTGCCTCGGGCATGGATGTCTGAGATGTCGTTAGGTTAGTTAGGTTTAAGTAGTTCTAAGTTCTAGGGGTCTGATGACCACAGCAGTTAAGTCCCATAGTGCTCAGAGCCATTTGAACCATTTTGAACCATTTGAACACTTTTCATACTAGGCACACTCGATACATTTGTCTACATTCGTTTACTCAAATTAAAAGAGTGTAGCTCAAGAAAATTCTGTGAAAAATACCTCTTCACACATTGCACAAGAAGTAGTAAGACATATTTTTTGAAATACAATAAATCGGAAAAAGCGTCGTGATGATGGAAGTGGTTTTTGCTGCATGTGTCAGCGACATCGTCAAACTGCACCACCGGCGGCGCCCTGCTCCTCTGGCTTACACTGTTAACGGCGCCGCAGGCAACTGACGCGCCTGACCCGGTTCGACTCACGTGGTGCCGTCGACTCGTATTTTGATATGTTCGGTGTTGTCCTATCTTCACATTGTTGCCTCCTCGCCCGGTTTCAATTTTGAAATCGGCGAGGGATGGAGTGAGCAGCGAGCGCTAGGACGGTGGCCGCTGTGCGTGTTTGCGGCCGCGAGTCTGTAGTGTGCCGAGAGTCGGAGGTGGAAGCTCGCTGGCTGTCCGGGCCGAGTTGACGTTTGTTGGCCGCCTTGTGCTGGAGGACGGGCAGTTCTGCACGACTGGGCGGGGACTGTTAACTCGAAGTGGTATGCTGTCATTAACGGCGGACGTAAAGCTGTAACTCGGGATATTGACTGAGTGTTTACAGCCCCAACAGCTTGCCGGTGTTGTATTGGTGCTAGCTCCCGCCTTTCGCACTTCTAACTGTTCGAAATCAATTATCAATTAAGCTCCCTAGTTATCTGCTTTGCGCCAGGCATGCCGCTTTGGTGATCCGGTACTGGCTCAACTTCTGTGTTAATGCTAAGTCACTTTTGTAAAGTTTGACTTCCAAGTTATTACCGGTTATCAAAACCGTGGGCTGTACCCTATATTACTTAAGAAGAATATTTTATATTATAGGCTAGGCTATTTTTAGTTGAACTGTGGTCAGAAAGCCGGCCGCCGTGGCCGAGCGGTTCTAGGCGCTTCAGTCTGTCGCCGCGCGGCTGCTACGGTCCCAGGTTGGAATCCTGCCTCGGTTCGTGGATGTGTGTGATGTCTTTAGGTTCGTTAGGTTTAAGTAGTTCTAAGTCTAGGGGACTGATGACCTCAGATGTTAAGTCCCATAGTGCTTAGAGCCATCTGAACTATCTGTGATCAAAAATTTGTTTAATCACTGAGCCGTACGGTTGCTTTTCCTCACTTTCTCCCAGGAGCTATAAATTGTTTCTACTGCCTAAAAGTTACTTCTGTATATTTATTGTTATTCTCATTGATAATTTGAAAACAAGTGTAAGCACGTTAGGATTTACTTATAAACACAGCCGTTCAAAACAGTTTTCTCCTCATTTGCGGAGATGTACACATACACATATGTGTATATTTGCCGGTGGTATTATTGCTAGTAAATGCTTGTAGGCTACCCCTTACGTATGTGCAAGTTATGTTGTGTCACTTGTTTATATGTTCATATGTGCGGTGAATCATCTTTATTATCATTGGCATAGAAACTAACAGGTGAAGTGTGTACGTTATAGAACTCAACTGTAATTTGTTTTGTGGCTGTTATGGCTCGGAGTTTGTGTTGGAGTCGTAGTTCGTCTCTCGGTTTTCCCACGCCGGCAGGCCCATTGCGTGGGTGTGGCCCGGTGGTTACACTGCACGGTGCGGCTCTCTCGTCTACGCTGGTTGACCGTTGAATGAACGCTTGAGGACGCACCATTATGCACAGCCTTATTAAGTTACGTCATTCACGTATTGCTTTTTTATTGTAGTCTTAAGGCTTTCCTTGAGTATTAACGGCTTTAGCTACTGTAATTTTGTGTACCTGTCAGTGTAAAGGGTTCTGAATTTCAGATCGTCCTTTTTGTCTTGGCCGTCCCAGGACGTACTGCGTTTCCAAAGTAAACTAAACTCTCTTGATAATCTCGATAAGTTGTAACCCTCCAGGATTTGTGAAGTGCTTTTGGAGTATTATACACTCCTGGAAATTGAAATAAGAACACCGTGAATTCATTGTCCCAGGAAGGGGAAACTTTATTGACACATTCCTGGGGTCAGATACATCACATGATCACACTGACAGACCCACAGGCACATAGACACAGGCAACAGAGCATGCACAATGTCGGCACTAGTACAGTGTATATCCACCTTTCGCAGCAATGCAGGCTGCTATTCTCCCATGGAGACGATCGTAGAGATGCTGGATGTAGTCCTGTGGAACGGCTTGCCATGCCATTTCCACCTGGCGCCTCAGTTGGACCAGCGTTCGTGCTGGACGTGCAGACCGCGTGAGACGACGCTTCATCCAGTCCCAAACATGCTCAATGGGGGACAGATCCGGAGATCTTGCTGGCCAGGGTAGTTGACTTACACCTTCTAGAGCACGTTGGGTGGCACGGGATACATGCGGACGTGCATTGTCCTGTTGGAACAGCAAGTTCCCTTGCCGGTCTAGGAATGGTAGAACGATGGGTTCGATGACGGTTTGGATGTACCGTGCACTATTCAGTGTCCCCTCGACGATCACCAGTGGTGTACGGCCAGTGTAGGAGATCGCTCCCCACACCATGATGCCGGGTGTTGGCCCTGTGTGCCTCGGTCGTATGCAGTCCTGATTGTGGCGCTCACCTGCACGGCGCCAAACACGCATACGACCATCATTGGCACCAAGGCAAAAGCGACTCTCATCGCTGAAGACGACACGTCTCCATTCGTCCCTCCATTCACGCCTGTCGCGACACCACTGGAGGCGGGCTGCACGATGTTGGGGCGTGAGCGGAAGACGGCCTAACGGTGTGCGGGACCGTACCCCAGCTTCATGGAGACGGTTGCGAATGGTCCTCGCCGATACCCCAGGAGCAACAGTGTCCCTAATTTGCTGGGAAGTGGCGGTGCGGTCCCCTACGGCACTGCGTAGGATCCTACGGTCTTGGCGTGCATCCGTGCGTCGCTGCGGTCCGGTCCCAGGTCGACGGGCACGTGCACCTTCCGCCGACCACTGGCGACAACATCGATGTACTGTGGAGACCTCACGCCCCACGTGTTGAGCAATTCGGCGGTACGTCCACCCGGCCTCCCGCATGCCCACTATACGCCCTCGCTCAAAGTCCGTCAACTGCACATACGGTTCACGTCCACGCTGTCGCGGCATGCTACCAGTGTTAAAGACTGCGATGGAGCTCCGTATGCCACGGCAAACTGGCTGACACTGACGGCGGCGGTGCACAAATGCTGCGCAGCTAGCGCCATTCGACGGCCAACACCGCGGTTCCTGGTGTGTCCGCTGTGCCGTGCGTGTGATCATTGCTTGTACAGCCCTCTCGCAGTGTCCGGAGCAAGTATGGTGGGTCTGACACACCGGTGTCAATGTGTTCTTTTTTCCATTTCCAGGAGTGTATTCTCAAATCGCTCACACAGTTTTCAGGTTAGAATTCTACCACTGTCGAAAATTGCAACCTGAATCGTTTCGTGACTAGGTGTCTTAAGGGTTTGAGACGTTCTTACGGTTTTATTTGTGGAAATGAAAAATGTAAACAGTCGTATGGTGATTCCATAAGCATGGACAGGCTTATTCGTTACGGGCCTGAGAAAGATTTGCATAAGCATCCGTCTTTGGACGAATTTCTCACAGTTACGCAAAGTTTCAAATTCTCAATAGAGACTGAAAAGCAGAGGCAAGTTTCGAATATGTTGGATTGTTCCCGGCTACAAGAGACAAAAAAACTGGCTCGGACGGTGACGGAGCACACTACAGTTATGAAACAGAAACTGGGAGATAAAACAGCGGTGTTCACGAAAGTGCGCTTTCCTGATGCAAAATAGATAAATAACTTCTGCATAGCGTCGTTCAGATGCCGAATCTTCTTCATGTGATTCTAACCACACTTGAGCGCCGCGTACTCTTCGAGCTCCACTTCTTTCTTGTCCCGAGTGTTCTGTGCGGCACTCCCGCCGTCAGAGTGCTAATTAAACACTTCTAACTTTGCTTCTGCGGTGAGCTGCGTATTCATATTAGAAGTATTCCTAGTTCTCGTGCTTCTCTCAAGGCAATGAAGCTGCATAGTGTTACAGCCCATAAAATTCAAACTTCAGCAATTCACTGATACGGGCAATCCACGAAAGCTATTAATAGATTAACGATTCTTAAAGAGAACAATAATATTTCTAGTGGACGCGACAGCTTCTGCATCACTTATCGGTAGGGATAGTTACACTGAAAGAACGAAAAAAAACCGATTTACCACGAAGAAATTATCCGAATGCGACGGAAATCGGTAGATGTGATGTACATGTAGAGATAAACCAATGATCACAGTTTCAGAAAAATTGGATGATTTATTCGAGAGAAAGCCCTTCACAAACTGAGCAAGTCAATAACATGTTGGTCCGCCTCTGGCCATCATGCAAGCAGTTATTCGGCTTGACACTAACTGGCAGAGTTTTTGGATGTCCTCCTGAGGGATATCGTGCCAAATTGAACCCAATTGACGTGTTAGATCGTAAAAAATCCCAAGGTGGTTGGAGGCCCTGTCTATAATGCTCCAAACGTTCTCAAGTGGGGAGAGATCCAGTGACCTTGCTGAACAAGACAGTGTTTGGTAAGCACGAATACAAGCAGTAGAAACTCTCACTGCCAAAATTAATGCGATCTAAAGAAATACCACTTTTTCCAACACCCTGTCGGATATCTAGGTTTCATAATTATCAAAAAGTGTATTCTTCCGAAGCAATAATGTGTACACGCCATTAATTGCAATCTTCCCTGTCTGAAGGAATTACGATCCTTCATGGGAAAAGTAAAGTAGGTGCATTGGCAATGTAATATAATTCCTAAGCCATGTAAATCCTCTTCAGAAGAAGGGTACAAAGGTTCTATGGTGACTAGACAGCAACAAACAGTTCTGGATTCTCAAAAAAAAACTGGTACTGTATGCATCTTGTCTAGTACTATAGTTCCAAGGGAAACCACGATAATAGGTACTAAAACGTGTCAGTGTGCCATTGGGGCAGTTCTGTCACACAGTGAAAATGACAGTGCCGAACACAATTCTATAATGAATTAATATCCGACAGTTACTTGGCACAGAAACTGAATCTCATCAGATAGTGGTTCTCTCCACCCTCTGCCAACAATTGTATTGGCCAACAATAAAGAAGGAGACTGAGCACCTCCTGGTCCAGTCATGTTCGGATTCAGCTCCTCAACAAATTTCTTCCCAAAAATTTGTTTTCCATAACCTCAACCATCTGGTCATTAGGACTGGGTTCAAATCAGTTTCACAGACCCCTTTTTGAATTCACTCTACTTTGAAGTAGTGGTGTCATTTTCAAAATGCCCATATGTGATAAACATGCATGCTATAATGGCTGAGGCCACACCAAAGACACTGATTCAAATGGTATCCATGGAAGGTCTATCAGTGGCAACAGTAATGAAAAACTGTTATCAATTCATGTCCGCCTCCTCCATAGAGTTTTATGAACAAATGTCATCTGGCACCTGCTTAGTCAACCCTTCCACCCGCAATCCAACAGGAAGGCAGAGCAGATGGTCTGCGCCCTTAAAGAAAAAATGAAGACTGTCATCCAGTTGACATCCACAGAAAATACTTTTAAGAAAAGCACCTACAGGTAGACACAGATCACTGGAATGAGCCCAGTAGAACGCCTGAATGGCAGACGGAAGTGGATTCCCTTTCACCTACTTAAGTTGCAGAAGTCAAGGAAAGCCAAGCCGTCATTGAAACACATCCATTACAATGTGGTCGCCAACATTCGGCTGGCATCGTGCGTGGGCGCTCACAACACCATCTCTACTTTGTGGATGTTAATGGCCGCCAATGGCAGCATTATCAAAACCTCTGCAGCACGGACTGCAACATTACGGACCTCCCAGTCCGTACAATCTCAGACCCAGACTGCACATGCATTGTCCACCGCAAACACCGCTACCCCTCCTTAGCAGCGGTGGCAGCGGCTCAACCTGGTAACTGCCATTATTCCGCAGGGGCCATGGAATGACTAGCCACACCGCGGCTCCGTCGATCAGCTTAACTGACCATGGTGCCCTCACACCACCACTTCTAGCTCCATTATCGACATACTGGGTGGCGCATTTATCTGTAACCCCTCTGCGCCCTGCATCGCCTGCAAAGGACATTGAGATGGCGTGACCCTAACCCACGACATAAGGGGTGGTACCCCATCCTCCAGATAAGACCTGACGAAAGTTTGTCTGATTCCACCCCCACATGCCGTCTCAGGAGGGGAGGAATCGTGTATTCGACAACGATGACGACTCAGGCGGCAAGGTTTTCCCGATTGCGCCAACGGCGGCGGCCCGCTTCACTCGCTTTATAGTAATACCAGTATTCAGGCAGCGGACACACCACTGTCTCCACGTAGGGTCGGGTTGACGGAGGAGATAGAGAAGATCCAAAGAAGAGAGGCGCGTTTCGTCACAGGGTTATTTGGTAACCGTGATATCGTTACGGAGATGTTTAGCAAACTCAAGTGGCAGACTCTGCAAGAGAGGCGCTCTGCATCGCAGTGTAGCTTGCTCGCCAGGTTTCGAGAGGGTGCTTTTCTGGATGAGGTATCGAATATATTGCTTCCCCCTACTTATACCTCCCGAGGAGATCACGAATGTAAAATTAGAGAGATTCGAGCGCGCACGGAGGCTTTCAGACAGTCGTTCTTCCCGCGAACCGTACGCGACTGGAACAGAAAAGGGAGGTAATGACAGTGGCACGTAAAGTGCCCTCCGCCACACACCGTTGGGTGGCTTGCGGAGTATAAATGTAGATGTAAATGTAGGGTCACGTGTTACGAACCAATGTCACTGGACATTGTAACTAGGTACACATAGCAGAGTATTTCGCCTGCTGTTTATCGACGACACCTGGACTTGATTCTGTGGATTGGGCATGTGCTTCTTTGTGTAAACTGTTGTTAAGCTTTGTCTTCAGTAAACATGAAGTGCACCGGGTGACAACATTATATCTGTTTCTGGTATGGAGAATGTGAGAAGGAATAAGTCAAATGGTTCAAATGGCTCTGAGCAATATGGACTTAACTGCTGAGGTCATCAGTCCCCCAGAACCTAGAACTACTTAAACCTAACTAACCTAAGGACATCACACACCCATGCCCGAGGCAGGATTCGAACCTACGACCGTAGCGGTCGCGCAGTTCCAGACTGTAGTGCCTAGAACCGCTCGGCCACTCCGGCCGGCAGGAATAAGTCAGAACTGTATCTACACGCTGCCTGTTCCCCAGACAGTAAGAAGTCCCCCAGTCTATTCTGATGGCCAGGTCATCAGTACATAGCATCCCCACATTTCATTCCTCTGCTGATGCTGCACCATGACTTATGACTTCAGAAAACTTCTATCCACTGTTCACCACGTTAATGACAGCGTTGTCTGCAGTTCTCTAAACAACATGGAGCTTCCTGGCGTCTGACTGATGGGTCATCCCTTTACGTGAGCTGCAACGACCGAGCGAGTTGGAGTGTGTCAGGCATGGGATTTGTATTCGCGTTCAGTGGCATTCAAACCCCAGTCCAGATATCTAGTGTTAAAATTTACGTCGTTAATCGTCAGAACAATTAAAGCTATTGCCACGATAATTTTTCTCCATCTTTGTCAGTTCTGAGCTCCCACTCGTTTTCTAATGGTCTCGTTATCTGTGGGATATTGAGCTGTAATAGCCCTGAATATTAAGAATATCTGCCGACTACTTTGAACAGTATCTTTAGAGTTTGGTCGTTTCTACCTCAAACCCAGGTAACAGGTTCAAGAAAGGAAAAGATCAAATATCAACACGTGGAATGGAGACCCATCAGATAGTTCGTCGTTTTCACCAAATTAACATTTATTTAAGAAAAACATACTGATAAATTAAATTCCAGATTAATAGAAAAATGAAAACCATCAGAATTATAGTGACATATAAAGTGACATACTACTGAAATGTACTAATATAAGCAAAAGGAAACAGTATTCAATAAACACAAAGCATCTGAGTTAGATAGTAAGAATGAGATTTGAATCGTTCAGTAAAGGAAAATTACATGTACCAAATACAGAGCAAATTCTATTTTATGAAGAACAATTAGTAGAGAATTTGAACACTCTTCTTTTATGAACAGTAAGAGCGTCAACAGCTTTATTATAATTTACAAAAGTTCATGAGTTAATCCCGCTAAACTCCAGAGCATACAACCCTGGCAGCAGTCGCTCTACGCAGGTATAGCTCCAAGGGACAAGACAACTACTCAACTTCTGCTAGGTATTACAGACGACGCGGCAAAGCGCTCCCGTGGCTATAACTCACACCTCGGGCGTTGGGCAGGATGCCGCCAATGTCGCGGCCCAGAAGTCACGACTACAAACACTAAGGTAGACTCGCGTGTTTCGCAATCTACTGAACATAATACCCTCAAACAATAATAGAACATACACTAACAAATGATGAGAGTCCCTTTAGCAACATAAATACAAATCGTAACATCAGATAAAATAACTAATATATATATATATATATATATATATATATATATATATATATATATATATATATGCGCCTTCATAAGGTTTTCTAATCAGACCAGGGAAACTAGCTAAGACTGATAGAGATAATTAGAATGGATTTTCTCGTACACAATAAATACACACGCCTCTGTCTACGTAAGATGATAAGCGAGTACATGTAACTGCCAAGATGTAGGTACAAACAGAGCCGTTGCAGTTAAATCCCCCGAGGCATGAATAAGTTTTGCTAAAACGCCTTAAGAAACACTAGTTACGGTGAGCTTAAGCAAAGCAGAAAATTTCACTCAGTGGTAGCCCTACGCAATTATGACAAAAACACATCAACGTAGGTTAGAATAAATACACTTTACTAAATCACAATTAGATTTCAGATTCAAACCCAGTACCTGACACAGTACCATGACATTGTCACCGGGTACAGTGCCACTCACCGGTGTTACCACTTCAGTTCATAACATCGCACCCCAAGCGGGTGCACACAAGTGGTTAACCAATTAACAGAATCATGTGGCTTCAAAGAAGACGCACTAAGAACTTTTGGCCACTGTCAAGCCAAGTCACACTGCAGAACAAACAAATACATATTATTCACTGAACAAGACACAATAATATTGCGCCAGTTTTCCTTTTAAACAATAAAACCACAGGGTCGGAATATCAATAGTCAGTATGGTACGGTGCACTATCCCCACCGTCAATTATCTTTTTAACTCCTCTTATAATAACAGAAGGAGGCAGATCCAGAACATGACGTTCGTCACCCTCTTTAGCGGCTGCCCAACATTCGACAATTCGCTTGGCGATCCGACTGGGTACATGCGTTATCAAACCCAAATCGGCTCAACTAAACCCTGCCGCCAGGCACTGCTCCAGTCCTCCACCTTCCGCGACCTGCCGTTCACAGCTCACTGCCTCCGCGCCGAGGCTCCACACCTCAACCAGGAAAACCAAAGACCAGTCACAAGGGATGTGACTATCGATACCGGTGCCAGAGGTAGTTAGGCCAGCAGAGCCGCCACGGCTCGCTACCAGTTAATTTCTTAAAGCTACCAGAACGATGACTGGATTTCTTGACTTTCTCACATCATAGTAAAGACAGTTAACGGCCTAGGTACAGGTAGTTTGAATGAAATCTTCCTGACAGAGAACACCTCTCACCCCCACCCCCCTAGTTTTTGTGTTCCTCCAATCACGCTCTGTTTACCAGTTCTCTCTGTTTCTTAACAGGAGTAATATCTGTGAAAGTAATGGACTGGATCTGTATGCACGCACCATGGACTGCATTGTCTGACGTCACACAGGACTTGTTGGATGTGTGCAGCCCAGTTACTTTACCTTCCTCCAGTAAATTGCTTTACTCTGTAGATATTGTTGTTGGGAGAATGGACTTAAAGATTAATAAACAGAATAAAAGGATAAGAATAGAAACTAGGGATTAAAGACTGATGAGTAACATAATTTGTGTCCCGAAATCAGGACTTTTGTAGAACTGTCGTTGTAAGGGCTTATTTGACAGACAGGAAATAGTGAACTACTCCGAGACCACGCATTAGGTTTTTGAACGTTGATTAGGTACACCAGTCAGACTTGCAAGAGGGCTTACACTACCGTTCCGGTATTTGTCCATGTCAGAAACAAGTTGCATGCACAGTTATAATACAACATATGGCTCAGACATAAATAATGCATGTGAGTACTTTCCCTCCCTACCTCCTCCCACAGTCCCTATTTTCATTAAGATAGTGGATAGGTGACTTGCCGAGTTGCAGATATAAAATTTAAATCCTAAATCTATATCTGATAGTCATATGCGAACACCGAACAAGCGGCAATACAACGACGTAGAAGAAAAAAAAAAAAAAAAAAAAAAAAACCAGAATAAGTTATCCAATGGAACCGGAAAAGTGCGGATGTCCAGTCTTGTTAACAACTGTCAAATACACACATCAAGAAAAGTTTTCCACCAACTCGGTTCCGAGAGTTCCGGAACCTGTACAGAAAATTGGAATAGAGAATAACATAAACATCATTTCCGTCCTTTTTATTGCTCATGAAAACTACACATTGCATGTTGTACCGCCATACAGCGCTACCTTCATAGGTGGTAGTCCAGATAGTTGCACTCACTGGTAGCTCTAATACCCAGTAGCACGTCCTCTTGCATTGATGCATGCCTGTATACGTCGTGGCATACTATCCACAAGATCATCAAGGCACTGTTGCTCCAGATTGGCCCACCCGTCAACGGCGATTCGGCGTAGATCCCTCAGAGTTGTTAGTGGGTCACGTCGTCCATAAACAGCCCTTTTCAATATATCCGATATGTTCGATAGGGATCATGTCTTGAGAACATGCTGGCCACTCTAGTCAAGCGATGTCGTTTTCTGAAAGAAGTCATTCACAAGATGTGGACGATGGGGGTGCGAATTGTCGTCCATGAAGACGATTGCCTCGCCAATATGCTGCTGATGTGGTTGCACTATCGTTCGGAGGACGGCATTCAAGTATCGTACAGGCGTTACGGCATCTTCCATGACCACCAGTGGCGTACGTCTGCCCCACATAATCTCACCCCAAAACAGCGGGGAACCTCCACCTTGCTGCACGCGCTGAACAGTGTGTCCAAGGCGTTCAGCCTGACCGGGTTGCCTCCAAACATGTCTCCGACGATTGTCTGGTTGAAGGCATATGCGACGCTCGTGGGTGAAGAGAACGTGATATCAGTCCTGAGCGGTCCACTCTTCATGTTGTTGGGCCCATCTGCACTGCACTGCATGGTGTCATCCTTGCAGAGATGGACCTCGCCATGGACGTCGGGAGTGAAGTTGTCCTGAGGCTGTACGAAAAGTGTTATCAACATGGTGGCGTTACTGTCAGGGTTCCTCCGAGCCATAATCCGTAGGTAGCAGTCATCCACTGCAGTAGTTGCCCTTGGGCGGCCTGAGCGAGGCATGCCATCGACAGTTCCTGTCTCTTTGCATCTCCTCCATGTCCGAACCACATCGCTTTGCTTCACTCCGAGACGCCTGGACACTTCCGTTATTGAGAGCCCTTCCTTGCACTAAGTGACAATGCGGACGCGATCGAACCGCGGTATTGACCGTCTAGGCATGTTTGAACTACTGACAACACGAGCTGTGTACCTCCTTCCTGGTGGAATAACTAGAACTGATCGACTGTCGGACCCCCTCCGTCTAATGAGCGCTGCTCATGCATGGTTGTTTACATCTTTGGCCGGGTTTAGCGAGGTCTCTGAACAGTCAAAGGGACTATGTCTGTGATACAATATCCACAGTCAACGTCTACTTTCAGGAGTAGGTGATGCAAAACCTTTTTTGATGTGTGTATTTCAAATGAATTTTTAAACTGAATATGAGGAAACATCTCACAGTAGATCAGTTGTTAGCGATTCATGTCAGAATCGATTATGCATTTACGCTCAATCACACACTCGCATACCTACATGTCTGCTGTATGTCATCACTGACAGGAAATAACGTTGCAAATGGTTAATCAAAGCACTCGTAATAGACTGTATAGCGCGTGGGATAGATCGTAAAAGGTAAGAAATGAGACTAATACACTAGAGGAACAGCAGGCAATTTGCCCCATTTCCGGCCCATATCCGCCGTGTTTATTGGAAATAGCTTGACCACCACAGGATATCATTTCATCAGCTAGCACCAGAATCATCAAGTTAATTTACTCCTATTGGTAGGACACTGTAATTAGTTTTTTTTTTCTTTTTTTTAAGAGTTGATCGGTTCAGTGGTATAAACGTCAGATTCGCGATGACATGATAAATCGTCTTCAGCGACAAAATTTTTAAGTAACATCCACCAGCTACTAGACGTATTCGGCAAACCTATACATCTAAAATGAATTATTATGGTCACTAAATGTGCAAAAAGAGCATTTACAGTCACTGGCAATTAAACGAAAGATACTTTGCATCGGCACAGGAGACGGTCGAAGGGGGATTGGAACAGCTGTACCGTCTATCATCTTACTTATTTAATATGCTCATCGAGGAGGCAATAACAAAAATGAAAGAAAAGAGAACTGAAATAAAAATTGATAGTAGGCATATTCACTGCATCAGATTTGCCAATGACCTCTCAGAGAAATAAAATGTTTATCTTAAATCTCGAAATAACAAAACTAAAAGTAAATACTAAAAAGACGAAAGTCGTGGTTATAGAAGAGAAAGGAGACGGAGGTAAGACTTTCGAACAAACAGGCAGTGAGCAACTCGATAGACAACTGAATTTCACTATCTGGGTACCACTGTGAGGGAAAATAATAGATTTCTCAAGGAAATCAACAGAAGAATAGAGTGCCTTCCAAAATAAGAAGAGCGTTTGGCTGAACAAGCACATAAGCGTCAAAACAAAGAAAAGATTTTTAAAGACATCTGTATGAGTGCCTTGACGTACAGATGAGAAATCTGGATGTTAGCAAAGAAGGAGGAAGCGCGCCCCGAAGCTGGGGAAATGTGGTCCTGGAGGGGAATTACAAGAACTATCTGGACTGGCAGAAAAACGAATGAGACGGTTCTACAACAAATTGGAGATCTGAAAGAACCACTGCAAGTGACAGGCCAGCGGAAAACTCACTAACACTTAGTTAGACGTGTTTCTTTTTTTACAAAATATCTCCGAAGGAAGAATCGTAGGGAAGAAAACGAGGGGTGACCGAGAACATCCTGCTTAAAAAATATTATCAGTGAGATGGGATTTTCTTAATACGTGGAGGTGAAGAGGACTGTTGAAGAGAGGAAGCTGTGACTGCAGAGACAAGGCTTAGTCTTCTGAAAGAAGAAGGTATCAGCATAAAACAAACAGAACTTCTCAAACCACTAAGGAGTTGTTTTCCACTTTTGACTCACTGCATGATGAGGATTTTATCAAACTTTATTAGTTCAGACGCAGTGGACGAGCTAACTGCTGGAGAGCAAAACTGGCATAGACCGTGAGCAGCATTACAGGAAAGTGTTTTGGACGGGAACGAATGTCTGTGTTGACTTAAGTGGTTTCTTCCTTGGATCGCACCACCACCACATAGCAATTACATAAATTTGCCATCAGTCCCTTTTCTTTGTTATCCATAGTCGCTGCTACGATCAGGATTGAATGTTGAATATCAAGTCAGCAGAGCGACAGGTGGTTACTCAGTACCGTGAAGAACACCGATCATGTCTCGAGAAGGCGTTGTATAGCAGAATTACGATGCGAAGTAACTTGAAAGAGACCACATGAGAACAATTCCTTATCGAGTGGCATCGCGTTACTCTTCACCTGCCACAGAGGACTATCGGGTATGTGTGTGCTTGTTCTGTGGGATGTGGACACAGCTTATCAATCCTCCAGAGGTACAGAGTAACATTTCTCCTAGCAGCATGGTGTGGTGAGCAGAGCTTCTTTGCTGATGCTTCATTGAGGTAACCCCAGAGACATGGCCCTTTCGTCCGGCACTCGTGGCGTCGCGAGAAGTCTCACTCCCGACCACGGCCAGAATCCATTCGTCTGTTAGCGACGTGACGAGCGTGACGGAAATTACGCGACAAACTCCCGCAGATTTACTCGAAAACGGTTCTTGATGGACCTGGGTTAATGCCCTCTACTGCTACACCATGAGGTCACCAGACTTGATATGAACCTCGAGACCTGGTTAAAACTGACCCATCACCTCCAGGTTTGACAAGCAGCCCGCTGCCACTGGATACTGAAAGCTCGCTCTAGCACCGACAATAGACAAGTAGACCGAAACCACCAAAGCAGTTAGGAATGTCATGTTATAGGCAGTATTCTCGATCTCCCCTAACAAGGATTTAGATGTGTTTGAAAGCCAAGTGACACCAAATTTCGATCTTCAGTATTTCGACAGCCATTTGGGATGTGGACTAGGTGGCCTGGGGGGAGGGGGAGGGGGAGGAGGGGGTGTAGGGGGCGGTGCAATGCGGATTGCGGAGTGTCGACGTGGACGTAGAAGAGCGGCTTTTCCCCCACCTGGGCTCTGGGTACAGGATTTTTGGTCGTTACACAATTCTCACTAATATCTAGTAATGATTGACTACGACTCTACTAAACTGCATATTTCATGTTACCGATCGCAAGATGAAATACTGTGACTATAGCTCTCACTTTGTATCTTGGATTTTTTGTTGACATGCTGTTCACGGGAAATTATACCTATTTCTTGCTGGTGGGTCGGCTTTGGCGCTGGTCTACAGTCAATATGTATGCTAACCTTTACAGAACAGTACCAAAATAGAGCCTTAAGTCTTTTCCCTGGACTTCCTCGTAATGTCCGTATCGAGCTGCAGTAAGAGTCAGATCCAATACCTTGATTTGCGGATTCCCAATACAACATAAACAAGGCAGCAGTATTTGTGACCGTCAACAATTCCCAATACTCTTGCGAAAAAGCAGAATCATGAAAATAATGCAATAAATCCAATAAGATCACTGATGGTGAAGTTTTGCAATCAGACAAAATGTTGTAGATAGCATCTACAAGTTACTCTGATTCGAGGAGTATCTTTTATTGTTTATCTTTGCTGATACTCAGCAGTTTTTTCTCAGTCGTTCCGACTTTCTTTTCCTTGTCGGATATTTAATGATCAGGCTCACAGTAAAGTTATGGAAATATTTACATCATAACTCGTTGCATAATGTGGGTTTTGATGCAGTCCGCGTTGGATTTGGTGCGGAAGAGTAACACCCAGGTAGACAATAAACAATAAAATAATTACACTCCTCTCCGTCCTGGACCATAAATTCATAAAACACCATATAAATAATTTGTTAATCGAAGTCTCTGACTTACTGTTCGCTTAGAATGGCCAAGTTACGATCGATATGATGGAATCAAAGTCTTCAGGAGCAATCTGCGAGACGATTGTCTCTGTACAAAATCACAGTAACGAGCAAGATACTAAAGTCCGGGAGGCCTGAGCTTCGAGAGCAAAATCTCTGCGTAATCAGGATGGTGACTGCTGGCAGCTCCACGTAGCTTTGGAAGGTGTCGATCCCGGGCTGGATGACTGGCTGCTGCTGTAACTGCTTGATACGAGCTGGGCGAGAGGGCTGGAGTGGGGGGTGCTTGCAAGCTATTTACTGCCAGGTGATGTGGCGGAGGTAGGCAGGAACGTGGTAGCTTCGCCTCCTAGGACCGATCCCACTGCCGTCTGCCCGCGAAGCGAGCGCCTGGAATAGCAGCAGTAGGTTATGAAGTTATTCTCTATAACATGATGTGTTATTGCCGTACTGACACGCATTGTTTTGCTTGCGTTCTCATGGCCTCTGCGCTTTGGCCATAGGCAACTCATGTTACGGTATTGTCATGTTGGTGGGCTATTTGCCCCGAAGTGCCCCGATATAGCAAGTACTCGTAACTGGATGTAACTTCAGATAGTTAAATCAGGAAATGACATCTACATACATTTTTCTTTGTGTGTAACGTTCAGTATGGTTATTGTTTACATATCAAAGTAATCTACCTTCGTAAGCATCAGCAAGGGAGGGAGGTGCAAGAGTTAGCACCTGTCCACTCCTGGATTTGTGGTAGACTTGTTATTAATTTCATATTTTTCACGTATTCTGCTCACAAGGAGAGCTCCCCAGCAGTGCGATCGCTTTTTGAAACTCTATACGGTGGTGTAGGTTAAGTTCCCATGTAACACACACTACAGCCATTCACCCTGGTGGACCCTCGTTTGTGAGTAATTGGCGAAAAAAAAATTCAGAATTTTGTGTGAGACTCAATAGCGTTAGAAAAGGCGCGTAAATAGTTTGTTTTCGTGGTGTAATGGACAGGATAGCGGATTTATGTTCCAAAGGTCGTGAGCTCGAATAACATCGGGCTTACAATTTTTTTTTATTTTTAAATCTTTATCGAAATGACTTTGATCATCATTTTTATTTATTTAATTGATTTAAAATTAATTTTTAATTCCATTTCTATGTCACAATTTTATTTATAATATAACTTCTTCATTTGTTCTCATTTTGCTTCCTATCATTATACCACCAATTGAAATCTTTGTTCACGTGTTTTTAATTAATTTTATCTATTAATTTCCATTTAATTTCTTTCGTTGTATCACCATGTTTTTTTGACCACGTTATTACGTGTATTTCTCATTTTGCTTGAATTTCGTTTTACTTATAAACCCATCTTTCAGTTAAATTTTCATTTGTGTCTTTTTGTCCACACAGCAATAGATATTTATGTTATATTTGTATAACGAATATCGTGCAAAAAAATTGCACACCTGGTAACAAGAATACATTTTTCACACCATTGCACTAATATAAATAGATTATTTCAACTTTTGTTTTATAATTGATGAATCAGAATATTTAAATAATTGAATATTATAATAGATAAATACAATTAAATTCATATTCACAAAAATTTAAATTGGAAAAAGAATGATATAAAGAGAAATGAAACAAATGAAAAAGTTCATACGGTGATTAAAATGCTCTGATAAAGGAATAGAAATAAAAGATTACATTTAAACCAGTTAATTGAATAAAAATGATCAAAGTCATTTCGATAAGGATTTAAAAATAAAATCATACGGCTCTTGATGAGATTCGAGTCCACAATCTCCTGCATGCGAACCTATTAGCCTGACCATTGTATCACGGAATGACATTGTATGACACGACTTTTTTTAACACTATTGAGTATCACACAAAATTCCGAATTTTCTGTTTTGGTCAACTAGTCGTAAACGAGAGCCTACCAGCTTGAATGGCTGCAGTGTTCAGATACTTGGGATCTTAACCTGCATCACCGTCTAGATAATTTCAAAAAGTCGGTCGCACTGCGGGGACTTCACCTTGACAGTCGCATGCAAGGGATAACACAATGGCTTTAGTGAATATTGCATTTCTTGGTTGTCTGGTTGCTCATGGGAAATTATACCGTGGCGGTAGTTTCGATGTTATTTTGCAGTCCTGGGGGATGTGACTCTATGCAGAACATTGCTGCAGAAAGGAACAGACACCGCCGCACTGATTCTCAGTACAAAATAAACATGGCAGCTGCGTTCGTGTCCGTCATCAGTCCTTTGTTTTCTCTGTCACTTCCTTGTATAGCTCCTAATGTGTTTCAGAAGGATTTAGCATACACCTAGCACACTATAAATATTGTTGCGCTATATCTGCCCAACACCTGTCTCGTCCCGTCGCAAGAACAGCCACTTCACTTGCACACATCTTAATCTCAACAGTCAGTTTGCATCTGATCCGTCAAGGCATGCTGAAACTTCACTCAAATTTACATGCTTGTGCTATTGTAGTAGAGTATGAAGAACATGGTCATGCTATGTTGTAGTTTCATTCACCCATAATTCATCTGCGGGCCATAATAGAGAAAAAGATACAAATTTCTGCGCCCCGCGATAGAAAAAATTGTAAAATGTCAAAGTCGAAAGTGTGTGTGAACCTTCTTGCGCTACATGATTCTTAACCTATACGGCGTGCAACCGTAGTTTCTGTAGTCCAATTGCCATGGCTACACAACATCGTGTCAGATCAAGCAGACGAAGACCATTTAGGCTGAGTACTATGCTGTTAGGAGTTTGGTCTCCTGATCACTTTGGCAGTTGCTTTAGAAGGTTTCCTTTATCTATAATCGTATTAGTAACATAAAAAATTACTTTACAGAATTAAAGAAGTGTGCTTACCTTTAGGATGTAGTAGCGATCTAGTTCCAAAAAAAAAAAAAAAAAAAAAAAGGTTGACTGGATAGCTAGCAAAACGTTTAAGATACAGTACTCTTTGTGTACTTCCGATGAAATTTATTTCTTGGGGCTCAAAGACAACTAATCAGTTGTACGAAGAACTGAACATTTTGAATCTTGCTCCCTCTTGCATAAATTTCTGCTGACGCCCATGGATGTGGAAGATTTTACCTCAGTACAGAATGTGATGGTGGGGTAACTTCGTAGCGAACTGATATGGTGCCTGTTTATAAGTTCTGCGAGGTGCCGTACTCTTAGACATAACACAAATAGTATGTCGATAATAACAGCTTCATTGTACTTTTGATGTGATATCGTAATGTCATTCACTGATATAACTTTTCAATACAAGCAATTGAGACTCATTTCTGTTTCTAAAAGTTACAGTTTACTCTTCTTTGTCAGGTGATTTCGTGTTTCAGGCTCTCTTAATTATTGTTTGAACACAGAAATCTCTGAAAGTAACTTACGTTCTAGACAAAACTTTCAACCATGCCTCCTTCCTAAGTTTTTTCGAGTTTTTCTGCCGCCAGTCTTTTTAACGAACAAGCCTCTATCATTATACCACAATATCGTAACCGTTTTCCAGCTTGGGCTCGTTGCGTAAAAGGGAAACTACGTCATGGTGATTCTTTCTCTTTCAGATAAAAGTCATAAAGCTTATATACTGCTCAAAAAGAAGTTGAGCCACTTGAATATCTGGTAACATGTGTGAGGTTAGATTCTATTGTGAAACAGAAAAAATAATAAACACAGTCTTCGAAAATGTACATCTTTGCTCATTTTGAAATCAAACTCTGCTTCTGGGTACCATATGATGCCGTGTTGCTTCACCCCGAGCATTTTAAGATGCTTGGATACTCTGTGGCATTCTGTTCACAATATGGTGGAGACTTCGCTGGTCAAACCGGTCGCAATTTTCAACAGCGGCCCTGCATGTGTCATCCAGTGTGTGTGGAGGACTCTACGGCGAGGTACAGCAAGCTTCAACTCATCATAAACGCGCTTAACCGAGTTCAGGTCAGTAGATATCTCAATTCATCCCATTCAATTGACGACACGGGTGTGGTGTGCTCTGTACCTTATTGTCTCGAAAGGCGAACCTTTCGGTGAAATGTAGAGTGTAGACTGGACAGTAGGCTGGATGGTACTGCCTCGCAGATACTACATAGTCCCTAAATTGCCCTCGGTAGCGGCGAGAGGAGCCCGACACCCGTACTTGATGCCGACCAAACCCTCCATGCTGTACCCTTGGTTCGGAATTCCTGGAACGTTTGTTGTCCACCCCCACATTCAGCAGCTGGGTACAGTCTGGATCAACACAGAGCTACCAGTCATTTCCAAAAATTCAGCGTACAGTGCTGCTGGATTCTCGGCCGGATGCCTACGAGCCTTAATTTGCAGGAGCAATTATCAGTTGGTGTTGCTGACCGCGGGTGACCACTGTGGGGCAGATGTTCAATGTTTTATGTCTCGCGGCAGCGTCTGAAAGTTCGAATGGCGCCGCTGTGGTGTACACCAGTTCGACATGTAGGTTATCAAACAGCAAAACGATTTAGAAAAAATATCTGAATGGTGCGAAAAGTGGCAGTTGACCCTAAATAACGAAAAGTGTGAGATCATCCACATGATTGCGAGAAGGAACTCGTTAAACTTCGGTTACATGATAAATCAGTCTAATGTAAAAGCCGTAAATTCAACTAAATACCTAGGTATTACAATCACGAACAACTTAAATTGGAAGGAACACACAGAAAATGTTGTGGGGAAGGCTAACCAAATACTGCGGTTTATTGGCAGGACACCTAGAAAATGTAGCAGATCTGCTAAGGAAACTGCCTACACTACGCTTGTCCGTCCTCTTTTAGAATACTGCTGCGCGGTGTGGGATCCTTACCAGGTAGGACTGACGGAGTACATCGAAAAACTTCAAAGAAAGGCAGCACGTTTTGTATTATGGTGAAATATGGGAGAGAGTGTCACAGAAATGATACAGGATTTGGGCTGGAAATCATTAAAAGAAAGGCGTTTTTCGTTGCGACGGAATCTTCTCACGAAATTCCAATCACCAACTTTCTCCTCCGAATATGAAAATATTTTATTGACACCGAGCTATATAGGGTAGAACGATCACCACGGTAAAATAAGGGAAACCAGAGATGATACGGAAAGATATAGGTGTAAATTCTTTCCGATCGCTATACGAGATTGGAATAATAGAGAATTGTAATGGTGGTTCGATGAACCCTCTGCCAGGCACTTAAACGTGATTTGCAGAGTATCCATGTATATGTAGATGTAGATGTAGATCGTACTGACAATCCTTTTCGTCGAAGAGTTACAATGCGTGCACGCTCGATGCTTGAAATGATCCTTCGAGGCGTCTTGTCAGACTGTGCAGCTCCAATGTCCCGTTATCGCTTGGAGAGACAGCACTGAGGACGCAACTTTGATTCTACTTCTACTAAGCAGGTGCTCCATGCAGCGATTTATTGGAATTGAGGCAGGGGTTTCTGATCAGCAAATACCCAAAAACACGCAAACTGTGCAAGTCATCTGGGTATTTGTAACGTCACAAAACGTGGACAACGACACTCAAGTTTCTCCTTCTTCAGGAACACACGCTAATGAGAGCAAAGAACGTGAATTTTTCGAATTAATTAATCCTTCCAACGCATAAGAATTGACTACTCGCTATGTGTTTTTTATGTTTCAAGTCCACAGGACCAGACTGTTATAGGGCGACCTCTACCCAGTGTATATCACAGATTTTCCACCAAGATGGGCATTATGCACTGTTGTTGTTGTGGTCTTCAGTCCAGAGACAGGTTTGATGCAGCTCTTCATGCTATTCTATCCTGTGCAAGCCATTTCATCTCCGCAGAAGTAGTGCAACCTACATCCTTCTGAATATGCTTAGCGTATTCATCTCTTGATCTCCCTCTACGATTTTCACGCTTCCCTCCAATACAAAATTGGTGATACCTTGATGCCTCAAAACGCGTACAGACAACCGATCCCTTCTTATAGTCAAGTTGTACCATAAACTCCTCTTCACTCCAATGCTATTCAGTACCTCATCATTAGTTACGTGATCTACCCATCTAATCTTCAGCATTCTTCAGGAGCAACACATTTCGGAAGCTTCTACTCTCTTCTTGTCTTAACTATTTATTGTCCACGTTCCACTTCCATACATGTCTACACTACATATAAATATTTTCAGAAAAAGCTTCCTGACACTTAAATCTATGTTTGATGTTAACAAATTTCTCTTCTTCAGAAACTCATTCCTTGCCATAGCCAGTCTACATTTTATATCCTCTCTACTCCTACGATCATCAGTTATTTTGGTCCTCAAATAGCAAAACTCATTTACTAGTTTAAGTGTTTCATTTCCTAATCTAATACCCTCAGCATCGCCTGATTTAATTCTATTACATTCCATTCTCCTCGTTTTGCTTTTGTTGATGTTCATCTTATATTCTCCTTTCAAGACACTGTCCATTCCGTTCAGCCGCTCTTCCAGGTCCTTTGCTGTCTCTGACAGAATTACAATGTCGTCGGCAAACCTCAATTGTTTTTATTTCTTCTCCATGGATTTTAATTCCTGCTCCAAATTTTTGTTTTGTAAAAATTGTAAATAGCATTTCGCTCCCTGGATATTACCCCTGCCACCTTCAGAATCTGAAAGAATGGTAGTATTCCAGCCAACATTATCAAAAGATTTCTCTAAGTCAACAAATGCTAGAAACGTAGGTTTGCCTTTCCTTAGCCTGTCTTCTAAGTTAAGTCGTAGGTTCAGTATTGCCTCACGTGTTCCAACACTTCTACGGAATCCAAACTGATCCTCCCCGATATCGGCTTCTACCAGTTTTTCCATTCGTCTGTAAAGAATTCGTGTGAGTATTTTGCAACCGTGACTTATTAAACTGATAGTCCGGTAATTTTCACACCTGTCAACGCCTGATTTCTTTGATATTGGAATTATTACATTTTTCTTGAAGTCTGAGTGTATTTCGCCTATCTCATACATCTTGCTCACCAGATGGAAGAGCTTTGTCATGGCTGGCTATTCCAAGGCTATCAGTAGTTCTGCTGGAACGTTGTCTACTCCCGGAGCCTTGTTTCGACTTAACGTCTTTTAGTGGTATATGAAATGTATCATACCTTCCTTTTCATCTTCATCTACGTCCTCTTCCATTTCCATAATTTTTCCCTCAAGTACATCGCTCTTATATAGATCCTCTATATACTCCTTCCACCTCTCTGCTTTCCCTTCTTTGCTCAAGACGGGTTTTCCATCTGAGCTCTTGATATTCGTTATTCAGTATCCCATCAAAAATATCCGGTCATCTCTACGTAATGGGGAATCGATCAGTAGATGTTGCAAGAGGTAGACCCGGCAGTATAAATCGAGGCGGGGAGTATCGCGTTGTCAGTAGATCAGCAGTAACCACAGAATCGGTCGGTTAAGAGAGCTCAGTGATTTCGAATGTGGGATAATCATATGGCGTCACCCGAGTAACAAATCCATTAGAGACATTACAACCTTTATGAAGTTGCCCGCGTCGACTGTTGGTGATGTGTTTGTGAAGCATAAGCTCAAAGGAACAACCACAGAAAAATCAACACGAGGCAAACGTTATGTACTGACATACAGGGACCATCGACGATCGCACAGAATAGTTGTAAAAAATCGCATTAAATCAGCAGAAGCAATCATTCGTGAATGCTGCCAACCACAATGGATGCGTGCAGGCAGTTATAAATAATGGGGTGCAATGGTCGAGCAGCTCGTCATGAGCCACGCATGTTAGATGACACATGAAGCGGTGTAAAGAGCAACGTTACTGGCTAGTGGGCGACTATTGTGTTGTTTGTTCCCTACACAATAAATGTACCCGAAAAACTTAGAAACATCCACGCATTCAGAAATCCAGTAACATTCTAGCCAGTATTTATTCATTTATTTTATTATTAAAAATTATTACTTCACTCTGCTCGATCGCAAGATGTAGGCCTACCGAGCATCGGAGTTTCGCATCGAAATTCGGCAGTTGTCGTTCTACATAATGGTGTCACAACTGGCACACTTATAACTGGGTGACAGTTCTCTGCATCGAATTTCTGAGAGTCTGTTGGGATTGAATTTTTATCATCAAATATTCGTTTCTTGGGGGCGAGTTGTTCTTTCTCTCCTCCTTGCATCTGATCATCCACTGTGTAATTATCATCTAGAATGATTTCAGGATTACGGAGAAATATGCACGTGGCCCTAAAGCATTTCCAGTTGTAGATGACTGTATTAAGAGCTCACCAAACTGCAGTCGTCTTATCTTCCTTCCTGGGTTCCTTTCATCGATTTTCAACATGCTCGGTAATACACACATCGAAAAACTTTTGTATCAACCCGGTTTCCAGACAGACGTTGACAGTGGATATTATATCACAGACACAGCCCCTTTGACTGTTCAGAGATATCACTAAACCCGCCCAAAGATGTAAACAACCAAGCATAAGCAGCGCTTTTAGACGGAGGGGATTCGACAGCCGATCAGTTCCTGTCATTCCACCAGGAAGAAGGTACAAGGCACATGTTGCCTGTAGTTCAACAATGCCTAGACGGCAAATACCGCGGTTCGATCGCGTAGGCATTGTTACTTTGTGACAGAACGGGCTCTCAACAAGAGAAGTGTCCAGAAGTCTCGGAGTGAACCAAAGCGATGTTGTTCGGACATCGAGGAGATACAGAGAGACAAGAACTGTCGTTGACATGCCTCATTCAGGCCGCCCAAGGACTAAAACTGCAGTGGATGACCGCTACTTACGGATTATAGCTCGGAGGAACCCTGAAACGAAACGCCACCGTCTTGATAAAGCTTTTTGTGCAGCCGCAGGACATCGTGTTACGATTTAGACTGTGCGCAACCTCACTGCCGAAGTCCATGGCGAGGTCCATCTTTGCAACCATGACACCTTGCTGTACAGTACAGATGGGCCCAACAACATGCCGAATGGACCGCTCAGAATTGGCATCACGTTCTCTTCACCGATGAGTATCGCATATGCCTTCAACCAGACAACTGTCGGAGACGTTTTTGGAGCCAACCCGGTCAGACTGAACGCCTTACACACACTGTTCAGCGAGTGCAGCAAGGTGGAGGAAGGTTCCCTGCTGTTTTGGGGTGGTATTGTGTGGGGCCGAACTACGCCACTGGTGGGCATGGAAGGCGTAATAGCGGTTGTACGATACGTGAATGCCATCCTCCGACCGATAGAGCAACCATATCGGCACTATATTGGCGAGGATTCATCTTCATGGACGACAATTTGCGACCCCATCGTGCACATCTTGTGAATGACTTCCTTTAGGAAAACGACATCGCTCGACTAGAGTGGCCAGCATGTTCTCCAGACATGAACCTATCGAACATGCCTGGGATAGATTGAAAAGGGCTGTTTATGGACGACGTGGTCCACCAACCACTCTGAGGGATCTACGCTGAATCACCGTTGAGGAATGGGACAATCTGTACTAACAAACAGTGCCTTGATGAACGTGTGGATAGTATGCCACGACGAATACAGGCATATATCAATGCAAGATGACGTGCTACGAGGTATTAGAGGTACCGGTATGTACAGCAGTCTGGACCACCACCTAGGAAGGTCTCGCTGTATGGCGGTACAACATACAATGCGTGGTTTTCATGAGCAATAATAAGGGCGGAAATGATGTTTATGTCGATCTGTATTCCAATTTTCTGTACAGGTTCCGGAACTCTCGGAACCGAGGTGATGCAAAACTTTTTTTTGATGTGTGTGTTAAGATTTCAGGGATTTGAACTCTTTATCATCTGACTGGAAATACTGCGTATTATGCGAAGGAAAGCATAACAAAGGAACACTATTCGGTTTGGCTGTTTCTAATAGTTTAACACAAGAGCAATGAGATGCATGTCTGCCAAGAATTCCATTATCCATCCATGGAAAGAACCAGTATAAAAATATTTCTACAGTTTTGTCGACTAATTTTTGGGACACGATAATATCTAAAGCAGGCGGCGTCGAATCACTACAGTAAGATATTAAATTCTTGCCTTTAGATATACAAGCTGGAGGCAGGTAACTGGAACCTGCTCTACATTTTCTTTTAGTGTACCTTGGAAAGCTGAATAACCATTTCACATATTTAGGCGATTCATCCCCTGACCTCGTGGGAAGTACGTGACCTTAGTTTCCCGGATAAGGAGATCGCGGTGTCTTCTTAAATGGACAGCAAAGCCAACTGTCATCAGAAATGTCCCTTTTTTTAGATTTGTGATGCATATGAAAGCTTTTGGCGACGTTATAGGCAAGTTTCCAAACATCTAAGATAGTAAAAGCGAATCTGCTTCTTTAGTCCCTGCTTATATAGACTTTGCTTTCTTTCATTAGTTTCCGTCAAAATGAATTCCAGGCCTAGTCTGTTGTGGACAACTTATTTTTAATCTTTCTATACGGGTTTTACCGGGAATGATGCAATTCTGAGAGGTGCCCTTTAGAAATAAACCATTTCTGACAGCTTCCGTTGTACGTCTAAAATTTTCTTCGATATAATTTCCGCGTCAGTTAAGTTTCCTTTTATATTATGTTGGTATTTTACTGTAACAGATTCGAAGCACATTCATTCAGTCGAAAATACGAATAAGGAATAACTGGGCGCCAATGCCTGAGAGTTATTGGCCGCCTCTCCAAAATGCTTGGGAAGATGATCGGGTTGTGAAACAGTACCTTGTTAATATTTTCATAGATGTTCTGAGCGTAGTCTTATTGAATAAACACTGCTCTCATACATATCAAGAGAAACAGGAACTTCTTCTTACACATTCGTTGAGAAAATTGCGTAATTTGATATTACGAAATATGCTAACAACACAATAAAGTTTTTATTGTTTTATTGCACAAATATCACTTAACAGCAGCACAAAACACAATGCTTATACTCGTCTGATTACGCATGTGGAAAAAATGTAGATGCAGCGCCACTCCGTCGTATCTTAATCAGAACTGGAGTTTCTCTCTCTCTCTCTCTCAGTTAAGTTTGTCGAATGATAAAACAGTGTTACATTGTTGATTTTCTTTATTTAAACTTACGACTTGTCGCCTGAATATGTTTCTTGTATTTCATTTTATCTGTTTCTACTATCGTGTTATAACTTCATGTATTGACTCGTTCCATGACCATGGAGACTTCTCCTTAATTTGGTCCCACGGGACAATAAATAAATAAAAAAATTAAAAAAATAAACCATAGTATTCCCAATAAAACACTTGCAATGAAATGATCGTATGGCATTGCTGCCCAGAAGTCCTTGCCCGTGGTTGTTCTGCCGCCAGGTGCAAGTCATTCTATTTTATGCCACTTCGGCGACTAGCGCTTCTGATGGAGTTGAGGTGAAATGATTATGACACCACAAATACTTAGCTATTAGTGAAGAAAATCTCCAATGCTGCACGGAATCGAACCTGGGAAGGCTAACAACTAAACCACAACGCTGTGATGTCTTATAAACTATTTTTATATCTGCTACTATCATTATAGTTAACATTGTCATTATTATTATTATTGTTATTATTATTACAAGGGGCGCTCAAAAAGTAACGAAAAACATCTTTTTTCTGAAAGCAGGTAGATTTTATCCAAGATTGCAATATACCGTATTTTACCCTACTGTTTGGGCTACAAAACCCTGTTATTCAACGTAATTTACATTAAATGTGAAGGCCTGACGCCACATTCCTGGGATGGCCTGTATGCCCGCATGCTACCACTCTACTGCTCGACGGCAGAGCCAACGTCTTCCAGCATCAATAACGTACCGATCATTCACGTACTGCTTCCCGCTGAGAACATCCTTTAATCGGCCAAACAGATGGGAGTCGGAAGATGCGTGATCCAGGCTGTAGGGTGGATAAGAATAAACAGTCCAATGAAGTTTTGTGAGTCCCTCTCGGGTGTGTGGGCCTTGTATTGTCATGGAAAACGAGAAGATCGTTTGCTTTTCAGTAGTGATGAACACGCTGAAGCCGTTTCTTGAATTACCTGTGGCAAGCACAACACACTTCAGAGTTGGCCGTTGCACCAAACTAAATAAACCCGTTCAGAGTCTCAGGAAACCGTCGCCATGACTTTACCGCCTGAGGGAGCAGCTTTAAAATTTTTCTTTGAAGGAGAGATGGTATGGCACCACATAACCTATTGCCGTATTCTTTCCGGTTTGAAGATGAACCCATGTTTCATCGCCTGTGACTTGTTTGATAAAAAATTGTCACAATTAGCCTCGTAATGCGCAAGCAATTCCGCACAGACGTTCTTCGCGTTCTTTACGGTTTACTGTTAGGTGATGAGGAATCCAGTGTGCACACACCTTTGAGTACTCGAGTTGGTGGATGAGTGTGTCGTCACTACCAATAGAGACGTCCAGTTTAGCAGCGATGTGTTTGATTTTGATCTGGCGAACATCTCTAATGAGAGTGTCGGCACGTTCTAACATTGCAGGAGTCACAACTGTGTGCGGCCTGCTCGCACGAGGGAGATCTGACAGGTCTGAGCGACCTTGTTGCGATTTGATGACTGACGTCTCGCCCTACGACTGACGGTGCTTTCGTTCACTGCCAGGTCTCGACAGACATTCTACGAGCGCCTATGAATATCAGCGATGCTCTGGTTTTCCGCCAGAAGAAACTCAGTGACAGTTCTCTGCTTGGAACACACCTCCGTTAGAGATGCCATTTTGAAGGCTACGTAAAGCGCCGCCACCAATCGGGACTTCATGAAACTATAGGGGCAGAAACGGGAACACGAAGTCCCACAGAAAATGCCGCTATTTTGAGCCGAAAATATCCGAGAATAAATGTGTGACATTAACTACTGAACGCCTTCGTATTATCACCGGTACTGGCAGCAGCTGCAGTAGTACAAGTACCACCAGTATTAATTTTATTAGGTCATAGTCACTTTAGACATTCATTGTCACTTCAGACATTCAGACCACTTAACACTATTTGTCATCTTAAAATTACCAGCGGTTGTAGGCGCTACAGTCCGGAACCGCGCGACTGCTACGATCGTAGGTTTGAATCCTGCCTCGGGCATGGATGTTTGTGATGTCTTTAGGTTAGTTAGGTTTAAGAAGATCTAAGTTATAGGGGACTAATGACCTCAGATGTTGAGTCCCATAATGCTCAGAGCCATTTTTTCATCTCAAAATTGTGATTAATGACAATGATGTAAAACAGGTGTTGTGTGTGTGAAACCTTGGTCCGATGTAAGAGATGGCCTGATGGCTCTAATCGCCTCAGGTTGAATAAATAAACAAATAAATAAAAATATAAATTTAATTCCTGAGGGTATCTTCGTACTGTCGTTGCAACGACAAGAAAAAACGTATTTTTTTTCAACACACGCGTTTCGCTTTATTGGTTCAAATGGCTCTGAGCACTATGGGACTCAACTGCTGAGGATTCGAACCTGCGACCGTAGCGGTCTTGCGGTTCCAGACTGCAGCGCCTTTAACCGCACGGCCACTTCGGCCGGCTTTCGCTTTATTGATGTATAGCATCATCAGTGGTCTGTAATTAAAGATATTTACAATTTGATTTGTTTTTAAGATCGAAAAAGAGTCCCGTCAACATTGTGTTGGTTTTTATTTACGGTGATTTCCGCTTGGTTTCTCTCCTACATCGGGATATGCAGTCTGCTAGCACATATTTGGAGATTTTCTTCATTAGACAATGATACTTGTAGTCTAATTTTCAGCTGCTCTGCAGAACTAGTCATTTCTTATGTTTTACACAACACACTATTTCATACACCACTATTTTCTGCTTATTTTTATTTTCCAATTATGTATTGTGGTTTGTGTTTCGTAGTGTTGCCAACATAAAATTGCGCTGGTTTGTCTTTGACTTATACTGGCTTTTTCTTTTAGTTAATTGTATGTGTGTAATTCTATTTAATTATACACTCCTGGAAATGGAAAAAAGAACACATTGACACCGGTGTGTCAGACCCACCATACTTGCTCCGGACACTGCGAGAGGGCTGTACAAGCAATGATCACACGCACGGCACAGCGGACACACCAGGAACCGCGGTGTTGGCCGTCGAATGGCGCTAGCTGCGCAGCATTTCTGCACCGCCGCCGTCAGTGCAAGCCAGTTTGCCGTGGCATACGGAGCTCCATCGCAGTCTTTAACACTGGTAGCATGCCGCGACAGCGTGGACGTGAACCGTATGTGCAGTTGACGGACTTTGAGCGAGGGCGTATAGTGGGCATGCGGGAGGCCGGGCGGACGTACCGCCGAATTGCTCAACACGTGGGGCGTGAGGTCTCCACAGTACATCGATGTTGTCGCCAGTGGTCGGCGGAAGGTGCACGTGCCCGTCGACCTGGGACCGGACCGCAGCAACGCACGGATGCACGCCAAGACCGTAGGATCCTACGCAGTGCCGTAGGGGACCGCACCGCCACTTCCCAGCAAATTAGGGACACTGTTGCTCCTGGGGTGTCGGCGAGGACCATTCGCAACCGTCTCCATGAAGCTGGGGTACGGTCTCGCACACCGTTAGGCCGTCTTCCGCTCACGTCCCAACATCGTGCAGCCCGCCTCCAGTGGTGTCGCGACAGGCGTGAATGGAGGGACGAATGGTGACGTGTCGTCTTCAGCGATGAGAGTCGCTTCTGCCTTGGTGCCAATGATGGTCGTATGCGTGTTTGGCGCCGTGCAGGTGAGCGCCACAATCAGGACTGCATACGACCGAGGCACACAGGGCCAACACCCGGCATCATGGTGTGGGGAGCGATCTCCTACACTGGCCGTACACCACTGGTGATCGTCGAGGGGACAGTGAATAGTGCACGGTACATCCAAACCGTCATCGAACCCATCGTTCTACTATTCCTAGACGGGCAAGGGAACTTGCTGTTCCAACAGGACAACGCACGTCCGCATGTATCCCGTGCCACCCAACGTGCTCTAGAAGGTGTAAGTCAACTACCCTGGCCAGCAAGATCTCCGGATCTGTCCCCCATTGAGCATGTTTGGGACTGGATGAAGCGTCGTCTCACGCGGTCTGCACGTCCAGCACGAACGCTGGTCCAACTGAGGTGCCAGGTGGAAATGGCATGGCAAGCCGTTCCACAGGACTACATCCAGCATCTCTACGATCGTCTCCATGGGAGAATAGCAGCCTGCATTGCTGCGAAAGGTGGATATACACTGTACTAGTGCCGACATTGTGCATGCTCTGTTGCCTGTGTCTATGTGCCTGTGGTTCTGTCAGTGTGATCATGTGATGTATCTGACCCCAGGAATGTGTCAATAAAGTTTCCCCTTCCTGGGACAGTGAATTCACGGTGTTCTTATTTCAATTTCCAGGAGTGTATATACAACTTCTCCCCTTCCAAGAAAATTTCCACATACGCAAAGCATTAACACAAAGTAAACAGTTGCTCAATGACCAAATAAATATTGGGAAAGAGACACTATATATACTTGAATAAGAAAAGAGCCTTTTCCATTCTTCACCCTCTCCCACCCAACACTAGCCCCCTCCCGATTTCATTTCACTTCTTGCTCCACACCTTCTCCTCCACTGCTATACACTTACGTATACTCATCATGGCTTCTCCCTCCCCACCTAAAAAAGATCAGTCCATCACTGTTCCTTCACTACTCATATATATATATATATATATATATATATATATATATATATATATATATATATATATATTTATATGAGAGTAGTGAAGGAACAGTGATGGAGTGGTCTTTTTGTGTTAGTGCTTTGCGTGGAATATTGTTGTTGTGGTCTTCAGTCCTGAGACTGGTTTGATGCAGCTCTCCATGCTACGTTATCCTGTTGAAGCTTCTTCATCTCCCAGTACCTACTGCAGCCTACATCCTTCTGAATATGCTTAGTGTATTTATCTCTTGGTCTCCTTCTACGATTTTTACCCTCCACGCTGCCCTCCAGTACCAAATTGGTGATCCCTTGATGCCTCAGAGCATGTCCTACCAACCGATCCCTTCTTCTAGTCAAGTTGTGCCACAAACTCCTCTTCTCCCCAATTCTATTCAATATCTCCTCATTAGTTATGTGATCTACCAATCTAATCTTCAGCATTCTTCTGTAGCACCACATTTCGAAAGCTTCTATTCTCTTTTTGTCTAAACTATTTATCGTCCATGTTTCACTTCCACACATGGCTACACTCCATACAAATACTTTCAGAAACGACTTCCTGTCACGTAAATCAATACTCGATGTTAACAAATTTATCTTCTTCAGAAACGCTTTGCTTGCCATTGCCAGTCTACAATTTATATCCTCTCTACTTCGACCATCATCAGTTATTTTGCTCCCCAAATAGCAAAACTCATTTACTACTTTAAGTGTCTCATTTCCTAATCTAATTCCCTCAGCATCACGTGACTTAATTCGACTACATTCCATTATCTTCGTTTTGCTTTTGTTGATGTTCATCTTATACCCTCCTTTCAAGACACTGTGCATTCCGTTCAACTGCTCGTCCAGGTCCTTTTCTGTCTCTGACAGAATTACAATGTCATCGGCGAACCTGAAAGTTTTGATTTCTTCTCCATGGATTTTAATGCCTACTCCGAACTTTTCTTTTGTTTCCTTTACTGCTTGCCCAATATACAGATTGAATAGCATCGGGGAGAGGCTACAACCCTGTCTCACTCCCTTCCCAAACACTGCTTCCCTTTCATGTCCCTCGACTCTTATAACTGCCATCTGGTTTCGGAACAAATTGTAAATAGCCTTTCGCTCCCTGTATTGTACCCCTGCCACCTTCAGAATTTGAAAGAGAGTATTCGAGTCAACATTGTCAAAAGCTTTCTCTAAGTCTACAAATGCTAATAACGTAGTTTCTTGGAAAGGGAGGAGTTGTCTGGCTTTACTGATTCTTGTAGTGTTCGTATCTTTTTCAATATTGCTTGGTCTGAGGTATTCTTGTTTTAGATTGTCTAGAAATGTTGAGTAGTTTGTACCATATTTCATTGCTCTAATGTGTTCATTGTACCTTGTGTCGAATGTCTTGCCAATCATTACAATGTATATTTTTTCACAATCTCTGCAAATGAGCTGAAAGACATCGGAATGCTATTATCTCTCTGGTTTTGATTTGAGTTTTGGGATGTGCTTTTGTATTGAGTTGTTTGTTTTGTAAGCAATGTTTATGCCTTGTTTTTGAATATGTTACCTATTTGATGTGTGAATTTTTTGTGGAATGTCATTGTAAGCCATTTTTTGTTGTAGTGCAGATTGAATGTGTTGGTGTGGCAGCTCCTGCATACCAACTAGCAAGACAAATGCAGTCACAGCTCACCCAATACCATAAACTAGAAATTATAGAACAATAAGAAATATCTCTCAGCTAGAAGTACATATAAGTGACATTAAAATCTCTGGTACTACAACACTGTTTTCCTTTAATGTTGAAAGTGTGTACAGTTGCATCTCTGTTAACGAAACCATTCAAATAATTGAAGAAAACCTGAAAGCACACAACCAGCTACCTCTTGAACATGCAGATGAAACAATAAAATTGTTACAATTAATAAAACAGCAAAATTATTTTGAATTCGATGAAGAATACTGCATACAAGAAGTAGGTTTATCCATGGGTGCACCTATTTCAGGAGCACTAGCCAACATTTTCATGAAGTGTATAGAAAAATTAATATTTGAACACGTACTTACAAAGAAAAGCTACGCCATCATCTACTGGTACAGGTACATGGATGGCATTATATACATGGTAGATGAACCTATTAAAAAATACGGCAACTACACAATGATATAAATAATGTACACAAAAACAAAGTTCACAACAGAAGAACAACAAAAAAACCTCACTCAACCTTCTAGACATAACCATAAGAAAGGACAATAAGAAACACACATTTGACACACACAGAAAACCCACAACAAATGACACCATCTGAAATGCAATCTTAAACCACCTGCAGAATCAGAAACTGGCTGCAGTCTGGTACATCTTAAACAGAATGAACAGGATCCCCCTAAACACCTCTGATAACCAGAAAGAGCTAACCATTATAAAATAAATAGCATTAAAAATGGACACAAAGAAACAACGATAGACGAACTAAACGGAAAAATGAAGACACAAATCGTGGAAAGTACTAACCAAACCACATCAACACTTAAAACCTGCATTGCTGCAAAAAAATGACATACAATGACCTAGCACAAACAATTCACACATCAAATAGGTAGGTCTAACATATTCAAAAGACATTGCATAAGCATTGCTTACAAAACAATACAAAAGCACATCCCAAAACTGAAATAAAAACCGGACAGGTATCAACAATCTGGCGTCCATCATCTCAGTAGCAGAAACTGTAAAAATTATACATTGGAATGATTGGCAGGACATTTGACACAAGATACAAAGAACACATCAGAACCTTTATATACGTTACCAGCTATTCAACACATGCAGATCATCTAAAACAAGAATAACATAGACGAAGCAATATTGAAAAAGATATACTACGTGATAAAAAGTATCAGGACCCCCCCTCCCCCCCTAAAAACACACGTTTTTCATATTAGGTGCATTGTGGTGCCACCTACTGCCAGGTATTCCATGTCAGCGACCTCAGTAGTCATTGGACATCGTGAGAGAGCAGAATGGGACGCTCCGTGGAACTTATGGACTTCGAACGTGGTCAGGTGATTGGGGGCTTGTGTCATACGTCTGTACGCGAGATTTTCACACCCCTAAACATCCCTAGGTTCACTGTTTCCGATGTCATAGTGAAGTGGAAACGTGAAGGGACACGTACAACACAAAAGCGTACAGGCCGACCTTGTCTGTTGACTGACAGAGACCGCCGACAGCTGAAGAGGGTCGTAATGTGTGATAGGTAGACATCTATCCAGACCACCACACAGGAATTCCAAACTGCATTAGGATCCACTGCATGTACTATGACAGTTAGGCAGGATGTGAGAAAACTTGGATTTCATGGCCGAGCGGCTGCTCATAAGCCACATATAACGTCAGTAAATGCCAAACGATGCCTCGCTTGGTGTGAGGGGCATAAGTAAACATTGGACGATTGAACATTGGAAAAACGTTGTGTGGAGTGACGAACCACGGTACACAATTTGGCAATCCGATGGCAGGGTGTGGGTATGGAGAATGCCCGGTGAACGTCGTCTGCCAGCGTGTGTAGTGCCAAAAGTAAAATTCGGAGGCGGTGGTGTTATGGTGTGGTCGTGTTTTGTTGTTTTGTTGTTTTGCGTGGCACTATCACAGCACAGGCCTACATTGATGTTTGAAGCACCTTCTTGTTTCCCACTGTTGAAGAGCAATTCGGGGATCACGATTGCATCTTTCAACATGATCGAGTACCTGTTCATAACGCACGGCCTGTGGCGGAGTGGTTACACGACCATAATATCCTCGTAATGGACTGACCTGCGCAGAGTCGTGACCTGAATCCTATAGAACATGTTTGGGATATTTTGGAACGCCGACTTCGTGTCAGGCCTCACCGACCGACATCGATACCTCTCCTCAGTGAGGTTGGGTTCTTTGGGGAAGAAGACCAGACATCGAGGTCATCGGTCTCATCGGAAGGACGGGGAAGGAAGTTGGCCGTGCCCTTTCAAAGGAACCATCCCGGCATTTGCCTGGAGCGATTTAGGGAAATCCGGAAAACCTAAATCAGGATGGCCGGACGCGGGATTGAACCGTCGTTCTCCTCAGTGGTCCCGTTCCCCAAGAAACGTACCAGCACCTGACTGAACGTATGCCTGCGAGTGACGAAGCTGTCATCACTGCTAAGGGTGGGCCAACACCATACTGAATTCCAGCATTACCGATGGACGGCGCCACGAACTTGTAAGCTATTTTCAGCTAGGTGTCCGGACACTTCTGATCACATAGTGTATGAATATCACAAGAATCAGTAAAGACAGATACCTTCTCTCTATCCAAGAAAGTTTTCACATACACAAAGCATAACCCAAAATAAACAGTTGCTCAATGACCAAATAAATTTTGGAAACCAGACACTACATAAAATAATTCGAGAAATTGCATGAAAAAGAAAAGAGCCTTCCCCATCCTTCATTCTTTCTCACCCAACACCGGCTCCCTGCCAGTTTCATTTCACTTCTTGGTCCTCACCTTCTCCTCCAACTCACGCTCCATCATACTGCTATATACTTATGTCCACTCATCATGGCTTCTCCTTCCCCCCACCTCAAAAAAACTAATCCATCGCTATTCCTTCACTACTGTTACTCAGTGTATATATATATATATATATATATATATATATATATATATATATATATATACAGCAACATAATTAAATAAAATAACATATACACAATTAATAAAAGAAGAAACGAGTATAGGTCAAAGACAAACTAGTGGCAATGTTGTTTTGGCAACACTATAAAACACAAAACAGTGGCGTGCAAAAAAGTGTGCTGTGTAAAACATAAGAAATGCATAGTTATGCAGAGCGACTAAAAATTAGACTACCATTACCAGTGCCTAATGAAGAAAAAACTCCAAAGATGTGCTAGCAGAGAGCATTTCCCGACGTAGGCGAGAAACCAACCGGAAGTCACCGTAAGTAAAAAGCAACACAATGTTGAGAAACTGTTTTTCGGTCTTAAAAACAAATCAGACTGTGTATATCTTTAATTACAGACCACTGGTGATGAGAACAACAGCGGTCATATGACCCTTCCCTGGGGCACTCTTGACGACACCCTTGTTACATATGTTCGTACCTTGATTACAATGGGGCACCGTGTCAAATGCTTTCCGGAAATCTAGATATATGGAATCTGCCGGTTGCGCTTCATCCATAGTTCTCAGTATATCATGTAAGAAAAGCGCAAGCTAAGTTTCAAACGAGCGATGCTTTCTAAAACCGAAGGAAGTTTATTATATTAAAAAAGACGATACGTTCAAATATTCTGCAGCTTTCCTCTTCGGGTTTCAGCCAGGTCATGGTCTCGGGAATAATTTGTGTGCGAGAACTTCCCTGAACAGCAGTAAATTCGGGAACTTTACTACGAGTACTTCGACAGTTGTCTGACGAAGTTGTGACAGTCGAAGTGTCTCTATTCTGAACGCCATCTGACTTCCCTTTCTGCATATCGACTGGTGAGTGTTTATCAGAGTACCTCAAGCTACTGCCTAGCCTAAAAAATCCTCATGTTAACTCCACAGGTACTCTGCTACCCGAGTAGCTGCTTCCTTTGTGTAGGGACCTATCATGGGGAGTCTTACAAATTCCCACACGATAACGCATGTCTAGAAATCTGCAGCCAAGACCGTCAGAGAGTCCACGAAGTCTCTGGTCGAGACCTTCCACTCGGCTCCAAACCAAAGGACCTCGACCAACTCTGAGAACGATGCTGCAAATTGTGAAGTCCTCTCCCACCCCGTGCGCAAGGTCAGCAGTCTTCACCACCTGCACCAGCCGCCTGTACGAACTGAGCATCGCCTCAGAACCCATGCGACAGGCGTGGGCCACAACATGCAGACGAATGCACCTTGTACGCTCGATAGCCACAAGCAAGACTGCCTCCGCATCTAGGACATACCGCGCATTGGCTTTCTTCCCAGCCCTGGACGCAAAGGGCTTCATAACTCGCCTCACATTGGAGCTCCCAATACCTAGTAAACCCGCCCCCCCGTGTGTTTGCTCGGACCCTGCTGAAGGAGCGGCCACCTGTCCACTCACAGGGTAAATGGGCAAGGTGACGCGGTAGATTCTCCGCCACCGCTACACCCCGATTCAGCAGCCTGAAGGTGACTGACCGTACCCAAAAGCACATTCAGCTGTTCGCGAACTGCGGCCGCCTTCTGCGTCCGCATACAGCATGCACTTATCACAGCCGTCCTAGCAAGGCTAACTGAAGAAGTGAACTATAAAAGCAGACAATCCTACATACGCAACTTGCTACCCTCCTGATGTGTCACCAATGAACGCCGAGGCGTTAATGAGCTATGTAGCTGGCTGTTCAGTGAGCAACTATTACGCTACAGACTGAAAGAATTTACGCTACAAAAACGCAAGATTAAACCTTTTAAACAGAGAAACACGCACGTAATAAATATACTATGTGGAAAAAACAGAAAAAGGCAAACACTTAACTTGCCGGTCTGTATTCATACGATGCAGGCTGCGTATTGAAAGTAACAGCATATAAAGAACAACATGGAAAGAGAACAGCTGAGCAGCATTTCTGCCCTCCACCAACAGGAAAAACCATTCGTGGTTGGAACTGAAAAAAATGAGGAAGACTGAACGTAAAAATTGAGGACCGAATGCAAAATGGCATTTTAAAGATCAGTTCGGTTTTATAAATTATGATTCTTTTTAGTCTGTCTTTGCAATTCAATCATAAAAATGATATTTTTTTTAAAAATTGATTGGAAATTAAGGTGCATCTTATAGTCCGTAGCGCCTTATAGTCTGTAAAATAAGGTAGTCGTACAAAAGCAACAAATGAAAACACTTGATTTGCGTTTTAAATAGTGCGCTGGCACTTTCAACATCAAAGAAAGCCATTTACAACTATTACAATATTTTTCAAGTATGTGCAACCTGTCCCAGTCTGAAACCATTAGGAATCCCCAAACTGCCAGTGACGGTATTAAAGAGGCTTTCCTTCATCTGTAGAGTTACAATGTCACATTTTTTAAAAAGAAGTATTAATGAAAATAATAAATAAAAAGCTCTATTTGAACTACTTTAATATGGGAGAAAATAATCTGAAAGAAAAATGAGTGTAATGAATATTAATCAAACACATCTACAAACAGAAAGTAGTAAGTAGTTTTACCGGGCAGTCTGGTCTCATAACACGACACGTTGCATGGGGAAATGAAGAAATTAGTAACTTTTATCCGAGGTTAATGTGTTGCCTTAGTAGAAATCTCGTTTCGCATGCCAACTTCTTCAGTTCTTAAAGTGAATTAGTAATGCCTGTAACTTAACGCATCCAGAAATTAAAAGAGATTCAGAAAGCTTATTTTAAAGTTATATGTTCACTGTTCTGTAAAACATTGCAAAGGCACGATGCCGCCCCGTTGTGAATGCTGTTCTTGAACAGGTGATGAGTTATTTGGCGTTCGTAGGCAACTGGACGTCGCCCTGACTACTGTCAGACGATTGGAAACTGCTGACAATGGGAATATTGGGAGGTCCACAGAGAGTCGTGTATCCAAGTTACCAGAGATACCCAAGGTACCTCAAGTGCTGTCCTTTTCTGTGTATTTTGTCTTCTCTGCAAGAAGAACGGAATCTACAACTTCTCGGAATCTACCACTGCTCGTCCTTTTTACTGCGAGAGGCGTGTCAGCGGTAGTGCTGGGCTCCCTGTGCAAGGGAGACAGAGCCCAGGAAAACTCACGGTGTCATATCCAACCCTGTAGCCAATAAGTTGGTTTGCAGCGAAACCGAAACTTGAGAGACTCACATCACATGCATGGGAAACTTCCTGTATCCTTTGTCAAAGGGAGGCGTACAGTGAAGGGTAGGGGTCTATTAATCGTCTACAGTTCAAATGTATGGCGAATAATGGCATCCCGTAGGAAAATGGCAGACAGGGGTTGGAAGGAACACCAACGGCACTCAGTGTGTATTCCTGGGCATCTGATTCAACATGTTGAAGAGGCTATTGCCGGCCGCGGTGGTCTCGCGGTTCTAGGCGCGCAGTCCGGAACCGCGCGACTGCTTCGGTCGCAGGTTCGAATCCTGCCTCGGGCATGGATGTGTGTGATGTCCTTAGGTTAGTTAGGTTTACGTAGTTCTAAGTTCTAGGGGACTGATGACCACAGCTGTTAAGTCCCATAGTGCTCAGAGCCATTTTTTTTTTGAAGAGGCTATTGCGGCCGGCCGCGGTGGTCTCGCGGTTCTAGGCGCGCAGTCCGGAACCGCGCGATTGCTACGGTTGCAGGTTCGAATCCTGCCTCGGGCATGGATGTGTGTGATGTCCTTAGGTTAGTTAGGTTTAAGTATTTCTAAGTTCTAGGGGACTGATGACCACAGATGTAAAGTCCCATAGTGCTCAGAGCCATTTGAACCAAGGCTATTGCGGCAGCCACTGAGGGAATAGCGCGCAACCAGCCGCAGATTGTGGTACATGCTGGAACAAACGATACTCGTCATCCTTGCCCCGAGGTCATACTAGGATCATTCCAGAGATCGGCAGAGAAAGCCGAGAAGACCAGCCTTGCTCATGGAGTTTCAGCGAAGCTCCCAGTCCGCACCATTGTCCGCAGAATTGATCGTAGTCCACTGGTTCTAAGTGAAGTGGAAGGCTTGAACCACATACTCGAAGGTTCTATTACAAGCCTGGCTGCGACTTCCTAAACTTGTGCCATAGGGTTGAGAACTGTAGGGTCAGCGTAAATGGACCAGGTGTGCACTACACATCGAAGGTAGTTGATTATGTGTAGGATTCACTCACCGACTTTTTTAGATTAGTACACTCTCCATCCAGTTCAAATTACGACAGCTACAGGAGACCCAAAAATGTCAGAATAAGATGCAAAGAAATGCCCTCTACAGGTGAGAGCGTGGAATATTTTGTGCCTAGTGCTGTTATCGGTACGAATGCTGGCCACAAAAGCAAGATTCTGGATTCGAGTTCAGATTCAGCACACAGTATTCTCCTATATTCCCATTCATTTCAATGAAACAAAATTAATACAAAAAATATAGATAAACCTAGAATAATCTTGCTGTTGAGAGGAGGAGTAAGGGGGGAAAACCTTTAGCTTTGTTTTGAGAATCCGTCGTTTCTAAACAAAATTCTTCATCTTTAGTGGAAGATTATCGAGCACGTATGTAGCAGAGTGTTGCACACTTCCTTAACTGTGGTTAACTTTGCGCTCAATAACTTAAAAGTGATTGAGGTGGAGCAGTAACACTTTCGAATAAGACCGCAGGGAACTTAGATTGGTGTACTTCTTAATAATTTGGAAATGGTGGTAGCAAATCAGATGAACATTTAACAAACGAAATGAATGTTCCGAATGGGTTAAACACCAGAACCTGAACCAAGATCACAATTTTACTAGGGCCGTATCTTCCCAATTAAGTCATTAGAACTTCCGTCTGACACGGATACGCAGCTATAGCAATCTAGAATGCAGTTTTAATGTGATTCAGTTTTAATTTTATTTTCTTTCGAGAATATCTTTATTTCCTGAACACCACCGAAGTGCCCGAAGACAGCAGTAGTGTCGGTTGTTTGTCTGCGCTAACTTACCGCCGGTTTTTCGGATCGCTCGGGTGCCAGCGTGTGCCGGATGACGTGTCTGGACGGGGGAACGAGAGGATGCGCACACAGCGGCGGAGGAGTGCATTAGCGGGGGCGGTGCGCGCGTCGCCCACGCGGGCCCACTGGGTCACCGCCGCCCACGGCCGGCCCAGTGCGGCCCGGCGCCGTGCAACACGCCCACCACGGCCGACCGGCCCTGACTCAACGCGATGAGTAACTGCGCCATGTGCACCGCCGCATTGCACGCCGACGCCCGGCCCCCAACCATATAAGCGAAAAATTACTGCAAACACGTTTCAGTATTGTCTCTCTGACGCAGTGCTGCGATCTCACAGACTCCACACCACTATGCCTCTTCTCGGGTGAGTCTCGGAGATTTACTGAGCTGCTTCACTCGAATCGAGCGGTTTCTTGTTTTGCAAGCGGCTTTGTTACTGTTACTTAGCTACGAATATATGCGAAGTCAGTAAAATGACAGTGTGACTGTTACATCCTTTTATATTAGAGTTACTGTTCAGGATTCGTCTTCCTGTTGCTGGAAAAAAGCAGGTGTTCGTACAAAGAAATATCCATCCTGAGGCAACATATCAAAAGAAATGGTAAAAAGAGACGTATAAAAACGGATCAGGAGATTGGTGATTTTTGTTTCACGGGCTGTAGGCTGGGGTCCACGATACGTATCTATGCCCAAAGTTTCTTCTCTCGGCGCCAGAGAAATACACCTCGGACCATGGTCTGAGCCTATAAAACAAAAATCAGCAATGATGCAAATGACGGCCGTGAAAGCCCGCATTGTATGAGCACAGGACGTGTTATACTAATAAGGGCGTAGAGCAAGGCAATCACAAAAGCAGATGCTACTGTTGAGTGTTCACGAATCCCAATAAATGTAGTCATGTTCCATCAGCAAAAAAAAAAAAAAAAAAAAAGAGTACTTTAGTTTCAATCTCTCCGTCATCTATAGGCTGCAGCACTAACGACGAGGAAAATTGTCTGAAATGGTCGGTCAACGCAGCGTGATTACTTGTTAAGTTCAATTAGGGCTTTTGCACACCAGTGTGAAGTGGTAAACGCTGCAGTTGTATCCTCAGCTATCGTTCGAAGCGTCGTTCCCAACTCGTTAACAGGTAAGGCACTTACCAAAGTACTACAAATGGGATGCAGCGTGTGCAGCGAACGGAATCCGCCTCCATTGGTGCTGATTCCCACGCAACGCCGGGCACGGAGTTTGCGCCGTTCGCGAAACACCTTGTATATACGAGGGGCGTTTGAAAAGTCCGTCCAAAAATAAAAACTGCTTACGTGTTTGGGGTAAACCTTTTTTAATTTTCGACATAGTCTCCTTTTTTACTTATACACTACGTCCAACGCTGTTTTAATTTGTTGATCCCTTCCGGATAATAGGAAATGCCCAAGCCTGCAAAATAGCTATTAGTTGCTGCAATCATCTCCTCGTTTGAATAAAATCTTTGTCCTGCCAGTCATTTCTTAAAATTGGGGAACAAATAGTATTCCGAGGGAGCGAAGTCTGGAGAACAGGGGGGATGTGAAACGAGATGGAATCCTATTTCCACTAATTTCGTGATCACAACTCCTGAGGCGTGTGCTGGTGCATTGCTGTGATGGAAAACGACGACTTTTTTGCGGTCCAATCGCCGATGTTTTTCTTGCAGCTCGGTATTCAAACGGCCCAATAACGATGAGTAATATGCCCCTGTAATAGTTTTACCCTTTTCCAAATAGTCGATGAGGATTATCCCTTGCAAATCCCAAAAGACAGTCGCCATAACCTTTCCAGCCGAAGGAAAGGTCTTCACCTTTTTTGGTGCAGTTTCTTCCTTGGTAACCCACTGTCTAGATTGTTGTTTGGGCTCAGGAGTATAGTAATGTATCCATGTTTCATCCACAGTGACGAAACGACGCATTAAGTCCTGTGAATCTTACTGAACAGGTGCAGACCATCCTTGCAACACTTCACACGATTCCGTTTTTGATCAAGAGTGAGCAATCGCTGAACCCATCTTGCTGATAGCTTTCTCATGTCCAAATGTTTATGCAAAATATTATGTACCCGTTCATTCGAGGTGCCCACAGTACTAGCAACCTCACGCGCCTTAACTCTTCTGTCATCCATCACCGTATCATGGATTTTATCAATGATTTCTGGAGTCGTAACCTCCACAGGTCGTCCAGAATGTTCAGCGTCACTTGTGCCCATAATGCCACTCCGAAAATTTTGAAACCACTTATAAACTGTTCTAATCGAAGGTGAAGAGTCACGGTAATGTTTATCAAGCTTCTCTTTAGTCTCTTGAGGCGTCTTGCCTGTCATAAAGCAATGTTTAATCACCATACGAAATTCGTTTTCGTCCATTTTTTGACGATCACTCGATTTCCTTGATTCATATGAATCCCAAACACAAAGAGGCCAATATGGCTGAAACTTGGCGTGCGTTCTTTCCAAAGATGCTACTAACTAAACATGACCTCAATACGCGCCGGTGGCGCCATCTCTCGGACTTTGCAAGGACTTTTCAAACGCCCCTCGTATGTGTACCACAGGGCCGCCTTATTATTCGGTAACGAGCTCTCGGGGACCATGAGATGTTCGTATCAAAGCACGCTGCCAACGTGCCTGAATAACAACGGAAGTTCGTTGGTAAGGTTGATATTCATCCACCATATAAGAGGTGTGGGTTCATTTAATTGCAGTCACATAATATTCAGATGTATTTACACAGGTAAATTTTCCTGTACATTTTATACATTCTTATAGCGTCTGCCAAAATAAGGCCGATCAATATTTCTGTGACTCAAACAACCTTGTGACCATAGGCTATGCTGACGTCCAGCGTACAAACTGAAAGTACTTAAATTTTTAATCGCTTAACTCATGTACGTTGACGGGAAAGAGAGCAACATTCCGTAGAAATTTATGGTTGAATTTTATGTACAAACAATTCTACATAAAATAAGATTATTTATAGTTCTGCAAGAGGGTAAAAAAAGTCACTTGTGTGGATATAAAAATTACACAGAATTGCAAATAGTGGAAAGAGAGAGAAAATAAACATACAAGTATCATTGTGCTGATGAGCACTCAAATCTACCTGACATTCGCGGTAATTCATTTGACAAGACAACAAAATGTTATATACGGTTCTTTAATAGAATAAAAGTCATCTGGCAAGAGAAAATCAGATAAAAAACAGATGGTTCACGTGCAGCAGTTTCAGGGACAACACACACTATGCCCACTGAACTACACCAAAATATTAATATTTTCATTTGGAAACACTCAAGTTTCAGGTGTAAGCAGACTCAGGGACTCATTGCTTACGTTATGTCCACTGACAACCATCGAAATGTTAATATTTTCATTTGACGACACACAAGTTTGAGGTGCAAGCAGACTCAGGGACTCATTACACACATTATGTACCCTGACAACAACACCAAGAATGTTAATATTTTCATTTGACGACACACAAGTGTGAGGCGCACGCAGACTCAGGGACTTATTACATTCATTATGTCCACTGACAACCACAGAAACAATGTTTTAGTGTGTCACTTCTTTTCATTTTCAGATAAAGATGCAGCGCAGAATCAACAGTAATAGAATAAGTTGAGTACCAAAGAAATCATGATGATCATAAACGCATTGACGTCATAGCTCTTTGAGAAAACAGATTTTTATTAGACATTGGAAATCAAAAATATCATATGTGACACTGTAGCAGAAGCAAATCATACTGAATAAATGAATGATAATATGTTATATGTACTTAAATATAAAAGTAACATTGTGTGAATAGGCATATAAGCTCAGTGCTCAGTAAATGACGCAAATGTGCATGAACACTCATAATTACATACGTATGGCAAGTACCTTATACAGTTGTAAATACGCAATTTAGGCTAATCACATAGTGACACATTAGTTCCATACCAATCATTTTCTAATGATACAGTACACATTATACCACAAAGTACATGTCTTGACGCAGAACATATAAAATACGTGACTCATAACATCATTGAATTACATACAGATGTGTCCAAAGACATTATTGGTGACATATCTAAAAACAATATTGCAATTAATTATAGATCCCAGAGCTGATATATACGTAGTAGTTACATGTCATTTAATTTATCATAAAACAGAAAATTAGCATTGCTCAAAGATACATTCACGTACACAGTAAAATTACAGGTAAACAATCAAAATATGAAGTTAATATAATCCAAATTCTGTGGGAGATATTTAATCAAAAATATGTGCGAGTATACATGTAATTCCTTCTTACACAGAATAAATGACTTGAGCTCCAGTTAGCATAAGTTAGTAAAGACTGTCATTTCTTATGACTGCATCTTCAGTTTAGTTCTTATAACTTATTACACATTCAATCATTGAGCAATGGGCCTGTGACTATCGCAACTACACTATGTGATCAGAAGTATCCGGATACCTGGCTGAAAATGACTTACAAGTTCGTGGCACCCTTCATTGGTAATGCTGGAATTCAATAGGGTGTTGGCCCACCCTTAGCCTTGATGACAGCTTCCACTCTCGCAGGCATACGATTAATCAGGAGCTGGAAGGTTTCTTGGGGAATGGCAGCCCATTCTTCACGGAGTGCTGCGCTGAGGAGAGGAATCAACGTCGGTTGGTGAGGCCTGGCACGAAGTTGGCGTTCCAAAAGATCCTAAAGATGTTCTATAGGATTCAGGTCAGGACTCTGTGCAGGCCAGTCCATTACAGGGATGTTATTGTTGTGTAACCACTACGCCACAGCCTGTGTATTATGAACAGGTGCTCGATTGTGTTGAAAGATGCAATCGCCATCCCTGATTGGTCTTCAACAGTGGGAAACAAGAAGGTGCTTAAAACATCAATGTAGGCCTGTGCCGTGATAGTGCCAGGCTAAACAACAAGGGGTGCAAGCCCCCTCCATGAAAAGCACGACTATACCGAAACACCACCGCCTCCGAATTTTACTGTTGGCGCTATACGCGCTGGTTGATGAGGTTCACCGGGCATTCGCCATACCCACACCCTGCCATCGGATCGCACATTGTGTACCGTGATTCGTCACTCCAAACATTTTTCCACTGGGCAATCGTCCAGCGTTTACGCTCCTTACACCAAGCGGGGCGGCGTTTGGCATTTACCGGCGTGATGTGTGGCTTATGAGCAGCCGCTCGACCATAAAATCCAAGTTTTCTCACCTCCCGCCTAACTGTCATAGTACTTGCAGTGGATCTTGATGCAGTTTGGAATTCCTGTATGATGGTCTGGATAGATGTCTGCCTATTACACATTACGACCCTCTTCAACAGTCGGCGGTCTCTGTCAATCAACAGACGAGGTCGGCCTTTACGCTTTTGTGCTGTACGTGTCCCTTCACGTTCCCACTTCACTATCACATCGGCAGCAGTGGATCTAGGGATGTTTAGGAGTGTAAAAATCTCGCGTACAGACGTATGTTACAAGTGACACCCAATCACCTGACTTCTTTCGAAGTCCGTGAGTTCTGCGGAGCGCCCTATTCTGCTCTCTCACTATGTCTAATGACTGAGGTCGCTGATATGGAGTACCTGGCAGTAGGTGGAAGCACAATGCACATAATATGAGAAACCTATATTGTTAGGGGTGTCCGGATACTTTTGATCACATAGTGTACTTCCTTATTATTACAACATAATTATTTCATTTCTCAAAAATCATACTAATGTTTACATGATGATCATCGAATAGAAAATAGCAGGTAGCAACCCAAGGTAATTATCGTCAGATGTCAAATGTCAACTTATGTGTGGAGTCAGACTTGTATGGCCTTATGTCGTTAGTCACAACAGCAAAATAATTACGACATTCAAAAGACATACCTTATAAAGCAATTAATAACGACATAACTTACATTAAGATGTAACACAAAAATGATTTGTTCTCGAACTGTTCAGTAGTAGCTGAAAGAAATGGCTTATTAACCAAAAACGAAGAAAATTATTTCTCTTGAGCTTCAGTATTGCTTAATGACAAAAATTAACTTAACATGATATAATCGGCACTGCATCCCAGCTGTAGCAGAACCATAAGAGAAAGTCTGAAATAGAATTGTTTAAATAGAAAGAGACAAATGTATTGAAGTAACTTATTTTACGCAATTATTTACAACATGCATAAACATGTAGCTGATAAACTTACATCAAGGCGTAAATTGCTACACGCTGAAAAGTAAAGATTGTCAAAATGTATAGCATAAACGTCATGCATTAATGTTATTAGCACGACTGAGTACTCCTGGAATGTCGAGTTCTCCATAACAGAGCACTGCAACATTCGTATTGAAAGAATATCACTCGGTCGCTATGTACGCTATACTCCGATCTGAAAGACGTTGTTTAGTTCCTACAAATGCGGATAGTTCTGCGTTATTTTCATTACTTCTGCAATAAAGAAAAATTCAGTTATGGTGATTTCACACACAAAAAAGTACAATGACCGTAAACAGTAATAAGCAGAAAACCAATTTTGTTTACTGAGACAATTTCATTCCACAACTTTGTAAAGCCAGAAAATTCATTTCAGGCGTATCTCACATAATTCAGCAGTAGAGAAAAAATCTTTGTAAAACTATCCATGTTCATTACTTGACGGATACATCCACACATGCACCCTTATCTCCAAGTAGGTGAGAAGAAAAGTGTCATCTGCAAGCGCTGGTCTTTTATACAGGTAAAACTTTTATGTTTTCTAGAGTTTAAAATGTTTATAGCAGGTGTGATTGGTATCTCAAACAGTAATTCGTTTTCTTTCCATAATCGATGACTTTTAACGTCATAATACATCTCGCCAGTAGCAACAAAACTTCAGTAGTACGTCCTTTCAGAAATCCTTTTATGACAAAATAAACCTCTTATGAATATATCACTGTATTTCTACCTTCGAATAAAGTGTGCACAAACATAACCTCTATGTACCTAGTACAGCTGTGGGTTGCATCGTTTAAAGAGTGTACTTTCCTTATCTTGCCTTATTTCATAAATAGCTGCAAAAAAATGCTTCATCACCAAATCGTACATAATGTTTTCCTCAGAACAACATATTTCGTTTACCGTCAGCGTAGTATCCTACGAGTCACAGTCCACTTCACATAATATACCACAACTGCACCAAAAATATACGATAGTTGCATCATAATAACCCATATTAACGTCATAAGCCTCACATGGCAATCCTAACGCAGAAATTCCTCATCATATTCAATATTTACATCGTACACTATTCCCTAGATTTATCATGTCTATGTAGGCAACTCTGAAATTATCACTCTTCAAAAATATTTCATAAATAGCAGAACAAGCATCAGTCAGAAATGTTCCTAGTTATTGCTCATCAGAAATTCCTTCCACAATTCAGAACTGACATACAGCCTCTACTTCACAGAATATGTAGCTACAGAAAAGGTCATCTCATGCACTTTCCTCAAAAGTAGCACGGTATTCTGTCTAGTAAAGGTAAAGCAAAATGTACATCACAAGTAACCATAAGACACAAAAAGCTTCATTGGATGTGCAAACTACCTTCCTGAAGAAAAAAGATAAGTATCTTAGAACCTCAAAACCAGTCTACTCTGCTAAGCCAAGATCTCAAAAGAAAAATTCCAAACTCAAGAAATAATATAACAGTGTTAAATTTCAGTCAGCAAACTCAGAATATTACCAGCCGAATTCAAATTCTTCACAGATAGCTTACCATTCCATATTGTCGGAGTACAAATACTGATGCAAAAAAATTTTCTTTTTCCACAGACTTATCAACTTGTCAGACTATGCTTAGCAAATTCAAAGTACTTTTCTTCACACTCAAAAACCATAGATCATCACTATTCTTTAAAATACCTTATTAAGTAGATTGACAGTAAGAGATACATTAACAGATAGACAGATTAGTTGAAGAGTATGAAACAGTGTTGAAAGGTAAAGTAAGAAAAAGCACTGTAACAGCTGGGGCACCTATGCTCGCCACTGCGTATGTTTACGAAAGAACAATAAATCCCCTAGGGTATTATTCGTTGTACACTTTGATGTTCGATACACGATGAAGACCTCTTGATTTATGTGTGCTTATGGTTTCAAGTTCCACAGCATTTGCATGTGCGAATCGCCATATGCGAGAAGGACCTTCATGCACCAAGAAAAACTTGCTACTTAAAGACTTTCCTTTGTGAGATAAACGATGAGATTTGAGCAACACTTTGTGACCTACCTGCAAACTCTTAATGTTCACTCGTGGATTCTGTAGCTTCTTCCTTTACTCTGCGGCTTTCTTGATGTTTTCAAACGCTAAATTAATTGATTCGCAGTGTTTTGAACGTCGTTGTGTCGGGAAGGCTGCTGTTTTATACGATCTGGTGGTGGTTTATTCTTTAATATAAGGAGTGGATGTAAAGTTGTAGAATCATTCGGTAGTTCGTTAATGATATTTTCAAAATCAGATGGATGTGAATCCCAATTTCTGTGTTGACGACAGCAATACAGTCTGCAAAGTTTACCTAATTCTTTGATAATGCGTCCTGAGGGTTTACAAGATGGCATAAAAAGTTATATAAATATTGGTCTAGTTCTTCTACGTCTCAAAAGTTTTTAGACATATATTACAAAGAAATTGTGGGCCATATCAGAAATTACTTTGTCAACATGCCCTACTTCCTTCAGAAATTTTTTTACGAATGCTATGGGCAGAGATTTTGCAGTAGCTTTCCGTAAAGGTACAAATGGCACAAATTTAGAGGTAAGCTGAACAGCTACAAAAGCGTTTAGATCTCGTTACAGAACCGAAAATGTCAACAGATAATACTCTTAATTTCACAAGAATGATCGGAAGTAGTGGTGCTCCGTGCGTAATGATAGATGGTTTTGCCCTTTGGCACTTAATTCGCTTTTCCATATTGTTGAAGTAACATGTATCATTCAGTAATTTAACTGCGAGGAAATGTTTGTGATCAAAACAATCATTTTTCTGATGGATGAGTTTTCCCTCAAACCGTAACTCGCATTCCATTGATTGTGTCCGGCAAACATATCACGTTCACAAGAGACGTGATCAGCATTTCCAAAACTAGTGCGTTCATTGTGATTTCCAACGTGAGAATGATTGAACCTACTGGTATCATTATCGCAACCGATCTTTTCTTCGGTACTGGCAAGATGCTCCTGTATATTTCTTACGTCACTTTTATTTTGCTGATTAATCGTCATCTGCCCTGCCTTAAAATGTTACAGAGACTGAAATTCTTCAGTGAACGGAACCTGCTGAGTACAGTCTGGTCTTTTGTCTGAATCACTGTTCAATTGCATCACTCTCTCTGATAATTCTTCGACTCGTATTGCAACAGTCATCAACTTATTTTGTGTCTTTGAAACTTGGGTGTTAGTCTGTACCAGTAGTGACTCGAACGTTTGTGCTAATTCCTCTATTTGCAATTCCTGTTGTGACGTCTGTTGTTTCATCTCAACAATATCAACACATTGTACGTGATCCAGCCTGAACTCAAGATTATTAATATCTGACTTGAGTTCCTCACGTACCTGAATTTTCAACTGTTCTGACATTTCCTCGAATTTGCGATTTAAATTGTCATTAATCTCATCCCGAAACAACTGAACTTCTCTTCCTGTTTGCTACCAGATTCGTTCATCTTGTCATTCATCTCGTCACCAGATATTTTAATCTCACCAAGTTCAGGCAGTATTAATTGTATAATGTTATTACTTAAAGAGAGGAAGACAAAATTATTTTGCTCTGTAGAAGTAGAAACAGTACCTGCATCTCTCAAAGCAAAATCAGACTGTGTTACGGTATTTTGATCGCCTGAATTCCATGTAGTTTGCTGCAGTTCATCACTCATCATCGGCAAATAACAGCCTATATTCTGATTATTCACAGTACTGTTTGAAAGTTCCTTTACTTCATTAGCATGAGAACAATTTTCTACATCATGCCTCTCAAGTTTTCCTAAACTTCATTTGAAGCTACTTCTACTGCCTTGTCCATTCCTGCCAGTTCTCTAGTTTTCAGTCTCGCAGCGGCAATAAAGGAAATGGCACATAAATGCAAAAAGCTATCTCAGCACAAAACTGTTGACTTCAATGTTCAGTATATAATTACTGGGCAAGAAGACTGCTAAAGTTAAACTTTAGAATTAACGTAAAGCAGCACGCAAGCAACAAATATGCTATGCAACAACTAGTAAGTGCTATTGCATACAGTAACGAGACGATGCATCCCTGCTGCGAAATCGTCCAACGAAACGAAATCCTGGCAGGGACACGCAAGCAACAAATATGCTAGCTATTGCATACAGTAACGAGACGATGCATCCCTGCTGCGAAATCGTCCAACGAAACGAAATCCTGGCAGGGACACGCAAGCAACAAATATGCTATGCAACAACTAGTAAGTGCTATTGCATACAGTAACGAGACGATGCATCCCTGCTGCGAAATCGTCCAACGAAACGAAATCCTGGCAGGGACGTCGACCGGTGGAACTCTCATCTTGTACTACTCCCATGAATTATAAAGCAATAAATTCTCAACCATCTGACTGCGAGTTTTAATATAATACTAACGTCTCATGACAACTGTTTTGCAATACTTCAGTACGCAAAAGACAACTTACCTCGTCTTGCCGCTGCAACTGTGTGATCATCAACATGCTAAAATATTTCAAAAAGCAATTCTGCCATCAGGAGGGGTTTCGTCAACTAACCTTAAACGATTTTAACGAAAAATGAAGGAAAACAATAAAACTTTTAATTTACTATATTCAGAAAATTGATGATTTAAATGCTGACAAACTTTACACAGACTTTTAATTATTCCACAATGTCTATATTCAATAACCACGTTTATGGCCACAACAAAGATAAGAATGTGACTCTGAGTGTATGCATACATAAATCTGACAAAATCTCTCCAGTGTGCAAGCAATCAACAACTACGTGCAGCGGAGAGGCAAATCACCAAAAAATCCTCAATTAATACCAAAGTCTCCTCCGGCGCTACTAGCACAACCGCAGGCTGCAACCTCTCATGTCGCGCGGCTTCTCCCCACCGCACCCTGTCCGACCACTTCCGACTCCCCACGACAACTGCTCGTTCACTACTACTCGGGATAATAATATTTGAGACTCAGAATTTGTGTATGCACACAGCAGAATCATAGACGTCCAACTTTCAAGAGCAGCAGATTGTCAAGAAATGTAACTGTAAAGTACCTGTCTCTGAAGCTGCTGAGTACACAAGTAGCAAAGTCCCGAAAGCAGTAACAGAGGCTGTGTCGTTCTTCACAGCACTGGATAATTATTTTTTCCCAGCCTCTCAGTACGAGAAAGATGTGCGATCACCGGGCTCCTGTTTGGAAGCAGCTATCACGAGAGAAATACCACGTCAGTCTGGTGCCAGCAGCTTCGAGCGCAGTTTATGGCCGTCAACGGTCGTTCATTAAAGAAAACAAGGAGACGCAAAGGGCGGCTTTACAAAGGTCGCCTATTAAAAGCTGAGTTTTATTCTGTGTTTCAAAACTTGCGACCTTGTACTTCACAAACTGCGCGGTATGTACTGGAATCTATTATAGCTTGGGGAGACTGAGAAGAACTGCAACTTACGACACTGTTTGGCTGCATGTACCACTACTCACTCACTGAAGACAGCTTAAAAATCGCTCGTTCAGAGTCACCGTAGCAAAATGATTAAGTAGACCATGTAAGAGAAAAATGGAATTCCCCAAATAACGCTGTTTGCTACTCATTTCTTTATTTATACAGAAGCCGGCAGTAACATCTCAAAAATTTCGCTCTAGCATCACAAAGTAAAGTTTTCCAAGAAGGGGATACAGATACGCTAAATAGAGACTATAAATTGTGGAGTGTCTGTTGCACCCCGAAAAACTGAGTTTCGCGTATTCCTTTTAAACTGAGAACCTACAAAAGGTTAATATCGATGTCTCGGAGTAGAGTAACTGTACAACTCGTACCCTAAACATCTGGACACAATACGCGATCGCTCTCTAACCATCTTGAAATAATCGGACGATTTGAATTAGAAACAGCATTAACACAAAACTGCATGGAACAAGCTTGGGAGCGAAAGCACACACTTTGTGCACACTATCACAGTCTACTGTGTATCCTGTTGCCGTAGATTGCTCTCCGGTGAATGGTAGAAACATCTACGTCAGCAAGATTAACGTCCAGCTAAAGGCTTTTCTTGTCTTTACTGTCCCTGTGGAAATACATAAAGCAGGGAGCAGTATGCTCTTAGGTATCTCACTTAATACTGGTTCCTGAAAATTTATAAGAAGGCTTTCGCGAGATGATTGTCGCGTTTCTCCAAGCGTCTGCCTGTTCAGTTTTCTCGGCTTTTTCGTCGTGATATCCTGTGTGTCAAGCAAAACAAAGAAATGGGTCCAACACATTTGAGCAACACTGTAGTGTGGTTTTGGAAGCAATGCTTTTTGTAAACTGATTGCATTTTCCCAGTACACTATAAATGGACTGGTGTCTGTCACCTATTTTAACTATGACTAAAATTTATGTGATAATTTGATTTCATATCCCCACAAGCTGTTATACTTAGATACCCTTTGTATGAGTTGTCTGATACCAATTATCACTCACTAATATTGTAGTCATATTAGGCTTCTGAGTTTTGTGAAGTGCTCTGTTTTCTATCTAATCAACATGTGGGTGGAAATTTGTGCAGTTTTTTTGTGATAGTACTTGACTGCAGATAATTGTTTCATCTACAAGATGTCGCTAATATATAACATGAACAACAAAGGTCTCAACATACTTTGGTGGGACACGGCTTAAGCTGCTTTTAGTTCTGTTCTTTGCGCTCTGACAAGTAGACCACACACCAGTCGCATTTTTGTACTGTTTTGTTTTTATGCTGCGTGTGGTGCGTGAAGTTTAGATCTCAGACATCAGTCATCCGAAACATGTCGATGCAATTCTCAAAAATTCTCGAGAAAGTTGAATTTGGAGTTCTCCGCGAGTTTTTAATTCAATGAGTTAAGTTAAATTACACTGGTGTCCAAAATTAGAGCAACAAACCGCTATTTCGCCGTCCTAATTCGTGATACAATCATACAAAATGTCAATAGATGTCCCTATGATCGCGTTCTGCACGGAAGATGGCATCCCGGTCAACGGACGACTACCATCAACGATGACATTAGTGCACCTATCAAGAGGGGTTGGGTTTGTGGTATAGTCCCACATCCACAGTCGCTGTGTGTGCACTCACAGACGGTGCAGTATGGCACAGTGAAGACGCCTACCAGAATCTCTTCGGTGGAGGGCCATAGGAAGAATGGAAACAGGGCAGTTGCATATCGATGTGGCCCGATGGCTTAACGTGAGTCATTCTGTTGTTTCTTGGACGTGGTGACAGTTTATAGAGACCGAAACTATTCCGAAGACCAGAGCAGGGCCGACCACGTGTGACATCAGAAAGCGAGAACCGATATTTGACCACAAGTGCACGACGGTACCGCCTTAGAACTGCACGACAAATGGTATCTCACCTCGCAGCATCCACTGAACGTGTCGTATCTAGGTAAACGGTGTACAAAAGGCTTCGGCGAGGCTTTTATTGTCGGAGATCTGCTGTTGTGTACCTCTGACGTCTCCTCACAGAAGGGAACGTCTAGAATGGAGTCGTTCACATGCCACCTGTTCTGTCAAACAGTGGGCCAATGTTCTCTTCACAGATGAGTCCCTCCTTGACCTGGAGAGTGATTCTCGACGGATTCGCAACTGGAGGGAACGTGGAACACGATTTCGGGACCCATAAATTACGTAAAGAGACAGATATCGAGGAAGATCGCTAATGGTGCGAGCAGGAATGTTGACAACTCGAACAAATCGTCATGAAATTTTACGGGTGAATGGGGAAGGTTTAATTGCGGTCTGGTACGGTGACGAAATCTCGGGACCTCATGTGAGGTTACTGCGATGTGCTGTGGGCTCAGACTTCATATTAATGGACGATAACGCTCGATCTCATACAGTACGGGTGGTTGACGTTTTCTTGGAAACGAAGGGTTTTGTACGCTTGGCGTGACCTGATCGCTCTCCCAATTTAAATCCCATAGAGCATATCTGGGGAGCACTTGGGAGACCGGTTGTACCACGTCAACATTGGGAGACCGTTTGTACCACGTCAACATCCACCAACCTCTTTCCTAGACTTGCGGGCAGCTCTGTGGGAAGAATTGGCGTTATTGCCTCAACATGAGATAGATGACATCATTTACAGCGTGCCATATCGTTGTCAGGCCTGTATTGTTCCCATGATTGGTCAAACCCCACCCTGAGCACACCAGTCAGCTGTCGGAATGTTTGTGCAAATCTGTGAAGTTGGAAGAAAGGAAGAACATTTTTCTCTTTCGCTATGTGTGTTGCAGTTGTTTACGTTGGGTGTATTCTTTACGGTGTTTCCACTTAATTGTAACCTGTTTGTACTGTTTTGTGGCAAAATAAACGCAACCTTCAACCTTGCAAAATCTCCGTTTGTTGCTTTAATGTTGGACACCAGTGTATTTTTGAGGGGTTGCGTGGCTCTGCGGTAAATGGTCGGTTGCCGTGAGGGAGGCTTGGGTTCGATTCCCGGTCGATGCATATTTTTAAACGAAGGTGCACGTTCTGCGAGCCTTTTCGAAAAGCGTAAAATATATAAAATGAAAAATGTAATTTATAATATTTTTAATCCAAACGGTCTTTGTTAACAATTTTTTATAAAAGGTCGGTAAGTAAGAACTTATATTTGGAATGGAGACAAGATTTTTGTCTTTGATATGTAATTTGAAATAAAAGGATGTGCATGTTTTATAGGAATGACAGATGTGTGTTAATTAGCATATATTTGATGAATTTTACATTTAAATAACTTAGGTATCCGATATGAACGGAAAAAGGACGAGAGAAATAATTACAACAGCGATACTCCAGTGGCTACCAATCTCGAGCGCTACCGATTTTCTTCCCATCTGTGTGTATTTTACACTTCACGGAATCCTCGTAGAACGTCCAGACCGCCCACATCGCAGGCGAACTTTCTGATGGTTTTACCATTAAAGACGTTCGGAAAACTCCAAACTCAGCATAACAATTCAAGTTTTATTTCTTCGTCCCACATTCTATAACTACTACCAGCCAATATCTTCTTCATCACCTCGTCCACGACTATAGTAAAAAATAGCGAGGTCATAGGTCACCTTGTCTATTACCACTTTTAACTGCTATGTATCCAATTAATCTGGAGCCAAATTTGTCCTGGATGTAGTTGCCGGAGTGAATTTCTTCAATTGTTTTATTTAAATCGGAAAAAATCCCCGACTGTAGAGCAGGTTTACCGTATCTATTTACTGAATCCTATGGAAAGCTCTCTATAAATCAATAAAACAATGATAAGCTTGTCTGTTGTATTCAGTGGACTTCTCTACAATCTGTCTAAGAATGAATACTGCGTCTTTGCATGACCTACCGGATCTGAAACCATACTGCTCCTATGCAAGGGTTGTAATACTTTTTATTTTATGTTATTTTAGTTATGAGTTTAAAAACGGACTCTGCAGATATATCGCTCTGTAGTTTGATGGGTCTTTCTTATCTTCTTTTTTGTACATGAGAATTTTAAAACTAGTTCTCCATTCGTTTGGAATTCTATTACCAGTTATAACATTGTAAGCAACTTGGTTGACTGTTCACTTAGTGGATATCCTCCATACTTCAGTAATTCATTGGGAGTCTTATCTTAGCCTGGAGACTTCCAATTTTTTAAGAGACTTACAGCTTCTTCTACCTCTGCATGTGAAACAGTTACTTCGTCATTTACTTGTATTCTGATCTCTGATCGTTTTCTGGTTATTTTTTACAAGTCTGTTACATATCCCTGCCGCAAAATTAGATCACAGCAAAGGAACTTTGAAATGCGTGGGGTAAGGCGGTGAGACGTTTGCGAGCGCAGCTGCTGAACCTTTTCCAGCGGCGCGGACGTCCGGCCGCGGCCGCCGCCCGCTGCCCACGCACGTGGCGTCCCTGTAGCGTCGCGTCGCCCAGAATGTTTGCCCAGCGTTAGCGCCTCGGCGCCGGCGATATGCGTTAGTCCGATGCACTTGTCGCTCGTAAATGAACGCTCACTGTCAACACAGCCGGGCCGGCAGTCCTGCCTTTTAATAGTGGAAGTGACGAAGCTTTAAATCTGCGCCGTGTTTACATCTTAGCTCACAGATGCAAATACGTGGTGAGAAAGTTACGCAGAATGTTTCTCGAAGAGATCCTTATTTTCGAAACCGTCGGTGTCGTACTTGTTTTGAACGGGTCTTCAACGACAGCCAGCAGTTCCGTGATGGAAAAAGTAACATCCACGCACCAGCAGCTTCACGGTTCACTCCATGAAAACGACCGTTCATGCCAACGACGACGAACGGCCAAAATATGTTTCTAGGAAACACCGTTCCGTTTTCCAAATATGTAACATCAGAACAAATTTTATCACTGGAAAAGGTTATTTCTTTTCAGGTGTAAGGACGCTAGGCAAGGAAATATGAACTGTAATAATATATTAATCTCGATAAATATGATGCTTACAAGCTCTTTTGCGCCGGCCGGAGTGGCCGTGCGGTTCTAGGCGCCACAGTTTGGAGCTGAGCGACCGTACGGTCGCAGGTTCGAATCCTGCCTCGGGCATGGATGTGTGTGATGTCCTTAGGTTAGTTAGGTTTAATTAGTTCTAAGTTCTAGGCGACTGATGACCTCAGAAGATAAGTCGCATAGTGCTCAGAGCCATTTGAACCATTTTTTGAACAAGCTCTTTTGCCTTCGATTATATTCACCGTTTAAGTAATAGGCCGTCTGTTTCATACAGGTAAGGGTTTCGACCTATAATTTCGTAAAATTTGCTCTTAATTTGTAACGCGTCTGGAATGTGGAAATTATATTCGCAAAAACACTAGTTGTAAAAACATGCTGAATACAAATGGTAGCTATCACAGACGAATGAAAGTGTCTTCCAAAAAAAAAAAAAAAAAAAAAAAAAAAAAAAATAAAAGTTAAAAAATTAAAAAAAACTCATTATTTGGTGACAAGTAACTTTTAACTGTCACTCCATTTCGTGTTCATTCGCGTTAGTACCAAGAGGTCCGTTATTAATAGTATTGTATAAGGACCGATCAAAACGTTTTAGTCTGAGCTCGTTGCTGCAGTGCATACAACAGAGCGCGAGTCCGATGCCGGTTTATAGCAATCAAGATGTAGCCGCGGGGTTAGTGTGACATTCGAACGGAAACTTCGTAATAGCCCCTTATAAGACGTTTGTGGGTTTGTAAGTCATTCACTTTTGTGAAGCTCCTCAACATTATCACGTTTCTCTCCAATCAGAAAGCATGTTGCAGTGGAAGTTCTCGTCATCATCGTCAACGTATTCCTTGATAGAAAATGAAAGAAAAAGGATAACAGAATTTCGGAGTTTACATTTTTCATACCGATAGTTCCACGCTGCCATTCATTTCTTTCTCATTGTACATTGTGCTCGCTCTCTCATCCCTGTTAAACTCTTACACGTTGAGACGTGGTATTTAATGGAATTACGGAAAACGTGGAAGTGGGGTCTTACCAATGTTTCTATTCACACAACCTGTTTATTTAACAATATATAACCATAAATTTGTTTTCTTTAAAAAATTAACAAATTTGTAAAATGAATAAGCTTTTGCAGGAGAAATCAAACAAGGACAACACGACAACAATTACGAGGCACCGCGCGGCCAACGGCGCATTGCCACGGTTCTCGTGGTCCCCCCGTCGGAGGTCCGAGTCCTCCTTTGGGCATGGGTCTGTCCTGAGCGTAAGTTAGTTTAAGTTAGATGAAGTAGTGTGCAAGCCTAGGGACCGATGGCCTCAGCAGTTTGGTCCCATGGGGACTTACCACAAATTTCCAAAATTACAAGGCGACCGGACCTGCAGCCCGCCAGTTATGGGGTGAAACAGCGGTGTTTACTACCGGGCTCGACACAGTTTCTCTTATTAAATGCCCTTCTGCAACACATGAAAACATATAAGCAATATTGATGACAAGAGTGTTTCAATTACTCAAACAGATGACGTATATTTTTTTTTAATTTGGAAACTGTATGTCGAAATGTTCGGGGTTAAGATGCGCACCCGTGCTTAAAGATTAAACAGATTAGGAAATCATTATGTCACTGATAAGGCTTGCTTCAAAGCAAGCAACCTCTTAATTTCAATCGGCAACCAAGGTGCGACTGGATTCCAAACCGTCCCTTTTGACAATCTTATTCTAACTAAAGCCCTGGTGACAGTTGGCTCTTAATATTTCCCATGTTAAACTGTTTGTTATGAAGGCAGCTCTGAAGGAACGTTTTAAAACATTACGTATGAACACTTATTGCAAGAGAACTTAACTCGGCGGAACCACAATATCCAGTTAAAAATACACCAATAATGACCCGGTCTTTCAAAGGCAGCTACGAACAGCTTAGTACAACAGGTAGTTAGGATTATAACTAATGCAATTACAATCAAGAAATTGAACCGGTTAACATCTAAATCTATCCACAAGACCCCTGTTTGTTTAACGTCAACCTGTGCCCTGGTACAGTTGTTCCGACTGTATTTCCAACGAGGAGCTGATTCATTAAAACATTAATTATCGGGTATACACTAGAAAGGAAAGGCAATATAATATCAGAACAAATTTTCGAACGACAAATACTCTCTAGTACAATACTACGGTCTATATTTACAAACAAAGAGCCGACCGAGTAAAACTCAGAGGGTCGGCCACAAACCAGAAAATAATAAAGGAAGGCAATATAGTAACGGGACAAAGTTTTAAACGACAGCCTGTGTCTTAGTACAGTACTACGGCCTATATTTACGGCCAAAGAGGGTACAAACCAGAAAATAATTAGGAGGTCGTGTAGGCAAAGAAACAAATCGCCACAAGGAATACAGAATGTTACTGCCCGCCGGCCGCCGTGGCCGAGCGGTTCTAGGCGCTTCAGTCTGGAACCGCGCTGCTGCTACAGTTGCAGGTTCGAATCCTGCCTCGGGCGTGGATGTGTGTGAAGTCCTTAGGTTAGCTAGGTTTAATTAGTTCTAAGTCTCGGGGACTGATGACCTCTGATGTTAAGTCCCATAGTGCTTAGAGCCATTTGAACCATTTTGTTACTCCCCTTTATGAGCAAGCAGTTCCATGGATCCACGGTGCGTCTTGGCGGTTACTGAGTGGTACCGATGACAGCCAGGTAGCAGGGGGCAGCCAGGCCATGAGCGGTCGTCCGACACAAATGTTGCCAACCAGCCGATGGGATGTCGGCCTGCTGCTTGTAGTCGACGCTGACCCCGGTGAAGTACTCCGGTATCTTCGCTCTGCGCAGGCCCTCCTTGCCTAGCTCGTGGCTTCGGCCGCTAGGACCTCGTGACCGCCTCTTGTCGCGACGCTACCGACGATTCCCAAATTTGGTCTCCCCCTCTCGGGCCAGCGCACCCGTATTTACTGTATATATCGGCAAGCAACGACCTTCTAAGGACACAACCCACAGATACCAACTCTTCCTCATAGATATTGGCAACGGGGCCACGAGGGGGATAGTCGATACTACCCTTGAGCCAGTGGCGCCAGACAGAACAGTCTACTAACTTAATGGTGCCATGGATCACACTCTACGTTCTGAATAATTTTTGCTAAATACTCCTGTCATGGACTAACACCTCCACCGGGCGGAGTGGCCGAGCGGTTCTAGGCGCTACAGTCTGTAACCGCGAGACCGCTACAGTCGCAGGTTCGAATCCTGCCTCGGGCATGGATGTTCAAAATGGTTCAAATGGCTCTGAGCGCTATGGGACTTAACTTCTGTGCTCATCAGTTCCCTAGAACGTAGAACTACTTAAACCTAACTAACCTAAGGACATCACACACATCCATGCCCAAGGCAGGATTCGAACCTGCGACCGTAGCAGTCCCGCGGTTCCGGACTGCGCGCCTAGAACCACTAGACCACCGCGGCCGGCGGGCATGGATGTGTGTGATGACTTTAGGTTAGTTAGGTTTAAGTAGTTCTTAGTTCTAGGGGACTGATGACTAACGATTTTAAGTCCGATAGTGCTCAGAGCCATTCTGAACCCACACCTACATGATTACTCTGCAATTAACAATTAAGTGCCTGGCAAAGGTTTCATCGAACCACCTTTAAGCTGTTACTCTACCGTTCCACTTCTAACAGCACGCGGTAAAACGAGTACTTATACCTCTTCTGTGCGAGCTCTGATTCCATTTATTTTATTACGATATTCGTTTCTCCCAATGCAGGTGGGAGCCAACAAAATATTTTCGCAGTCGAAGGAAAGAGTGATTGAAATGTCGTGAAAACATCTCGCCGCAACGAAAATTCTTCGTTTCAATGATTGCCACTGCAATTCGTATACCATATCCGTGACCCTCTCTCCCTAGTTTCGCGATAGTACAAAAGAACTGTCCTTCTTTGAACATTAGCGGTATCCGCCATCAATCCTTTCAGATACGAACCCCATACCGCGCAGCAACGCTCCAGAAAAAGAGGTCGGACAAGCGTAGTGAAGGCAGTCTCTTTAGTAGACATGTTGCAACCTCTAAGTGTGGTACCAATAAAACGCTTTCCCCACAACACTGGCTATGTGATAGTTCGAAGTTATACATAATTATAATCGCTAAATATTTAGTTTAATTGACGGATAAATGCGTATTTTGTAGACAGCGGAATCATCACCAACTTTCTATTTCTTTTTTTTTTTTTTTGTAAACTGTGAATGAATTGTTAAGTGTTTAATATATTATTGTTGCCACAACTTCCCTTCTCTTCTTTTATTTCATAGAAATGGCAGAAAAAATCTTTTCTGAAGAATTTGTAGCGTAGTTTTTAAATTATGTAGAGTTTAAAACAAACTTTTTGGCAAATATATGTCTTTACTGTTGTACTGGAATCTTAATACAACATGATCACAATCGCTCTTTCAAAAAATTCAGGTGGACAGTTGAGATAGTAGACGTGATATAAAATTTACTATGAACAATTATATGACAATAGTTGCAATTCCGATGATCAATTAACCCATTGACTTACATATATTGTCCAACCTGTTCTACTTCTACATGTGCATGGATACGCAGCAAGCCACCGCACGGTGCTTGGTGGAGAGTACCCTGTGTAACTACTAGTCACTTCCTTTACTATTCCACTCGCAAACAAGGAAAAACGACTGTCTATATGCCTCCGTATGAGGCCAAATGTCCCGTATCTTATTTTCGAGGTCCTTCCGCGCAATATATGCTGGTGGCAGTGGAATCGTTCGGCAGTCAGCTTCAAATGCCGGTTATCTAAATTTTCTCAATAGTCTTCCTCGAAAAGAACGTCGCCTTCCCTCCAGGGATACCCATTTGAGTTCCCAAAGCAACTCCATAACAGTTACGTGTTGTTCACGATCTCCTTTACAGATGAACCATACTTTCCTAAAATTCTGCCAATAAATCAAAGTCGACTATTCGCCTTCCCTACCATGTGTCTCACATGCTCGTTCCATTTCATATCCCTTTGCAACTTAAGGCCCAGATATGTGCAAGCGGGACACTACTACTAATACTGTACCTGAATATTACAGGTTTCACCTTCCTGCTCATCCGAATTAACTTACATTTTTCCGCATTTAGAGCTAGCTGCCATTCATCATACCTACTATAAATTTTGTCTAAGTAGTCTTGTATCTTCTTACCGTCACTCAACTTCGAAGACTTACCGTATACCACAGCATCATCAGCAAACATCCGCAGTTTGCTGCCCATCCTGTCAACCAAATCATTTATGTATACAGAGAACAACAGCGGTCCTGTCACACTTCACGGGGGCAGCACTCCTGACATACCGTTGTCTCTGATGTTCACTCGCCGTCGCGGACAACATACCGGGTTTTATTACTTATGAGGTCCTCGAGCCACTCACATGTCTGCGAACTTTTTCCACTTTCTTGTACATTCGTTAACAGCCTGCAACGGGACAGCCTGCTTTCCGGAATTCTATAAATATGGAATCTACCCGTTGCCCTTTATCCTTAGTTCTCAGTATGTTGTTGTTGTTGTTGTTGTTGTTGTTGTCTTCAGTCCTGAGACTGGTTTGATGCAGCTCTCCGTGCTACTCTACCCTGTGCAAGCTTCTTCATCTCCCAGTACTTACTGCAACCTACATCCTTCTGAATCTGCTTAGTGTATTCATCTCTTGGTCTCCCTCTACGATTTTTACCCTCCACGATGCCCTCCAATGCTGAATTTGTGATCCCTTGATGCCTCAGAACATGTCCTACCAACCGGTCCCTCCTTCTTGTCAAGTTGTGCCGCAAAATTTTCTTCTCCCCAATTCAGTTCAATACCTCCTCATTAGTTATGTGATCTACCCATCTAATCTTCAGCATTCTTCTGTAGCACCACATTTCGAAAGCTTCTATTCTCTTCTTCTCCAAACTATTTATCGTCCATGTTTCACTTCCATTCATGGCTACACTCCATACAAATACTTTCAGAAACGATTTCCTGACACTTAAATCAATACTCGATGTTAACAAATTTCTCTTCTTCAGGAACACTTTCCTTGCCATTGCCAGTCTACATTTTATATCCTCTCTACTTCGACCATCATTAGTTATTTTGCTCCCCAAATAGAAAAACTCCTTTACTACTTTAAGTGTCTAATTTCCTAATCTAATTCCCTCAGCGTCACCCGACTTAATTCGACTACATTCCATTATCCTCGTTTTGCTTTTGTTGATGTTCATCTTATATCCTCCTTTCAAGACACTGTCCATTCCGTTCAACTGCTCTCCCACGTCCTTTGCTGTCTGACAGAATTACAATGTCATCGGCGAACCTCAACGTTTTTATTTCTTCTCCAAAGACTTTAATACCTACTCCGAATTTTTCTTTTGTTTCCTTCACTGCTTGTTCAATATACAGATTGAATAACTTCTGGGACAGGTAACAACCCTGTCTCACTCCCTTCCCAACCGCTGCTTCCTTTTCATGCCCCACAACTCTTATAACTGCTATCTGGTTTCTGTACAAATTGTAAATAGCCTTTCGCTCCCTGTATTTTACCCATGCCACCTTTAGAATTTGAAAGAGAGTATTCCAGTCAACATTTTCAAAAGCTTTCTCTAAGTCTACAAATGCTAGAAACATAGGTTTGCCTTTCCTTAATCTATTTTATAAGATAAGTCGTAGGGTCAGTATTGCCTCACGTGTTCCAACATTTCTGCGGAATCCAAACTGATCTTCGCCGAGGTCGGCTTCTACCAGTTTTTCCATTCGTCTGTAAAGAATTCGCGTTAGTATTTTGCAGCTGTGACTTATTAAACTGATAGTTCGGTAATTTTCACATCTGTCAACACCTGCTTTCTTTGGCATTGGAATTATTATATTCTTCTTAAAGTCTGAATGTATTTCGCCTGTCTCATACATCTTGCTCACCAGATGGTAGAGTTTTGTCAGGACTGGCTCGCCCAAGGCCGTCAGTAGTTCCAATCGAATGCTGTCTACTCCCAAGGCCTTGTTTCGACTCAGGTCTTTCAGTGCTCTGTCAAACTCTTCGCGCAGTATCGTATCTCCCATTTCGTTTTCATCTACATCCTCTTCCATTTCCATAATGTTGTCCTCAAGTACATCGCCCTTGTATAGACCCACTATATACTCCTTCCACCTTTCTGCTTTCCCTTCTTTGCTTAGAACTGGGTTTCCATGTGAGCTCTTGATATTCATACAAGTGGCTCTCTTTTCTCCAAAGGTCTCTTTGAGTTTCCTGTAGGCAGTATCTATCCTACCCCTAGTGAGCTAAGCCTCTACATCCCTGCTTAGCGATTTTGCACTTCCTGTCGATATCATTTTTGCGACGTTTGTATTCCCTTTTGGCTGCTTCATTTAGTGCGTTTTTATATTTTCTCCTTTCATCAATTAAATTCAATATTTGTTCCAGGATTTCTACTAGCCTTCGTCTTTTTACCTACTTGATCCTCTGCTGCCTTCACTACTTCATCCCTCAGAGCTACCCATTCTTCTTCTACTGCATTTCTTTCTCCCATTCCTGTCAATTGTCCCCTTATGCTCTCCCTGAAACTCTGTACAACCTCTGGTTTAGTCAGTTTATCCAAGTCCCATCTCCTTAAATTTCCACCTTTTTTTCTCAGCATATCATGTGAGAAAAGGGGAAGCTGAGTTTCACACCAGAGATACTTTCTAAACTCCTGCTGATTCGCGCGCATGAGCCTCTCAGTCTGAAGAAAGTTTACTATATTCGAACTGAGAATATATTCAAGGATTCTACAGCAAACAGAAGTTAACGATATTGCTCTGCAATTTTGGCGATCCGTTATTTTACCCTCCCTATATACTGAAGTTACCTGCGCTTTTTTTCCTGTCTCTTGGGACTTTGTGCTGGGCGAGACATTCACGATAAATACAAAACAGGTAAGGAGTCAATGCCGTAGAGCGCTCTTTGTAAAACAGAATAGGGAATCAATTCCGACCCGGTGATTTATTTACTTTCAAATCTTTCAGTTATTTCTGAACGCCAGGGATAGTTATATTTATGTCATCCATACGGTAGTCTGTCTAATGATCAAATGTTTGTACGATTCTCCTGTGTGAACGATTTCTTGGACGTGAAAACTTCGGCTTTTGTTTTGCTGTCTTCACGTGCCACACCAGACTGGTCAACAAGAGACTGAATGGAAGCCTTAGACCCGTTCAATGATTTTACATAGGATCAGAATATTCTCGGGTTCTCTGCCACATCTTTCGCTTAGGTATGGCGGTGTTGTTGTACGCTTCGCGCATAGATCTTTTTACAGACGCATGGCTCCCTAGTAACCTTTGCTTCTCGCCATTTGTACGTTTGTTTTGCACTAAGAGTGCGACAGCTTGTGCTTCATCAATATTTTCCGGATTTCGTTATTAAAGCGTGGTGGGTATTCTTCATCAAAAATGGCTCTGAGCACTATGGGACTCAACTGCTGTGGTCATAAGTCCCCTAGAACTTAGAACTACTTAAACCTAACTAACCTAAGGTCAGCACACAACACCCAGCCATCACGAGGTAGAGAAAATCCCTGACCCCGCCGGGAATCGAACCCGGGAACCCGGGCGTAGGAAGCGAGAACGCTACCGCACGACCACGAGATGCGGGCTATTCTTTATCTTTTATCCACTTAGTAGGCATATAACTTTCAAGACCACGATTTACAATCTGCTTAAACTTTGCTCGTAATTCCTCTCCGTCCATGTTACTGGAATCAAATGATGTCAGTTCACTATCTATGTGAGATGCTAACAACTTATTATCTGCTCTGTCAAGCAGAAACACTGTCCTAGCCTTCTTGATCAACTTAACCATAGTTGCTATAATGACATCATGGTCGCCGTTTCTATACTGTCACTGTTGATACGTCCCGGCCTATTTGTAGCTAAAGGGAATAAGATACTTCCACTGCGTATGGGCTGCTGAGATAGCTGCTCGAGACAGTTTTCAGAAAACGTGTTCAAAAGTGTTTTGCATGTCTGTCTGTCTGTACCCACCGCAATGAATCCATAGACATGCCGGTCTATTGTCGGTAGGTTAAAATCGGCTCCAACTAGTATTGCATGATCTGGATATTTACGGGCTATTGACCCTAGACTTTCTTTGAATGACTCTAGAACTGTCACAGCGGAATCGGGTTGCCGGTAAAAGCATCCAACAATTAACTTGGTTTCACTTACACCTGTTATACGCAAGCAGATAACTTGACTGCTACACTCAACGTCGACCTCAATAGAGACAATAGTTTTGCCAACTGCAATGAACAACCCCCTCCTATGGCCTGCAATCTGTCTTCCCGATATACATTCCACGACTCGCTAAATATTTCGGAGCTTTCTACTTTGGGTTTCAGCCAGCTCACGGTACTGAGGACAATTTGACCGCGAGAACTTTCCTGGAGTGCATTAAATTCGGGAACTTTATTACGAATACTTCGACAGTTTACTGATAAAATTTTTGCAGTCGTAGTGCCCAGAGTCTGAACGCTGTCTGATTTCCGCTGCTGCGTATCGGCTCGCGAGCGTTCATCAGAGCACGTCAAACTACCGTCTGGCCTAAAAATACCCTCATGTGCCCTCCACGATGTGTTTATTTGTAAGTTGAATCCAATTGATCAGAAAGGCTATACCAATCTTTCAGAAGCCACAGAATTTCATATCAAGCACGCTTAAATAAAGTTTTATTGAAAACCAAAAATTTTAGCACCACTGCTACGGTAAATTGATATACACTCCTGGAAATGGAAAAAAGAACACATTGACACCGGTGTGTCAGACCCACCATACTTGCTCCGGACACTGCGAGAGGGCTGTACAAGCAATGATCACACGCACGGCACAGCGGACACACCAGGAACCGCGGTGTTGGCCGTCGAATGGCGCTAGCTGCGCAGCATTTGTGCACCGCCGCCGTCAGTGTCAGCCAGTTTGCCGTGGCATACGGAGCTCCATCGCAGTCTTTAACACTGGTAGCATGCCGCGACAGCGTGGACGTGAACCGTATGTGCAGTTGACGGACTTTGAGCGAGGGCGTATAGTGGGCATGCGGGAGGCCGGGTGGACGTACCGCCGAATTGCTCAACACGTGGGGCGTGAGGTCTCCACAGTACATCGATGTTGTCGCCAGTGGTCGGCGAAAGGTGCACGTGCCCGTCGACCTGGGACCGGACCGCAGCGACGCACGGATGCACGCCAAGACCGTAGGATCCTACGCAGTGCCGTAGGGGACCGCACCGCCACTTCCCAGCAAATTAGGGACACTGTTGCTCCTGGGGTATCGGCGAGGACCATTCGCAACCGTCTCCATGAAGCTGGGCTACGGTCCCGCACACCGTTAGGCCGTCTTCCGCTCACGCCCCAACATCGTGCAGCCCGCCTCCAGTGGTGTCGCGACAAAATGGTTCAAATGGCTCTGAGCACTATGGGACTCAACTGCTGAGGTCATTAGTCCCCTAGAACTTAGAACTAGTTAAACCTAACTAACCTAAGGACATCACAAACACCCATGCCCGAGGCAGGATTCGAACCTGCGACCGTAGCGGTCTTGCGGTTCCAGACTGCAGCGCCTTTAACCGCACGGCCACTTCGGCCGGCGGTGTCGCGACAGGCGTGAATGGAGGGACGAATGGAGACGTGTCGTCTTCAGCGATGAGAGTCGCTTCTGCCTTGGTGCCAATGATGGTCGTATGCGTGTTTGGCGCCGTGCAGGTGAGCGCCACAATCAGGACTGCATACGACCGAGGCACACAGAGCCAACACCCGGCATCATGGTGTGGGGAGCGATCTCCTACACTGGCCGTACACCACTGGTGATCGTCGAGGGCACACTGAATAGTGCACGGTACATCCAAACCGTCATCGAACCCATCGTTCTACCATTCCTAGACCGGCAAGGGAACTTGCTGTTCCAACAGGACAATGCACGTCCGCATGTATCCCGTGCCACCCAACGTGCTCTAGAAGGTGTAAGTCAACTACCCTGGCCAGTAAGATCTCCGGATCTGTCCCCCATTGAGCATGTTTGGGACTGGATGAAGCGTCGTCTCACGCGGTCTGCACGTCCAGCACGAACGCTGGTCCAACTGAGGCGCCAGGTGGAAATGGCATGGCAAGCCGTTCCACAGGACTACATCCAGCATCTCTACGATCGTCTCCATGGGAGAATAGCAGCCTGCATTGCTGCAAAAGGTGGATATACACTGTACTAGTGCCGACATTGTGCATGCTCTGTTGCCTGTGTCTATGTGCCTGTGGTTCTGTCAGTGTGATCATGTGATGTATCTGACCCCAGGAATGTGTCAATAAAGTTTCCCCTTCCTGGGACAATGAATTCACGGTGTTCTTATTTCAATTTCCAGGAGTGTATATGTTTCATACTTAGTTATCTGTAAAAAAAATTCCTGTTACTACCGAGACCAAACAAATACCGAAAATACCGGTTATTCAGAACTAAATACCAATACCGGTTTTAAGAGGTCAGTTCTCCCCATTCCTCTAAAACAAAACAAAGATTTTCACTTGCTTTTATTGACGAAATGTATCTCAGACATTCCTTTAAGCATGTGGGTAAAAATTTCTAAGGCAGCTTTGTGCCAAACAGTGCGGTGTTCATCAGAAGGTCTTGCAATCTGCATTTTAGAATATATTCAAACGAAGCGCAATGTCTTGAATGCAGAAGCTAATGCCGCGTTCGATACTGATAATATAGTGGGATATCTTCACCTCAAATGAAGGATTGACTTCCACAAGTCAAATGAATGTCAGAGAGAGAAACTCTTCGAAATATCAATTTTAGTCGAATCGAACGAGAAATTTTTATATTAGTCGTTTATGTGGCTACTCAGTGCACGATAGCGACTTCCTAAGAGACTTAAAAAGGTTTTAATTTTGTGCTTCGGTCAGCGAAATTTTTTTTATAACATTATAATATAATATAATACCGTGTGGATTTAGAGAACAGTGTAAATACCTTGTGTTACTGCTGCTGCAAAAATATTGTTAACGTGAAATATCACAAGAATGATTGGATAATCCTTAGATTTGGCATCCAAAATTCTTTTAGTGTTCTCGTACCGATCAGCAAGCAACCTGTCTGGATCATACGGGATCCGCTACAAGCCACGCTTAGGATAATGCCGGCTGCTGTGGTATTCGTTGCAGACATTATTAGCACAGAAGTTCTAGTACCATGTCACCCAACAGCCCTCGTTTGAGGCACGGAAGAACGTCGGTTGGAGTCTGCTTGCATGTGGCTGCCTGGTGGCTTTGTGGCGAGGCAGTGGCGAGGCAGTGCCGGTGCCGGTGCGGTGCACGTGTCCGCCGGCGGCCGGAGGTGGATGAACGAGGAGCGGCGTCGCCGTCGCCGTCGCCGTCGCCGCGCCGGTGCGTGGGAGGCGCCTCGGCAGGCGCCAACAACTGTCGAAAAACTTCTCGATAGATGCTATCGATCGGGCGGGCACGGCGCTGCGGCCCGGGAGATGACGCCGCCTCCTCTCCGCCGGCGGCGGCGACACGCACGAAGCTGTTGCTGCGCCGTCCGCCGGCCTTCCGCGCTCACCTCCACCCTGCCGCAACTGCGCAGCGGGCGCAGCACTTACCACCGGGACGGGTGACAGCTCACCGCTCCAGCTACACGCATGTTTCATTCATGAGCAGCCGTCCCAGACAAGGCACCAAGTTTCAAGTTTGAAACGACACATGATTGGAGCAAATTCGGGCTCAACATGTGCAACTGCGCGTGCGTCTGTAAAAGCTGAATGGTTAAAAAAAAAACAAAAAAAAAAACCTACCACAGTCGATCAGCAATATGCGATTAAATTGTGCAAGACACTAAGCAAACTGAAACATCAATTACCCACACCACTGCAACAGAAAATATAGCTTTCAGGATCATAGTGCACTTTTTAAGAGACGGGACAGTAACCTACAATTGTAACCGAGTATGTATTCTCACGGAGAGCTTCTGTATCATCCCGTGCACTGTCAGGCGTTATAACTGCTTAATCTTTACTTTACGGAATCTACCGCACGAACAAAGGATTGAGCAACAATATCAGTTCAGAACAGTTACCTCTATTTCTACGATTCTCTGCCCTCTTTTCTTTCTGCAATATGTAATATTTGGATTTTTTTTCAGATACCACAATCTATCATTTGGCGTACATTATACATCGACACACAGGGCGAGGTAGCCCAGACAGGTCAGAACGACGAGTTAACACTTTGACGTACGTTTTTCATTAATTTGTGGGGGACGATCTGACAAATTGTCTGACTCACGCAAGTACGAGTGTTGCCCAAGAAAGTGCGAAACGTTACGTATTACTTGAAGTGTCCTGAGTGAGCGCGCCAAGTTTCCGTCACTTCCGACAGATACCGTAGCTGTAGGACAATTTCAAAATGGCGTCTGTAGATGATCTACATTACAAGCAACGTGCCGTCATTGAATTTCTCATTGCAGAGAAGGAAACTGTGGGGAATATTCACAAAGTCTATGGAGCATCTGGTGTCTACAGAAGTACAGTTAGTCGCTGGCTACGGAGGATGACGTCATTAGAAGGCGGTTCGGCGGAGCTCCACGATTTGCAGCGGTCGGGGAAACCATCCACGGACAGCCTCACATGTTGCAGTGAGCTTTCATTTTTTTGGGCCATTAATGGATGCCACTCGTTGAAGACGTTTTGAGGACGATGAGGAGGTGATTCACACAATGAAGCACTGGCTCCGCCACCAGGACGAGAATTGGTATCGACGAAGTATACAGGTCCTTGTTTGGCGCTGGAGGAAGGCCATAGAGCGGGATGGAGACTACGTGGAAAAATAGGGTATGTAGATAACACACCATTCCTCCGTGTATGTAATTCTCATTATGTTCAATAAGGAATTGTTGAAGAAAAAAAGCTGTGCGTTACTTTCTGGCCTCAAACCACACCTCCAAATCCCTTAAAAATTTATTCTGTAATACCTATATTCTTTGTACTTTGTGACAATGTTTTCTCTTCTGCTATCGATCCATGCACCCAATAGTTTCCGACGCCATACTTGTTTACAAAATATTACAGTATGCATGTGATGTGTTACGACTGTGGAAGGAACCTGTGACCACTGGAGGTACTTTATTTTTCTTATTTTATGTTTACTGTTAGATACACGTTTAATTTTTTGTCAAAAGAAACCCAAAACCATGTTCTGAAAAAGTGTCTTGTTTCTCCATTAGACAGTGCCACAAGTTCCTCCAAAAAATCGTAAAACAACACACACACACAAATGACATCAATAAATGTAAATCCACGTGATGATGGAGGTTTAAACCTTTGAAATGCGTCGTGGAGATAAATAAACAGTGACTGGTAACAGTAAACTTGCTGTTTCATTTAATCCGCAAAGTAGTTATACAATTTTATTGAAATCAAATAGCAAACTTGCAAGAACATCATTTTTCGACATAATCTCCTTGCGTTTCAACGTACTTGGTCCATCGTAGTGCAAGCTTCCTGATGCCCTCATAAAAGAAGGTTCTCGGTTGAACTACGAGCCAGGAATGCGCCACTTTTTTCACTGCTTCGTCCGAGGCAAATCGACGGCCCCTTAATGCCTTTTTGAGTGGACCAAACAAGACATAGTCAGAAGGGGGCAAGATCGGGACTATATGGAGAATGATCCAGTACTTCAAATCTGAGTTTCTGGAGCGTTTCAGCAGTGTGGGAAGCAGTATGCGGACGGGCATTGTCGTGCAACAACATAACACCTTTTGACAGCAATCCTCGCCGTTTGCTTCGAACTGCAGACTTGAGCCTGGCGGTAAGGATCTCACTGTAACGTACACTGTTTATTGTTGTGCCCCTTTCCCCACAATGTTGCAGTACTGGACCTTGTGCGTCCCAAAAAACCGTAAGCATTAGTTTTCCTGCGCACGGTTGGGTCTTGAACTTTTTCTTGCGAGACGAATTTGGATGTTTCCATTCCATACTCTGCCGTCTTCTCTTCGGCACGTAATGATGGATCCATGTTTCGTCACCACTAATGATCCTGTCTAAGAAGTTGTCCCCTTCGTTACCATAGCGATCCAAATGTTTTTTCCAGATGTCCAAGAGCGTTTGTTTATGCAACTGTGCGACTTGTTTTGGGACCCATCTCGCACAAACTTTATGAAACCCAAGTTTGTTGTGGATGATTTCGTAGGCAGAACCGTGACTAATTTGCAGACGATGTACCACTTCGTCAATAGTCAATCGTCTGTCTAAGAGAATCATTACACGTGAACGATCAATGGTTTCTTCATTTGTGGCGGTAAACGGTCGTCCGGCTCCTTCATCGTACGTAACGCATGTGCAACAGTTTCGGGATTTTTCAATCCATTCGTAGACACTCCGTTGTGGCAAAACACTGTTCTCGTACTGTACCGAAAGTCTTCGATGAATTTCGGCCCCTGATACGCCTTCCGACCACAAAAAACGGATCACTGAACGTTGCTCTTCTTTGGTGCAAATAGGCAGCGGAGCAGCCATGATCAACAGCACGGCAGCGACAACCAAACTAACCTAGCTGCTTGAAAATTGCAGTGATATAACAACAAATAAACAAAGCATGCGCATCAACGTAAGACGACAGTACTACCAAAATAAACAAAAATAACTGAATTGCGGATAATAATTGACTTACCCTCGTAATATCCTTGTACACCAACATCTTCATTAAAGAAACCATCGACATCATCAAACAACACCGACAACAACGAAATGACGTTGTCAAGCCACTTACAGAAGAGGTTACAAATATTCTAAAATAAATAAAAAATTACAGTTATTTCTCATTTCACAACCGGAGCTACTCATAGCAAAATGGACTCACTGTGGGATTTCCAATCATTGGGCTCCTACCTAACACTTCTTAATGACACTGAGAACAATACAGGATAGTATTCTGGTACCGTTACGGAAATGACATCATATGTCATCATCTGATCATATACAACTCCACAATTTCACAAACACAGACTACCCACAGATAAAATACACCATAGAAGCAGAAAATGACAAAATGTCTAATTTCTTAGACACTATAATACATAGACACATCATCCAAAATCGATTTTGCTTGTACAGGAAGCCCACCACCAAAAGTTCAGCCATAAACAGAAACTCAGACAACCCTATAAAATACACACACACACACACACACACACACACACACACACACACACACACGGGCGCGCGCGCTTATTTCCGATAAATGCTATACAGGCTCAATAAAACTCTAGTCAGCCTGAACAGCTACCAAAATGCACTACCGCCAATGAGACATATATCTGATAGAAACGAATAAAAATCAAACATGACAGACAAAGTAAACCTCAAAATTAGAACAAAAATCGAAAAAACACAGTAAGAAACTGATCAACACTGATGTACAAACACAGACACACAGAATGCAAACACACACAACTCATCTGAACAAGAAACAACCACAACAAACAAAAGCTACACACTTACCTACAACAGCAAAGCAGCTCACAGGATTGCCCATATTTTCAATAAACAATGACAATCAATTAGCCTATTTGAACAGACATTAGAAAAAGTTTTGCATCACCCCGGTTCCCAGAATTCCTGAAGATAGACGTTCACTGTGGATATTGTATCACAGACACAGTCCCTTTGACTGTTCAGAGATGTCACTAAACTCGCCAAAAGATGTAAACAAGCACTCATGAGCAGCGCCCATTAGACGGAGGGGGTCCGAGAGCCGATCAGTTCCAATCATTCCGACAGTAGGGAGCTACAGTACAACCATGCCTAGACGGTCAGTACCGCGGTTCGATCGGTTCCGCATTGTTACTTTGTGTCAGGAAGGGCTCTCAACAAGGGAAGTATCTAGGCGTAGTGGAGTGAACCACACCGATGTTGTTCGGACATGGAGGAGATACAGAAAGACAGGAACTGTCGATGACATACATCGCTCAGGCAGCCCAAGGGCTACTACTGCAGTGGATGACCGGCTACCTACGGATTGTGGCTCGGAGGAACCCTGACAGCAATGCCACCATGTTGAATAATGCTTTTCGTCCTGCCACAGGACGTCGTGTTACGACTCAAACTGTGCGCAATAGGCTGCATGATGCGCGACTTCACTCCCGAAGTCCATGGCGAGGTCCATCTTTGCAACCACGACACCATGCAGCGCGGTACAGATGGGCCCAACTAAACGCCGAATGGACCGCTTAGGATTGGCATCACGTTCTCTTCACCGATGAGTGTCGCGTATTCTTTCAACCAGAAAATCGTCGGAGAGGTGTTTGGAGGCAACCCGGTCAGGCTGAACGCCTTAGATAACTGTCCAGCGAGTGACGCAAGGTGGAGGTTTCCTGCTGTTTTGGCGTGGCATTATGTGGGGCCGACGTACACCGCTGGTTGTCACGGAAGTCGCCGTAACGGCTGTACGATACGTGAATGCCACCCTCCGAGCGATAATGCAACCATATCTACAGCATATTGGCGAGGCATTCGTCTTCATGGATGACAATTCGGCCCCCATCGTGCGCATCTTCTGAATGACTTCCTTCAGGATAACGACATCTCTCGACTAGAGTGGCCAGCATGTTCTCCAGACATTAATTTATCGAACATGCATGGGATGTATTGAAAAGTGCTGTTTATGGACGACGTGACCCACCAACTACTCTAAGGGACTACGCCGAATCTCTGTTGAGAACTGGGACAATCTGGACCAACAGTGCCTTGATGAACTTGGGGATAGTATACCACGACGAATACAGGCATGCATCAATGCAAGAGGACGTGCTACTGAGTATTAGAGGTACCGGTGGGTACAGCAATCTGCACCACAATCTCTGAAGGTCTTGCTGTATGGTGGTACAACATGCAATGTGTGGTTTTCATGAGCAATAAAGAGACGGAAATGACGTTTATGTTGATCTCTGTTCCAATTTTCTGTACAGGTTCCGAAGCTCTCTTAACCGAGGTTGCGCAAAACTTTAATGATGTGTGTACAAAAGAAACTGTGGACACCCTATGCTAACACAGACAAATACAACACGTTTTCAGTCTATCAATTCACATGTCAACACTACAACTCAATTTATGTCGGGCAAACAGGTAGAAATCTCATTAATACATAATATGAACACTAAGGGGCAGTTAAGAGTAGGCGCAGTCACTCTACACTTGCAGAGAACCTCATGGGCGTGAACCATAGACCAACGGACATAAAAATTGGCAAAAAATCTTAACTGCGCTACAGCCCTCCACACGAACTTATAACAGAAGAAAGTCATAGTAGAAGGGAAAGAAATAATGAATGAATATCAGAAGATCAAGGCGCAGAACACACACACACACACACACACACACACACACACACACACACATACATACCAAAGCCTAATGTCGTTCAAAAGTTCGGAATTACCGCCCAGAAACAAAAAAGTTGGTGGAAGAGGAGAATATCTGATACACTGTGACACAATGTACAGGCATGGAAAAGCCACATCAATAAAAAGTAAGCACACTTAATTTACATACTTAAGTTGTCATTCTCACTCACCAATTTACAAAGCTCATTCAAATCACATATCCTTACATCATTTTAGAAAATTATGACTAACCTAACAAACGATACTTAAAGAATAAAGTAATAAATCAGCGTTGACAGCAGAATATAACTTAATGTTATTAGTTCTATAATCTAACCCTAACAAGTTGGATAAAAGCAGTAGTTTCATTTTAGGCTAAACATTTTGATATATGTACGTAACAAAATATTGAAAAATCCTGACATATTTCAGAGGACAAAACAGACAAAAATATCAGCATTGCCGCAAATGGTAAGCAACCACCTAACATCAGTATGAGATAATTAGGTATATAAGTTTTCTGTTGATAATTTCGTAAATGTAAATACCATTATCTCAAAACTGTTATGTGTTATGAAGCAACATTTCTTTACATGTTATTTGACAGAATAATGGAACCCACTGATGATGATGAAATTTCACCGAAACATTTTTGGGCATTAAAGAAGAAGAGTTTGTGATAGCTCAAAGCAGAACCGCATTTTTACAGCTATATATTTTGATTACGTCGTAGTTAGTAGGTCTACCCAGAAGAAACACCTCAACAATTTTATGAAACAGCTGTTTGATAGAAAAAGATTGTGGACTCAAACAAGAATTAAATAAGCGCAGTTGTTTTCTAGCGTAGTGTTAAATGTCTCGGCCATACACAGGCTCACGTCAGTCCACGCTGGATAATATCCCTGCGCCCAAAGACTTGAGAGAAGGGAGAAACGAAGGAAGGTTAGGATTTAGCGTTCCGTCGTCAACGAGCAATTAGCAACAGAGCACAAGAATTATTCAAGGATGGAGAAAGAAATCGGCTGTGCCCTTCCAAAGGAACTGTCCCAGCGTTTACCTGAAGTGATTTGAGGAAATTAGGGAAAATCTAAAACGGACGCGGGATTGTATCGCCCTCTTCTCGAATGCGAGTCCAATGTGTTGATCACTGGAACACCTCGCTCGGTCAGAGGAGCAACATCAATCATTCTTGAGCAACATAAATCACTGTGGCAAAATTGATAGGAACTGCTGCGCAGACATCATCTCCACCGAGGTAGTCAAATATCAGTCGTCTGTCGCCTGTTAGTCAGCGTTGTAGAAGCTAGTAAGCGTTTGATCAGCTCCCTCTGCTTGGCACCATTTACGCCAGCAAAACGTTTCGTCCTGTCAACAGAAGCTCTGTGCTGTCACGTTAAGCCCGCCAACGGCAGAGGAAAACACACTGCATACAAATAAGTGTAACAGCAGTGGTATAGGGCAGCTATAGCCAAAGAGAATACGCACAACACTGAAAGACATTGAGGTTAAAGGTGTTGGCAGGACCTTGAGTATACTGGCCAGGCATTAATGCCGGTATCGAACATGAGGGTTCGACTTTGTTAACTATCCCCCTGTTTAGATAAAGCAGAAATGCACGATCGGATTTATCAGAATTAATTCGGGCCTATGAGCTGTAATATAATAGCCCGATCGCACGCCGCTGCAAAACAGTTCCTATTTTTAAAAAATTACAAGTACGCGAGTTCTTTGTAGACTTGTTAGGTGCAGAGTACGTAAATGATTGCAGCTGGAGTTGATAATATCAAACGAACTAGGTGACACGAGGAATACTTTTGAAATTCAGTACTTTATTCACTCAAAGGTAACTCTTTTGTAGTGGTAGTAGTTACCTCAGCAGCTCTAGCAGCCAGTCAAATTCACAAAATGAAGACTCAGTTGAAGGACAGTCGATCAACCTGTTAATTCCACACTGTGTACCAACACAGTTCTCTATGAAAAACCAAGTTCCTCTTTGGTCTTACTCGCAGAAAGATTCTAAGTCACGATGTGAACTCGACTCGCGAAACATAGTCCTTACACTTGCACCATGCTCGTTGTGTTTCGAACTCAGTAGCTCGTAGCGAGAGTTCGCCTGACACCAGTGAAACTGCGGCTTATAATTCGTTATCTTAAGTGCTCTATATTCAGTGTCCCTCCCCAGTATTCCGTGACACACTGAAACCCACACTCAGGAATTTTCCACTAACCATTTGCGTGGCCGCATGTAGAAGTTACTCAGTTCCACGCTCTACACATTGTAAAAATGCGGGTGTCAGTACTGTAATCTCTCTAACCCGCCAAACACGAGCAGGTAGGTATTCCAATTAGGCGCGACATTTCTCCCCATATCCTACTCCCCACCATACATGAGGCCAATTAAGGGGGTGTCTATGTGGTCTCTTCTTGTGAGCGCACTCTCTGATTTCCCACGTGCTATCAAGATGTCGTTTTGACCGCAGTTTCCTTTCACTACGAGTCAAACTCGGAAACAGAGTCGTCGGTCAGAACGTCCAATGGCCAAACAAACAATGGGGTAGGCTTATTAATATTTCATAATAATTGCAAGGGTTATGTCTCTCAGGTACATATTCAGAAGAATATGGTAATACAGACCGGTGTCACTGGGGAGAACATTTTTCCTGGCATAAATATGGAAACTGATTGTTGCGAGGAATTGGGGGAAAATAAAAGGCACCCAACATACAATTAGTTTCCATTGAAACATGTAGTAACTAACTTTGACGGTCTACGAGTTGCAGGAAAAGACTGAATGATAGGCCTAATTTGATTATTGAACAACAGTGTGTGTTATATCTAAAGAAATAGATCTAACATTATTCTATAGCCATGAATCTAGGTTTAATACTAGTACTACTACTACTAGTACTAATAATAATAATAATAATAATAATAGTAATTTGCATTGCACATGCTATAGGTATGCATATAAAATGTGTCATGACTCGTTTGGGAGTGTGTGTTGGCACTGAATCTGAGTCAAAACGAGAATGCTAAATACCAGAGAATTAAGACTAAGAGAACAGGGAAACGACGTGATAATATACGACCGACGTCCTCAAGGGGAGGATGCCGTGGTATATTTGAAAAATAAATGAAGAAAAATATGTGTTGTCCGCAGCTCGTGGTCGTGCGGTAGCGTTCTCGCTTCCCACGCCCGGGTACCCGGGTTCAATTTCCGGCGGGGTCAGGGATTTTCTCTGCCTCGTGATGACTAGGTTTTGTGTGATGTCCTTAGGTTAGTTAGGTTTAAGTAGTTCTAAGTTCTAGGGGACTGATGACCATATAAGTTAAGTCCCATAGTGCTCAGAGCCATTTGAACCAAAAATATGTGTTAAGCTTGTAAGCAAACCACATTAATAGACCTCAGTAAAGGAAAGAAGAAATAACGATGGCAATAGTATTAATAGCACATTTAATAAAAATTTTTTGGGTTTGTGACGGCGTTGTCAATATATATAAAACTAGCGACGTTTCGGTTCCTATTGCAAGCGACCTTCTTTAGGATGTTTCTGTTTAAACAGGTCGCTTGCAATAGGTAGTTTTATGTATATTGACAATGCGGTCACAAACCCAGAAAAATTATATTGAATGTGACAATTTCCGCAGAAGCCTACGTTTATAGTAGCACATTGCTTAGTTAATGTTAAGTTTTTAGGGGAGGAGATGTTATGGCCGTCCTATGTCGATACATGTTACACACACGGTGTATACGACCCGGGACAACCGGGAAATCCGGGAAAAACCCGGGAATTTTTCCGAATTCCGGGAATTCTTCATTGTTTTAGCTTTCAGTTAAATTTTTGTAATTTTGACTAGTAAGAACTGATTCCTCCCCCCATGAACCATGGACCTTGCCGTTGATGGGGACGCTTCGGTGCCTCAACGATACAGATAGCCGTACCGTAGGTGAAACCACAACGGAGGGGTATCTGTTGAGAGGCCAGACAAACGTGTGGTTCGTGAAGAGGGGCAGCAGCCTTTTCAGTAGTTGCAGGGGCAACAGTCTGGATGATTTACTGATCTGGCCCTGTAACACTAACCAAAACGGCCTTGCTGTTGTGGTACTGCGAACGGATGAAAGCAAGGGGAAACTACAGCCGTAATTTCTACCGAGGACATGCAGCTTTACTGTATGATTAAATGATGATTGCGTCCTCTTGGGTAAAATATTCCGGAGGTAAAATAGTCTCCCATTCGGATCTCCGGGGGGGAACTACTCAAGAGGACGCCGTTATCAGGAGAAAGAAAACTGGCATTCTACGGATCGGAGCGTGGAATGTCAGATCCCTTAATCGGGCAGGTAGGTTAGAAAATTTAAAAAGGGAAATGGATAGGTTAAAGTTAGATATAGTGGGAATTAGTGAAGTTCGGTGGCAGGAGGAACAAGACTTCTGGTCAGGTGAATACAGGGTTATAAATACAAAATCAAATAGGGGTAATGCAGGAGTAGGTTTAATAATGAATAAAAAATAGGAGTGTGGGTAAGCTACTACAAACAGCGTAGTGAACGTATTATAGTAGCCAAGATAGGCCGAAGCCCATGCCTACTACAGTAGTACAAGCTTATATGCCAACTAGCTCTGCAGGTGACGAAGAAATTGAAGAACTGTATGATGAGATAAAAGAAATTATTCGGGTAGTGAAGGGAGACGAAAATTTAATAGCCATGGGTGACTGGCATTCGACAGTAGGAAAAGGGAGAGAAGGAAACATAGTAGGTGAATATGGATTGGGGCTAAGAAATGAAAGAGGAAGCCGTCTGGTAGAATTTTGCACAGAGCATAACTTAATCATAGCTAACACTTGGTTCAAGAATCATAAAAGAAGGTTGTATACATGGAAGAATCCTGGAGATACTAAAAGGTATCAGATAGATTATATAATGATATGACAGAGATTTAGGAACCAGGTTTTAATTTGTAGGACATTTCCAGGGCAGATGTGGACTCTGATCACAATCTATTGGCTATGAACTGTAGATTAAAACTGAAGAAATTGCAAAAAGGTGGGAATTTAATTAGAAGGGGACCTGGATAAACTGACTAAACCAGAGGTTGTACAGAGTTTCAGGTACAGCATAAGGGAACAATTGACAGGAATTGGGGAAAGAAATACAGTAGAAGACAAATGGGTAGCTCTGAAGGATGAAGTAGTGAAGGCAGCAGAGGATCAAGTAGGTAAAAAGACGAGGGCTAGTAGAAATCCTTGGGTAACAGAAGAAATATTGAATTTAATTGATGAAAGGAGAAAATATAAAAATGCAGTAAATGAAGCAGGCAAAAAGGAATACAAACGTCTCAAAAATGAGATCGACAGGAAGTGCAAAATGGCTAAGCAGGCATGGCTAGAGGAGAAATGTAAGGATGTAGTGGCTTACCTCACTAGGGCTAAGATAGATACAGCCTACAGGAAAATTAAAGAGACCTTTGAAGAAAAGAGAGCCACTTGTATGAATATCAAGAGCTCAGATGGAAACCCAGTTCTAAGCAAAGAGGGGAAAGCAGAAAGGTGGAAGGAGTATATAGAGGGTCTATACAAGGGCGATGTACTTGACGACAATATAATGGAAATGGAAGAGGATGTAGATGAAGATGAAATGGGAGAAACGATACTGCGTGAAGAGTTTGACAGAGCACTGAAAGACCTGAGTCGAAACAAGGCCCCGGGAGTAGACAACATTCCATTTGAACTACTGACGGTCTTGGGAGAGCCAGTCATGACAAAACTCTACCATCTGGTGAGCAAGATGTACGAGACAGGCGAAATACCCTCAGACTTCGCCGGCCGCGGTGGCCGTGCGGTTCTAGGCACTTCAGTCCGGAACCACATGACTGCTACGGTCGCAGGTTCGAATCCTGCCTCGGGCATGGATGTGTGTGATGTCCTTAGGTTAGTTAGGTTTAAGTAGTTCTATGTTCTGGGGGACTGATGACCTCAGATGTTGAGTCCCATAGTGCTCAGAGCCAACCCTCAGACTTCAAGATGAATATAATAATTCCAATCCAAAGAAAGCAGGTGTTGACAGATGTCAAAATTACCGAACTATCAGTTTAATAAATCACAGCTGCAAAATACTAACGGGAATCATTTACAGACGAATGGAAAAACTGGTAGAAGCCGACCTCGGGGAAGATCAGTTTGGATTCCGTAGAAATGTTGGAACACGTGAGGCAATACTGACCTTACGACTTATCTTACAAGAAAGATTAAGGAAAGGCAAACCTACGTGTCTAGCATTTCTAGACTTAGAGAAAGCTTTTGACAATGTTGGCTGGAATACTCTCTTTCAAATTCTGAATGTGGCAGGGGTAAAATGCAGGGAGCGAAAGGCTATTTACAATTTGTACAGAAACCAGATGGCAGTTATAGGAGTCGAGGGGTATGAAAGGGAAGCAGTGGTTGGGAAGGGAGTGAGACAGGGTTGTAGCCTCTCCCAGATGTTATTCAATCTGTATATTGAGCAAGCAATAAAGGAAACAAAAGAAAAATTCGGAGTAGGTATTAAAATCCATGGAGAAGAAATAAAAACTTTCAGATTTGCAGATGACATTGGAATTCTGTCAGAGACAGCAAAGGACTTGGAAAAGCAGTTGAACGGAATGGACAGTGTCTTGAAAGGAGGATATAAGATGAACATCAACAGAAGCAAAACGAGGATAATGGAATGTGGTCGAATTAAGTCGGGTGATGCTGAGGGAATTAGATTAGGAAATGAAACACTTGAAGTAGTAAAGGAATTTTTCTATTTGGGGAGCAAAATAACTGATGATGGTCGAAGTAGAGAGGATATAAAATGTAGACTGGCAATGGCAAGGAAAGCGTTTCTGAAGAAGAGAAATTTGTTAACATCGAATATAGATTTAAATGTCAGGAAGTCGTTCCTGAAAGTATTTGTTTGGAGTGTAGCCATGTATGGAAGTGAAACATGGACAATAAATAGTTTGGACAAGAAGAGAATAGATGCTTTCGAAATGTGGTGCTACAGAAGAATGTTGAAGATTAGGTGGGTAGATCACGTAACTAATGAGGAGGTATTGAATAGGATTGGGGAGAAGAGAAGTTTGTGGCACAACTTGACTAGAAGAAGGGATCGGTTGGTAGGACGTGTTTTGAGGCATCAAGGGATCACAAATTTAGCATTGGAGGGCAGCGTGGAGGGTAAAAATCGTAGAGAGAGACCAAGAGATTAATACAGTAAGCAGATTCAGAAGGATGTAAGTTGCAGTAGGTACTGGGAGATGAAGGAGCTTGCACAGGATAGATTAGCATGGAGAGCTGCATCAAACCAGTCTCAGGACTGAAGACCACGACAACAACAACAACAACTGATTCTCTAGCAAAGAATGTTACTGTGTCCTTCTGCTGGAGAATGATTTTGCAGAAATAAAATATAAACGAGAGGCAAAAACAAAATAAAACTTTGATGGCAAAGGAAATGTGCCACTTACAACAACAAAATACCATGCAAGTACAAGCGTCTGCAAACAGCAAAAATATGTCAGCGGCCTAAGGGCGAAGGCTATGTAATACTTCGGAACAATAAATTGCTTTCTATGAGCATGACGTCACAACTGTTTACATTACGTTCTTTTGACCATTTGCCAGCGAGCTCATGCACACACGCAGTTGACTAGCGTTTATGGGCTGTACCTTCTCCCGCTTCCCGCTGCTGAACTATGGCTGTTAGCTGTTTCGGCAGTAGCAGCAAGCAGCCAGATGCTAACGAGAAAAATTTTTCTCGCACGTCCTTGCTGCCTGATTCGCGCATGCGCAGAGTTGTATAAGTTGCAGTGGGGAGGGGGTTAGTCTCTACGTGACTCGGGTTTACGTTAAGTGATTTCGCTGTTTCCTGTTCGTTTACAGCTCCCACATCAAATGAAAACAAAACGGATTTCTGTGGCCGGGAGCTATCAAGTGAATTAAAATTCATTCACATAATTACGGAGGGCAAAAATTTCCAAGTTATTAGGAGTCAAGCATTAATCACCTTGCAGAACAATGAAGTTATTTTGGTTAGTTCGCTAAAGAAATTTGGCTTTATTAATCTTTCCACTGAGGCAATCAATTTATTTGAAAGGAAATGTTTCATTCCACAATATTGGCTAGTTCCAACTATCGCAGAATTTCAAGTGCACGTTTTCATCTTCTGCCATGTGTGGCATTATGCCATAATAAAGAACCAAATATGACAGTTCAGTACTGGTACATCCCAAAAACCACACTGAAAAGCTTAATATCAGATGGGACCTACTTCATTGTGAATCTGGAATGGGTACTTCAAGCCGAATTATGCACTTTAGAATGGTTCACGAAATTCCGATGCTCTTGAACTATCCTCTGATGTCCTGCTTCTATTATGGCGTAATGTAAGCTCTCTTAGTGCTTTATACATACGAACGTGCAGGCTTCCTACACCAATGCAGCTGCGCACGCTCAATAACGCCTGTTTTCTGGCGCTCTCTGGCAACTGTTAAATCGAACCTATTTGTAACAGTCTCGGGATAGTACTGCGAACGGTGGTTCGAAAAGCGTTACTTTCGAAGTAAATTTCTTTTTACAGAAGAGAAAGTGTGATGAATTTCTTAAATACTGAACACTTTCAGGACCAGCAACTTATAAGAATTTCGAGCCCAGAAGACCTGATATTTGTGTCATTTTAAATTTACTGGCACATTTGTGCCGTGTATCTTGAAGAATAATACACGCAAGAAAAATCAACATTACATGTGAAAGCTTAGCTTCTCGTGGCTTATTAATCTTCGGGACCAATATTAATTCTTATAGCTGTACTGTGTACATTAATGTAAACCATTAACTTTTCCTCTTTGTGTGTTAGCGCTACGTAACAGTGATCTTCCTATTGGCTGACTATAAGCTGGCTGAAGTGGCCGCGCGGTTCTGGCGCTGCAGTCTGGAACCGCGAGACCGCTACGATCGCAGGTTCGAATCCTGCCTCGGGCATGGATGTGTGTGATGTCCTTAGGTTAGTTAGGTTTAACTAGTTCTAAGTTCTAGGGGACTAATGACCTCAGCAGTTGAGTCCCATAGTGCTCAGAGCCATTTTTGGCTGACTATAACACTTGTCCTATGCTCTAAATATCTGCTGTCATCGGCTGGCGAAATCACGTGGCATGAGATACGACTGGCTTACAAAGGTCATCGCAATCTCGATTTCAACGCTCCGGAAACTAACGTACTGTGTTTGGTG